>NW_022681457.1:23494184-24094184 GCF_009764315.1 Trachypithecus francoisi | reverse complement strand
CTTTAAGCATTGACCTCCTATGTTTGTCAAACATAGAGCTAAGCTGTAGGGATACTAAAGCTATTAAATCAGTTTATAGTATGTCTCCTCAAGTAGCTTATGATGTCGCTGAGAAAACAGACAAATTATAAATATAGGTAAGCACAAATTGCTATAAAAAGAATCGATAATTTCTTTTAAGAAGGAAGTAATATGAAGTTATTTTGGTGGTATATGTTTTCCCTGTTTTATGAGAAGTAGAAATATTGATGCTACATTGGAAACACAAGAATGTGGCTTTTAGGTTAGTCAAATGTGTTTATATAGTAAACCTTATAGTATTAAATTTTTAATTTTAGCAGTAACTCTGGAATAATGTGATACTGTTACTTAAGCCACAAAATCCAAACTGGATACCAAGTACTACCTCTTCAATTCTAATTTGCCATTCTGGTATTAGTATTAAAGAAATAATAGATTCAATTGGTGTTCTCTTACTTATGCGTTGCTTACAAGGTGTCTTCAAAGCTTTACTCATTACCGAATCCGAGCATTCTGGTGTCCTTGAGGCTGGATTTTCTGCGAATCATCTGCAGTCATGAGCACTATGTTACATTAAACTTACCCTGCAGCTTACTTACTCCACCTGCATCTCCATCACCTTCTGTTTCTTCTGCAACATCTCAGGTATGCAAATTATGTGAATATACATGTATTTAAAGTCACTTTAGTGAAGAAGAATTTTAAACAATGAAAAAAATAACACTTACTGAATAATAGCTGTATGATAGGCTCAGTTCTGAGTACTTTGTAAGTATTAAGTCATTTAATCCTCAGAATAACTCTAAGAAGGCAAGTTCTGTTATTATACCCATTTTGCAGATTAGAAAAACAGAAACACAGAAAGGTCACTGAGTAAAAAGTGGCAGAGCCAGGCTTTGAACCAAGGCTTTATTCTAGAGCCCAAGTTCTCTCTTTTTTTTTTTTTGAGACGGAGTCTCCCGGGCTAGTGTGCAGTGGCGTGATCTCGGCTCACTGCAACCTCTGCCTCCTGGGTTCAAGCGATTCTTCTACCTCAGCCTCCCAAGAAGCTGGCACTACAGGCGTGTGCCACTATGCCCAACTAATTTTTATGTTTTAAGTAGAGACGGAGTTTCACCATGTTGGTTGTGCAGGATGGTCTCAATCTCTTGACCCCGTGATCCGCCGGCCTCAGCCTGCCAAACTACTGGAATTACAGGTGTGAACCACCGCTCCTGGCTGAGCCCAAGTTCTTAACCACTGTTTTGTATTCCTTTCATAGACTTAATGCACATGTGAATGAATTCACCTAAATAAACTTACTAATTTAGATGTTTTCACAAATTGGGTTCTCTGAAACAGACACGAAGAATGAGTCTCAAATGCAGGATGTTTTTTAGAGATCAATACCTGTGAAAGGAAGTGGGGGATGAAGCATAATTGAACAGAGAAGTCAAACTGCAGTGGAGGCATGACAAAGCCCTGCTTAACTCTCTTGTATCCAGAAGCCCCAAAGGAAACTGGATGAAAATTGATGGGTTTTTCAGTGGGTGGTACTTGACTTCAACAGCTAGTGGGGTCTCTGTAGATGAAAAAGTGTTATTGTAGCAGGTAATATGTACGTCCTCTTTTATAAATTGAGATTAAGAGATTTTGTGGTTTTAGTATCAGAGAAGCCTGTATTTTCCTTTCTCCAGTGAAACACTCTTATTTCTACTGTATTGTTCCTGAGGCAAGGAGGCTACTTTCTTTAAGCTCTTAATTTCTAAAGTGAAACTTAATCTTAGTACTTCTTAATTTTGTTTTCAATATATTTAATTCCTGAATAGGATTATGTAGGTGATATCTCATATGCTTCATTTAAAAAACAAAATTTACACTTCAGCTAGAAAGACTAGAAAACATCAAAGGGTGCCCACAACTTTTCATTTTATCTTTGTAAAAAACATCTTCTGGATCAGCCTATTTTTCCACAAACTGTTCAGTCTGGCCAGCATGCCCTTAATCTAATGGATGAGGCTGCCCTTTTTCTCTCTTTCCCTATCCTCTGCCAAAGATGTAGCTACACAGACAGATTAATCATAAATATGATTGCTAACACCCTTAAGGAAGCATATTTGTTTATATCTAGCTCCTTACTGAACATCTCATTGAGCTAGGAAATGCTCATAGAATTTCTTCTGTTATCTGTTGCCCACTTTCTCAGCTAGCTACATAATTTTCAGATTCTATTAGATAACAGAGACATCACTCTTTTTTGGAAGGCTAGGAAGAGTTTTATATTCTCATTAGGAGATGATTTTCGCCATGGAGAAATATGAAATCTGTTGTTGCTCTAAGAAACCCCACGTGAGTCCTCAGTATGGACTGTATCTTGGAGAATGCTATAATATTTTGCAGTATTAAGACGTTAAAAAAAAACTCAGTAGACAACAAAATGATGGTAATTTTCCAGACATAGTATATTCTGTGAAGAACAGTTGTACTGGTGTTTCGAATTTCTCTGGAAACCAGTAGCCTTAACTATGAATATTTCTCTTATACTTTGGGGTAAGTGCATCTATGTCATTTGGATTTAGTTGCTTCTTTTTTTTGTCAGAGTGTGATACTGAAAAGTGGCTAAGAGAATAAAGGGGAAAATGAAAGTATATATGAAAAAAGAAATGTAAAATAATTAAATTTTCAATGGTTAATTTCTTTAGTAAAGTAATTAAATTAATAAAGCAATCTCATTATAGTTTCCTGTCCCAAAAGTGTGAAAAGTTGCTTTCTTTAGTGTTAGTAATATAAAATAAACTACCCTAGGAAAAAGTATTTCATTTCTTATATTGCTGTGTCTGTAGGATGTTTTGTTGCACTGCTGTTATAGTCTTGTTCTGCCTCACTCTCCAACAGAGTTCTGGATTTTCTACGAACGTACAAGACCAAAAGATTGCAAATATGTTTGAATTGTCCGTGCCTTTCCGCCAACAGCATTATTTGGCAGGACTTGTGTTAACAGAGCTGGCTGTCATTTTAGACCCTGATGCTGAAGGGTAAGTAGAACAGTTTTTACCTTGTAGAATATGAGTTTGATTTTGAACAGAGTGGACAGAAGTATTCCACTCACATTTCCCAAGGATTAGGAGAGTAATCTTTCACACTCTTTTTCTACTTCCCTCTTCACTAAGTTTCTCACTTATCTGTTTTTTTTTTTTTTTGAGACGGAGTCTCGCTCTGTCGCCCAGGCTGGAGTGCAGTGGCCAGATCTCAGCTCACTGCAAGCTCCGCCTCCCAGGTTCACGCCATTCTCCTGCCTCAGCCTCCCGAGTAGCTGGGACTACAGGCGCCCGCACCTCGCCCGGCTAATTTTTTGTATTTTTTAGTAGAAACGGGGTTTCACCATGTTAGCCAGGATGGTCTCGATCTCCTGACCTCGTGATCCGCCCGTCTCGGCCTCCCAAAGTGCTGGGATTACAGGCTTGAGCCACCGCGCCCGGCCACTTATCTGTTTAATCAATTTTATGAAAGACTTTTTCTCATATTTTGTCACCTCTGAATTTGGGATTTGTCTTAAAATTGGTGGCATATCATGATTCATTTAGTACCATTCTTTTTCTTCTTAATAGTATGTAAAATAAATTGTGCATATTAGTAGATAGATTTGTTGATATAAAGTAAGTGCTTTTCATTTGAGGAAAATGGTCTTTGATTCCTTGTCAGAAAAATTTATCCTTTTTTGTTTGTTTGAGATAGATTCTTGCTCTTGCAACATCTCAGGTATGCAAATTGTATGAATATACATATATTTAAAGTCACTTTTGTGAAGAAGAATTTTATACAATGGAAAAAATAGCACTTATTGAATAATAGCTCTATGATAAGCTCAGTTCTGAGTGCTTTATAAGTATTAAGTCATCTAATCCTCAGAATAACTCTAAGAAGGCGAAGTCTGTTATTATACCCATTTTGCAGATTAGAAAAACAGAAACACAGAAAGGTCACTGAGTAAAAAGTGGCAGAGCCAGGCTTTGAACCAAGGCTTTATTCTAGAGCCCAAGTTCTCTCTTTTTTTTTTGAGACGAAGTCTCCCGGGCTAGTGTGCAGTGGTGTGATCTCGGCTCGCTGCAACCTTTGCCTCCTGGGTTCAAGCGATTCTCCTGCCTCAGTCTCCTGAAGCTGGGACTACAGGCACATGTCACCACACCCAGCTAATTTTTTTGTTTTTGTAGTAGCGATGGGGTTTCACCATGTTGTCCAGGCTGGTCTCAAACTCCTGACTTTAAGTGATCCACCACCTCAGCCTCCCAAAGTGTTGGGATTGCAGGTGTGAGCCACTGCGCCTGGCCAAAAATTTGTAATTTGCCATCATACTATGTAGCATTTCATTTCAAAAATTGGCCTATAAACAAATGTCTTTAGGTTTTAAAAACTTCCAAAGTTGTGTACATTTTTAAAGGATGTTTGGAAATTGATGTAGTTAGAAAAGTATGTTGTCTGATGAGGTGATTTTTGTTTGTTTGTTTTGTTTTTTTTGAGAATAGGTCTCACTCTGTCACCCTCATCCAGGCTGGACAACAGTAGCTTGATTTCAGCCAGCTATAACCTCTGCCTCCCAGGCTCAAGCAATTCTTCTGCCTCAGCCTCCTGAGTAGTTGGGAGCCCACTTCAGCCTCCCAACATGCTGGGGTTATAGGCATGAGCCACTGCACTGGCCTGATGATTTGAATTGATAGAAATAGCTTGATGTAGCCAGGCGCAGTGGCTCACACCTTAATCCCAGCACTTTGGGATGCCAAGACAGTCAGATCACTTGAGGCCAGGAGTTCGAGACCAGCCTGGCTGACATGGCAAAACCCCATCTCTACTAAAAATAACAAAAATCAGCCATACACGGTGGCTTGTGCCTTTAATCCCAGCTGCTCGGGAGGCTGAAGCATGAGAATTGCTTGAATCCGGGAGGCAAAGGTTGCAGTGAGCCAAGATCACACTGCTGCACTCCATCCTGGGTGATAGAGCAAGACTTCTTCTCAAAAAAAAAAAAAAAAAAGCTTGATGTGTTGTTGTGGTCCAGCATCCTATGTATGGTATGTCCATCTTAATACTATGACCATAACTCATTTGGGTAATAATGGCTTAAAAGTTTTTTTTCTCATAGTAGGAATAATACAAGTTTATAATGCAGTTTAGCCTCATACAAGAACTCCAGAGAACAAAAAGAGATACTTTAAATAGGTTTTTACAAGGGTCCTCTGATATATTTATTGAATGAATAAAAGAGGAGGTATGTCAAGTTCTTAGCAGTATGTCAGGGGCATAGTCAATACCGAATAAATTGTGAAAGGCCAGATCTGCAAGTGGAAGACATGTGTTTTTATAATGGCAACTTCCTAAGTTTGGAATCTATTTTAAAGAAATAGTTTTTCACCCTGTGTTCTAAACAGAACTAGAGGGTCCTGAAGAGGTGCTTAATGGGTTTCCGTGTAGATTGGGGTGGGCAGTGTGTGCAGACTTTGGAATACAGAGAGGGCAAACTAAATGGGTGAAACTCTGGGCCTTCCACCCCTGCTTGGCGCCACTTTTGTATTTTGCCATTTGACAAATAACTATGATGTCATTAAAAAAAATAATAAAAGAATCTGTTGTTTGGGGAAAAACACTCTAAAAACAACTTATCTAAACATACTAGCTTTTTAAAATAACTGGTATAGCTCACTCATTTGAATCTATATTTTCAGTATGTTTACTTGGTATATGAAGGTGTTTTTGGTTACAATAAATAGAAAATTCTTCCTCCAGCTGGCTTTATTAAAGGAAGGAAATTTACTATTTCAAAATTGGAAGAAAGAAGGGATTTTTATTATTTATTATTTATTATTTTTGGTTTTAAGGAGCAGAAAGTTTAATAGGCAAGAAAGAGGAAAGAAAGAAGAAGACAGCTCCCTGGTATAGAGCCGGAGGGGGCTCCGAACGGATCAACTCCCAGAAAGATAGGTTTTTATCACAGTAATATCATCAGTTCAGTGATACTATCATGATTCCAGTTCTTTACATTTCTTACCTCTGCTGGAAGTGTCAACTTTATCCTAAGGCTGGAGCGTCTCATGACTGCAAGATAGTCTTGCATATAGTTGCCATATATAGCTTCTTAAGGCCCTGTATATCTGGCTCTTGTCTTCTCCTGCCACTCTCTTCCTCCTCACATACCAAGATCTGGCCATGCTGGCCTACTTTCTGTTCTCTAATGCGCCAAGCTCATTCCCACCTTCAGGCCTTTGCACGTGGATTTTTCTCCTCTTGAAGCAATGTTGAACAGCCCTCAGGTGTTCACATAGTCATTTCTTGCTTGTGGTTCTTCAGGTATCTGTTCAAACAGCATCTTCTCAGTGAGATTTTCATTGATCACCCAACCTAAATTACAGCCATGTTGACCAGGCACGGAGGCTCATGCCTGTAATCCCAACACTTTGTGAGGATGAGGCAGGAGGATTGCTTGAGTCCAGGAGCTCAAGACCAGCCTGGGCAACATAGTGAGACCCTGTCTGTACCAATAATTTTTTTTTAATTAGCCAGACGTGGTGGTGCATGCCTATATAGTCCCAGCTACTCAGGAGGTTGAGGAGGGAGGATCACTTAAGTCCAAGAAGTCAAGGCGGCAGTGATCACACCACTGTATTCCAGCCTGGGTGACAGAGTGAGACCCTGTCTCAAGAAAAGTAAATAAATAAATAAATAGGCCAGGCGTGGTGGCTCATACTTATAATCCCAGCACTTTGGGAGGCTGAGGTGGGTGGATCACTTGAGGTCAGGAGTTTGAGACCAGCCTGGCCAAAATGGTAAAACCCCATTTCTACTAAAAATACAAAAATTACCTGGGCGTGGTGGTGCATCCCTCTAGTTCCAGCTACTCAGAAGGCTGAGGCATGAGAATCGCTTGAACCTGGGAGGCAGAGGTTACAGTGAGCCAACATCATGCCACAGCCTAGGCAACAGAGCAAGACTTTGTCTCATAAATAAGTAACAGCCGTGTTGCCCTTGTCACAGTCATTCTTAACCATATAACCCTGTTTTAGTTTCTACAATGCACTTATCTGAAATTTGCTTGTTTATTTTCTGTCCTCTCACAGTAGAATGTGAGCATGTGACAGCATAAGAACAGGCACCTTGTCTTTCTTGTTCAGTGCTGTATTCCCAGTGTCTTAGTATTGTGTCTGGAACAAAGTGGGCACTTGGTAATGTATGTTAATTTGATGAATGAATGATTAACTGTAAGAAACTCACATCTCACCTTTAAATTTTACTGTCTTGGGAGGTATATAGATTATATGCAGCATTGTCTTAGAAAGATCCTTGAGAGGAATGTTTGTATTTTAATCCACATGCTTGCTATATTCAAGAATAATTCCTTAAGTGGCAATAATATGTTCTATAATTAACCAAAGATTTGCTCTTTAGAAACTTTCATTATAATTAGAAAGTTAAGACTGCAAAACAGTACACTATGATTAAATGTTGGTTTTGTAGTACATGGTTCTTTAGAAGATGAAAGGATTTATATTCCTTTATTGTAGCATTTATAAAGAATTGAAAAATTCTTTGAAGTATTGAAGAATTATTGTTTTTGTGTCTGTGTTTCTCTCTTGCTAAAGTGAGCTCCTTAAAAATGGGGAATGTCTTATCTTCAACATCTAGAATAGGATATTACAGATCTTGTGTTAATATATATTTAATAACTGAATGGGATTAAGCAGTGTAAACATATGAAAAGGCTTTATGAAGACGAGTGGATAGAGTTTAGATAGATTGAAGTATGAGTATGGTAGCTGCTGAGGGATAAGGAACACCTTTGGCAATCATTAGTGCTTATACAGGAAGTCAAAGAGGAGAACGTGAAAAGCAACTGACCAGAATCTAAGCCTTGGGAATAACGATGGGGAGTCTGGGGAAGGTGGGAACTACTGGAGAAAATCCTGAGAAGATGACAAAGTGTCAAGTGGAGCTGGATAATGAGATCTGAGATAGGTTCACTAGATGTGGTTCTTGACAATGTTTAAACGTATACTTTCCACCCACTGGCCCTCCCTATACCCACTAGTCAATAAAAGGGAAACATGGGCCATGGGGCTTGGCAGGAGGCCACCCAGTGGGAGAAGGAGGAGCCAGGGGAGGTGTCTTATTTGACTTTCTTTTGGGAATCCAGCATGTTTTGTGGCTGTACTTCTTGCGGCAGTTACGGCACAGGGGTGCAGGTGAGCATAACCCTTGAGGCAGATCATCTTGTCACAGTTGTGTTTCTGAGTGAGCTGGTGCAGGCAAGGCCCAGTGGTGCCACCTTGTAGGCAAAGCGCCACGTGCAGGCAGACTCTTTCTGGATGTTGTAGTCTGAGTGTGTGGCCATCTCTTAGCTGTTTGCTTTCATGTGTTTAAAGCCTCTATAAAAGTATACTTTATGAATAAAGAGCTGGAAGAAAGAATAAAGAATCTCCATCTAGATTTCACATACAGCTTTGTAAAATGGCAGATACAATCAAGGGCTTTGGAGGAAGACTACCTGTTTTCTAGTCTCAACTTTTTAAAGTGATGATGTATTTTCAAGATAGGAAAGACACATTTGAAGAAAGAAGGGAAGAGCATAATGAAGGGAGACATTGAAGCTATTGAAAAAAGGTGGGGTTCGTTGAACATGTGGAGAAATTATTTTCTGTGAGAAGGTACACTTTTTGTGAGACAAAAAGAAAAGATGATTTGTGAGCTATAAAGATGGAATTGTGTTAAAAGACCTGGCCAGAGCAAATTCAGAATGGCTCTTCTTTCCTAAGTTGGAAGTAAGGTCTTCAGTTGTGATTGATAGTAAGAGGCTTAAGGAGAGAGAGATCTGAAACTGCTGGTGGATGCAACATTAAGGGCCAGTTGAAGTTGGAGTAGATAAATTTTAAATTAGAATGGTTTGCATAGTTAAAGTGCCATCAGCTTAAGGAGAGACAAAAATGTTTAAGTGAAAGTGACCCTTGTTAGTGTATTAGCCCATTTGAAACTGAGGGGGACTGGGAGTCTAAAAAAGTTGTAAGGGCCCAAATGAGGTATATTAGTAAAGAAGTGCAGTTTAAATAGAGATGTCAAAGGCAACCCCAGCCTGTGGGCTACATAATCCATTAGGTAGGGGATTTTTCTTTCAGAAAAAGGGAATAATTTATTTTTGGTAAATGTGAAAAGATCTGATTTGATGAAATAACATTTACAGCATTTTAAAATTTACCTTGTTTAGCTTCAAAATGTAACTATAAGTAGTCTTAGTTTCTTTATATTCAAATATACTAATAAGGAGTTAATATAAAAATATTCAGATTTAATTCTAAGTGAATTTATATAGCATTTCCTTTTCTTCAGTTCTTATTTTACACATTTTTTACATTTTTATACATTTAATTTATTTTAAAATGAGAAATGTTTTGTAGGAATGGAATGCATGCAAATATATGACAAAGGTAAGAAATTGAACAAAATTTTTTCAATACCATGACTTACTGTTTGTTTTAAAAATGTTAGCTAATCTCTGTGGCCTTACTGCTTTTTTTCTTTGTCATCTTCTTTTTAAATAGACTGTTTGGATTGCATAAGAAAGTCATCAATATGGTACACAATTTACTCTCCAGTCATGACTCAGACCCGCGGTACTCTGACCCCCAGATAAAGGCTCGAGTGGCCATGTTGTATCTACCTCTGATTGGTATTATCATGGAAACTGTACCTCAGCTGTATGATTTTACAGGTACCTGGTATAATTAGGACAGATTTTAAAGGCAAAGCTCAATGTTTAAAAGTGTTAGAAAATATCTCAAGGATGAAGATCTTATTTTAGGAAAGTAAGAATTGTGCACTGATAAAAGTAAACTATAAATATTTAAGTATATTGCCAAAAAAAAACCTTTGACCATGTGACAGAATTCTGTATAAGATTGCTTTAAATAGTTCTTATGATGAATTTTAAAACAATGATTTTATAGCAATTCTATACCTACATTTTAGGAAATGTTTGTGTAAATAAACATGCACTGTACATCTGAAAAAATACAAGAAAACTTGACAGATGTTTACCACTGCCAGTTTTGACTTTATTCATATATATAAAATTGAAATGAATATTCACTTGAATATCAGGAATTATGTTTATTGCTAACACCAGGTTAATAAGTTGAGTGGTATTACTTCTTCAAAACTAGAACCTACAAAGTTTTATTGCTCTTGCTTTGCATATTTAGAATTTACTTAAACATAGAATTTAGTTTGCAACAATATTTTCATTAGGGCAAATGAGGGAATTTAAACTAGCAATTAGCCCGAAAGCTTCCAGTTTAGTAAAACAGAAACGTTTCCTAAGTATCTAATATGTATTAAGAACTTTGACAGGTGCTGGTGTTACAAAGATAACCAACTATTTGCCTTTAAGAGACTGATAGTTGAGCAGTCTTTCTAGTATTTTGATCACTAACATGAATTTCCTTACCTGAAGGCAGAAATGTTTATATTCTTATATCTTCTTTGACTAGCAAGTTAATGTTCTCTATAAACTATAAATTATTACCATAGCAATGAGTTACTGTTAAAGATATTTAAAATATTATCTAAAAGAAGTAAATCTAATAACTATTACATGTTAACAGGTTATTCTTTTAAAGAATAGTGGAGAATAGGAAAAGGAATTAGTTCAACTAAAGAGTTTTATTTATTTATTTATTTTGGACTATTTTTCTTTAGAAACTCACAATCAACGAGGAAGACCAATTTGTATAGCCACTGATGATTATGAAAGTGAGAGTGGAAGTATGATAAGCCAGACCGTTGCCATGGCAATCGCAGGGACATCGGTCCCTCAACTAACAAGGCCTGGCAGTTTCCTCCTCACGTCAACGGTAAAAACAATCCTCCTACAGAATTTTTTTTGCTAGAAAGACAAATATTTGGATATGCCCTTAAGTATATGAGATTATTGTATCAACTGATGCAGAAGTACTCAGTTTTATTTATGAAAACATTAAAGTTCCCAGAATATTAACTGTCTTCTACCAAACAGTTTTAAAAATGATTACCTCAGGCTTTGTAGGAAAAAGCCCTGTATTCTGTCATTCAGAATTGGAAAATTGCCTCATTATAGATAGTTCATTTCTTTATTTTTTAAACCCGTTTTATTCTTTATCAGCCCTAAGAAAGATTCTCAGTCATTTGAGGATTTTTTTTAATCTGTGAGGATTTATACTTTTTTATGTTTGGAAAACACTTGGTATTTACTATGCCCCTGAATTTCCCCCTCTTAAAGGCAGAAGGATTGGGGCAGGAAGGAACCAAATTGCCAATAGAGCAATATCAAGTTCTAGAAGTTTTAAATGATTTTTTTCCAGAAAAATGCAGTAATATTTAAGGAAACTGCCCTACTTGACAAATTTATAGCTTTATTAAGATATTATTTACATATAAAAAAATTCACCTATTGTAAGTGTGTACCTTAATGGTTTTTAGTACATTTACGGAGTTGTGCAGGTATCACCACAAGCTAATTTTAGAACTTTTCCAACACCCTGAAAAGATTCCTTATACCTGTTAGCAGTCACTCCTACCCAAGCACTAGAGGGTGACTAACCTACTTCTATCTGTATAGAGTTTCCTATTCTGGACATTTTATATAAATGGAATTATTTACTGTATGATCTTTTGTGTTTGGATTCTTTCACTAAGCATAAGTTTTTGAGGTTCATCTGTGTTGTGTATGTATCAATACTTCCTTCCTTTTTTATTGCCAAATTGTATTGATACACTAAAGTTTGTTTATCCATTTGTCAGTTGATGAACAGCTGGGTCATTTCCACTTTGGGGCTGTTAGGAATAATGCTGCCATGAACATATTTATGTACAAGTCTTTGTGTCCACATATGTTTTCATCTCTCTTAGGTAGATAGATACTTAAGAGTGGATTTGCTGGCTCATATGGTACCTCTATGTTTAACATTTTTAGAGACTTCTAAACTCTTTTTTTTTTTTGAATGTGGCTATATTATTTTTCATTCTCATCAGCAATGAATAAGAATTTCTGTTCTCCAAATCCTCATCCACACTTGTTATTATCTGTCTTTTTGATTAGGACACCTTTAGTGATTGTAAACTGGAACTTCACTAGTTTTTTTTCCGTTTTTTTCTTTTTTTTTCTTTTTTTTTTTTTTTTTGAGACGGAGTCTCGCTCTGTCACCCTGCAAGCTCCGCCTCCCGGGTTCGCGCCATTCTCCTGCCTCAGCCTCCCGAGTAGCTGGGACTGCAGGTGCCCACCAACACACCCGGCTAATTTTTTGTATTTTTAGTAGATTCGAGGTTTCACCGTGTTAGCCAGGATGGTCTCGATCTCCTGACCTCGTGATCCGCCCGCCTCAGCCTCCCAAAGTGCTGGGATTACAGGCGTGAGCCACCGCACCTGGCCAGAACTTCACTAGTTTTGATATGCATTTCCCTAACAACCTACACATGTTGAACATCTTTTTGTGTGCTTCTTGGCACATTGTTTTGTGTACCTCCTTTGGAGAAAAGTCTATTCAAATCTTTTGTCATTGGCCAGGCGCAGTGACCCACACCTGTAATCCCAGAAATTTAGAAGGCTGAGGTGGGAGGATTGCTTGAGCTCAGGAGTTTGAGACCAGCCTAGGGGACATGACAAAACTCTGTTTCTATCCAAAACCATAAAAAATAGCTGGGCATGGTGGCGTGTGCCTACTGTAGTCCCAGCTACCTGGGAGGCTAAGGTGGGAGGATCGTTTGAGCCTGGGAGGTGGAGGTTGCAGTGAGCCAAGATTGCACCATTGCTCTCCAGCCTGCACAACAGAGCAAGACCCTGTCTCAAAAGAAAAAAAAAAGTTTGCTATTTTAAGATAATGTTATTCATCTTCTTGTTATTGAACTGAAAGAGTTCTTTATATATTCTGGATTTGTAAAATAATTAGCTATCTGATTTACAAATACTTTCTCCCTATGGATTATCTTTTTACTTTCTTGATGGTGTCATTTGAAGTGTGAAAGTTTTTAATGAATTCCAGTGTATCAAAATTTTTTTTTATTAATTGCACTTTTGGTGACCTTCTACCTATAAAATAATACAATAAAGTACAGTACAAAATGTAATAATAAAATAAACAGCAACATATCCACTGCTCATTTTAAGAAAGCAGACATCACAGCCTGGTAACCTTCAAAGGTACCAATGGCCTTCCTCAATTTGATCTCTCCCTCCCCTGAGAATGACCATTGTTCTCAATTTTGTAAACCTTTTTATTTTTTTTAACTTTTGTGACGTATACTACATATGACAAAGTACATAAAACATAAATGAATGAGGTTTTAAAACATTAGAAAATAAACAGCTTTGTAATTACCACTCAGGACAAAAACAAGAACGTTGGCTGCCTTCCAGAAGTTCTTAGCATGCCCTTTCTCAACCACAGCAACCCACCAAACTACTCACTGTCCTGATTAATGATATAATTGCATAATTTTGTTTATAGAGTTTTACCATCTAGGTCAGGTGTAGTGGCTCACTCCTGTAATCCCAGCACTTTGGGAGGCCGAGGTGGGCAGATCACTTGAAGTCAGGAGTTCGAGACCAGCCTAGCTAACATGGTAAAACCGATCTCTACTAAAAAATGCAAAAATATTAGCCAGACATGCTGGCAGGTGCCTGTAATCCCAGCTACTCAGGAGGCTGAGGCAGGAGAATCACTTGAACCTGGGAAGTGGAGTTTACAGTAAGTCAAGGTCGTGCCACTGTACTCCAACCTGGGCAACAAAGCAAGACTCTGTCTCAAAAAAATGGATAGAGAGAGAGTTTTACCATCGAAGTTTGCATTGTAAGATACTATAGTGTGTATCTATATAGAGAGAGTTTGTTTGGTTTTGGTTTTGTTTTTTGGAACGGAGCCTTACACTGTAGCCCAGGTAGGCTGGAGTGCAGTGGCATGATCTTGGCTCACTACAACCTCTGCCTCCTAGATTCAAGCGATTCTCTTGTCTCGACCTCCCAAGTAGCTGGGATTACAGGTGACCACCACCACACCTAGCTAATTTTTGTATTTTTAGTAGAGATGGGGTTTCACCATGTTGGCCAGGCTGGTCTCAAACTCCTGATCTCAGGTGATCCACCTGCCTCGGCCTCCCAAAGTGCTGGGATTATAGGCGTAAGCCACCATGCCCAGCCAAAATACTGTAGTTTAGTTTTATATTATGTTTTTAGTATTCATTAATGTTACAAAATGTAGCTGTAATTCACTGATTTTCATTTCAGTATGATATTCCATTGTCTAACTATAAATCAGTTTATTTTCCCATTCTGCTGATAGATGTATGAATGGTTTCTGATCCTTGGTTATTTGCAAACAGCAATTTTGCAGACTTTTAAAAATATATATCCTGCATGCATATATATACTTTTATTTAGGGTATTTTCTAGAAGTGGAATTTGTTGGGTCGTAGACTGTGGGTATCTTAATCTATAGCAGGTAATAGCCAACTATTTTCCAGAGGGCGTACCTTAATTTATACTTAACACCTACAATATGAGAGTTCTCATTCCTTCGCATGTTCATCAATACTTAGAGAATTGTCAGATTTTTAAATTTTTGCCAATCTGGTCATTTATAGTTGAATCTCATTTTAGCTTTTATTTCCCCAAAGACTTATGTGGTGTGCACTTTTCCATATGTATGACTGACCATTTGGATTCTCTCTTTTGAAGTGTCTAGAGTGCTTGTTTTCCATTTGGTTGTTTGCTTTTGTTTAATGATTTTTAGGACTTTGTGTGTTCTAGATCAAGTCCATTGTCAGTTATAAGTGATTGAAATATTTCTTCTCTGTGGCTTGCTGTTTTACACATTTAATGGTGAATTTGGTGGTTAGAATGCCTACTTTTATTTTATTTTATTATTTATTTGTTTGTTTATTTATTTATTTATTTATTTTGGAGATGGAGTCTTGCTCTGTCACCAAGGTTGGAGTGCAGTGGCATCATCTCAGCTCACAGCAACCTCCGCCTCCTGGGTTTGAGCGATTCTCCTGCCTCACCCTCCTGAGTAGCTGGGACTACAGGCATCCGCCACCATGCCCAGCTAATTTTTTTGTGTTTTTAGTAGAGACAGGGTTTCAGCATTTTAGCCAGGATGGTCTCTATCTCCTGACCTCGCAGTCCACCCACCTCGGCCTCCTAAAGTGCTGGGATTATAGGCTGAGCCACCCGCCCGACCTAGAAAGCCTAATTTTAAAGTACCTAAATGTATCAGTCTTGCAGCTAATATTTTCTGTATCTTATTTAAGGAATTTTCTTCTATTTCAGAATTTTGAAGGTATTCTGTGTTACATTCTAAATTTTTTTTTGTTCTTCCTTTTACATTGAATCTTTAAATCTACCTGAAATAGATTTTTTAATATACAGTATAATTTGGGAGTCCAGATTCATTTATTTATTTATATTGCATATTATACCAGATTATTTCAGCACCATTTATTAAAAGAATATTTTCCCTACGTCTCTGTAGTACTGCCTCTATATGGTCTACTATGTAGAGAAAGTAATACATTTTAAAATTTTTTCTTGGCTACTTTTTGGCCCTCTGTATATCTACATAAATTTGAAAATCAGCTCGTAAAGTTCCACTAAAATAAATAAACAAAAACCAATGAACCTGTTGGAATTTTAGTTAAGATTGTATTGAATTATAATTACACTATTGAATCTTCTAATTTTTGAACAGAAATCCCCCCATCGTTTAGGCGCCTTTAGTGTCTTTTAGTACATAAACTTTTTTAGTTTCTACCAAGGAGGACTAGCATATCTTTTGTAGATTTATTATTCGTGCTTGATATTTTTTAATGTTCTTATAAATGATATCTTTTTCAAAAATTCTGTTTTCTGTTGTTTGCTTTGTATGGAAATGGAATCAATTTTTGTACAGAAACAAAATACTCATTATCAAAAAAATAATGATTTTTGTACAGTGATTTTTATTTCCACAAGAATTGATAAAGTGAGAAACTGATAACACATTTATAGATTCTTTTTTCTACACACAATCATATAATTTGTGAATAATAACAATGTGGTTTCTTCCTGTCAATTTTTTTAAATATATATAATTTATTGTGCTGACTGGTACCTCCAGTACACTGTCGAATAGAAGTGGTGATGTTTGTATCTTTAAAGGTAAAACATTCAGCATTTCATTCTTAAACATATGCTCTGCGTGTTTTGGGTTTTTTTAAAGATACTTTCCTTTATTGTGGAAGTCTCTTTCTGTTACTAGTTTACTAAGCATTTTTTTTTTTAGTTATGAATAGTTGAATTGTTATCGAATGCCTTTTCCGCATTCAATGAGATGGCTGTATTGTTTTGCTTTTTGGTCTTTTAGTGTTGTTTATTTAAATTGATTTTCTAGTGTTAAACCAACATTGTAATCCTGAATTAAACTCAGCTTCTTCATAATTGTGTACTAATGGATTTTGTTTGCTAATATTTTGTTAGGATTTGTATATGCATGGTGATAAGATTGCCTATAATTTTTCTTTCTTACATTCTTTTCAGGTTTTAGAATCAAGGTTAGGTTAGCCAATTAAAATGCGGTAGGGAGTTTTCTTTTTTATTCTCTTCTCTGCAAGTACGTAAGATTAGAGTTATTTCTTCCTGGAATATTTGGAAAACTTATAAAGCCATCTGTGCTTGAAGTGTTTTCTTTTTTAGGTTTTAAAATTACTGCTATAATTCATTATCTATGAGAGTGTTGAAATTTTCTGTTTCTTCTTACATTGATTATTTATTTATTTATTTATTTATTTATTTATTTATTTATTTTGAGATGGAGTCTCACTCTATCACCCAGGCTGGAGTGCAGTGGCATGATCTCGGCCCACTGCAACCTCTGCCTCCTGGATTCAAGCCATTCTCCTGCCTCGGTCTCCTGAGTAGCTGGAATTACAGGCGTCTGCCACTACGCCTGACTAATTTTTGTATTTTTAGTGGAGACAGGCTTTCACTGTGTTGGCCAGACTGGTCTTGAACTCCTGACCTCAGGTGATCCCCGCCTTGGTCTCCCAAAGTGCTGGAATTACAGGTGCAAACCACTATGCCTGGTCTTCTTAACACTGCTTTTTGTAAATTTTATCCTAGTAGAAATGTATTCAAGTTTCTTGACTTACAAAGTTATTCAAAAGACCTTGTATAATTTTTTAAATGTCTGTATCATCTGTAGTAGATGTAAACTTTTTTTCTATGGCTAGATTTTTGTACCTTTTCTTATCTTTATCAGTCTTATCAGACAGTTGAAATATATTGTTATTCTTTATAAGGAACCAGTATGGGGGCACTGTTGACTCTCACTTTTTAATGTTTATTATTTATTATCTTCTGCTTTCTTTGGGTTTACATTCATGTTCTTTTTCTAACTTCTTGAGATAGATGCTTAACTCACTAATTTTCATCCTTTCTTTTTTGATATGTATTTTCAGCCTATGCATTTTTCTTCTATTGTTTAGTTAAATATTGTTTATATGTAACATTTTTTCCTTTTTGTTTATTATATTTTAAGTTCTGGGATGCACGTGCAGAATGTGCAGGTTTGTTACATAGGTATGCACATGCTGTGGTGGTTTGCTGCACCCATCAACCCGTCAATTACATTAGGTATTTCTCCTAATGCTGTCACTCCCCTATCCCCCTACTCCCCGACAGGCCCCATTGTGTGATGTTCCCCTCCCTGTGTTCATGTGTTCTCATTGTTTGACTCCCATTTATGAGTGAGAACATGCGGTATTTGGTGTTCTGTTCCTGTGTTAGTTTGCTGAGAATGATGGTTTCCAGCTTCATCCATGTCACTGCAAAGGACGTGAACCCATCCTTTTTATGGCTGCATAGTATTCCATGGTGTATATGTGCCACATTTTATTTATCCAGTCTATCATTGATGGGCATTTGGGTTGTTTCCAAGTGTTTGCTATTGTGAATAGTGCCGCAGTGAACATACAGGTGCATGTGTCTTTATAGTAGAATGATTTATAATCGTTTGTATATATACCCAGTAATGGGATTGCTGGGTCAAATGGTATTTCTGGTTCTAGATCCTTGAGGAATCAGCACACTGTCTTCCACAATGGTTGAACTAATTTACACTCCCAAAAACAGTGTAAAAGCATTCCTATTCCTATTTTTCCACATCCTCTCCAGCATCTGTTGTTTCCTGACTTTTTAATGATTGCAATTCTAACTGGTGTGAGATGGTATCTCATTGTGGTTTTGATTTGCATTTCTCTAATGACCAGTGATAATGAGCTTTTTTTCATATGTTTGTTGGCCTCATAAATGTCTTCTTTTGAGAAGTGTCTGTTCATATCCTTTGCCCACTTTTTGATAGCGTTGTTTGTTTTTTTCTTGTAAATTTGTTTAAGTTCTTTGTAGATTCTGGATATTAGCCCTTTGTAAGTTGGATAGATTGCAAAATTTTTCTCCCATTCTGTAGGTTGCCTCTTTACTCTGATGATAGTTTCTTTTGCTGTGCAGAAGCTCTTTAGTTTAATTATATCCCTTTTGTCAATTTTGGCTTTTGTTGCCATTGCTTTAATCATAAAGTGTTTGCCCATGCCTGTGTCCTGAATGGTATTGCCTAGGTTTTCTTCTAGGGTTTTTATGGTTTTAGGTCTTACATTTAAGTCTTTAATCCATCTTGATTTAATTTTTGTGTAAGGTGTAAGGAAGGGGTCCAGTTTCAGTGTTCTGCATATGGCTAGCCAGTTCTGAACACCATTTATTAAATAGGGAATCCTTTCCCCATTGCTTGTTTTTGTCAGGTTTGTCAAAGATCAGATGGTTGTAGATGTGTGGTATCATTTCTGAGGCCTCTGTTCTGTTCCATTGGTCTATATATCTGTTTTGGTACCAGTACATGATGTTTTGATTACTGTAGCCTTGTAGTATAGTTTGAAGTCTGCCGAGACCAGCTCAGTTGGGGAGACCCTAACCCAGTGGCGCTAGAGGAATTAAAGACACACACGGGGCCGGGCGCGGTGGCTCAAGCCTGTAATCCCAGCACTTTGGGAGGCCGAGACGGGCGGATCACGAGGTCAGGAGATCGAGACCATCCTGGCTACCACGGTGAAACCCCGTCTCTACTAAAAATACAAAAAACTAGCCGGGCGAGGTGGCGGGCGCCTGTGGTCCCAGCTACTCGGGAGGCTGAGGCAGGAGAATGGCCTGAACCCGGGAGGCGGAGCTTGCAGTGAGCTGAGATCCAGCCACTGCACTCCAGACCGGGCGACAGAGCAAGACTCCGTCTCAAAAAAAAAAAAAAAAAAAAAAGACACACACGGAGAAATATAGAGGTGTGAAGTGGGAAATCAGGGGTCTCACAGCCTTTAGAGCTGAGAGCCCCAAACAGAGATTTGCCCACATATTTATTCACAGCAAACCATTTATTAGCATTGTTTCTATAAATACTAAATCAACTAAAAGTATCCCCTATGGGAAACGAAGGGATGGGCCGAATTAAAAGAATAGATTGGGCTAGTTAACTGCAGCAGGAACACGCCCTTAAGACACACGTAGCTCATGCTATTGTTTGTGGCTTAAGAATGCCTTTAAGTGGTTTTCCACCCTGGGCGGGCCAGGTGTTCCTTGCCCTCATTCCCATAAACCCACAACCTTCCAGCTTGTTCATTAGGGCCATTATGGACATGTCACAGTGCTGCAGAGATTTTGTTTATGGTCAGTCTTGGGGCCAGTTTATGGCCAGATTTTGGGGGGCTTGCTCCCAACATGTCTCCCTTTGATTTGCAAAGAGATAAAAGCAAGGGCTCGTAGGATTTGGGATTCACATCTGCAGACTATACAAAGACAAACAACATAGATTAAAAACACAGTCATTGAAATCACAGAGCTTAAGTGTTTTTATCCATTTTAATGGGTTACTAGCTGCTAATTTGTCTGCAGTTCCTTTAAGCACTTCAGTTTCTGGCATTAAGGTCTGGTGTGCCTGGGATGCTTTAAATATTTGTTCTTTTAATTTTACTATATCCAAAAACAAGTTTGTAGAGTGTCCTTCGAGATGCTTTTTTATTCTTTCCCGGATTTTGATCTTATTAAGAGCATTTAACAGTTTCCACAAATCCTTATATTTAGCTCCTAGAGCAGGCCATATCATTTGAGGTTGAGGTGCCATTATATAACCATGGTTCCAGATAATAGGAACTTTTGCCCTACTTCCTATCATTTCTACCATCTAACCATTTTGTTCAGATCATCTGAACATAGTGTGGCCGTGGCACGCAGACTGAGAGGTGCAGTTCAAGCTAAACATCACATTAGGGGACCAATTAATAATTAATGATTCCACAGGAATCGTTGTGCAGCACCTCTCTGCCTGTTCTGCAATGCAATCTTCCTAAACAAGTATGTTCATTTTTTCTAACTGGGCCCAGTCCTGTTTACAAATAGGTTTTTGAGGGCGGTATGCCTCAATTATAAGAGTAGATTTATTACGGTAAATACTGAGATCAGAAAGCATGTGTAACTGTGTCAAAGAGTGATTGCATCTAGGCATTATTACCAGCCCTTATTGAAGGAATGCTCACGGCAGTGGTGATAACCACTGTCATAGCTACCATTAAATTATTTATTGTGACTGGTTGTCCCGCTTTCCTCAGGTTTTCTTCCGCCATCTGTGACAGCTTCTTGATCTTTGCCCAGGTGGGTGGCTGTGTTCAACGGGTGTTGCTCGTGACAGTTGGGGTCCTCCTCAGGGTCAGTCTAGACTGGGGGGTCCTCGGGATCCCCCCGGAGTCTCTTCCTCGGCATCTGGCTCATGATAAGGTTTCAAGTATCTTGATGGTATCCAAATAGGCTGTTGATTTTTGCCTAGAGAAACAGAAGCATAACCTCTACCCCAAGTTATTATTTTACCTATATCCCAACTTTTTGTTATTGGATCTTTTCACCAAATAATGCTAGATTCAGTTGTGTATAGGCTGTCCTGTAATCCCTATTTTTTCTCCTTTTTTGTCATCAGTCATTCATCTGTATGAAATCGTAACTGAGAATTTTCAATTAACTGTGTGGAGTGAACCATGTATGAAGAATCAGAAATCACATTAAAAGGCTTATCAAAAACAGTCAATACCTCAATTATCGCTACAAGCTCCGCTTTTTGAGCTGAAGTATAGGACGTCTGGAAAACTTTACTTTTTGAGCCAAATAAGAAGCTTTTCCATTATTAGACCCATCTGTAAAAACATTCTCAGCACCTTCGATTGGTTTAAACTTAGTTATTTTAGGGAGAATCCAATTAGTTAATTTCAAAAATGAAGCAGCTTCATTTTAGGAAAATGATTATCGAGAATACCCACAAAGTCAGCTAAATGGATTTGCCAAGTAAGACTATTTATAAAAGCTTGCTGTATTTGTGCCTTCATGAGAGGGACAATAATTTTTCCAGGATCATATCCATGTAATTTAATAATCCAAGTTCTCCCAATCCCTATCATAGTGATTTGATCTAAATAAGGAGTTAGAGTCCATGAATTAGTATCATGAATTAGTATGTGGAAGAAAAAACCACTCTACTAAGTCCTGTTCTTGGACAGTAACACCAGTAGGTGAATGCTGAGTTGAAAAAATTAGCAAATCTAGAGTCTTCTCTGGATCTTTTCTATTTATCTGAGCTTTATGGACTGCTTTTCAATCAGCTGTAACTCCGACCTCAGCCTCCTTTGTTAATTGCGGAGGGCTAGTGTAGCATTTCCTCTAAGGATAGAAAAGAGATTACTCATGGCATAGGTAGCAATACCTAGAGCAGGTCGTATCCAATTAATATCCCCTAGTAATTTTTGAAAGTCATTTAATGTTTTTAGTTGATCCCTACATATGGTTACTTTCTGTGGCACAATGGTAGTGTCATTTACTAAGGTCCCCAAGTAGGAGTAAGGAATAATAGTCTGAATTTTGTCAGGAGCTATAATTAAACCAGCGCCAGAAATCGAATTTTGCAAGTGATCATAACACTAGAGTAATATTTCTCGAGTGGGGGCAGCACAAAGTATATCATCCATATAGTGAATAATGTAACACTGTGAAAACTTTTTACTAGTAGGTTCAATTGCTTGCCCCACATACGTCTAGCAAATTGTTGGGCTGTTTAACATGCCCTGTGGCAGCATTTTCCAATGATAATGCTTAGCAGGCTGCAGGTTGTTTACTGCAGGAATTGTAAATGCAAACCATTCACAGTCTTGCTCAGCTAAAGGGATAGTAAAGAAACAGTCTTTTAAATCTGTAACTATTAAAGGCCAATTTTTTTGAATTATAGCAGGAGAAGGCAGTCCTGGCCGTAATACTCCCATAGGTTGTATAACTGGATTGATGGCTCTTAAGTCAGTTAACATTCTCCATTTTCCTGATTTTTTCTTAATTACAAAAACTGGAGAATTCCAAGGAGAAAATGTTGGAGCTATGTGCCTATTTTCTAATTGTTCAGTAACTAATTTCTCTAAAGCCTACAGTTTTTCTTAGTGGCCACTGTTCTATCCAAATTGGCTTGTCTGTTAACCCTTTTAAAGGTATAGGTTCTGGAGGCTTAACAGTGGCTGCCATCAAAAATTATTTCCTAATCTTTGGCGGGAACTTTGTTTTTCTGCTTGAAGCCGTTCTTTCAGACCTTGCAAATTTTTTTTCTAGTCCCATACCAGGGACATACCCCATTTCATGCATTGTATGACTTTGAGGGCTATATAATTGTTCTGGAATTAGAACTTGTGCTTCCCATTGTTGTAATAAATCTCTTCCCCATAAATTTATAGGTACAGAAGTTATAGTTGGTTGAATAGTCCTAGGTTGTACATCGGGCCCTTCACAATGCAAAATGTAACCACTTTGATATACTTCAGCGGCTTTACCAACTCCAACTATGTTAAATTGAGCCGGTTGAATTGGCCACGTGGACCGCCAGTGCTGTAGAGAAATGATTGAAATGTCCGCTCCTGTATCCACCAAACCTTTAAATTTCTTTCCTTGAATAGTTATTTCACAGGTAGGACGTTTATCAGTAATTTGATGTACCCAATAAGCTGCTTTGCCTTGTTTATTTGTGCTTCCAAATCCTCCTGTTCATTTAATTTCACTTTTTCCCATTCCTACATACGGCACAATCAGGAGCTACGCCATGAGCTCTCCTGGCTCTGCTTTCCAGGGAACAGAAGTAGATAAAACAATTTGAATTTCCCCATTGGAATCCGAATCAATGACTCCTGTATGTATTTGTACGCCTTTTAAACTTACACTAGACCTTCTTAAAAGTAATCCTATTGTCCCTGCTGGCAAGGGTCCACAGACTCCTGTTGGGACGTTTTGCAGGGGTTCCCCCAGGTTTTGTGCAGCATGAATCGACTGCAGCACTACCGGCTGTGGCAGGGGACAGGCATTGTACAGGGGTGAGGGAATGACTTGAGCTGGAAATGCCCCGGTTTAGAACAGGGCCCCGCCCCTCATGGCATTTCCCGAAATGGGGACACTGACTAGCCCAATGTTTTCTTTTTTTTTTTTTTGAGACGGAGTCTCGCTCTGTCACCGGGGCTGGAGTGCAGTGGCCGGATCTCAGCTCGCTGCAAGCTCCGCCTCCCGGGTTTACGCCATTCTCCTGCCTCAGCCTCCTGAGTAGCTGGGACTACAGGCGCCCACCACCTCCCCCGGCTAGATTTTTGTATTTTTTAGTAGAGACGGGGTTTCACCGTGTTAGCCACGATGGTCTCGATCTCCTGACCTCGTGATCCGCCCGTCTCGGCCTCCCAAAGTGCTGGGATTACAGGCTTGAGCCACCGCGCCTGGCCCCAGTGTTTTCCTTTTTTAAATTTTGGACATATTTTAGACTCAACGGTTTTCTTTTTTCCCTTATCTGGCGGCCTGACTTGCTGATTTTGTCTGCATTCTTTTTTAGTATGACCATGCTTCCCACAGTTAAAACAAGCCCCAGGAAATGGAGTATTTCCTTTATCTACTGTCAGTCCTGCCATTGCCTGTGCCAACAAGGTAGCTTTATGCAGATTACCTCCGATGCCATCACAGGCCTTGATATAATCAACTGAATGTGCTTTTCCTCTGATAGGTCGCAGAGCAGCCTGGCAATCGGGATTAGCATTGTCGAAAGCTAATAACTGCAACACTATATCCTGAGCAGCCGAGTCTGCAATCATCCTTTTAAGAGACTCCTGTAACTGAGCTATAAAATCAACATATGGTTCCCTTGGTCCCTGTTTTATAGCACTAAAGGAAGGGTATTATTCTCCACCTGAAGTGATTTTTTTCCCCAAGCTCTAATGCCCACTCCTCTAAGCTGTTTTGTGGCATCATCCTGTATGACCAGTTGTGCATCTAAACCAGCCCAGCCGCCAACCCCCAAAAGTTGGTCTGCAGTTACAATAATTTGAGATTGGGCATGGGCATTGCGAGCAGCCTGAATGGAAGGTCCATCTGCCTACCAAGTTTTAAATTGTAAGAACTGAGCAGTAGTTAGACAAGCTCGAGTAAGAGTGTCCCAGTCAGTAGGAATCATCGGACTGGAAACGGTAACATTCTTTAACAGTCCCATTACAAAAGGAGAACCTGGTCCATACTGACTTATTGCTTGTTTTACTTCTTTGAGTAATTTAAAAGGAAAAGGCTCAAATGTAGCTGTAATTTTTCCCTGTTGATCTGGAGGGTGTATTCTAACAGGGAATTGCCAAGCCTCTTAATCACCCTCTTGTCTAGCTGGCTGAATTCCTGCCTGAATAGAACTAAGAGCAGTCGCTGGAGACACTGCTTGAACAGAAAATGAACAGGGGTCATTTTCTTCAAAATAATAATGAGGGGATGCAGAAGGGTAGGAATGAATCTCTCCTTCCTTTGCCGCTTTGGCTTTAGCTGGTAAATAAACCTGCTCTGTAACCTCATCTGTTACTTCACTATACTCTCGTTCCTCCTCATTATCAGTGTGAAAAAGTTCTAAGGTGAAACGAACCAGACCCCATACCTGTCCCATTGCTACCCTGACGCTTCCAAGCTCCCCTTCTTACTCACCACGGGGATTGCTTTAAGAGTACTCAGGTGTCATCCAGCTAGTGTGCTATTCCAACCCTCTCTCCAGCGACCCTTCAACCTGGATTCGAGCCCCCATGAATGGGCACCACTTGCCAAGACGAGCTCAGTCGGGGAGACCCTAACCCAGTGATGCTAGAGGAATTAAAGACACACAGAAATATAGAGATGTGACGTGGGAAATCAGGGGTCTCACAGCCTTCAGAACTGAGAGCCCCTAACAGAGATTTGCCCACATATTTATTAACAGCAAACCAGTCATTAACATTATTTCTATAGATATTAAATTAACTAAAAGTATCATGGAAACGAAGGGATGGGCCAAATTAAAAGAATTGGTTGGGCTAGTTAACTGCAGCAGAAACATGCCCTTAAGACACAGATCGCCCATGCTGTTGTTGTGGCTTAAGAATGCCTTTAAGCGGTTTTCCACCCTGGGTGGACCAGGTGTTCCTTGCCCTCATTCCTGTAAACCCACAACCTTCCAGCTTGGGCATTAGGGCCATTATGGACATGTCACAGTGCTGCAGAGATTTTGTTTATGGCCAGTCTTGGGGCCAGTTTATGGCCAGATTTTGGGGGGCTTGCCCCCAACAGAAGTCAGGTAGTGTGATGCCTCCAGCTTGGTTCTTTTTGCTTAGGATTGTCTTGGCTATACCAGCATTTTTTAAAAAGTGTGTATCTTATTTATTCAACTTAGTTGCAGTCTCTTACATCTTCCCCAAATGGTTTTATCTTCTCTCTCTCTCTCTTCGCCAGTTAGTCATCCCTTCTCATTGCCTCTAGGGTCACATTGCCTGCTACATCCTCCCTTCTGTCATCTGTGACTTCTAAATTGTGAGCTGGGGGAACAAGTTTACCATGATCAATAGGTAGCATTTTCAAGATTCATTTCAGAATGACTCTGAAGTTCATTATGATTTCTTATTAGGCCTTTGGATTATTTAAGAAGTTGTTTTTGTCTTAAATTTTCGGTCTTGAAAATTTCTAGGTATCCTTTTGTTTCTGATTTTGGCGTAATTAAATGATCAGAGAACATAACTCTGTATGATACCAGTTTGTTATATTTGTGGCAACTAGTTTTATGGTCTAGTATATGGTCAGTTTTTGTAAATATCTGATGCATTCTAAAAGAATGAATATTCTTTCATTGTTAGTTACAGCATTCTATGTCCTGTACTCTTGTTTGTTTAAATCTTTTTGGTCTTTACTAAATTTTACATGCTTATTCTAATATCCCACTATAATTGTGGTTTTGTAATTTCTCCTTGTCATTCTGTCAGAGTTTTGTTTCTCTTGAGGCCTGATTATGAAACATTTAACACTTTTATATAATTTTTGGTGGATTGCACTTTCATCTACATGAACTATGATGCTTTTTAAAATTAGTTATAACTACACTAGGTTTTCTTTGCCGTGTCTGTGTGTGTGTGTTTGTGTGTGTAGCATGACTTTTTCATCCCTTTACTTTCAACATTTCTTATTATGTTTTAGGTGTTTCTTTTAAAAACAGCATATAGTTAGATTTTTTTTTCTTGTCTCTTAAAAATCTGGTTAATCTTTCTCTTTCACTAGAGTTTCTAATCCATTTACATTTAGTTTAATTAAATTGAATGTATTTTACATTTTATGTTCTACTTTATATCGTCTTACCCCATTATAGTTTTTTTTTTCCTCTCATTTATTGACTTCTTGTTGTTGTTGTTGTTGTTGTTGTTGTTGTTGTTGAGAAAGGGTCTTGCTCTGTGGCTTAGGCTAGAGTCCAGTGGCACAATCTCAGCTCACTGCAACCCCTGCCTACCACGTTCAAGTGCTTCTCCCACCTCAGCCTCCTAAGTAGCTGGGCTTACAGGCGACTGCCACTGTGCCTGGCTAATTTATTTATTTATTATTTTTTTAAGATGGAGCCTCACTCTGTTGCCCAGGCTGGAGTGCAGTGGTGCAATCTCAGCTCATAGCCAGCTCTGCTTCCCAGGTTCACGCCATTCTTCTGCCTCTGCCTCCTGAATAGCTGGGACTACAGGTGCCCGCCACCATGCCGAGCTAATTTTTTTGTGGTTTTTTTTAGTAGAGACGGGGTTTTACTGTGTTAGCCAGGATAATCTCGATCTCCTGATCTCGTGATCCACCCGCTTCAACCTCCCAAAGTGCTGGGATTACAGGCGTGAACCACCATGCCTGGCCAGTTTTTTTTTTTTTGTATTTTTAGTAGAGACGAGTTGCACCATGTTGGCCAGGCTAATCTCAAACTCCTGGCCTCAAGTGATCTACCCAACTCAGCCTCCCAAAGTGCTGTATATATTCTTATAGATATAAGGCAGTTTTGTTAATGACTGATCATGTGTTTCAGAGGTCATAGTGGAAGAATTTTAGGAGATGGAGCAGACTTGGCAAGTGAGGTAAGAAGAAAGAATATAAAGAGCCATGTGTGTGGTGATCAGAGTCCGAGTCATGAATGAAGGCTTTTGAAGGCTGGGCCTGTTGAGGTGGTAGACACAAACTGGGGAAAATAATTTAATGAGGTTAATCCTGCTGGTCTGAAGGCAGAGAGTAATTGTGAAACTGTGGCCATTGTAATACGGAAGGAGAGGTATGAATCTTGGCCTGGAAAATGTACAACTCTGGGACCTCTTCCTCATTCCTGGTAATAGTGTTATGAAACAATTCTTTCTGTTTTCTAGAGGTCATCCCTTCTCAACCAGAAAATTAAGAACTAATGAGCTAGGGCATTTATTGTAGATGATAAATTAACTTCTGTATACCTAGAGTGGTCCTCGCTGTCAATGCCTTTGGGACAATGGAGAAAATAGTCCCTCAAATCATTTTTTGTATGGCTTAATTATGCCATGGAACCCTGGTTAAGACTGTTCTGGATACTAATCTTAGGTTGGTTTCATATGTGCACATTTCTACTAATTTATGATGTGCCCTTTTAATGTATTTATTTGAATGAATACAAATTCTCATTTTTAATGTAGGCAAATGTGACCATCTTTTTTATGGTTTATGATTTTTATGTCTTATTTAAGATATACTTTCCTTCCCCCAAGATTATAAATATATTGTCTTATATTTCCCGTTGAAAGCTTTAAACATTTTGCCTTTTGTATTTAAAGTTCTTTCTTTATCTAGATCTATTTTCTGTATGATGGTACAAGGTTGGAATCTGCTTTTTTTTTTCTCGAGGAAGATCAGTTGTCTCAACATCATTTATTAAACAGTTCATCCTTTCAGTAGTGGTCCGCAGTGCCAGCTCTGTCACAGATCAGATTTTCAGATATGCATAGGACATTTTTTGTGTTCTTTATTCTATTTCATTTGACTGCCAAAAATACACCAAAATCAAATTGTCCTAATTATTTTAGTTTTCTAGTAAGTGCACGTATCTGGTAGAACACATTCATCTCCCTCCTCCCCACATCCCACCTTGTTCTTCTTCAAGAGTATCTTGGCTCTCTGCTTTTCCCACATTAAATTTTAAAAATCACTGGTCAAAGTTCCAGGAAAACCCGACTGGGATTTTGGTTAGAATTGCATTGACCCTATAGAACAATTTGAGGGAAAACTGACATCTTTACATTACTGAGTCTTTTTCATGTTTGTCTTAATTCTTCCAAAATGTGTCACTGTGTCATTGGCAATTTATGTGGGAATATAAGAGATGTCGGTGTATGCCTGTTTGTCAAGATGAGAATAATTTTTTTATTGTATTTCTGAAAAATAGGTACTTGGAAATTCAGTCAGTGCTGTGTATTTATGCGTACCTGAAAGTTCAGCTATAAAAAGTGTCTGTCTTTAAAATAAAGGAGCATTTTCCTTATGAGAACAATTGTGGATTTAGGGATGAGGGTCAAAGTTCTTTTGTGCCCAGCTCAGAAGCAGTATAGCAAAACAGTTAAGCAAGCTTATGTGGGTCACTTATATGCATGGGCAACCATGAGAGGCAGTAAACAAAGTGGATATGAGCTTGGAGCCTGTGTCTCGGGAGCCACACTTTCTGTGTTGAAATTCTTGTCCTGCCACTTATTACAAAATACTTCTGGTGGGTCAGGTTTTTTTTTTTTTTTTTTTTTTTTTTCTGTAAGGTGGGGTGAATAGTAATACTTATTTCTTTGAGTGATTGTGAAGAATAAAGTTAATACACATAAAGCATTTGGTCATTAATTATCACCCAGTATAGAAGGAAGACTGGTGAGGTAGTTGAGATCATGACTTCAGCAGTTGTGTATGTTCAACTTTCCTATGTCTTTCCTCTCAACATCCCCTCTACTTCTTCCTCACTTTTAGTTAGTATATTTGTCAACCGAGTATTAGAACATAGTATAATAGTGAAGAGTATAGGCTTTGGAGTCTGGTTAACCTGGACTAAAATGCTAGCTTTACCCTTTTTTAGTACCATAGGCAAATTAATCTCTAGCCTTCAGTTTTCTTTTTTTTTTTTTTATTAGTAATGTTGAACTTTTTTTTTTTTTTTTAATTTTTTTATTATACTTTAAGTTCTAGGGTACATGTGCATAACGTTTATATCATGTATAACTCCCCAGTGCAATCCCTCCCTCCTCCCCCCTCCCCCTGATAGGCCCCAGTGTGTGATGTTCCCCTTCCCGAGTCCAAGTGATCTCATTGTTCAATTCCCACCTATGAGTGAGAACATGCGGTGTTTGGTTTTCTCTTCTTGTGATAGTTTGCTAAGAATGATGGTTTCCAGCTGCATCCATGTCCCTACAAAGGACGCAAACTCATCCTTTTTTATGGCTGCATAGTATTCCATGGTGTATATGTGCCACATTTTCTTAATCCAGTCTGTCACAGATGGACATTTGGGTTGATTCCAAGTCTTTGCTATTGTGAATAGTGCCGCAATAAACAAACGTGTGCATGTGTCTTTGTAGTAGAGTAATTTATAATCCTTTGGGTATATACCCAGTAGTGGGATGGCTGGGTCATATGGTACATCTAGTTCTAGATCCTTGAGGAATCGCCATACTGTTTTCCATAATGGTTGAACTAGTTTACAATCCCACCAACAGTGTAAAAGTGTTCCTATTTCTCCACATCCTCTCCAACATCTATTGTTTCCTGACTTCTTAATGATTGCCATTCTAACTGGTGTGAGATGGTATCTCATTGTGGTTTTGATTTGCATTTCTCTGATGGCGAGTGATGACGAGCATTTTTTCATGTGTCTGTTGGCTGTATGGATGTCTTCTTTTGAGAAATGTCTGTTCATATCCTTTGCCCACTTTTTGATGGGGTTGTTTTTTTCTTGTATATTTGTTTGAGTTCTTTGTAGATTCTGGATATTAGCCCTTTGTCAGATGAGTAGGTTGCAAAAATTTTCTCCCAATCTGTAGGTTGCCTGTTCACTCTGATGGTAGTTTCTTTTGCTGTGCAAAAGCTCTTTAGTTTAATTAGATCCCATTTGTCAATTTTGGCTTTTGCTGCCATTGCTTTTGGTGTTTTAGACATGAAGTCCTTGCCCATGCCTATGTCCTGAATGGTACTACCTAGATTTTCTTCTAGGGTTTTTATGGTATTAGGTCTAACATTAAGTCTCTAATCCATCTTGAATTAATCTTCGTATAAGGGGTAAGGAAAGGATCCAGTTTCAGCTTTCTACTTATGGCTAGCCAATTTTCCCAGCACCATTTATTAAATAGGGAGTCCTTTCCCCATTTCTTGTTTCTCTCAGGTTTGTCAAAGATCAGATGGCTGTAGATGTGTGGTATTATTTCTGAGGACTCTGTTCTGTTCCATTGGTCTATTTCTCTGTTGTGGTACCAGTACCATGCTGTTTTGGTTACTGTAGCCTTGTAGTATAGTTTGAAGTCAGGTAGCGTGACGCCTCCAGCTTTGTCCTTTTGACTTAGGATTGTCTTGGCAATGCGGGCTCTTTTTTGGTTCCATATGAACTTTAAAGCAGTTTTTTCCAATTCTGTGAAGAAAGTCATTGGTAGCTTGATGGGGATGGCATTGAATCTATAAATAACCTTGGGCAGTATGGCCATTTTCACAATATTGATTCTTCCTATCCATGAGCATGGTATGTTCTTCCATTTGTTTGTGTCCTCTTTGATTTCACTGAGCAGTGGTTTGTAGTTCTCCTTGAAGAGGTCCTTTACATCCCTTGTAAGCTGGATTCCTAGGTATTTTATTCTCTTTGAAGCAATTGTGAATGGAAGTTGATTCCTGATTTGGCTCTCTGCTTGTCTGTTACTGGTGTATAAGAATGCTTGGGATTTTTGCACATTAATTTTGTATCCTGAGACTTTGCTGAAGTTGCTTATCAGCTTAAGGAGATTTTGGGCTGAGACGATGGGGTTTTCTAAATATACAATCATGTCATCTGCAAACAGGGACAATTTGACTTCTTCTTTTCCTAACTGGATACCCTTGATTAGCCTTCAGTTTTCTTACCTGTAAACTCGTAATAATAATAGTTAATGTCATAGTTTACAGTTGTTGTGAGAGCTAAATAAAACATGATTAGCATAGTTTCTTGCACATTTCAAATTTTATTTTTTGTCATCATCATCATTATTATTATCATCTGTATTCTTATCTGTAAAATTGGGATGATACAACCTGCTTGGTAATACTGTTGGAGGACTAAATCAAATAATGTATGTAAAGTGCTTAGTATGATGACTGAAACAGAGTGTATGTCCAATAAATGGTACTGTAAATATGTTTTTATTTAGTTTTTCATTTCTGTTTTACATACTGTATACTAATATAGATTGGTGATTGAAAATAGCGTTTCAACCTTATATACTATAAGTAGAAATACCTTTTTACTTCTGTATGGCCTAAGACTTTTCCTCTTTGTATCAGTGGTGCTTGATTAGAAACAATAGTCTTCTAAGTCTGACATACCCAATTTTGTCGTACTTTCTACTCTTAGTCCACTCTTATTTACTGTGAGTCAGTTGCTTTTTTCCTTTATTTTCATTATATCTGATATTCTGTGATGTATATCTTTTAGTTTTTAATGGTAGAATCTTTTTGTTTTTATCTTTATGTTTTTTATTAACGTTTGTTTATCCTCTACTGACAGTCATGCAGTAGATTACAACAAACTTCTATTAGCAGGAAAGTTTCATTAAACTTCAGGCTCTTAATCTTAAGGTTATATATGATCCTTTTATACAAGTGTTGTCTAAAATGGTTCTTTTTAATTATATTATTTTTAAGCAATTTTTGTTTTATCGTTTTTAGAAGAGAACAGTTGATAGCCAAAAAACAAGAAATGGTCATTGATCCATCTGTCTCATTCTACTGCTCTTTATTTTCAGAGTGGCAGACAACACACTACCTTTTCGGCAGAATCAAGTCGAAGCCTTTTGATCTGTCTACTTTGGGTTCTCAAAAATGCAGATGAAACAGTTCTACAGAAGTGGTTTACAGATCTCTCAGTCTTACAACTAAACCGGCTGTTAGATCTGCTTTATCTCTGTGTATCTTGCTTTGAGTATAAAGTAAGTGATCATTATACCATTGCAAAGAACAAGAAAGGAAACATAATGTGGAAAAAATAGAAGAAAATTTCCTCAAAACCTGTTCTCTTCTAATGTTTACATTTTAGGGGAAAAAAGTGTTTGAAAGAATGAATAGCTTGACCTTTAAGAAATCAAAAGACATGAGAGCAAAGCTTGAAGAAGCTATCCTTGGGAGCATAGGAGCTAGGCAAGAAATGGTACGCCGAAGCCGAGGACAGCTCGGTACGTACACAATAGCTTCTCCTCCTGGTGAGAATTTCTTCAATTTCCTTGAGTTATATATTGTAATGATTATTGTTGCTAGTCTTAAATGTCAATCCTATGCTTTTCAAAAAGCATTTTAAGTGTAACTGTAAATTAACTAGAATAATCATTTCTCTGCAGTAATACAAGTTAGAATTATGATTAAGGTGAGTCAACATACCCCCCAGTTTTCTCTAGATAGTCTTGGTTCATACCTGTTGCCCTTATATAATTAATAGCATCCATCTTCCCTTTTTAAAAAGACTTTATTTTTGTAGAGCAGTTTTAAGTTCATAGTAAAACTGAGCAAAAGTACAGAGATTTCCCATATACCCCTTAGCATGCATAGCCTCCCCCATTATTAACATCTGCCATCAGAGGTGCATTTATTGTAACTGGTGAACCTACATTAACACATCATCACCCAGAGTCCATAGTTTACATTAGGGATGATTCTATGTAACATCTATTTTTACCTTTTTTTTTTTCTTTTTTTTTTTTTAATTGAGACAGATTCACCCTCTGTCACCCAAGCTGGAGCACAGTGGTGTGATCGTGGCTTACTGCAGCATTGACCTCCCTTGCCCAAGCAATTCTTCCACCTTCACCCCCCAATGCACACATACCCTGGTAGCTGGGACTACAGGTGTGAACCACCATGTCCAACTAATTTTTTTTTTTTTAGAAACGGTCTCACTATATTGCCCAGGCTAGTCTTGAATTCCTGAGCTCAAGTGATCCTCCCACATTGGCCTCTCACGGTGCTGTGAGCCACCATGCCTGGCCCATTTTTACTCTTTATTTGCAAAATGAATTAATATGCCCTGTATATAGGGCAAAAATATTGCCCATCAAACTCAAGTATCAGTGAGACAAAACAGTTTAGTAGCATTTGAGACTGGTTTTCTAATCCCAGATCTGCTACCCATTATTAGCCAAATAACCTTGGCCAAGTCACTTAATCTCCCCACCTTCCTTTTCCTTATAAATTTGTGATTGTTTTCAGAATTTAGAAGATAGTGTAACTAACTGATCTTATCATCTTTATAGTAATCATGTATGTGGAAACGTTTTGTAAATTCTAAAGTGACATACAGACAAAACTGTTGCTAAGAGTTTCTTAAGGCCAGGACCATGGGTTGGTCATCTGTGTAGATGATACATGCCAACAGCACAATATGTATTTGTTGACTTAAAATATGAATGTAAGTGTGAATGGATTTTTAATTGTTTTCTGACAGTCCATTAGCATAATAATCATCTGTTTATCATTTATATACTGTGTGTTTTGTAATAATGAAAAGACAGTCTTTGCCTTTAAAAAAAATTAGTAGAGCACCATTTTTTCACTTTAGTTATACACAATTTAAGGTGTACTTTTGGGTTTTCGTTCATTATATATGGAAACCCTTGGCTGGGCACAGTGGCTCACGCCTGTAATCCCAGCACTTTGGGAGGCCGAGGCGGATGGATCACGAGGTCAGGAGATCAAGACCATCCTGGCTAACATGGTGAAACCCCGTCTCTACTAAAAATACAAAAAAATTAGCCAGGCGTGGTGGCAGGTGCCTGTAGTCCCAGCTACTCAGGAGGCTGAGGCAGGAGAATGGCGTGAACCCGGGAGGTGGAGCTTGCAGTGAGCCGAGATCGCGCCACTGCAATCCAGCCTGGGTGACCTAGCAAGACTCCGTCTCAAAAAAAAAAAAAAAAGAAAAGAAACCCTCTGAAAACGTATGAAAATTAACTTTTACTGAGATCATTTAATTATTACCAAAACCTAATGAATAATTATAGTCATCTTTTAGATTAAGAAAATAAAACACAAAGAAGTAAATAACTGCCTAAGATCATAAACTAAGTGACAGAACCAGGATTTTTTGATTTCTAATTTAGCGTTCTTTCTATTATACCACAACCCTGAGGTTTATTTTTGGAGAGAATGGAACTATTAATAATATACTTGTTACATTTTTTAACCTGTGGCCTCAGGAAATCTATCATTGTTTGAATATAAGAGTTGAACTCTTCTTATCTTATAATTCTTGTAATTATTATTTGTCTTGTAATTCTTATTTACATTTCTACATTTAAGTGAGGTCAATAATAGACATTGGTTTATTAGGTCTAATAATAGACATTCTTTTATTTTTCTTAACTTTCAGTTCTAAGACATTATTAACTAATGAGACAGTTTCGTGGGAAAAAATGTAAATGATAGAAAATTATAGTTAATTTTGCTAACTATCTTAATATAGGCATATCTTTTTGTTTTTTTTCCATAAATTTCTTAAAGACATGGATTTCAAAATTTAAAAAAGGGAAAGAGATAAGGAAAGAAAGGAAAGGAAAGGGAAAGAAATTGGAAGAAATAGAGACATGTCCTTTATTTTGCAGGAAATCATTCTTATTTCTCAGTATTTTTTGTATTTCTTTAATTGACATATATAGTTGTATTCTTTTGTATTTGTTTTTCAGTATTTTTAAAAATTTCTATTTGAACTCTGAACTTTTACTTTCATTGTTCTTCCATCCTCTCAACCAATTTAAACTTATCATTTTCAAAAACAAGCAGTTTTGTAATTGAAACTTTGAAATTATGACTGAGTCCATTGTTTAAATGTATATTGTGTATTATCCACATTCTCAATGCTGTCTCCACTTCTAATGGATTTGTATGAATCATTTCTATAGCTGCCACCCCTTAAAGGAACCCATATATGCAGTCTGCCTTCAAACCTAGAAACCTCTTAAGGGAAAACTCCATTCTTCCTCTTGTTCTGCCTTATATAGACCGAAAGAAGTAATTACTTTAGGAGTCCTTCCTATTTTGTTTATGTATTAAACAGAAACTTACTGAGCTCTCAGTATGCACCAATTTATCAGCCTAGACATAACATGCTGAACAAAGTACATACCATTTCTGTTCTTAAGGAGCTTATATACTTGTGGTCGTAAGTGTTATGGAAAGGAATAAAGCAAAGGAAAAGGAAAAGGAGGTATGGGAGAGTGGGAGGCCTTTCTAAGGAGATGATAAATGAAAATTTGTGAGAAGAACAATTAAGAAAAAGGAACAACAACCACTGCTCAGGTTGTAAGTCAGAAACGTAGTCAAAATATATACTGATAGATTTGCAAGGAAAACAGAAAGCAGTAAGCAAGAGGAAGAATGGTAGGAAATAAAGTCATATCATGTAGGGCCTTATAAGCCATGGTTAAGATTTTAAGAAAATCAATGTTAGAACATTTGCTTATTTAAATGGATATTGTTTTCAAAAAAATACTGCATATAGCAAGTACATTTCTTCTGAAATTATTGTGAAAATTTTTAATAAAAAGCATCATTGTCAGGTTTTTCTACTTGTACTGAGGATAAAATGGCTTGTACAAATTATTGTATTTCTTACATGATTGCAAGTATACATATATGTGGTCCAACTGAAATATCATTTGAAAATTGGCTTTGAAATTTATTTGACAGAGAGAAGTCCATCTGGAAGTGCCTTTGGAAGTCAGGAAAATTTGAGATGGAGAAAAGATATGACTCACTGGCGTCAAAACACAGAGAAGCTTGACAAGTAATAGAGCTTTCTATTTTATGTTACTGATGGGTGTGTTGAATTTTAAAATGCAAGAGGAAATTGATAACTTTTACTTTATATTTGTATTTAGTATTTACATTTAATAAATATACTTATTAAGTCTTGGACAAAATATTTAATTTTAAAATTTTAGATTTAAAAAGATTGGAGGAAGAACTTCTCATGTGGTATAGTAAGGCAAAATGTTGTATTTTAAACTCCATTTTCTCTAAAACATCCTCTTGGAAAATGCATTCAGCAACTATTTTTGGAACATATTTTAGGTGTCACATTGAACTAATTTTTTTTTTTTTTTTTTTTTTTTTTTTGAGACGGAGTCTTGCTCTGTTGCCCAGGCTGGAGTGCAGTGGCCTGATTTCGGCTCACCGCAACCTCCGCCTCCTGATGAACTAATATTTCAAATATTACAAAGAATTAGAAACCTGACATTTGTCTTCATGGAGCTTATAATATAATTCAAGAAAGACAAAACAATACAGGTCTTCTGTTTCTAGCATGAAGGCAGACTTGATACATTGACTGATACTACTGCCATAAACACCTGCAATGCACTTACATGAGTCTTCTCACTGCCCAAGTGGCTGCAGGTAAACTTGCCTGGCTTGAGATTTGGCATTGAGTCAAGGGGCTAAAATTTTTCTCTTGAGAATTTATAATTTTAAGTTAGCCTGCAAGTAGCTTCACTGGCCCATAAAACTTTGAGAATGGAGTGACCAACTCATTCAGGTTTGCCTAGCACTCTCCCAGTTATAGCGCATATTGTCCCACATCCCAGGGAGCCCCCTTAGTCCTATCCTAAGGCAAACCAAGATGATTGATTACCGCGTCTGAGAACTGTCATCAGCCCAAGCCTCAGAAGATTCTCACAAATAAACTTTCACCAGTGTTTTCTCACAGACGGTTAAATCATAACAAAGAGGAAACAAGTTTCAGTACCGTATGTATGAGAGCTTGAAATAATCAGATATTGAATGTAATATTAAAATTCTTAACCTTGGAATATGCGCTTTCCTTTCTTTTTCTCCATCTGTCCAAATCTATTTCTCTGATGTTTTTTCTACTTGTGTTATTTTTTAGAAATCACAGATTAGCCAGGTGCTACACTCTCAGTATATTGTTTTATTTCTGCATTTGTAGAACATGTTCTCTTGGTTTACCTTGCTGTGTTTTGAGGGAGACTTTTTTGGTGTTCTCCTGATTCTTTTTGTTTAAACCATCTTATGTTTCTTTATAAAATGTCACTGGAAATTTTAAGTTTGAACATTAAATATTTTGTTTTCTAGTTTAATGTTGTAATGTTGATAATTGTATTTTATTATTTTTTTTTTTTTTGAGAAAAGGTCTCACTCTCACTCAGGCCAAAGTGCAGTGGCACAATCATGACTCACTGTAGCCTTGACCTCCTGGGCTTAGGTGAGCCTCCCACCTCAGCCTCCCAAGTAGCTGTGCACCACCACACCCGGATAATTTTTGTATTTTTTTTAGTGGAGACAGGGTTTTACCATGTTGTGCAGGCTGGTCTCTTCACTCCTGGGCTCAAGTGATCCCCTGCCTCAGCCTCTCAAAGTGCTTTTATTCTTAAATTGAATTTGTAAAATGTAAATTAATGAAGTATTCTCCTTAGTGGTAATAATAAAGATTCACAGACTTCTAGATCTAAAAACTTAGAAAAGCTAGCATTTAATATGTCCTTGTACTTTATGTGTTATTTTGTCTACTTTGGTATAATATATAGTGCCTGTATATCTGTTATTGCTAAAACAAAAATGTTGGCTATATTCATAAATCATGTGTAAATATCTTAAAATTTTTATTTGCATTAAATGATACTTTTATAAATATTAGTGTTTAAACCACTTTATTGCATCAAACTGTTTTGTTCTTTTTATTTTTCTAGCTTTGTTGAGTTATAATTGACAAAAATTGTGTATATTTACAGAATATAACATGACCTTTTAATATATGTGTACAATTGTGAAGTGATTACCACAGGCAAGCTAACTAGCATATTCATCACCTCACGTCCTTTTTTCCCTAAATTGTTTTGTTTGCAATGAGTGATTACATCTAGTCTCGCTGAAGAGTTAAATTATCATCTGAGCATATTTATATTAAAAAAAGTGGGGGAAAATTAGATGAAACCTTAGACAAAATAAGTACATTTATCCTGAATACAGACATTGGAAATCTTTGAAATAGTAAGATAAATACTAAATATTTGAATGTTGTTTTCTGTGAAGCAGTCCTAAATACAAGCCCACATAGCACCACCTAGTGTCAGTGTCACTTAGAATAAAACTGCTGCATGTTTGAAAGCTAAAACATAAACATTTGTGCTTTTAGTGGCATTAAGCTTCTGTAATGGGGTGAGAAAATGTGTATTGTTGTGGTTAACAAACAAGCCACATAAATGTGTAAACTATTGCCTTTTTTCTTATTCTCTTGTAATTTTTTGTCGGGCAAATGTTGAAAATGGTTTGAAATTTTTTATTTCTATGCATCCTTAAGTCTTTTCAGAATTGTGGTTTTCAAAAAGATAAATATAATTTCTTACAATATTTTGTGTTAGATCAAGAGCAGAGATTGAACACGAAGCACTGATTGATGGAAACCTGGCTACAGAAGCAAACCTAATCATTTTGGATACATTAGAGATTGTTGTTCAGGTAAGAATTCAAAGAAGAGAAATTTAAGATATAGATTTGGTAAATTGAGGTTGGAGGAAAAAGTCTTTACTGTGAGCCGTAAAATTACATTTAAATATTAGTACTTCCTAAAAGTTTCATTCCAAGCATTCTGAGATTCTTTGTAATTATAAATTCCAATAGCTTCAACTGTTTCTTCATGGAGGATGATTATGAAATCTTTAACTCCTTGTCTTTCCCCTTCATGGCCTAGTCTTGCATTTCCAAATATCCTCTGAGTATTTATAGTTGGATGTTCTGCCATCAGGTGAGATTCAACATGCATGTATAGCTATAGCTACATATAGATACACTGAGTTTATGCAGTATCCTCTGTATACTACAGCAGTATTTCAGGCTCTTTATCTATAATCATCATGTTGGGTCCTAACAGTAGCCCTCTAGGCAGTATTATCCTGTAGTAACAATGTGATAGCCGACATGTATTTAGTTTTTTCTGTGTTAAACATTGTCCTAAGCCCTTTACAAATGTTGACTCATTTGATCCTTCTAAGAAACTCATGGCATTGAAACTGTCAGTATCCTCATTTTGTAGATGAGAATACTTAGGCACGAAGATGTTAAATAACTGCCCATAATGACGCAGCTAGTATGTAGAAGAGCCAGGATTCAAATCAGTTAGCAAGATCTCTCAGACATTTTAGTAAATATATCTCTCACCTATTCCTTCCATTCCTTTTCTCCTACCACTGCTCTGCCAGGTTCGTATTTCAGTGCTATTACAATGGCCACCTGCTTCATAACTCACTCTGTGTTCTTCCCACCATCCATTCTGTACATTTTCATGAGACTTTTCCTTTAAAAATATTTTATGGCTGGGCACATTGGCTCGCGCCTGTAATCCCAGCACTTTGGGAAGCTGGGGTGGGCGGATCACTTCAAGTCAGGAGTTCAAGACCAGCCTGACCAACATGGCAAAACCCTGACTCTGTTTATTTATTTATTTTTGAGACAGTTTCACTCTTGTTGCCCAGGCTGGAGTGCAGTGGCGTGATCTCGACTCACTACAATCTCTGCCTCCCGGGTTCGAGTGATTCTCCTGCATCAGCCTTCCAAGTAGCTGGGATTACAGGCATGTGCCAGCACACCTGGCTAATTTTGTGTTTTTAGTAGAGATGGGGTTTCTCCATGTTGGTCAGGCTGGTCTCAAACTCCTGACCTCAAGTGATCCGCCCGCCTCAGCCTCCCAAAGTGTGGGGATTACAGGCATGAGCCACTGCACCCAGCCAACCCTGACTCTACTAAAAATAAAAAAACTAACTGGGTGTGATGGCGCGCATCTGTAATCCCAGCTCCTCAGGAGGCTGAGGCACAAGAATTACTTGAAGCCAGGAGGCGGAGGTTGCAGTGAGCCAAACCACTGCACTTCAGCCTGGGTGACAGAGTGAGACTCCATCTCAAAAAAAAAAAAAAAGATTTTGTCAGTCATCATCCTGACTTCCTGACTAAAGTTTTAAAAATATAAAAAATTTACTAAGTCCAAGATACCTAATCCAAGATGGTTGCTTGAGCTGCAGCTGTCATGTCTGTATTTCATTCAGTGAAAAGAAACAGCAGGGACAGAGTACATTTCTTCTTTTAAGGGCATGACTCAGAAGATGAGACTTCTGTTTTGTTCACCTCTCTCTGTAGCCGGATTCAAAGTCTTCAGCTAAAATTCAGGGTTTCAGTTATTTAAGAAGAAAAGAATGGTTATTTGTGTACCAGCAACATTTTTTGCTCCAGGCACCACTCTATTTTTCAGCCTTATCTGTAGTTATTTTCTACATGAACCTCAAGTCAATTCAGACTGACTTACTAATTTTCCTAAAAAACACCTTATGATTTCTTGCCATTGTATCTTGCTCCTCTTTTTTCTCATTTAAATTATATTTATTCTTTTTCCCCCTTTTCTTATTCAAATCCTTCTTGAAGCCATCCTAGATCTTATATATATATTTTTTTATCTTTTAAAACTTTATTTATACATAGGGAGGCCTGTAACCTCCCTAACTAAATTGCAGGTACATCTCTATTTTATTTGTTTATTTTTAAATTGCAGACTGTTTCTGTAACGGAATCCAAAGAGAGCATTCTTGGTGGAGTGCTAAAAGTGCTACTACACAGCATGGCCTGTAACCAAAGTGCAGTTTATCTACAACACTGTTTTGCTACACAGAGAGCCTTGGTTTCAAAGGTGGGTTATTTTATACCTGCAGTGTTGTCAGACTTTGTTTTCTTTGTTAACATTGTCTAAGATCATTTGACACATTCATTGGTTAGTATATGTAATAATATATTAATGAATATGTGTAGTTAAAATTTAAATAATAACCTAAGACGCTTGATTCTTCTTTGCCTCTCTACTGCTGCCTGCCTTTTGGAATTTTTCATTTATTCGAATCACCTTTAACCAGTTCTGGTTTAAAAAACAGTAACTTGGATGTGGAGAAGGGCCTGAAATTAATAGCCAATCTTAAATGTCGGGCTTCTCTTGTTTTCTCTCCACTTGGTTCTGTTTTTTAAAAAAAACTCAATTTATAAAGAATTCAATATATAAGCAATTCAACCCACTGAAATTATTTTATGATGAATGGAAAAGAAGGTGTGTGTGTGTTCAACTGCTTTAAATATTTACTTCTTATATTTGTTTTCCCTCAGAAATATGTATATTCTTAAATTTTGAAGGTAGCTATTTCATTTTAATCATCCTAGAAGATGGAGTGCAGAGACATTGATGAAAATAACTTATGTATTATTTTGTAATAAATGTGGAATTCATGTATGTTGATTACTAAGTGTTTTATGCACATTCTGATAGAAGCTTCACAACAATCCCTTGTAGATATATTATTAGGCCTATTTTGTGGATGAGAAAACTTGTCCAAGGTCACACTACTAGTTAGTAAGTGGCATAATCAACATTTGAACCCAGTTTGACTCTGTGTCTCACACTATTAACTATTAGCTAATATCGTCCTAACCATTCTTTTAATTTCTGGGCTATATTAGCAAATTTCTGGGCTATATTAACAAATCTCCAGCTCAGGTTGTATTAACATATCTCAGGAACTTTTACTGTAAAAATTCAGTGGTGGTTTGTTGTTGTTTTACAGTTTCCTGAACTCTTATTTGAAGAAGAGACAGAGCAGTGTGCTGATTTATGCCTCAGGCTTCTCCGACACTGTAGCAGTAGCATCAGTACAATACGGTCACACGCCAGTGCCTCCCTTTACCTTCTAATGAGGCAAAACTTTGAGATTGGGAATGTAAGTATTTAATCATGAAAGTTCTCTGTATTCATAATGAAATATAACTTCTGCTGATAGTTATTAAATCAGTTTTCGGAGAGCATGGAGTTTTTTGTATATTTTAAGTCTAATCATAGGCTATCTTGATATTTCTCATTCTGTGTATATCTTACAAAAATCCAAATCTCTAATTGTGTGCATATCATATGTATGTATGTATGTATATTAGTACACACTTAGAATATAAATGTACATTGAGCAATTTTAAATTTTAATTGTCCCTAAGTAAAAAGAAATAAAAGTTTAAGTATCTTGGCTTGATATTTTACAATTACATGTCACAGCCTTTGAAGAATTCCATTTTTTCATTTAAGTCTTTTATTATATGTTATATTCACGTGTTATATTTTTCCTTTTGAGTCAAATATTTAGTTCATTTATTTTTGCGTATGTAAGTATTTAAGACCTTGAATTTTCCTTTAAGCACTATTTTTGGCATCTCCTTGGTTCTAATATTTAGTAATCTTGTCATTTCAGTTTGTATTTTCTTTTTAACCCAAAGAGTTGAGTAGCCTTTTTGTTTCAAAGTTTTGGCTGGTTCCAGTGACTCACACCTATAATCCCAACACTTTGGGTGGCCGAGGAAGGAAGATTACTTGAGGCCAGGAGTTTGAGATCAGCCTGGGTGACATAGTAAAACCCTGTCTCTGCAAAAAAAGACTAGCCAAGCTGGGTGGCCCGTGCTTGTGGTCCCAGCTACTCAGGAGGCTGAGGTGAGAGGCTCCCTTTGAGCCCAGGAGTGTGAGGTTGCCGTGAGCTGTGAACACACCACTGTACTCCAGCCTGAGTGACAGAGTGAGATCCTATCTCAAAAAAAAAATTTTTTTAATGTTAATTTTCAGCTTTATTACATTGTGATTGTACAGTGTATATTCTGTTTCTCCCTTTCTTTACTGTGGATCTGTGTATTTGTGTGTCTAAATATAATCTATTTTTATGAGTGTTCTACAAAAAATCTTTAAAAGGGGAGTATTTCTGTTTTCAGAATATTGAGTTAAATATATACCAGATAAATACACCTTATTAATCACATAGACTCCATATCATTGTTTTTTTTCCACTTGGTAGAAGTAAATTAAAGCCTGTAACTGTGTTTGTCTGTTTCTCCTTCAGCTTTTATTTGGTGTACTAATACTCATAACTACTATATTTTCTTAAGAATTTTTCTCCTTTGGAATTTAAAAGAACTTGTGTTGGTTTTATTTAAAACCTTTATTCTATTTTATTTTTTGGCCTGAATTTCATCTCTTATGGTATTAAGATTTTGACCTCTGCTTTCTTTTTAATTTGAACTTACTTTATTTGCTTTTGCCTGTTCTTTAATTTTCACTTTATTTTAAGTGTGCCTCTCATATACAACATAAGAGTTGAGTTTTGCTTTGTGATCCAACCTTTAATTGAATGAAACCTTTCATACTTGTTATTATATTACATATGTCCTGGAATCCTATTTTATTATTTTGTTATGCCTTTCCCTCTTGCCTCCCCTTTGAAAAAAATGTGTGTTGGTTGTTTTCATCTTACACTGTATGGTCTGTTTACCTTGTTTTGGGTATGTAGTGTTCATCATATTTAGCAAAATTTCTGGGTTTGCTCTAATGGTTGCCTTTATAGTCATGTAATACCCCTAATCCTCTATTTCTTTAGATCATGCATTCTCAACCAGGGCAGTATTACCACCAAGGGAGTGAAAATTGGTTTTTGTGGAGGATGAGAAACATCTTAGCTTATGGTCCTCCAAAGCTCAACACTACCCAACAACATGGCATTGCTTAGTATTTATTTCTCTCATTGGTGTTATTGGGTATCATATGAGCAGCAGTGACATTAAGTTCTTGGAAAATAAAAAACAAAATGTATGCAAAATTGGGTTATAAACTGGAGAATAAATGACTGTCATTGGAGACTTTTAATCAATTGCTTGATCTCAGTCATATGGCAAGAGGTTGCTTCCATTGGTTGCCTTGTGGATATTGTTTATGTTTGGTTATCAGTGCATTCGTGTGTGACTTGGGCTTTGAAAATTAAGCCCAAGAAAAAAACTTTCCAATTTATTACTTCATTCTACAAAAGTTATTCAAGCCATTTTTAATCATGTCAGTTGCTGAAAAGAAAAAAGTCAACAATATCTAAATGAATATATAGTAGCCAGAATTTATTTTCTTTTGTCAAGCAAATAGTGAAAGTTCACTGAAATATTTTTAAGAAATTAATTTTTAATTCTTTTGCTGGATAAGTAGCAGTTTTGAATGGTTTAAAAAAATTGATTACATTGCTGCTTTTGTAGTTATATAAGTTGCTAATTTATTTGTGTAATTTGATACATTACAGTTTATTTAAGCTAAAAGATTATATTAAAAGTTTTTCAGAAAACCAGCCCATAAAGGTAAGCTAAATGTAAATCATTTTCAGATTTTTAACTTAAAATTTTTATCTAGTCATTCATAACCTTGCATCAAGTAAAAAGAGTAAGCTTTATATTTACTTTCTTATGTGTATATCAATCCAGATATACATAGAGTGCATAAACAGATGTATACATCTCTGATATTAAAATATCATAGGGATGTAATTAGAAAAATTGTTCAAAAATATTTATAAGAGGGACAATAATGAAAAAAAATTGAGAAACTCTACTTGAGATAAGTATCTATTAACTCCCTTTAATGAACAGTAATAAAATTGCTGATTTTCTTTCTCTCCTCCACCCTGTCATTCTTTGTACCTCAGTATTTCAAAAAAGTATCTTTCTTACTGTTTACATTTGTATTGTTGAATCTGCATGTACTTCACTTGATTTAATTGCCACCTTCAAATAACGTTATTTGTTTTATGTCTACTGTAGATTTTTTTTTTTTTTTTTTTTTTTTTTTTTTTGAGACGGAGTCTCGCTCTGTCACCCAGGCTGGAGTGCTGTGGCCGGATCTCAGCTCACTGCAAGCTCCGCCTCCCGGGTAGCTGGGACCACAGGCGCCGCCACCTCGCCCGGCTAGTTTTTTGTAGTTTTTAGTAGAGACGGGGTTTCACCGTGTTAGCCAGGATGGTCTCAATCTCCTGTCCTCGTGATCCGCCCGTCTCGGCCTCCCAAAGTGCTGGGATTACAGGCTTGAGCCACCGCGCCCGGCCTGTAGATTGTTAAGTATTTCTTTCCATCTCCTTTCTCACCCTCCTAGTTTTTTTCTTAGCTGTAACATTTCAGTCTTAGTTCATAGTCTTAGTTGTAAAATGAAATATTGCTCACCACCAGTTTTTTTGGGCTATAATTATCTTTTATTTAGCTAAATGTTGTCCTCATCAAGGTTCTTAGGAGTAATATTTTCCAAGTGGTGTTTTGTTTTTTTTCAGTAGAGACAGGAACTCACTTTGTTGCCCAGTCTGATCTTGAACTCCTAGGCTCAGGCAGTCCTTCCTGCATGGCCTCCCAAAGTGCTGGGACTGCAGATGTGAGCCACCTCACCCTGCCCGCCCCACTCACCCCACTTTTAAAAATAGAGACAGCGTTTCTTCCTGTCACCCAGGCTAGACTGCAGTGGCATGATGGTACTTCACGGTAGCCCAGAACTCCTGAGCTCAAGCTGTCCCCCCACCTTGACCACCCAGAGTGTTGGGATTACAGGCAGTAACCATTGCACCTGGCCAATTTTCCTAGTTCTTGATTGTTTAAAGTTGTCTGTACTTGTAGGACAGCAAGGGTGGTTATGAAATTTTTGCCTTATACTTTGAATAATAATAAGCATGAGAAAAATCAGCAAAACTTACCAGATAAAGAACACCTCATAGGAGAAAAGGGTACTTGAGTACCATTGTCTTCTGACATTAAATATTGTTGTAGATGCATTGAAAGGTAGCCTGATATTTTTCTCTGTTTTAAATAATGTTATTTCCTCCAGCTGCTCATGAGATTTTCTTTATGTTTACAATTAAATGCCTTTTCTAGAATATTTGTCTTAGTATTGAAAAGGCTTAGCTTTTTCAGTTACACCTTTATCCTAGCCAACTATAAATTATTTTATCACCATACTCTCAGTGCCTACTATGTAGTGTGACATATTTACTGAGTTGAATTCTTGAATTTTATCCTTAAAACTTTGGACAACTGCCTTAGGGGCATTTTAAGGAGAGGAGGAACATGTTCAGATTTGCATTTTACAGAAAGTTCCCTAGTGCTAGGTAGAGGTTAGACTGAGAGATTTGAAAGAAAAAGGCATGGAGATCCATTAGGAAGTTATTACAGTAATCCAAATAAGAAATGGTGAGGGTGTAAAATAAAGCAAAGGCATTGGGAATGGAAAAAGGATATATTGGATCACATTAGGAGATGGTGTAGATTTGGATTTATGGTATGAAAAATGAGAGGGGAGAATGAATAGGGGACCCCTAGATTTTTGGCATGCCTACAAGAATAGTATCACTTTTTTAGATAATCAATAGGGAGAGAACGTATTGTAGACATGTTGACTTTGTGGTACCTATGAGACATTCAGATGGTGCTATCTAGTAAACTATAATAGCCTGGAATTCTACAGAGAAATATCAGCTGGAGATGGAAACGTGTATATACTGGTCGAAGCAAAGACATGGATGAGGCTCTTTAGAGTATGTTAAGTGAGAAAAGTTTTTTGACAGAATCTTTGGGAATACTGGTATTTAGGAAGGACATCCAAGGAATAAAACAGAAAAAGAGTTGAAAAAGAATAGAAAACCAGGATAAAGTGGTGCCACTGAAGATAAGGTAGGAGATTTTCAAGGAGAAAGTAATTTAAATATACAAAGATATGAAGTAGAATATTGAGCAAAAAATATTGGATATGACAATTGATATATTATCACCAATAATCTCTTAAGAATGATTTCATGGTAGAGAATGGTGGAGCAGAAATGAATTTACACTAAAAAGAAGGAGGAATGTAAGTTATAAGCTGTTAAAGGCGTCACTCCAAAACATTCTGCCTTACATTACTTTATGCATGATGTGTGTTAAATTGTTTTCATCATAGTGTGGATGTCATGAAATGGACTAGAATTTAAATACCCCATCTACCATCTAAGAATCTTATAATGTCAATCAAGCTATTTAACCTCATCTGTAAAATGTTATATTAATAACATATGCCCATAATAAGTAAATGTAAAGACATAAGCAGAATTTCTAATTCAACTCTTAACACATGACTTCTTAAAATCCTGTTTTGGGCCGGGCGCGGTGGCTCAAGCCTGTAATCCCAGCACTTTGGGAGGCCGAGACGGGTGGATCACGAGGTCAGGAGATCGAGACCATCCTGGCTAACACGGTGAAACCCCGTCTCTACTAAAAAAATACAAAAAATTAGCCGGGCGAGATGGCGGGCGCCTGTAGTCCCAGCTACTCGGGAGGCTGAGGCAGGAGAATGGCGTAAACCCGGGAGGCGGAGCTTGCAGTGAGCCGAGATCGCGCCACTGCACTCCAGCCTGGGTGACAGGGCGAGACTCCGTCTCAAAAAAAAAAAAAAAAAAAAAATCCTGTTTTATAGTACATTATTCAGAACAAAATTCTAAGTTTTACATCCTTTCTAAAATAAGATTTTTATATGCATATTTTATTACTTTAAAAAATATTTTGCTTAGAATGGTATTTTTTCACTAAATATACTTTTAGCAAGGAAAAATAGCAGACTTTTTAAAGCTTTTTAATATTAAGTATTGACTGGACAATTTTTCTGTTACAGAACTTTGCCAGGGTTAAAATGCAGGTAACAATGTCACTATCCTCCTTGGTGGGCACATCTCAGAATTTTAATGAAGAATTCTTAAGACGTTCTCTAAAGACTATATTGACATATGCTGAAGAAGATCTGGAATTGAGGGAAACAACATTTCCTGATCAGGTCAGAAATGCTACTTTCTAGATCATTAATTGAAATAGGCTTGTTAAATAGGCACTTTCCAAATTGTTAAATCAAAAGTTGGTTTTTGCTGGAGGATCATTTATTTCATTTTGAATCCACACATCATGTGCCATAAATAGGACTGAATCTTTTTGTTTTAGTCAGCTACCCTTCTTTTTGGAAATAATTAATTCTTTGGTGTTTAATTCTGTGCACTTATAATAAGTAGAACAGTAGACTTGGACAGTACAGACAAAGCTTTCTGCCAAAACGTTCCTACTTATTAATCAAATAATAATATGCCTTATAAACTAAAGTTTCTACAAACTACCTTTTAGTAAAATCAGAAATATAGGAGAGAATTTTCCTTTTGTATTCTTGTATTTCCTATATCCCTCTGTTTTATTTCTACTTATAGTTCTGCTTGTTTCCAGGTGAAAGAACAAAAAATATAGATAGTCTGCTGAGGAATTTATATAAAGTTTACTACCCTTCAGTTACCATATCCCCACATACCTGTACTTTACAGAACCATATCAATATCATACAACTTGTTTTGAAATCTTTAGATATTTATCTGAAATATCTCTGAAACTAATTTGGTTATTATGGATGAATGACAATTCAAGAATGTTTTTCATATCATTCTCTGCTGCAGGTCCAGGATCTGGTTTTCAATCTCCATATGATTCTTTCTGATACTGTGAAAATGAAGGAACACCAGGAGGATCCTGAAATGTTGATTGATCTAATGTACAGGTAGCATTTATTTGATTCATTTATGCTTTGTATAAGGGACTTAGTAAGACATACAGTAAGCGTTAGATGAAAAAAATAAACACACAAAAGTGATTTGTGATGATTTTTCTGTATTTACATTCTTTATTGTTTTTATATTTATATATTTTTTACTTTTTTGTAGAGATGGGGCTTCACCATATTGCCCAGGCTGGTCTTGAACTCCTGGGCTCAAGAGATCCGCCTGCCTTGGCCTCCCAAAGTTCTGGGATTACAGATATGAGCCACCCCACCTGGCCTTGAGTGATTTTTCCAATGGTAGATTGAAAGTCCAAATGCATTTTTTCTAGGCGGCATCTTCAGATCTTCTGTGTCTCTTCTTTTAAGAACAATGAAAATATACTTATTGATTATCAAAAATAAGAGGATTTTTAAAAATATTCATAACACACATTTAACACCTTGGTGTCCTGGGCCCCAGACTTCCTTTAAAGGCCCATACCAATATTTTAAATGTAAAACTCAGTCTTTTAAGAAGAAAATACAGTATATGAATGTTTTACCGTAACATTAATTACCTTTTTTCAATACAATTATGACTAAAGAATGATATTTCTAAGGGCATATTTTGAAAATTCCATAATTTTTATTGTATTAACAACTTAATAGATACAATAGTAAAACTTAAGAATTTTTCTCTGTCATATGACCCTCTGTTCCTACAATTTTGGAGTTAGTTCATTAAAAGCACAAATAAAACAATTTAATCTCTTTGAAATAAAGTTGATGTAATAAAAGTACCTTTTAGAAGTTTTCTTTTTTCCTTGCATATAAAACTTCTCTATATTTCTGTAATGAACACATAAATTTCCATTCTTTTTCCCTTAACTGATTATTTCCTTAATGGTCAGATTTTAATATGGCATATTTCTTTTTTGCCCCTCCTGCCCTCCCCCGCCCTGCCCACTGATATTATCCATTCCATAGGCCACAGTTATTTCTCTAAGCCTGCATAGTGACATTTTCATACTACTTTAAAACTAAATAGGTTGTGCACAGTATCAAAAACCTATCTAGGTAAACTCTGAGTGAGCTAGCTAAACTCCCTCCCAGCTTGGGAAGCATATACTAATGGAGAAGAATTTCTGTTCTAATTAGAATTGCCAAGGGTTACCAGACCTCTCCAGATCTGCGATTGACCTGGCTGCAGAACATGGCTGGCAAGCACTCAGAACGAAGCAATCATGCTGAAGCTGCACAGTGTCTAGTCCACTCAGCAGCACTTGTTGCTGAATATTTGAGCATGCTGGAGGACCGGAAATATCTTCCTGTGGGATGTGTAACATTTCAGGTAGGAATCTTCCAGATGTACATTAAATCAAGGTATGTCTTTTTTTGGTTTTAGCTTTTTCTCACTGGTGTTGAGATTTTTTTAGTTCGCAGGGAAAACTTAAAGACTTAAGCCAATGCTTCACAAGGTAGATTAACATTTCACAGTGATTGTCATTAATACATTTTTAAGGAGTACTTCTTGTTAATTCTCTTTCCACAGTTTCTTACCTCTGAATTATCAGCACTATGCTTATTTTTTCTTTTTGTCTTTACTGCCTTGTAATCAGTTACATACTTTAACATCTGTGGAAATGTATTACTGAGAATCAAAATTCAGTAGAAATTCTTAATTGGCTTTTACTTAACATAGCAGATATACCAACATTCTCTTTTCCCTACATAAAATATTAGTACATATTATGACTAATACCATGACTCACAGATGAATTTGCCCTCTAGTAGGGTACATAGTTCTGACCCACTAGTTGAATTCTTTGCTTACCAAGGGTCAGTTATGCTTTGCTTTTCTTCACAACCTGTTAATGGTAGGTTTGGGATATTATAAAATTTAGTTAAATGTTTTATCTTCTGATGAAATCAGAATGCAAAAAGAAAGTTACCATTTCTCTGATAACAAAGTTGAATGTTTTACAAAGACTCAGGAAAGGTGAATCTCCAAAACAATTGCTGTTGAATTAACTGTGGGCCAGACAAATAGGTTGGGGGAGAGGAAACTCCTAAAATTCTAGAATAATTTGATAATCGATTTAAGTTTAAGTTTTCACTCAAAAGAAACCAAAACTTGAAATCTTTAAAAAGAATGTTGCCTTTTGGGTATTTACCCATAAGAGATTCCATGGAAATCTGATCTGGAAACCCATACACACAAAGAGAAGGCCTTAGATCTACTTCAAAAGTTGATAAATGAGTGTACATTTACTGTACATGTTTAGGAGGTTAAAATAAAATAAGGTATGTATGCATCATTTCTTTTTTAGAAATAATGGCTGATTCCAATCTCATTGAATAAGAGGGCTTTTATTATACTTGAGTTTTTTTATTAACTCCATGTATATTAGATAAGAGACCATTTTTGTACCTTTTTTCCTTTATAGAGAGTTTTGAGAAGATCAATTAAATAAATAAAAAAGGACTATTGATATCTTCTTAGATGTCTTATGTCATATTACAATTTCCTTTAGCCCATGATGTTTCTTAATTTTCTTTCATACCACTTTTTATTAAGGGAAAAGTTATCTAGCAGTGGTGTTTTCATTTTATCATCTTCAAAATACAGAAAGTTTTTGGAGATTTGTCTTTACCTTTATATTACTCTCCTTTTTTTAACCTAACCTGATAGTTTACAGTTCATCTTCAGTTATTTCTTTTTATACATTTTGATGCTAGAAAATTCTGTTTCAAAAACCTTTTCAATTTGTTTTTTCCCTAGAATATTTCATCTAATGTTTTAGAAGAATCTGCGGTCTCAGATGATGTGGTATCTCCAGATGAAGAAGGTATCTGCTCTGGAAAATACTTTACTGAGTCAGGACTTGTGGGATTACTGGAACAAGCAGCTGCTTCTTTCTCTATGGTAGATGACTCTTGTTAATTCTTTTTCCAGAGTTTCATACCTCTAATTATTAATGACATGTGTATTTATTCTCTCTGTCTTATGACCCTACTTTTCTTTAAAGATAATTTATTCTGGACCCGGTGTGGTGGCTCATGCCTGTAATCCCAGCACTTTGGGAGGCCAAGATGGGAGGATTGCTTGAGTCCAGGAGTTCAAGACCAGCCTGGGGAACATAGTGAGATACCATCTCTACAAAAAATTAAAAGTTCACCAGGCATGGTGGCTCATGCCTGTGGTTCCAGCTACTTGAGAGGCTGAGGTGGGAGGATTGCTTGAGCCCAAGAGGTTGAGGCTGCAGTGAGCCATGATTATGCTGCTGTACTCCAGTCTGGGCAACACAGTAAAACTCTGTCACCAAAAAAAAAAAAAAAAAAAAAATTGTTTTTTATTCCAGGTCCCCTAAAAACTATCTAGGAACAGATTTTCTTTCTAGATTCATTATTGGCTTACTCCTTTTCATCTTAATACACTTAGTACACTTAGAACACTTAATACACTTAGAACACTTCCCCCAGTGTTCCAGTGGTTCGGCTCACTGCAGCATCAAACTCCAGGGCTCAAGGGATCCTCCCACCTTAGCCTCCTGAGCAGCTGGGAATACAGGGGCACACCATCACACGCGGCTAATTGTTTTATTTTTTGTAGGGATGGGGTTTCACTTTGTTGCCCAAGCTAGTCTCAAACTCCTGACCTCAAGTTATGTTCCCCTGATCAGCCTCCCAAAGTGTTAGGATTATAGGCATGAGCCACTGTGTCCAGCCCACCAGTGTTTTTCATTTGCTTGTTTATGAACCAGCATGTGATTTGTAGCAGATATTTTTTGGTTCATAAAACTTTTACTGCCAAATATTTTCTAAAACCTTTAAGTTAAAAAACATAGTAAAACAAAACAGAAAGTCTCTGAGTGATATAAGTTCCTAGTTGGTAGACTGATGGGGCTCCATAAATAGATCTTGTCTATTGGATGAAATGGAGAATCTTCTTTCCAGTATGATGGGCATTGCCCTGGTGTCCAAGAAAGTTATGACCACTCATTCCATTGGTTGCATAGTAATCCTCATTAGGTAGTTATCGGAGCCCTGGACCTTACTCTTTAATGAACTGCATCCTGAATCCCTTACCTGACTATGCTACCATGCTATAACCCCAATCTTGTTCCCTTCCATCCGTATGTGAAGAATTAAAGCAGTCAGATAAATCCCAGATGGGATGTTTATTGGAGAAAGAAAAGATAGTTAGCTGAATTCATGCTCACCTTCTTTAACCATGTTGATAGGGTCACTTACTTCCTCTGACTTTTCTGCTGAATGTTTAGTGTCCCAGCACCCAAGGTTTAGGAGACACTGAGGTTCATGTTAGGGTAAGAAAGAAGCTTGAGGTAATATGCAATGCTGCCCTCTTTCCCCTTTTTTAGTTCTGTTGGGAATTGATTCGTTCTTCACCAGGCCTTATCCCTATCCTGCAATATATTGATTAAGGGTAGATTTAGAAGGCCTACTGCCAAAGTTCAAATCCTGGCTCTGCCATTTAGTAATTGTGTTACTTCAGGCACAAATTATTTAACCTCTTGGTGCCTCACTTATCTATTAAATACATCTAATAATAGTACCACCTCGTAGGAATGTTTTTAGGATTAAGTAAGTTCATGTATTTAAAGTGCTTATCACAGCTCCTGGCTCCAAGTAAGTACTAGTGTGTTTACTATTACCATCGTTTTCATCATTACTGGCAATTGTGAGACTCTTAAGAGTATTTTTGCAGAGTTAAAATATTAGGTGTCGATCCTCTTTTAAAATGTTTGCCTCTAAGGACCTTGACCATTCCAAGTCCATCCCTACACTTGTCTAAGCTAGCAGGGGGCAAGGTTTTTTTGCTATTGGTGGAATGTTTTAATTAGCATAACTCTGTGTGTTTGTATGTGTGTGATTTTAATAATTCACAGTAGTGCATTTAGATTGGGGGACAGTAACCTATATTATTAAAATTCTTTTGCAGTTGTATATGATTGTAAATTTTATTCTTTTTCAATTAATCTGATTTTAGTTAAAATAATTACTGGAGCATTTTAGTCACACTAAACATATTTCACTAGTACAACTACATTATTGTTTAATTATACTCCTACAAACGTACTGGGAAATATAAGGACCATGTGTTTTTCTTTGGGAAAATATGTTTGCTGATCTGTGAAGCAATGACGACTCAATGGCTTTTGGAAAACATCTCTCTCTTCTCTTACTACAGCACCAATCCATTATTAAATATAAAGGATGGGTCAAGCCCAGTGCCTCACGCCTGTCATCCCAGTGCTTTGGGAGGTTGCATAGTAATTCTGGGATTACTGTGCAAGGTGGAAGGATTGCTTGAGGCCAGGAGTTTGAAACATTTGAAACCAGCCCGCTTAATATAACAAGACCCCCATCTCTATATAAAGTGAAAAAAATTAGCTGGGCATGGTGGTGAGCACCTGTAGTCCTAGCTACTTAGGAGGCTGGAGTGGGAGGATTGCTTGAGGTCAGGAGTTCAAGGCTGTAGTGAGCTATGATCACACCACTGTACTCCAACCTAAAAAACAGAACAAGACCCTGTTTCTTATTAATTAAAAAAAAAAAAAAGGATAAAGGATAGAAGACCAATACAAACACATCTTGTCTCTCACTCTGATTATGTGATTATAACCATAGCAACCAGTGGCCAACTAGCCCACAGTGGAAGGAAATCTGGTGGCTCAGAACTTTCTATGCTTTATTAAAGATTTGTGATTTTTTTCCAAGGAGATTTACAATAGGAGATTGCCTGTGTCAGCTTAATATTTTGGAAAAGTAAATGATTTTTGTGTCCCAGGAGGCCACGGGTTATCTGATTATAGGAGAATTGGGTATCTGTGACCAGTGTAATATTAAATTTCTTTTTCCGCTGCTCAGAATTAGTTTCTGCAAAAGTTTATATGCATAGATAAGTATACATACACACATTAGCCTTAGTGAAGTAATTATTGGGCAGATAAAAGGAAAATGCCCAATTCAAATTATAGAAATATAAATATGCACATATGTGTATATGTATATCTTAATATACACATACATACACATATCTGATACATACCCATTTATCCAGAGGAGAAGATACATTGGAAAATTCTTTTTATTAAGCCTTAATACAGTTAAAAACTAGTATTTGGTTTTGTTTCCTATTGGAAAAGCTCCAGTGGTATTATCTTCCCCCGCACACCCGCTGAGATGGAGTCTCACTCTGTCGCCCAGGCTGGAGTGCAGTGGCGCGGCCTGGGCTCACTGCATGCTCCGCCTCCTGGGTTCACGCCATTTTCCTGCCTCAGCCTCCCGAGTAGCTGGGACTACAGGCGTCCGCCACTACGCCCGGCCAATTTTTTGTATTTTTAGTAGAGACGGGGTTTCACCGTGCTAGCCAGGATAGTCTCAATCTCCTGACCTCGGGATCCACCCTCCTCGGCCTCCCACAGTGCTGGGATTACAGGCGTGAGCCTCCGCGCGGCCTCAGCGGTATTATCTTAATAGAAATATTGCAAATTCATATAATTACTTTACTTTCTTATTGATGTAAAAGAAAGCAACATCTTATAAAATTTTTTCTTATAGGCTGGCATGTATGAAGCAGTTAATGAGGTTTACAAAGTACTTATTCCTATTCATGAAGCTAATCGGGATGCAAAGAAACTATCCACAATTCATGGTAAACTTCAAGAAGCATTCAGCAAAATTGTTCATCAGGTAATGATTCCAATTTCTAGCTTCACTATTAAGGGAAAAAACTGTCTGAAAGCATTAATGTTGTTTTGTACTGATGTCAAACTAGATCCCGTGAGATGACAGTTTTAATCAGACTACCAATGAACGGTCAAAATGATAGTTCGTGGCCAAAGCAAAGCTCAGTAACCAAAGTAATGGTGATCATCATAAACTATCCGCATAGTTTTTTTTTTTTTTCATTTTTGAATTATTAATTAGCAAGTTTTAAAATATTGTGATTTTTGTTTCACAAGGTAGATCATATTTCAGCTTTTTAAATTAAATGATGTGAAAGTAATAAACTACTAATATTTTTAATGACTGCAACTGAACTTTATTTTTCCTAGATGTTTACATTCAATCATCCTTTGATATATTTCTAATACAAAAATATTATTTTGTGAAAATAATGAATAAAATGGTTGTCTTAATGTATATTTAATTCTAATGGTATTTCATTACTTTATAGTTCATTATGGAATCTACATATTATCACTAAAATTAGAATCAAATTAAACTTAGTTTTTTTTTTTTTTTTTTTTTTTGAGACGGAGTCTGGCTCTGCCGCCCAGGCTGGAGTGCAGTGGCCGGATCTCAGCTCACTGCAAGCTCCGCCTCCCGGGTTCACGCCATTCTCCTGCCTCAGCCTCCCGAGTAGCTGGGACTACAGGCGCCCGCCACCTCGCCCGGCTAATTTTTTTGTATTTTTTAGTAGAGACGGGGTTTCACCGTGTTAGCCAGGATGGTCTCGATCTCCTGACCTCGTGATCCGCCCGTCTCGGCCTCCCAAAGTGCTGGGATTACAGGCTTGAGCCACCGCGCCCGGCCTAAACTTAGTTTTAAAATGAAGTACACTACTAGCAGTTGATTTCTTTGAAACTAAATCCTTGGCTTCATTGAAATACTGCAAAATATCCTATCGAGTCTCCTCCTCCTCCACTTTTCTGTTCCCTTCCCCTTGCTACCCTACTATTACCTACTGCTGCCAGTGTCAAAGGAGGTGGAGTATGACTATCCACTTTTGTATTCAGTATTAGTCCTACTTTGTTACCTGTCAGCTTGATCTCTTCTTTTTTGCAATGAATTAAGCTGTTCTAAATGAACTGATTAATCTGAAAAGCCTTTGACAGTCTAAAAACAGGGCTGCTATCCTGTGAAGTCAGGATTTTATTGTCATCTATTAGAATGTTAAAGTCAAAAAATATTGATTAGGTTTCATGACCATAACATGTAGGTCTTTTAATAATCAGTTGTACATATACTGTCACAGGAACCTCAAGCCAGTTTCTAGAGCTGTAAATTGCAAATTATAAATGTTAGGTCTGGCACATTTAGAGCTAGTCGTTTCTGAGAAACTTTCAGCCATTTGTGTCATTGGCATTTGAGCAGAGTTGCAATTTGTATTTTAATTTATCCTGGATACTTAGTGATGTGCAGCTCACATTAGTTAGAGATCACTTAAACATGTAAATGGAACAAGCAGCTGGCTCTCTTTCCCTAAAATTTGTACTTTCACTTAAAGTTTTTAAAAGGCAAAATTTTAGCCACTGGGTTTTGACCAAGCAATTTATGAAATTATTGCAGGTCTTAAGTAAATGAATATGCTGTTTAAAATATCCTGCTGTCTTCTATTTATGGAGAAGAATTTATGGTATATGGTGCCTTTGGCCTTTTTTGTTCTTTTTAAACAGTTTTTTTATGACTTGCCCTTTTTTACTTTTTATTATACAGAGTACTGGCTGGGAGGTAGGTAATGTTTTAGTTAGTTAAAGACACTAATAGATTGATTTTATAAGATTTCTTATGCCAATGCTTTGCCCACATGTGCTAGCTGTGGGCATTCTGTTGCTATCTGCTATCAACTGAATTCATTAACCAAAGAAATTTTGTTAAAATATTGTAAGTTATTTTAAGAAATATCTTATTAAGAGGTTGTAGGCAGTGCATGGAAATCCATATGTTACACTAATGAGATTCTTTGGTAAATGAGCCACTTTGTCATCACTTTAGTTTTTATCCTTTGAAGCATTTCTCTCATCAACATTTATACACAGATTTCTTTTTTTAACCATATTGTTTCACCTCATTTTACAGAGGTCGATTTATGTGTTATTGCTCAGAGGTGTAAATAGAAAATACTCTATTTCATCTGATCTCAGATGGCATCAATTACAAAACATACTAGTATTTTATATACCTTTAAGAAAGGAAAAAATAAATCCCTGTGTGTTAAGACAAGATATCCTATTAGTTGAAAGATGAATACCAACTATAAAAGCATTAAAATGTGGGCAAAAAAAGTACCTTTTAGAATTGATGAGATACTGTGTTAATTTGATCTTGAGTCACTTCACCTCGACTATAAGCACTACTGAGGAAAGAAATTAACTTTTGTCATTTAAATTTTGTTGGGGAGAGAGATAAAGAAATTAAAAGAACTTATAATTTAATTTGACCTCATATTCTGACAGCATTTGATATATTGTTTGATAAGACTACCCGTGCTTCCTTTTATGTAGTAGTTAAGACTCACAAAAAGTTTTATGTAAATACAGTCTTACCTGAAAAAAATGCCAGGAAAAATTGATTACCATTATTTTAAATGTTTCTGCAAAGGAAATAATTCTATAAAATATGCCCTAATTTATTTTGATGAGGTAAAGCAAGGTAGTAATAAGTCAGGTTTATTTAAAGCTAGGTATATTTGTGAAGTTGTGTGCTTTGCCTCTCACTTGTTGTCAGATTTATGTTGATCGAACAGCTTAGGCTTCTCTTTTTGGGTTTGCATTGCAATCCTTGTTTTAAGCCCCAAATAGAAAACCTTGGGAATAAATATTACTGCTGAGTTTTCCTCCATTTCTGAAAGAGTACCCAAGTCTTGTTTTTCTTTAGATGAAGCCAGTACTTTTATAAATCTACCTTAGTTCTCTGTATATGACTGTATTAATACTCAAAATATAATCCTCATTCCTATGGCTCAGTTAAGAAATACATAAAGAGACTTGCCATGGTTATCTATGAATGATGAAACTCCTTATAAATTTCCTAACATGAAATAGAATTAGTTGAAAATTAGGCCTAAAATAACATATTGAAACCTCTGAGCAGTTTATTACTAGTTTCCGTGATGCTAAATCGACCCCTGAAAGGTATAATTTTCACTGGTTATGACATTAATATCATTCTGTCATCATGTTTATTGCATGGTAAAAGTCTCACAGACTTTATTTTCTTGTTTATATACTTGTCACTACCTTTTACTGGACCTTTAGCTTTGTAGCTGCTAAATTTGTTGCACGTTTGTTTTTTGCTTTTCCTTTGTAAAACTTAAATGGATGCCTGCATTTAAAAAATGTGTTTTCTACCATTTGCTGCTTATTTGTTTTGAAATTTCTGTAATTAAAATGCTTTCTGTTTTCTCTTCTCTCTTGTCCCTGGTTGCTGACCCTACTCCCCACTTTTACTATTGTCTATTGTGGTAAGTTCTATCTTGTGGATATTTTTCTTTTTGACTCTATGAAAACTTCAGTAGTTTTGTTTTTCCTAAAAGCTATGTTTCCTAGCTAATTTTCTAGTATTCTGATAGAACTCTCACTGGATTGAAGTCCAGTAAGGATAATCTGTACATTGTAGAAAGGCTCTTTGAATTGATAACTTGCTCCGCAACTTATAGGAAAACCCCATCTGGGCTTATATATTAGTCACATGTTTCATGTTTTTATTGTGCTCCTTGATTTAGTACAAATTATTTGAGTTGGCAAAGCTTTTAGGGGTGTGTGTGTGTGTGTGTGTGTGTGTGTGTGAAAGATAACTCTAAAACTTAGTTTTTCGGTAAAATATTTACCGCGCAAAATAATAAATCATGAACCTTTCAGGAATCATGTGACTGTTATCTCCTCTGGTAGTTTCAGTTCTTTAATGGCTGTTTAGTGTTCACTTTTATTTTTACTTTTCCCAAAGCCTTTTTGTGTTTCTCGAAATAGTAAGAAGTAAAAGCATGTTTGTTGTCTTTCAAAATGTTTGTTTTTTGAGATGGGGTCTCATTCCGTAATTCAGATTGGAGTGCAGTGGTGCGATCACAGCTCACTGCAGCCTTGACCTCCAGGGTTCAGGTGATCTTCCCACCTCAGCCTCCCGAGTAGCTAGGACTGTAGGCACATTCCACCAGCTAATTTTTTCTATTTTTGTAGAGACAGGGTTGTGCCATGTTGCTCAGGTTGATCTCAAACTCCTGGCCCCAAACGATCCACCTGCCTCAGCCTTCCAAAGTGCTAGGATTATAGGAATGAGCCACCATGCCCAGCCTAAAAGCATGTTTTAACACTTCTTTTTTATGATGCATATTTAATTATTTTTAGCAGAAAAAGAAATGTTAAATTTCTGTATGAAAATTTTTATAAGCACTTTCTATGTTATGTATGTATATGTATTTATTTTTGTAATTATGTTTGTACCAGCCTGGACAACATAGCGAGACCATCTCTACAGAAAGTTAGAAAAATTGGCCAGGTATGGTGGTGTGCATCTGTACTCCCAGCTACTTGGGAGGCAGAGGCAGGAGGATTGCTTGACCCCAGGCATCAAGGCTGCAGTGAGCTATGATGGTGCCACTGCACTCTAGCCTGGACGACAGAGTGAGACCCTGTCTTAGGGTTAGGGTTAAAAAAGAAAAGTTTGTTCAGTTATCAAATAGTGACCAATTTGTATTCAGAAGTACACTAATACAAGTTTAAATTTTTCAGAAAAATCAAAACCCAAACAGTGATAACATAGTCATGTGATACTTTTTTTTTTCTTCAAAGATCACAACATATTTATTTAAAGAACACCACTACTCTAGTAAAGTATATCTTACATTTTTCAGAAAGGCTAGAGAAGATCTCTACTAGACCACTAAGAAAATATAGATTACCCTAACTTTTGAGATTGACACATGCAAAATAAGTATATCTTAACTCTCATTATTGAACTGAATGGACATGAATATGAGCCAGTATTTTGGTTTTTATATGTTCAGAAATACTGGCCATAGTTCTGGCTCAGTGGCTTCTGTTGGATTTTTATTTTCTTCAATCCACACTAAAGCTGAGTGAGATAAAGTAACACATCCAAGCAATTAAAGGACAAAACAGGATTAGAAACAGCAAATTATAATGAGCAGGCAGATCAACTCTGAAAGAAGGAAATGAAATAAAAATTCAAGAATAGAACATAGTGAAAACAAGTACTTTTGGGTAGTTGTGTGGGTAAATGTAACACTCTAAAGAAGAAAGAACAGGTCAGTCGCAGTGGCCCACACCTGTAATCCCAGCACTTTGGGAGGCCAAGGTGGGAGGATCGCTTTAGTCCAGGAATTCAATACCAGCATGGTCAACATGGCAAAACCCATGTCTCCACCAAAAAAGAAACAACAAACATTGCCGGGGCATGTACCTGTGGTCTCAGCTACTTGGAAGACTGAGGTGGGAAGATTGTTTGAGCCAGGGAGGTGGACTTTGCAGTGAGCAGAGACCACGCTACTATGCTCCATCCTGGGCAACAGAACGAGACCCTGTCTCAAAAAAAAAAGAAATCAGAACATTGTAGGTATAACACATCCATGAGCCTTTACCTCAGGAAAGTAAAGTTAGATATGAAGAAAGTTAAGGAAAACATAGTAAATGGGAAGAATCTTAATGTCTCTAAGAGGAGATACTTTCTGGTAGTTAGTGACTCCCTGATCACCCATATAGACCCATAACTGAGCACCTGATAATATATGCCATACCACTGATTTTTTTCTGCCCCTTATGCTACTTTTGAGAAGAAAAAGAAAGATACAAAAGCCCAGCATGGTGGCTCACACCTGGAATCCCAACATTTGGGAGGCCAAGGCGGGAGGACTGCTTGAGGCCTGAAGTTTGAAACCAGTCTAGGCAACACTGCAGGATCTCATCTCTACCAAAATAAATAAATAAATAAATTAGCTAGGCATGCCCCTGTGGTCCTAGCTACTTGGGAGACTGAAGCAGGAAGATCACTTAAGCCCAAGAGTTCGAGGTTAGAGTGAGCTATGATCACACCACTGCAGTCTAGCCTGGGTGACAGAGTAAGACTCTGTCTTTTAAAAAGAAAGAAAAATATTGACAGCAAATATTTACTATGTAGATGATATTAGATGTGGTTTCTTTTTTCGGTACTGGGACATAAAATGGTCAGATAGGTCCTTCTGATAAGAAATGGAGTACAATATATCTTGGAAGAATGTGTTTTGTCAGTAAGCCACCAACCTGATTTTTATGCTGAAGTATAAAGGATATGCAAGCATGCAAAAATAATTGCAGTAGAGGATGGAACATAGAGGAAAACAGAACATAGGGAAGGAGGTAATCCTCAAAATAATTTATTGAGGAAATTTGTAAGAATTCTCAAGAAAACACCAGAGAAATGGATGACAGTTCAGGGGTTATACTAATCTCCTGGTGTTAATACCAGTATATATAGAATATGGGGAACATAAAGCTTAATTAAGAGCTTGAGGCTCATGCCTATAATCCCAGCACTTTGGGAGGCTGAGGTGGGCGAATCACCTAAGGTCAGGAGTTTGATACCAGCCTGACCAACATGGAGAAACCCCGTCTGTACTAAAAATACAAAATTAGCCGGGCATGGTGGTAATCCCAGCTATTTGGGAGGTTGAGGCAGGAGAATTGCTTGAACCCGGGAGGCAGAGGTTCGGGTGAGCTAACATTGCACCATTGCACTCCAGGCTGGGCAATAAGAGTGAGACTTCATCTCAAAAAAAAAAAAAAAAAAAAAAGAGTTTGGAGTCGAATGTCAAATATATTAGAGTATAACTTCTCGCTCGCTCTACCACTTACTAACAGTGTGACCTTGGGCAAGACACTTTTTGTCATCTATAAAATGAGGGTGAAAATAATGGAATCTATCACATAAAGTTGTGATAAGAATTGATATAATACATGTAAAGTGGTTAACCAGTGTCTAGCACATCGTAAGTACTCAAAAAATGTTGGAAGTTATTTTTTGTTGTTAATATGATTTTATCATCATTACTATTAGAAATCTTAACAATATTTAGTTAATAAAATCTAAGAGGTTTTGTATTTCCAAGTTGAGATCTGCAACTAGAAGTGAACTGGTAAATGCTCTTTAAGAGGAATAAACCTAGTAGAAGGAAAGAGAGATCACCATTGTGTGAAATACTGGTATGCCTATATGGAAATCAGTTAACTTAAAGGAAGTATAGTGGAAAACAACTGGGAGAGGATAAAAGAAGTTAGAGAAATGATACAACTAGTCCAACGGAATGTTTCTTGCTAAATAAAGACAACAAAAGTAAAACAGATTTATGATATATTTGTCTTATAAGGGGTTTGAACCATTTAGAAACATGGTAGATGGATTTCTTTGTCCCAGACATAGTTTTATCACCCAGAGGATTGTGGAAGCAGTAAGCAGTATTGCTAAGGAAGAATAAGCTGTATTGTGAGGAGTGATAGAAAGTTCAGAAAGGATTCATAACAGTAAAGAAAGGTAATGCTAGAAAAACAGGCTAATTTATAGGAAAGTTTTTTATTTTTTATTTTTTTAATTCAAAAGGAAAAACAGGTATCCTGTGGTCCAAAGCTCTGAAGAGGAAACAAAGATGAAGTGATGTTTTTCCTGCAGGCGAAGCAATATGACTGTGCTTCCATGAAGCATACTTCCATAGTAGTTTGACACTAGAGGAGTCTAAGTTGAAAATAGTCAAGTTCTCAGCCTTTCTTTCTCCCTAGCCTCATCCCCTGCTGCTCTCTCCCTCACTCCATTCTGCACACAAACATTTATTTTTTTTTTTTTTTTTTTTTTTTTTTTGAGACGGAGTCTCGCTCTGCCGCCCAGGCTGGAGTGCAGTGGCCAGGTCTCAGCTCACTGCAAGCTCCGCCTCCTGGGTTTACGCCATTCTCCTGCCTCAGCCTCCCAAGCAACTGGGACTACAGGCGCCCGCCACGTCGCCCGGCTAGTTTTTTGTATTTTTTAGTAGAGACAGGGTTTCACCATGTTAGCCAGGATGGTCTCGATCTCCTGACCTCGTGATCCGCCCGTCTCGGCCTCCCAAAGTGCTGGGATTACAGGCTTGAGCCACCGCGCCCGGCCTCACAAACATTTATTTTTAAATATCCAGTAACTCCTTGTAGTTACTTCTCTAACCTTATCTCATCCTATTCTACCTGCTTGCTTACTCTGCTCCAGCCACACTGCTTACTTTCCTGTTCCTGAAACACACTCCGTAGGCTTTAGCCTTTGGCTCTTTGCACTGGCTCTTTCCTCTGCCTGGGATGCACGTCCCTCAGGGATTCACATGAATGTCTCCCATCTCCTTCAGTCTTTGCTCAGATGAAACCCACCCTGACCACCTTCTTTGTCCGTTTTGTTCACAGATTTATCATAAATACCTAGAACAGTTTGCTGACACATAGTGGGCACTCAATAAGTATTTGAATGGATGAATGCTTTCCCTCATATTTGTATCTGTCTTCCCCCCACCCTCTATCACAGTGTTCCTTCCTTCCCTTTCCTGTCTACTTGGCCATTTATTTTGAGTAGAACCCTATGTGTTACCTCTGTTGTGACTTAGCTGCAACAAGATTAATCTTTCCTTATACCTCTTTTTAGTATAGCCTATATCCCTTTGTTTTGTAATTGTTTGAATACATTTTTTACTCCCTTGGGAAGCAAATCTAACTTATTTTTACTTTCCTATTACTGAAGATGAACGGTGGCTAACATAGTAAACACCGATTAATTTTTTTTCCTTGAACCAAATGTCATTGTGAGATAGTATAATAAAGAGGTAGGTTAGTTTTAAGCTACCTTAATAAAATTCAGTGTTCAGATTCAAGGAGACATTGAGCCCACCAACACACCTTCATTGGTCAGATCACATCAACAGTATTATGTTTATATCTGGGATATCACACTTTAAAGGATGGCATTGAAAAACTAATAAAATGCCAACAGAGTAGAAATTACTGTCATATGAAGATTGAAAACTGGAAAGTTTAGCTAAAAGGAACAAGTCCTTATTGTTATCTTCAAATATTTAAAGGGCCACAATATTGAAGAATTGGAATATTGTTTTAAACTGGAAACCTCTGAGAGGAGGACAGCCAGAATAGCAGCATATTAATATTTGTGGGTTTAAAAAGTAGGAATGGACCCAGCATGGTGGGTCACACCTGTAATTTCAGCACTCTGGGAGGCTGAGGCAGGTAGATCACTTGAGCCCAGGAGTTCAAGACCAGCCTGGGCAGCGTGGCAAAACCCCATCTCTACAAAAAGTACAAAAAATTAGCTGGGTGTGGTGGTATGCTTCTGTAGTCCCAGCTACTCAGGAGACTGAGGTGGAGGGATCGCTTGAGCCCAGGAGACAGAAGCTGCAGTGAGCTGAGGTCGCACCACTGTATTCCAGTCTGGGTAATGGAGTGAGACCCTGTCTCAAAAAAACTAAAAAATAAAAATAAATAAAAAATAAAAAATAGGAATGTATATGTATATATGTATATGACATGTTTTGAAAAATAATCAAATTTTTGGCCGGGCGTGGTGGCTCAAGCCTGTAATCCCAGCACTTTGGGAGGCCGAGATGGACGGATCACGAGGTCAGGAGATCGAGACCATCCTGGCTAACACGGTGAAACCCCGTCTCTACTAAAAATACAAAAACTAGCCGGGGGAGGTGGCGGACACCTGTAGTCCCAGCTACTCGGGAGGCTGAGGCAGGAGAATGGTGTAAACCCGGGAGGCGGAGCTTGCAGTGAGCTGAGATCTGGCCACTGCACTCCAGTCCGGGTGACAGAGTGAGACTCCGCCTCAAAAAAAAAAAAAAAAGAAAAAGAAAAATAATAAAATTTTTAAGTAATTTTCTTAGATTCTTTTTTTATTTTTCATGCAGTGCCTTTATTACTTAAGTCAAAATGTACTATTACTTATGGTTTTAATCAGAATTTTAATTGAATCATTTAATCTATCTAGATGGATTAATTTGCTGTAGAAATCAGTTAATTTTTATGTGTGTTAAATTTTTAAATAAAGTAACTAAAAGGTTTTTAAATTAGAAACCTCAACTTTCTTTAGCTTCAAAGACATTTTTCTTTAAAATTTTACATGTTTTTGACCAAAAATGTAGGGATGTTTTTCATCACTATACCTTTTTTTGGTATTATAAAACTGGTAAATTAAGGATTAGAGCTTCCCATTTTGCTTAATTATGTGTGGCATTTCTAGCTTATTTTATATGCCCTTTTGCTTTTTCAGTATAGGGAAAATAAATATAAGGCAGATTAGGCTTAAAGATAATTCAGAGGTATTTACTTACTTGTAATGTGCATATAGGCACCACCAGAGAATGCTAAAGTAATTTTGTATCTAAATTGTAAAAATTAGCTGAGGAAGGTGGCACACACCTGTAATCCCAGCTACTCAGGAGGCTGAGGTGACACTTTTTAAAAAAAAATGTAAAAATTGCATAGAAAGTGTCCAAATATTTATTTTTATTGAAAGAATTTGTCTTCTGATATGCTGTGTGAGAATTAAAGTGACCTTAATGTACTTTGTACCTGATATGAATGTGTAGTTAATGCATGCCAATGGGTGGTTTGGGTGCTTTAGAATAACCAACTCATCTCAAAAATTTTTTACTGATTATCTTTCACTCATATATTTTTTTCCCTTTCTGTTCCATTTTTAGTAACTCTTCTACATAAAATTTTTTACTGGGCTGGGTACAGTGGCTCACACCTGTGATCTCAGCACTTTGGGAGGCTGAGGTGGGTGGATCACCTGAGGCCAGGAGTTTGAGACCAGCCTAGCCAAAATGGTGAAATCCTGTCTCTACTAAAAATACAAAAATTAGCCAGGCGTGGTGGCTTACGCCTGTAATCTCAGCTACTCGGGAGACTGAGGCAGGAGAATCACTTGAACTTGGGAGGTAGAGGTTACAGTGAGCCAAGATTGTGCCACTGCACTCCAGCCTGGGCAAAAGAGTGAGACTCCATCTAAATAATAATAATAATAATAGTGTATTGGCACAGGGCTGCCAATTGTAGAATTTTTGCTTTAGTGCTTCTGGAGGGTCTTGACATTTACATTGTCTGTTCTATGCCAGGTGCTGTCTTTGACTCCTAACTTACACAATCTCATTTAATATTTGTAAAGAGGTTATGTAAAGGCTAATGCTAATTTAAAAATATGTAAGTGTTGTTTAATTAATTTGATTTAGTATGCTCTAGTATCAGCACAATTAAGACAGTTTATGTTATATCAAGCATCTTTTCTTGCAATAAGAAAAATGAGTTAATTTATCTCAGTTATATAGATTTTAAAAACATAGACCAATGTGATAGAGGCACTTCATACAAACTCTGAGAAATATTATATGCGATTTAGTCACTTGTTAGCAGCCCTATTTACATAGTTATTTGTTAGAAATAATGAAAAAAGAAAGACTTTATTTTGTTTAAACCTTCATTTAAAATATTCTAATTTTGAATTAAAACTTTTTGTAATGTTTTGGAAATTTTATGCTGTAACAATCTAAACATAATGTGAAAAACAGGAAGATTTCATATTAAAGTTTCTTCATTTTCCTAAACCTAGGATGGTAAGCGGATGTTTGGCACCTATTTTCGTGTTGGTTTTTATGGAACCAAGTTCGGGGATTTGGATGAACAAGAATTTGTTTACAAGGAGCCTGCAATAACCAAACTTGCAGAGATATCTCACAGATTGGAGGTGAATGCTGTGGTGGTTCATAAAATGTCATCTTTAGTTTGTATTCTCTCTGATGATTAGACTTTCAGATCCAGATCTAATCATTTAATAAGCCAGATCTTGCCAAATAAACAACTCTGTTAGAGAATAAGGATTTTTAATAGTTACAATAATACTCTTTCAAATCTTTTATGGCAGCTATAAAATAGTAATACTGTTTATTTTTTGAGACTATTTTCACACATATTTTGGAAACCCCTGTATCCTTCAGAATTACTGCGACTTATGGAGAAATATATAGTATAATCCCACATTTTGTTGAAAAAGAGTAGCTAATAATTGAACTAGAACCAGAACCCCAAGAAATTTCTGACCCGAGCATATTATCTCTTTGGCTTAACTGGTTCCTGGTGAGATATCTTTAGAATGTAAAAGCCTGAAATCACACCTTAAAAACACTTCCTTTAACCTTTATAACTTCTTAATTTTCACCATAAATGATTGAGTTTCATATTTACTGGGCTAACCAGTTTTTTCTGTTATAGTTGTTCTTTCCAGCCTTTCTCTGTTTTTGTTACTCAAGGTATAGTGGATGGACCAGAAACATTGGGATCGCCTGGGAGATTGTTTGAAATGCAGAACCTCAGACCCCACCCCAGCCCTTCTGAATCAAAGTCTGCATTTTAACAAGATCCCCAGGCGATTTCTATTCACAAAGCAGTTGGAGAAGTAGTACTCTAGGCTTGTTTTTATTCTCACTGATGTTAATTTCTTGATGTTATATTCCTACTGGTGACTTCTCTGGCCAAACTGACATAAATTGGCTCAAACTGTTACTTTTTATTTTTCAAGAGGTTTAGGTGTAAGTCTTGGGAAATATTAATTGAGACTGTGTTTATCAAACTTACTCAATTATAAAAATCACCTTTGGGATAGCAGTGGGGTTTCTCCTTTGAAGATTCAAATTCGATTTTTCCTTTTGAATAGCTTTATCCTTTGCCCATGCTGCTACTCAGTGTCATATGGAATAGTCACTATATTCTTGACCTAAGGTTGCCTTTCAAAATGTAAACCTATACAGAACTTCAACAGGTCAATGCTTTTATTTGAAAATTCTGGGATTAAAAAATTAGTTCCTAAAAATGGATGTTTATTCATTGACCCATGGTCTGTAAAAAGCAAGCCACAACAAACTCAGTAAAACTAAGATTTTTATACATCAACAATAATGAGTTTCTTTTGTCTTTGCTTTCTGTTCCCTTTTGTTGCTCTTGAGGACTTCTTGTGGAAACCTGTGTTTTTATTGGAGAAAATTGTTGTTTTCTGATATTTTATGTTATTTAAAGTTTGTGGGTGGGAATAATGTCAAATAAATATGGACCGAGACCATGCTAATTTATAAGCTAGTATAATTTTTATAAGCCTAAATCATTATGTTTTAATTATTGATATGATTGTACAGAATGCACCAATTCTCCTAATTTTGCTCAGGAGTCACCCTCAGGCCTTCTCTATTTCCCAATCTTTTTAACTTCATATAAAATGTTTATTTTTCTTTATTGTAGGGATTTTATGGAGAAAGATTTGGAGAGGATGTGGTTGAAGTAATCAAAGACTCGAATCCTGTAGACAAGTGTAAATTAGATCCTAACAAGGTATAGTTGATTCGACTATGATGACATGTAGGCATCTCTTTGAGATCCTCTGTGCAATTTTAAGAAAGACTAAATGATGACTTAACAGTGAGGAAATGAAGGACTTTTTTCTTTCCTAGGCATATATTCAGATTACCTATGTGGAGCCATACTTCGACACATATGAGATGAAGGACAGAATCACCTATTTTGACAAAAATTATAATCTTCGCCGATTCATGTACTGTACACCCTTTACTTTAGATGGCCGTGCCCATGGGGAACTTCATGAACAATTCAAAAGGAAAACCATTCTGACTACATCTCATGCCTTTCCTTATATTAAAACAAGGGTCAATGTCACTCACAAAGAAGAGGTAAGTCCATAAATGAGCAAACAGCATTAGTGAAGCAAATATATTCAAGCCATGTAACAACAACTTAGATGTACCAGAAGATATGTACCATCCCTTATACCATAATATATTAGAACTTTACCCATTTTTGAGTCCTTCGTTTTTTACTTCTTTTCTGAGATCCTAATTCACCCCCAGCTTTTTCTTTAAAAGGTTGATTTTTTTTTTTTTCATTTGGGGATCCAAGTTTGGAATTTTATTGTTACATAAAAGTTAACAATTGATTTTTTTTTCTAATTTCAGTTGATTATACATAAAGTTAATTAAATAGTATTCAGTCAGTACACCAATTTAACAGATGCTCTTTTACTCAGATCATCTTAACACCAATTGAAGTTGCTATTGAGGATATGCAGAAAAAGACACAGGAGTTGGCATTTGCAACACATCAGGATCCTGCAGACCCCAAAATGCTTCAGATGGTACTCCAGGGATCTGTAGGCACAACAGTGAATCAGGTTAGTGTTTTTTGCTAGCACTGTATGATTTAAGCTGTAAATATGATTTGGGATAATTTCAGATCACAAATAATTGTTAAGTCAAATGAAAAGCATCTGCCTTCTCTACTGCCTATATTTTTCTATCTATGCATTCTTATATATTCTATTAAGAAGGAATCGATTCACTTAAAATAATATTTCCTTAAAAAGCTTGTACTAAAAGACTGTGATCTTTAAAACACTCATTTTCAGAGCTGTGCACATATATGTGAACCTCTACTATGTTAGGTTCTCCCTGATGTTACCTTCCCCAGATCTCCTTTACAATAAGTTGTGAGGATTAAATAAGTGATATGGAATCATTTTTTAAAATTTGAATAATATAGTGACACAATAAATTACTGTTCTTTTGTCACATGCAGATTAGAAGCCATCCCCGGCCGGGCGCGGTGGCTCAAGCCTGTAATCCCAGCACTTTGGGAGGCCGAGACGGGCGGATCACGAGGTCAGGAGATCGAGACCATCCTGGCTAACACGGTGAAACCCCGTCTCTACTAAAATATACAAAAAATTAGCCGGGCGAGATGGCGGGCGCCTGTAGTCCCAGCTACTCGGGAGGCTGAGGCGAGAGAATGGCGTAAACCCGGGAGGCAGAGCTTGCAGTGAGCTGAGATCCGGCCACTGCACTCCAGCCTGGGCGACAGAGCGAGACTCCGTCTCAAAAAAAAAAAAAAAAAAAGAAGCCATCCCCATTAGTCTTTGTGGTTGGTTCATTAAAATTATCTTGTTGATGATTATCTTGTTGATGGCCCCAGTCTTAGGAATATTCCATGATAAGGGAAAATGCAGAAAGGCTTCAAGTGAGATTTCCTTTACCATGTCTTAACTACTTTTCAGATTAAAGGAACAAAGCCAAAAAATGCCCCACCAAAACTGAAATAAATACCTTAAGACCTTTACCTCCTAGAAACGTGCTTGATTTTAAGGTTTTATCTGCAAATGATGTAGCTTACAAAAGGTATCTTCTTTAACACAATGTCCGGCGCACCTTTGGAATACCGAGGGAAGCTGTTTTAGCAAAATCAACTCTGATAATCAGCGGACTGGCAAATGTAGTAGCTTGACAACTTTTACATCCAAGATGCATTTAAAAATGTGAAAAATACAAAGCAAAATACATTAATGAACACAGTAGTCAGTTCTTGAGTTCCTGTTCTGTTTCTTTGAAGAATAAACTAATAAGAAGTTAATTACAGTAGATAAGAATGTAGAATGAAATTAGAAAATACTGAAATAGTCTGTCTGTGGAGTTTTAATATAGGCGTGGGCACATATGTATTAAGCTTAAATGTAGCCATCTCAGTGCTAAGAAAAATCATTTGAGTAAATTCTGTCTCTGTGATTTTAGAGATAACAAAAAAAAAAACAAAAAATACTTCTTGTTTTATTTTCTTATTTTGCAGGGGCCTTTGGAAGTTGCCCAGGTTTTTCTATCTGAAATACCTAGTGACCCAAAGCTCTTCAGACATCATAATAAACTGCGACTCTGCTTTAAAGATTTTACTAAAAGGTATTCAAGGCTTTCTGCATCAAGATCTTCAAATTGAGACTGTCCAATACCACAGTATGACATACGGGCTTTAAGGAACTATTGAAAAGAAAAAATAGGCCAGGCACAGTGGCTTACACCTATAATCTCAGCACTTTGGGAGGCTGAGGCAGAAGAATCATTTGAGGCCAGGAGTTTGAGACCAGCCTGGAAAACAAAGCAAGATCCCATCTCTAGGAAAAATATTTAAAAATTAGCCAGGTGTAGGTTGTGCACCTGTAGTGCCAACTACTCAGGAGGCTGAGACAGGAGAGTCGCTTGAGCTAGGAGTTGGAGGCTGTAGTAAACTATGATTGTACACTGCACTCCAGCCTGGGTGACCGAGCAGGAGCCTGTGTCAGAAAGAGAGAGAGGAAAAAAAAAAAAAAAAAAAACAGAAAAGTGGTTGACAATAATGAGTAATCTGTGTAGAATTTACTATTCTTTAATAGCATATACTTATTCCCCGCTCCCACAACCCTACCATACTCCATAGTGCCGTATATTTAATTTTAAAAATTAGAAAAGCCAAGGCTCAGGAAATTTTATTAACTTGAAACTACTATTAGATCATTTAACTTAAAAGCTACTATTTATTGTGAATCTTCAATATTTGAGTTTCTGCTTCCCTCCCCCGAGGGAACTTACAAGCAGTAAACTTGGAAGCAAAAAACTTGTGTTCAGATCCTGACCTTATCATTGATTGTGCTTTTCCAGGTAACTTAATTTCTATGATCCTGCATTTTCTAATCTTTAAAGTAAGGATGATATCTACTTTATCTATAGGGAAGCTATGCAGATTAGGTGAAATAATTTAGGGGTGTGTCAGTCCCCAAGACTGTCCCCAATTTCAGTGATTTGCTAGGAGGACTCACAGGACTCAGCATATAATTTATACTACTGGTGCCTGTGATTTATTGCACTGAAAGAATACCAAGTAAAGTCAGCAAAGGGAAAGTGTGGAGTGAAATCTGGAGGAAACCAGGAGCAAGCTTCAAAGGGTCCTCTGCCAGTCAAGTCACATAGGACTTACTTAATTCCTTCAGCAATGAGTTGTGACAGCAGGTGTGAAATGTGGGAACCTCATTAGAGACTCAGTGCCAGAGGTTTTTATCAGGGTCTGGTCATGTAGGCACCCTCTCTCTGACATGTACCAAAATTCTAGACTCTCAGAAGGAAAGCAAGTAATTCAGCAGGTGAACTGTGGTAGTAAAAGAAAGAAACCTGTTTCCTGCTTTTAGAAATGACTGATTTCTGGCGTTAATTTTATTATTTGGGAGGTTTAAGAAAACAACAACAAAACACACCCTACCATCTTTGTAAGCCAGATGATTATGGAACAGTACATACTTCTTTAGGTCATAGACATTTAGTAACAGACAATCAGGTGCTTTGTTTCTTGCTTTTGTTTTTGGAATATTTTACCATGACTACAATTCTTAAATGTCCTCCTTTTGTATACATTTACTATAATGAATTCCTGTAGTCAACAGGTCTCCTTAAGTGTTACTATCTGTAGAGAAGGTTTTCTCCTTTTATATTGCAAAAAACAAACAAGAGGTCGGGCATGAGTGGCTCGTGCCTGTAATTCCAGCACTTCGGGAGGCCAAGGTGGGCGATCAGGAGTTCAAGACCAGCCTGGCCCACATGGTGAAACCCCTCTCTACTAAAAAATAAAAAAATTAGCCAGGCGTGATGGTGGGCACCTATAATCCCAGCTACTTGGGAGGCTGAGGCAGGGAGAATTGCTTGAACCCGGAAGGTAGAGGTTATAGTGAGCCGAGATCATGCCAGTGCACTCCAGCCTGGGCAACAGAGCGAGACTCCATCTAAAACAAACAAACAAACAAACAAAAAAACGGAACAACAGCAACAAAGACTACATAATATAAACCTTACAAAGGAGTTATACGCAATACAACATTTTTAATTTTTTGTGTTACCATTCAGTATGGTAACTAAACAGTATGCCTTTATGCATATGTATTTTACAATAGTCATATGTATAATCTTAAATTATTTTTCAATTAAAGTTTAAACTGTTATTCTAGTGGTTATATTCTTCAAATTAATATACTGTAGTCATAATATACTTATAATCTTAAATTCTTATTTTTTAATTAGAGTTTAAATTATAATTCTAATGGTTACGTTATTTCCTAAAATTAATATACTAGAATTTAAGTTGAATTTGAATGTGGTATAGTTTATACTACAATGGATCTTTTTCTTTTGTTAAATTAAAATTTCCAGCATGAGATGACTGAGGCACAGTACCTGAACATTTTTTGTTTTAGAGACAAGGTCTCACTTTGTCACCCAGACTCTGTAGTGCAGTGACACAATCACAGCTCACTGCAGCCTCGAACTCCTGGGCTCAAGGGATCCTCCTACCTCAGCCTTATGGTATGCACCACCATGCCTGGTTATATTTGGTTGGATGGGGGGTTTTGGTAGAGATGAAGTCCTGCTATGTTGCCCTGGCTAGTCTCGAACTCTTGGCCTCAAGCGATCCTCCCACCTCAGCCTCCCCAAGTACTAGGATTACAGGGAAGAGCCACCATGCCCAGCCTACATGAACATTTTTATTGGCTCACAATATGTAGTACATTCTAAAAAGTTTCTAAGTACAGTTGACCTTGAACAGCACAGAGGTTGGGGTGCCAATCCCTTGTACAGCTGAAAACCCGTGTAAACTTTTGACCCCCCCCAAAACTTAACTAGTAGGCTGCTATTGACTGGAAACCTTACTGATAATATAGTCATTAGGTACATAGTTTGTATGTTATATGTATTACATACTGTCTTCTTACAATAAAGTAAGCTAGAGAAAAGAAAATGTTATTAAGAAAATCATAAAGAAGGCCAGGCACGGTGGCTTATGCCTGTAATCCCAGCACTCTGGGAGGCCAACGTGGGTGGATCATGAGGTCAGGAGTTAAGAGACCATCCTGGCCAAGATGGTGAAACCCCGTCTCTAATAAAAAATACAAAAATTAGCTGGGCACAGTGGTGGGCATCTGTAATCCCAGCTACTCGGGAGACTGAGGCAGGAGAATCGCCTGAACCCTGGAGACGGAGTCTGCAGTGAACCGAGATCACACCACTGCACTGTAGCCTGGGCGACAGAGCAAGACTCCATCTCAAAAAAAACAAGAAAGAAAATCATAAAGAAGAGAAAATGTATTTTACTCTTCCCAAGTGGAAGTGGATCATCATAAAGGGCTTCATCCTCCTTGCCTTCATGTTGAGGAGTCTGTGGAGAAGGAGGAGGAAGAAGTGGGGTTGATCTTGCTATCTAAAGAGTGGCAGAGGCAGAAGAGGTGGAGGAGGTATCAGGGGAGGCAGAAGAGGCAAACACACTCAGTATAACTTTACAGACATCATAATTTTTTTTTTTTAATTTCCGTAGGTTTTTGGGAAAACAGGTGATATTTGGTTACATGAGTAAGTTTTTTTTGTTTTGTTTTGTTTTGTTTTGTTTTGTTTGAGACAGAGTCTCGCTGTGTTGCCCAAGCTGTAGTGTGGTGGTGCAATCTTGGCTCACTGTACCTTCTGCCTCCCGGGTTCAAGCAATTCTGCCTCAGCCTCCTGAGTAGTTGGGATTACAGGTGCCCACCACCATGCGCGGCTAATTTTTTAAATTTTAGTAGGGACAGAGTTTCACCATGTTGGTCAGGCTGGTCTTGAACTCCTGACCTCGTGATCCGCCTGCCTCGGCCTCCCAAAGTGGAGTAAGTTCTTTAGTAGTGATTTGTGAGATTTTGGTGTACCCATCACCCGAGCAGTATACACTAAACCCAGTTGATAGTCTTTTATCCCTCATCCCAGTCTTTTTTTTTTTTTTTTTTTTTTTTTTTTTTTTTTTTTTTTTTTGAGACGGAGTCTTGCTCTGCCACCCAGGCTGGAGTGCAGTGGCCGGCTCTCAGCTCACTGCAAGCTCCGCCTCCCGGGTTCACGCCATTCTCCTGTCTCAGCCTCCCGAGTAGCTGGGACTACAGGCGCCCGCCTCGTCGCCCGGCTAGTTTTTTTTGTATTTTTTTTAGTAGAGACGGGGTTTCACCGTATTAGCCAGGATGGTCTCGATCTCCTGACCTCGTGATCCGCCCGTCTCGGCCTCCCAAAGTGCTGGGATTACAGGCTTGAGCCACCGCGCCCGGCCATCCCAGTCTTTTATACCTCATCCCTTCCCACCCTTTCCCACCAAGTTCCCAAAGTCCATTGTATCATTGTTACGCCTTTGCATCCTCATAGCTTAGCTCCCACTTAATGAGTGAGAACATACGATGTTTGGTTTTCTCATTCCTGAGTTACTTCACTTAGAATAAATAATCTTGAATCCCATACAGGTTGCTGCAAATGCCATTTACGCATTCCTTTTTATGGCTGAGTAATATTCCATCATATGTATACACCATAGCTTCTTTATTCATTGATTGGTGGGCATTTGGGCCAGTTCCACATTTTTGCTATTGCAAATTGTGCTGCTATAAACATGCATGTGCAAGTATCTTTTTCATGTAATGACTTCTTCTGAGTAGATACCCAGTAGTGGGATTGCTGGATCAAATAAATGGTAGTTCTACTTTTAGTTCTTTAAGGAATCTCCACACTGTTTTCCATAGAGGTTGTACTAGTTTACATTCCCACCAACAGTGCAGAAGTATTCTCTTTTCACCACATCCACACCAGTAACCTTTTTTTTTTTTGATTATGGCCATTCTTGTGGGAGTAAGGTGGTATTGCATTGTGGTTTTGATTTGCATTTCCCTGATCATTAGTGATGTTGAGCATTTTTTCATATGTTGGCCATTTGTATATATTCTTTTGGGAATTGTCTGTTCATGTCCTTAGCCTACTTTTTGATGGAATTGTTTGTTTTTTTCTTGCTAATTTGTTTGAGTTCATTGTAGATTCTGGATATTAGTCTTTTGTCAGAGGTATAGATTGTGAAGATTTTCTCCCACTCCGTGGGTTGTCTGTTTACTCTGCTGACTGTTCCTTTTGCCATACAAAAGCTCTTTAGTTTAATTAAGTCCTACCTATTTATCTTTGTTTTTATCGCATTTGCTTTTGAGTTCTTGGTCATGAAATCTTTGCCTAAACCAATGTCTAAAAGGGCTTTTTCTGAAGTTACCTTCTAGTATAGTTTCAGGTCTTAGATATAAGTCCTTGATCCATCTTGAATGGATTTGTATAAGTTGGGAGATGAGGATCCAGTTTCATTCTCCTACATATGGCTTGCCAATTATCCCAGCATCATTTGTTGAATAGGGTGTCCTTTCCCCACTTTACGTTTTTGATTGCTTTGTCGAAGATCAGTTGGCTGTATTTGGGTTTATTTCTGGCTTCTCTATTCTGTTCCATTGGTCTGTGTGCCTATTTTTATACCAGTACCATGCTGTTTTGGTGACTATGGCCTTATAGTTTGAAATCTGGTAATGTGATTCCTCCAGATTTGTTTTTTTTTTTTTTGCTTAGTCTTGCTTTGGCTATGTGGGCTCTTTTTTGGTTCCATGTGAATTTTAGGATTGTTTTTTCTAGGTCTGTGAAGAATGATGGTGGTATTTTGATGGGAATTGCATTGAATTTGTAGTTTGCTTTTGGCAGTATGGTCATTTTCACAATATTGATTCTACCCATCCACGAACACGGGATGTGTTTCCATTTGTTAGTGTCGCCCGTGATTTAGTTCAGCAATGCTTTGTAGTTTTCCTTTTAGAGGTCTTTCACCTCCTTAGATAGGTATATTCCTAAGTTTTTTGAGGTTTTTTTTGTTTTTTTTTTGCAACTATTATAAAAGGGGTTGAGTTCTTGATTTGATTCTCAGCTTGGTTGCTGTTGGTGTATAACAGAGCTACTAATTAATGTATATTAATTTTGTATCCTCAAATTTTGCTGAATTTATTTATCAGTTATAGGAGCTTTTTGGAGGAGTCTTTAGGGTTTTCTGGGTATACAATTATATCATCAGCAAGCAGCAACAACTTGACTTCATCTTTACCGATTTGGATGCACTTTATTTCTTTCTCTTGTCTGATTGCTCTGGCTAGGACTTCCAGTACTATGTTGAGGAGAAGTGGTGAGAGTGGACATCCTTGTCTTGTTCCAGTTCTCAGAGGGAGTACTTTCGTCTTTTCCCCATTCAGTATTATGTTGGCTGTGGATTTGTCATAGATGACTTTTATTACATTGAGGTATGTCCCTTGTATGCCAATTTTGCTGATGCTTTTAATCATAAAGGGGTGCTGAATTTTGTCAATTGCTTTTTCTGCATCTGTTGAGATGATCATGTGATTTTTAATTCTGTTTTTGTGGTGTGTCACATTTATTGACTCATGTATGTTAAACCATCCCTGCATCCCTGGCATGAAACCCACTTGATCATGGTGGACTATCTTTTTGATACGCTGCTGGATTTGATTAGCTAGAATTTTGTTAAAGATTTTTGCATCTATGTTTATCAGGGATATTGGTCTGTAGTTTTCTTTTTTTGTTATGTCCTTTCCTGGTTTTGGTATTAGGGTGCTACTGGCTTCTTAGAATGATTTAGGATCGATTATCTCTTTCTCTGTCTTGTAGAATAGTGTCAGCAGGATTGGTACCAATTCTTCTTTGAATGTCTGGTAGAATTCAGCTTTGAATCCATCTGTATGGATATCACAATTTCTGTCTGACATTTTTGCTTTTTCATTTTTCTAAAAATGTTTCCATATGGTTCTTCCACCATTTGCCTTAGTTTCTGCACCTTATCATAAAGAGTCCATATTGTAAAAGAAGTCAGAAGCAGTCTTAGGTTATTGAAACCCTTGTGCCAGATTGTCTCATGTCAATTTGTTTTCTGGCACTGCTGCTTCCATGTTTTCTGCCTTATTTTCTGGCAGTGGTTCAGAAGCACTCATCTCCATCAAGTCATCTTCTGTTAATTCCTCTGGTATAGTTTCTATTAGCTCTTGAATTTCTCCATGATCCATATCTTAAAACCCTTCACGCTCCTTTTAAGCCATATCTACAAGTGTTTCATGATTTCTTTGATTGGCCCTGTTGTAAATCCTGTGAAGTTATGCATAACCTCTGGACACAGTTTTCTCCAGCAGGAATTGATTGTCTTGGGCCTGATGGCTTTCTCTGTAAACAGTGGTGACATTTTCAGTGGTATAATCCTTCCAGAATTGTGATGTTCTCTCTATCAGAGTTCTCTTCCACAGCGCTGACACTCCTTTCTATTAATATAAAGTACCAGGTATAATGAGCCTTATAGGTCCTTATGACCCTAGATCTAGAAGCTGAATTAGAAATGTATTTTGTTGTTGTTGTTAGTTTTTTTGTTTTGTTTTGTTTTTTTGAGACAGAATCTTGCTCTGTCACCAAGGCTGGGGTGCAGTGACACAATCTCAGTTCACTGCAGTCTCCGCCTCCCGGGTTCAAGCGATTCTCGAGCCTCAGCCTCCTGAGTTGCTGGGATTATAGATGCCCACCTCCACACCTGGCTAATTTTTGTATATGGGGTTTTGCCATGTTGGTCAGGCTTGTCTCTTAACTCCTGATCTCAGATGATCTACCCGCCTCAGCCTCCCAAAGTACTTGGATTACAGGCGTGAGCCACAGTGCCCGGCCTAGATGTTGTTTTTACAGGGGCAGGTAGACCACTTCAAGACCTTCGGTGTTAAACTCGGGGTTCTGGGTGGACAGATGCAATGTCCAATATCAAAAGAACTTTAAAGGGCATTCCCTTAACTAATAAGATACTTCCTGACTTCATGGACAAAGCACCCATGGAGCCAGTCCATAAAATGGGTTCTCATCTAGAACTTTTCATTGTTCAGCCAGAATACTGGCAGCTGGCTTTTACCTGTTCCCTTCAAGGTTCAGGGGTTAGCAGCTTTGTAAGTAAGGGCAGTCTTGATTATAAACCTGACTGCATTTGTACAAAACAGTAGAGTTAGCCTATCCCTTTTTGCCTTAAATCCTTGTGCGCACTTCTCTTTTTTACTAACAAATGTCCATTGTGGCTTTTTTTTTTTTTTTCTAAATAGGGCACTTTTATCTGCATTAAAAATCTGTTCAGAAAAACAACCACCACCAAAAAAAAAAACCTGTTCAGGCAAATATTCCCCCTCTTCAGTGATTTTTGTAATGGTATCTGGGAGCTTGTCTGCTGCCTCTTGGTTGGCAGAAGCTGCTGCTTGGTCAGTAGAAACTGCCTCTCCTGTCTCTTGGCATTTTAAAAAGTCAAACCTCTTTCTAAAATTATCAAACCATCCTTTGCTGGCATTAAATTCTCCAGTTTTAGATCCTTTACCTTCCCTTTGCCTTGTCTTGTAATGACTTCACTTTTTCTCACATCATTAGTCTACAGGTATACTTTCCTTACAGCAATCCTGTACCCACATAAAAGCTGCATTTTCAATATGAGATAAAATGGTATTTCTAGGCCAGGTGCAATGGCTCACACCTGTAATCGCAGCACTTTGGGAGGCCAAGATGGGTGGATCATGAGGTCAGGAGTTCAAGACTAGCCTGGTCAAGATGCTGAAACCCCATCTCTACTAAAAATACAAAAATTAGCCAGGTGTGGTGGCCCACACCTGTAATCCCAGCTACTCCAGAGGCTGGGGCAGGAAAATTGCTTGAAACTGGGTGGCAGAGGTTGCAGTGAGCCGAGATCGTGCCACTGCACTGCAGCCTGGGTAACAGAGCAAGACTCCATCTCAAACAAACAAACAAACAAACAACAACAACAACAAAAAAAACGGTATTTCACAAAAAGTGCAAGGTTTTACTGGCTTACAAATTTCCTTTTCTTTTTTTTACAGTGGTCTTTACACTGGATTCATATGTCTTGAGATGGTGGGCAACTGTAGCTGCAGATCTCAATCTATAATACCAAGCAATTCACCTCTTTCCTATAATGTCATAACTTTTCTCTGCTTCTTGGAAGCACTTCCAACATCACTAGTGGCACTTCATGTAGGCCCCATGGATTATTCAAAGTTTATGGTTGCACTAAACACAATAAAAAACACACAAGAACTATGAGAAATCACTCTTTACTGTGATATATAATTTACTGAAGCAACAACTGCTCACCTGGAGATGAGTAGCATCACGTGGCATTTTAAGCAGATACATTTGAGCTCATCACAGTAGCAACAAGAGGTGGCTACAAAATTATGGCAGTAGTGCAGTATGTACTGCAGTTTTTTTCAGTTGTGACTTAATAATGTATCTTTACATTTGTTTACATTTTTCTCTACTACAAATGGTGCCATGCAAGGTCTCTTTATGTGGGTAAGTTTTGTATATATTTTATGGTAGTAAATAATAAAATAGGCTAGTATCTTCATATGTTTTATGCATTCGTGACATCTTTTTAAAATTTTTCTCAGCTACACAATTTGTCTTCAAGGTTTTTCACAAATCTCCAAAGAATTATATTCATTGGAAAAAATTCACATTGAAGCAGACTTTCACAGTTGCAAACTATGTTGTTAAATGGTCAGCTGTATTAACAGTGCCAACAGTGCACATTTACTAGTCCCAATACACCTTGCATTTAAATAGGATTTTTTTTTTTTTTTTTTTTTTTTTTTTGAGACGGAGTCTCGCTCTGTCGCCCAGGTTGGAGTGCAGTGGTGGAATCTCAGCTCACTGCAAGCTCCGCCTCCCGGGTTCCCGCCATTCTCCTGCCTCAGCCTCCCGAGTAGCTGGGACTACAGGCGCCCGCCACCTCGCCCGGCTAGTTTTTTGTAATTTTTAGTAGAGACGGGGTTTCACCGTGTTAGCCAGGATGGTCTCGATCTCCTGACCTCGTGATCCGCCTGTCTCGGCCTCCCAAAGTGCTGGGATTACAGGCTTGAGCCACCGCGCCTGGCCTTTTTTTTTTTTTTTTTTTTTTTTTTTTGGTCAGTGTGTTTGTTTTTGTTTTTGTTTTTGTTTGTGGGGATGGATTTTCCCTCTGTCAGCCAGGCTGGAATGCAGTGGCATGATCTTGGCTCACCGCAACCTCTGCCTCCCAGGCTCAAGCGATTCTCCTTCGTCAGCCTCCTGAGTAGCTGGGATTATAGGCACGCACCACCACGCCCAGCTAATTTTTGTATTTTTAGTAGAGATGGGGTTTCACCATGTTGGCCAGACTGGTCTCGAACCCCTGACCTCAGGTGATCCACTTGCCTCAGCCTCCTGAAGTGCTGGGATTACAGGCATGAGCCACTGCACCCAGCCAATACAAGCAAATTGAGGCACCATTTAAAACAGACTGACAGCCGGGCATGGTGGCTCAGGCCTGTAATACCAGCACTTTGGGAGGCCGAGGCGGGTGGATCACCTGAGGTCAGGAGTTCAAGACCAGCCTGGCCAACATGGCAAAACCCCATCTCTACTAAAAATACAAAAATGAGCCGGGTGTGGTGACATGTGCCTGTAATCCTAGCTACTTGGGAGGCTGAGGCAGGAGACTCCCTTGGACCTGGGAGGCAGAGATTGCAGTGTGCCGAGATCACACCACTGTACTCCAGACTGGGTGACAGAGTGAGACTCCAGATTAAAAAAAAAAAAAATTGCTTTTATTACTAAAAACAGTAAGCACTTTTCCATATGTTTACTTTTTGTTTTGGGGTTTTGTTTTTTTAAAACGTTTTTCATTAAATCTTGAATAGATTGAAAATAATATTTATAACATTTGCTATTAAAGAATAGAAAGAAAAAAGTCATGTGTCTACCACCCAGCCTAAGAAACCAAGTATGGGCCAGACACGGTGGCTCACGCCTGTAATCCCAGCACTCTGGGAGGCCGAGGAGGGCGGATCACGAGGTCAGGCGATCGAGACCATCCTGGCTAACACAGTGAAACCCCATCTCTACTAAAAAATAGAAAAACTTAGCCGAGCATAGTGGCAGGCGCCTGTAGTCCCAGCTACTTGGGAGGCTGAGACAGGAGAATGGCGTGAACCCGGGAGGCAGAGCTTGCAGTGAGCCGAGATCACGCCACTGCATTCCAGCACTCCAGCCTGGGCGAAGAGCAAGACTCTGTCTGAAAAAAAAAAAAAAAAAAAAAACCAATATGACCATGACTTTGAGATCCCCTCCCTATGTATATTTCTCTGATACCATTTCCCTCCGTTCCTTCAGGAGTAACCAGTATCCTGAATTTCATATTTATCATTTCCTTTCTTGTCTTTATAGTTCTATCATAAATGGTTCCCTAAATAACATATTTTGTTTTGCATTTTTTTAACAGTGTATACAATGTTTTGTGACTTGCTGTTTTCAGTGTTTGTGAGATATATCTATAGTAAATGTTGCTTTAATTTATTTTTACATATTCCATTTTATGAATATGCCATGATTTATGCATTCTTCTGTTGATGGATATTTTGGTTGTTTCCTGTTTTGTTTTTAGTTACAAAAAGTACTACTCAAATATCCCTCCTATCTCTGGACGTACATGTACAAGAGATTTTCTAGAGCTTAAAATTAAGAATAATGTTGTTGGGCTGGGCGCGGTGGCTCAAGCCTGTAATCCCAGCACTTTGGGAGGCCGAGACGGGCGGATCATGAGGTCAGGAGATCGAGACCATCCTGGCCAACACGGTGAAACCCCGTCTCTACTAAAAAAAAAAATACACACACACACAAAAAAACTAGCCAGGCGAGGTGGCGGGCGCCTGTAGTCCCAGCTACTCGGGAGGCTGAGGCAGGAGAATGGCGTAAACCCGGGAGGCGGAGCTTGCAGAGAGCTGAGATCCGGCCACTGCACTCCAGCCTGGGCGACAGAGCGAGACTCCGTCTCAGAAAGAAAAAAAAAAAAAGAATAATGTTGTTGGTTCATAGGTTTATCCTCAATCAGATAATGCCACAATTTTTTCAAAAGTGTGTAAACCAAATTTACATTCCCATTAGTAGCATTTGAGTTCCTATTACTATATATCCTCACCAATACTTGATATTATCTAACATTGTAACTTTTACCAACTAGTGGATGTGAAATGATAGGTAGTCGTGGGTTAAATTTGCATTTCCCTGATTACCAAAGAGGTTGAATATCTGTTCATGTGTCTGTTAGCCATTTCTCTTCCCTCCTCTGTAAAGTTATATATTCAAGTCTTTTGCCATTTTCCTATTGGATTATTTTCCTTACTGATTTCTAAGGGTATTTGTGTGTTCTGGATGCTTTATCATTTGTTAATATCACAAATATCTCCTCTGAATTTGAGACTTGTCATTTTTCTCCTACAAACAGAAGTTCTTAAATTGAATATAGTTAAATGATTCAATCTTTTCCTTTATCAGTATATGTTAAACAAAGAGTGGGAGAGGCAAAAAAAAAAAAAAAAAAAAAGCTTTTTTTACTTTAAAAAAGATGTGCCTGCAAGAGCCGGCTACTGTGGTGAGTGCCTGTAGTCCCAGCTACACAGGAGGCCGAAGTAAAATGATGGCTTGAGGCCAGAAGTTCAAGTCTACATAGTGAGACTCTCTCTCTTAAAAAAAAAAAAAATCCATTTGCAATTGATTTTTGTGTGTGGTTCAAGGTAAGGATCAGTTTGATTTTTGTCCATACTGATAACAGATAATGATCTCAGTGCCATTTGTTGAATATGTTATGAGATATGGTTTAGTTTTTTTTCTCCCCCTTACGGATATCCAGTTGACTCATAACCATGTATTTAAAAAGCAGACTTTCACAGGTTTGTGGTGAAATCTGGTTTGCAGTGTCATCACTATTACACATTTCTTTCTTTCTGGTTTGCGGTGTCATCACTATTATAAATTAAGCACCCATGTTTATGTGCATATTTTTATGGGATCTTTATTCTCCTACAGTAGTCTTATTTATCTCTCTTTCAGCTAATGTCATGCTCTCTACGGCAACTACTGCCGCTTTACAATAAGCTTTGCCATGTAGCAGAGCTCTCAACCTTGTTTTGTTGAAGGACTGTTTTTGGCTGTTTTCATTTTTATATAAATTTTAAATTTTAGAATCAATTTGTCATTCCATACACCCAAAAAATAACCTGAATTTATAGATCAGTTGGAAGAGGATTGACATCAGTCCATGAAAATGGCATATTCTTCCATTTACTTAGGTCTTTTAAGTGTTTTCTTAATACTATTTAAATTTTTTGTGTAGAGGTCTTGTACATTTTAAAATTTATTCTTTAGTATGTAATGCTTTTATTATTTTATTAATTTTTTTTTTTTTTTTGAGACGAGTTTTGCTCTTGTTGCCCAGGCTGGAGTGCAATGGCGCGATCTCAGCTCACAGCAACCTCCACCTCCCAGGTTCAAGCAATTCTACCTCAGCCTTCCAAGTAGCTGGGATTACAGGCATGTGCCACCACTCCTGGCCAATTTTGTATTTTTAGTAGAGATGCAGTTTCTCCATCTTGGTCAGGCTGGTCTCAAACTCCTGACCTCAGGTGATCTGCCCACCTCAGCCTCCCAAGGTGTTGGGATTTCCACTACTTTGTAGTGACAGGGTCTCACTATGTTGCCCAGGCTGGTCTCTCACTCCTGGGCTCCAACAGTCCCCTGGTCTCAGCCTGCCAAAGTGCTGGGATTGCAGGTGTGAGCCTCTGTGCCCAGGAGTGAGAGACCAGCTGCGTTGACTTTATATATTACTTTTACATGAGAATTTTACCAGACTTTATATATTACTTTTACATGAGAATTTTACCAGATTTATTAATTCTAATAATTTATCTGTAGAATCTTTTTCTTGTCTTATAATGATAATTAGGACGTCCAGTACTGTGTTGACTAGGAATAGAGAGGACATCATTTTCTTGTTCCTTCTCTAAAAGGGTTTTCACGGAGTATGTTTGCTACAGGTTTTTTGTAGATTTTTAATTAGGTTAAAGGACTACCCACCTATTTGTAGTTATGCAGAGTTTTTAATATGACAGGTTTTACAAGTTTGTTATCAAGTGCTTTTATTCTGCATCTCCTTTAATCTTTTAATCTAAAAACTTCGTGATTTTATAACCCAACTTTTCTTTTATTCCAGTGATTAAAAAACTTGGTCAGTGTGGTACCTTATGCCTATAAATCCCAGCACTTTGGGAGGCTGAGGCAGGCAGATCGCTTGAGCTCAGAAGTTTGAGACCAGCCTGGGCAACATGACAAAATCCTATCTCTGCTAAAACTACAGAAATTAGCTGGGCATGATGTTGCATGTCTGTAGTCTCAGCTAATTAGGAGGCTAAGGTGGGAGGATCCCTTGAGCCCAGGAGATCAAAGCTGCAGTGAGCTGAGATTGCGCCACTGCACTTAAGCCTGGGCAAAAGAGCAAGACCATGTCTCAAAAAAAAAATCACGTCTGTAATCCCAGCACTTTGGGAGGCCGAGGCAGGCGGATCACGAGGTCAGGAGATCAAGGACCATCCTGGCTAACATGGTGAAACCCTGTCTCTACTAAAAATACAAAAAAATTAGCCAGGTGTGGCAGCATGCGCCTGTAGTCCCCGAATGGCGTGAACCCGGGGCCGAGATCGCGCCACTGCACTCCAGCCTGGGTGACAGAGCAAGACTCCATCTCAAATAAATAAATAAATAAATAAAAATAAAAATAATTGGGGGTGTGTGTGTTCAATACACTGGCACAAGTTTCCAACTAAAATTGTCCAGTAGTATGCCTTCTGTGGATACCAAATTCGAAGACGAGCTTAATATGTTATATAAAATGGTGTATTTGTATATAACCTATGTACATCCTCCTGTATACTTTAAATCATTTTTAGACTACTTAAAATACCTAATATATAATGTAAATAGTTGTTAATACTGTATTGTTTAGGAAATAATGACAAGATAAAAGTCTGTACATGTTCAACACAGTTTTTTAAAATTATTATTTCAATCCATGGTTGGTCTAATTCATGCATGCAGAACCCACAGATAGGGAGGGCCAACTGCGTTTTGTTTGGAAGTTCTGCAATTATTTTTATAGGTAAGGTTGGATTACAGTGTTTTTCTTATAGTCTCCTGTAGGTTTTGGTATCCCAGCCTTGAAATATGAGTTGGGGGAACTCCCCTCAAGAATAGTTCTTTTCCCCTATACTCTGGAATCTTTTTTTATGTACTCTGGAATAATTTTGTTACATTCGGGTTATTGGTCCCTAGAATGTTTAGTAGAATTTAGTGTTTTCTTTGTAGATAGATTTGTGACAGTTGTTTCAATTTATTTTAAGATTGTTGACATTTGCTTCATTGTGTTTTGCTAAAATATTAATCTAGATTAACAGATTATTAATAATTTAGCAAAAAATCTACATTAATCTATTAATATCAATTAATATAAATTCAGGGGGCTTTTTTTGTATTAAATTGTACAGTTTTATTGGCTGGCCGTGGCGGCTCACTGCCTGTAATTCCAACACTTTTGATGGCTGAGGTAGGCAGATCACTTGAGGCCAGAAGTTCAAGACCTGCTTGGCCAACATGGAGAAAATCCGTCTCTACTAAATATACAAAAACTAGCTGGGTGTGGTGACGTGAGCCTGTAGTCCCAGCTACTCAGGTGGCTAAGTACAAGAATCACTTGAACCCAGGAGGCAGAAGTTGGAGTGAGCAGAGATCATGCTACTGCACTCCAGCCTGGGTGACAGAGCAGCCACTCTTGTCTCAAAAAAAAAAAAAAAGTACATTATATCCTCTGTACCTTTTAAAACTTCTGCTGTATTTAACTTTATGTTACATTTTAAATTTCTGTTAGGGAATATTTGACCTTTTTCATTTAATCTTGCCAGAGCTTAGACTGTTTTTTTTTTTTTTTTTTTAGTTTTTTCAAAGAACCAACTTTTGCAATTTTTGATACTCTAATACATTTTAAAATTTTATTTCCTTCCTAATACTTTAAGTTGCTTAGCTCTTCAGTTTTAGACTTCTAATATAAGCATTTGAGGCTTATACTAAGCATCACTTTAGTTGCATTCCACAAATATATAGAAATATATTATTTGTAAATATCCTTTCCTTCATTGTCAGGGTCCAGATACTTCTCTCAAATATTTGAATAACTTGGATAAAGGACTGTCATCAAAATCTATTCATTTGGCTGGGCACGGTGGCTCACACCTGTAATCCTAGCACTTAGGGAGGCCAAGGCATGTGGATCATGAGGTCAGGAGTTTGAGACCACCTTGACTAAGATGGTGAAACCCTGTTTCCACTAAAAATAAGGAACATTAGCCAGGTGTGGTGATGGGTGCCTGTAATCCCTGTTACTCAGGAGGTTGAGGTAGGAGAATCACTTGAACCCAGGAGGCAGAGGTTGCAGTGAGCCAAGATCGTGCCAGTCTACTGCAGCCTGGGCTACAGAGTGAGACTCCATCTCAAAAAAAAAAAAAAAATCTATTCAGTTAAGAAATATTTGAACACAGGCAAAGCACTGTGCCAGATGACATTGGTGCCACATAAATGAGCATGATTACATCCCTGAAAGAGCTTCTAGTCAAGTGGTGGTGTGAAAAAAATGCCTTCAGATAATTTTCAATTTAATGATACTGGAAGTAAATGTTTAATAGATTTTAAAAGAACTCAGTTGATTATCTGTTCCCTGCCTTAAACCTAAAACAAAAGATGATTATTTAACATTCAGCTAAAAAACTAAATGTCCTCATCATGGCAAATACACACACACACACACACGTTTGTTTGAGACAGTCCCACTCTGTTGCCCAGGCTGGAGTGCAGTTGTGCAATCTTGGCACACTCACACATGTTTGAGACAGTCCCACCATGTTGCCCAGGCTGGAGTGCAGTGGTACAATCTCAACACACACACACACACACACACACACACACACACACAGTTTGAGAGAGTCCCACTCTGTTGCCCAGGCTGGAGTGCAGTGGTACAATCTCAGCTCACTGCACTCTCCACTTCCTGGGCTCAAGCGTCCTCCCACCTCAGCCTCATAAATAGCTGGGACTACAAGAGTGCACTACCATGCCTGGCTAAGTTTTGTATTTTTTTTGTAGAGGCGAGGTTTTGCCATGTTGTCCAGGTTGGTCTCAGAACTCCTGGGCTTAAGTGGTCCTCCTGCCTTGACCTCCCAAAGTGCTGGGATTACAGCCGCGAGCCACCATGCCTGGCCTACTATATTTTGTGTGTGTGTGTGTGTGTGTGTGTGATTAGGCCCACATATGTATGTTGTGTGTCATTAAGCCCACATATATATGTGTATGTGTATATGGCATTAAACACACAAACTATGCCAGAAGTAATTTCTTGATAACATCCTGTTTTTCCTAGGTGTGAAGATGCCTTAAGAAAAAATAAGAGCTTAATTGGGCCGGATCAAAAGGAGTATCAAAGGGAACTGGAGAGAAATTATCATCGCCTTAAAGAGGCCTTACAGCCACTGATTAACAGAAAGATCCCTCAGTTATACAAGGCAGTATTGCCTGTCACCTGCCACAGGTATGCTTATTTTTAAGTGGTTTTAGATATTCTTTCCTCTGAAACCTAACATGTTCAACTAGTATAAGTCTTTTTACAGCTTGAGCATCTGTTATCCAAAAAGCTTGGGACCAGAAGTGTTTGCGATTTCAGATTTTGGAATATTCGTGTTACACTTACTGGTTGAGTATCCCTAATCCAAAAATCTGAAATGCTCCAGTGAGCATTTCCTTTGAGCATCATGTCAGTGCTTAAAAAGTTTCTGAAATTGGAACATTTCAGAATTTTGGATTAGGGATATTCAACCTGTATCATCTATAATCATTCTACAAGGTAAATAACTTGAGAATCAAAAAGTTAGTACTCATATTAACCGGGACACCACACGAAGTCCTGTCATTAACTTGGATTTTTCTACAACTAAATCCTAGTTCTGTTATTTAAGCAGATAATTTTTTTAGATTTCTTCTCTGTATAATGAGACAGAACTTAAAAGAGGCTGTTGTGGAGATTAAATGACATTACAGATGTGAAGTTCCTAGGACAGTGCCTGACATTTCACTTTATAGCACCGGAATTCTGGAAAGGACACAACAACTGCAAACTTTCTTGCATTGTGAAATCAAATTTACATACAAGAATTGAAGATGGTTTCCTCTCAAAATTACCAATGGGAAACATACTAGTCTTCTCCACTTTTGGTTTCCCCTTCAGTCTTTTTGGAAGTTTTTCCTTCTTGCTGCTTCCACTCCCCCTCTCCCCGTCTTATATCCACCAGGTCAGAGATCCCAGAGAGCCAGGGTGCTGGGTCCCTGAGATAGGCCTAATCCTCATCTCAGTTTCTTCAGATCTCCATGGAAATTCCTTTCCATGGAGACTGTATTCTTCCTGACCAAAACTTTGCCTTACAATATCCGAGTTTTGCCTTCCTCTATGATCTACTTTTTGGCCAATCCTCCAAGCTTTAGTTCTTAATATTTGTAGGCAGTTTTGTGGAATTTAGAAAAAAACTTTTTCTTGATGAACAGTATCTAGCTTTCAAGACTGCTGTTTCCCTTCAAAGTCAGCTTTGAGATTTGAAGCCAGTGTGATTGATCTTTGTACTTGGCCTTTTCCTTTCCTGGAGATATTAAGCCTCATGGCTTAACCTTAATGGCTGGAAGGATACGCAAAAGAAACCAACTGATAATAGAAAATATGTTAAGAGTATTCCAAGAGTATTGTTCCCTTCACTCTTTATTAGAATTTAAGTTTTAAATTTTTCTTTAGCGTTTGAATTTTTAATTTTGCTGGTTTACAAAATCAGGAATATTTGCAGTAGGGATCCTGGACCCATGAGAGGGGAGTCCCTAAGACCCTTTCAGGAATTTCCCTAAGTCAAAACTAATTTCATATTAATGCCAAATATTAGCCTTTTCTCACTTATTCTCTTGTGAGGGGACAGTGGAGATTTCTACAGATTGAGATGTGACATTGGAAAAGATTGACTATAGAGGCAGATGTGAGACCATAGGCATTAAGCCACACTCTTACATGAGTACCACTCTCCTAAAGCTTCTTGCAAATCATTAATAAGCAATGCTATTTATAGTATACATGTAATGAGTTATTTTAATAATAACTTAAGATGTTCTTAGTTTTAATTTCTAATATGATAAACATCCATATATAGCCCACATAAAAGATTCCTGGGTTCTCAATAATTTTGAAGAGTGTAAAAAGGACCTGAGACAAAGTTTGAGAACAGCTGGTTTGAGACTTAAAATTTAATAAACACCTGCCTTTTGCCATGTAAAAACCCCAAATCTTTTCCTGAAATCTCTCCCATTATCCCTTAAGTCCTTGTATCTGCAGCATCAACTGGACAAACGAATACAAAAGACCAGTAAGTGGTGACTGTAATACACTCTATAGCTAAATCTATAAGCCAAAATATGTAAGGCAGAGTATGTAGGATGAGTATCCAACTTGGAAGTTAGCAAGAAATGGTGGCAAAACTTTGAGGTAACTGGCAGAAAAAAGCATGTAAGACATTTTAAAGGTATATGCAAAAATTGTTTTCTTGTAACTATGTCCTCTCATTTTTTTCCCCAGAGATTCCTTCAGTCGAATGAGCCTTCGCAAAATGGATCTCTAAACTGAATGCACTTGTTTTGTTCATCTGCAAAGAGCCATGTATTCAACATCGAGTTTGAAAAGATCTACTGGAAAACAACATGGAATGGAATTCTGGAAATTATTATTCATTGAAGAATGCAGTGGCCAAGAAAATATCACATGTAGATTGTTAACGCTTGAGAATCATGGCTATGGTTTCTAATGTTCTGGTAACAAGCTGTTGTCTTTTAAGACATTTTAATGACTCAAAGGTACACTATACATTTACCATTATTTATACCATAGCTAACGTTAAATGTATTTACTTTAAGTTCGTATTTTTTAATTTATATTACCATTTATAGATTCATTTTGGAACCATTTTAAATGTAGTAATGCTTATTTTAAAGGTACTATTAAATATGTGAATGTTTACACTAGTTTTACTGAGTGGGACTTCAAAATTTTTATTTATTGACAATTGCAGAGAACAACTAAAGGGTTGACTCAAGAACTAGTTCCAAACCTAGCAAATAAAAATCATAGATAGCCCCAAATTTGAGTTTGGTAACTGTTTCAAAGTTATTTTCCATTTACATTCCCAAAAAAGGAATTTAGAACTACAGAACTTTACTTAGTAAAACCTTTGTGTAAAATAATTTAAATACTGGGATAACTAATACCAGTGACAACAGCTTGACTTTACGATTAAATCTTATTATACCAATGATAGTAGTATGAACTTCATGATTCTTGGCAACTAAAATGAATGATTCCTCTGTTTCAAATTAAAGCCAGCCATCAGTTTTTGACGATGTAAACCAGTAAATTAGAATCTGCTTAAAGCTATCTTGTAGCACCATGAAGGTAACACAGCTGGGGTTTGAGAGAAATCACATATTTTCTGACACTTGTAGAGTTTAGAAGCATATAAAAGTAATATTAGGTGCTTTAATTCATCTAAAATTATATGAAAAAGTCATACAGAAAAAAAATTTGAGAAGTAACATTTTTAATTTCTTGGCAAGTTTTTCCAAAACAATGCATAGTAATGACTTCCACAACAGTTTTGAACAATGTTTTTTGGGTAGTAGTGCAGCTTACAAAATGGCATCATTTATAATCCTTTTCTTCTACTGACCAGTTACATGAATCACTTAAGAACTGACCAGATCCAGGCCCAGTGGCTCACACCTGTAATCCCAACACTTTCGGAGGCCGAGGTGGGTGGATCACAAGGTCAGGAGTTCAAGACCAGCCTGACCAAGATGGTGAAACCCCGTCTCTACTAAAAATACAAAAATTAGCCAGGCATGGTGGCAGGAGCCTGTAATCCCAGCTACTTGGGAGGCTGAGGCAGGAGAATCACTTGAACCCAGGCGGCAGAGGTTGCAGTGAGCGGAGATCAAGCCACTGCACTCTAGCCTAGACGGCAGTGAGACTTCATCTCCAGATTGGCTTGGCGCAGTGGCTCAGGCCTACCTATAATCCCAACCCTCTGGGAGGCAGGGGCGAGCAGATCATGAGGCCAGGAGTTTGAGAACAGCCTGGCCAATATGGCAAAACCCCATCTCTACTAAAAATACAAAAATTAGCCAGGCATGGTGGCGCATGCCTGTAATCCAAACTACTTGGGTGGCTGAGGCAATAGAATCACTGGAACCTAGAAGGCAGAGGTTGCAGTAAGCCAAGATTGCACCACTGCACTTCAGCCTGGACGACAGAGCAAGGCTCTTATGTCAAAAACAAAAACCCAGCACTTTGGGAGACCGAGGCGGGCGGATCCCGAGGTCAGGAGATGGAGACCACCCTGGCTAACGTGGTGAAACCCCGTCTCTACTAAAAATACGAAAAATTAGCCAGGCGTGGTGGCGGGAGCCTACAGTCCCAGCTACTCGGGAGGCTGAGGCAGGAGAATGGCATGAACCCGGGAGGCAGAGCTGGCAGTGAGCCGAGATCGCACCACTGCACTCCAGACTGGGCGACAGAGCTAGACTCCGTCTCAAAAAAAAAGAAAAAAAAAACTGGTTGTATTGCCTTCATTCTATAGTCAATGTACTATATATTGAAAATACTATACTCAAAAAAGATCTACTTCTGAGAGCCTAAGTGATGGTTGATAGCCCACACTCCATGTAACTTTAATGGGCAGTATCATCTCAAATTCCTTTTATCTACACCAATTCAAAGACTGAGATTTTTCAGATGAGTCAACATCGTTAGACCAAATCTGAGTCAGAAGGGCATATAACCTCAAAACTCAATTTGAGGAGCCAAATGAACAGTAAGGAAAGGTAAGGAGTCAAGAATGGAAATCCCTCCCCTCCAAGAGTGACATTTTCCCTTCTTCTCTGGGGGACAGTGATAGGTATAAACATAAAGGAGAGAATAAGGAACCCCTGAAGGGTCCCTTCTCATTAGGTTACATTTATGTAAGCGTTTGGACAAAAATCTCACAAATCTCAGTAACAATATCAAAGACTTTATGATTTGTATTATAATTATCATGCAAAACCAATTATTTTGACATCCTTCAGAACAGAGCCTTCCTCTTAAACATTCATATGATACTAAATACTTCCTTCTTACAAACTTCATTTTTCTTAAAATGTAACTTTCCCACATCAGGAATTTATATTAGTTCTTAACACTGGCTGTCTCTCGAGTATTAGAGGCCCAGTGTCTATCCTAGACCCATTCCATTCAAAACTTACAGGTAGTACTCGGGACTGTTTAAGGATTTCCATCAGTGATTCTGAAAGGTGGGGAGAACCATGATTTTATCATCTCATCATCCTATGGAAGAATGTAAGACATTATGTAACTCTGTGTTTTGTTGTTTGTTTTTTTGAGATGGAGTTTTGCTCTGTTGCCCAGGCTGGAGTGCAGTGGCATGATCCCTGATCCCGGCTCACTGCAAGCTCCGCCTCCTGGGTTCATGCCATTCTCCTGCCTCAGCCGCCCCAGTAACTGGGACTACAGGCACCCACCACCACACCCAGCTAATTTTTTGTATTTTTAGTAGAAATGGGGTTTCACGTGTTAACTAGGATAGTCTCAATCTCCTGACCTCGTGATCCACCTGCCTCAGCCTCCCAAAGTGCTGGGATTACAGGTGTGAGCCACCGCGCCCAGCCTACTGTGATTTTTTAGTTGAGAAGGTACTCCTTGTTGAAATGGGGTATTATAGTGTTATCCCAATAGCATTTATATATTTAGAATCATTTCTAAGAAAAACTCTTTAGTACTAAGAATGTCCCTTAACAAGTCATGAAATCATTCACCACTTACCAATTCAGTATACTAGTTTAAAATGAAATTTTAACCAAGTTTTTATGTGTGCCCAAAGCATCACCTTAACTTTTCCAGTTCTGGATTCCATTAAATCATGTCTACTTTAAAGGACAATTAGATGTAACAAATTTCATTATAAACCTCTTCTAAGCATGACAGCTTGGATGGACTAAGCACAATTTCTCCTCTGAAAAACTCTTCTCCTGCACTGTCAGAAAGTATTCCGTAATAAAGGTACTGATTATGCATGCTTATTCTCTCATATATATACATATATATATACACACACTTAGTTCTCTTTAAGAAAATTCAGCTGTATTTATAAAAATATACAAGTAAAAAATTCAAATATTCATATACATAGTTAAGCAGTTTAAATTTTATTGACCTCCCGGTTTTTAAAAAAAGTTAAATTTAAGGTCACACCTCTAAGTTTGATATACTATATACAGATCGTGCAGAATATGAGTTAAAGAGATACAAATTAGTCCATGCCCAAAAAGATTATACTAGAGTACAGAATCATCTTCATAAATACATATAAAATTATTGTGAAGATAGAAGGGCAACTGTCCAGGTTTTCTGAGACACTTTTCTAAGCGAATCAAGGCACAAAATGTACACTATTGTTAATACACACATTCTAGACTTTGTGCCTCTGACATAGCCCAAGGATTTCGCTTCATGACTCTTATAAAACTAAATGTACTGAATGAGATTCTGCTTCTTGGGTGAAAAACCACAGGAACTATAAACATCATGTAGATAATTACTCCAAAATATGGAGAATACAAATACGAGCACTTTATTTTAAAAAGCAAACACAAAAGATTGGTGTAAATCCAAGTGTTTAAATGCTTCCGTTTTGGATAATTTAAGAACCGATACAAGTCTGTTCCCAGAAGCTAATGCATCACTAGTCTCTACTGAGGAAAATGAATTCTAAAAATTAACATGGTTTTCAGTAATTCAAATTTCACTATTTATATAAAAACGTAGAGACCAATAATATCCAGTAGCTTCAAAAGATAAGCTAAAGACTCTTTGATATAATCAACTTTACCAATGTTTGTGTGGGTGTGTTTAATATATACACAAGGAAAATACACTCACCCTATAATTTCTTATAAAATAGCAAGTAAGGAGTAGAAGTAGGAGATGTAGAAGGGGAAAGAGAATTCAGGAAGTCCTTCTCTTCAGTAACTTTGACTTCAGAATCATCAAAAAGCAACCACTTCCCCTCATACTCCTTTAAGCTTTGCACTACATATGAAATTTTGTTCTCAAATCCACTAATATTAACGCCTGTTTGGTCACTGGATTCCTTGTTTCTATCAGATTCATGGGTCCCATTAGTATCGTTAGTCTCAGAATTTCTATTTTCGGCAAACGCTGTACTAGCAACCTTATCGGGATTAGAGGCTTTGTTGTATAGCTCATAATCTGCTTTGCTCTTTTGTCCTCCAAGAAGTCCAATAGCTTCTACATTTTTTTTGTTCAAAACTTTACTTGGCTGTGTATTTCCACCAACTCTAATCGACACTTCTTCATCATCGTAATTCTCAACCACACCCCTTGCTTCCTCCTCATTCAATGGTTCTGGCTTACCTATTTCACACATTTGGTCAACCACAAAATTTCCTTTATCTAGTTCTAAACTGTTAAGGTCAGTGACTTTAACAGAAGCAGTGTAATGCCCACTACTAATTGTAATGCCACTATGCATCACAACCGCAAACAATCCATAGCTGTCGTTAGTTGGCTTTGTGCTCCATTCTTCTAGTGACAACTTAAGAGGTGTCAATAAAGGAGTGTTGATCTTGGAAAGTCCACCACCGTAACAATCAAACCTTTGGGGGGAAAAAAAGAAAAGGTTTCCTGCAGTTCCGTTTTAAATTCAAAATGTTATACCCCAATCTGAAACCAAGTAAAAATCTGAATGAACCCTTAATATTCAGTCTTCATATATCAGAAAAGCAGAATCAAAACAAGACCCCAACTTTGAATAATATTTGTAATATATGCAGAAACAAAAAAATACTTAATAACTTCTAATATTCAGGCATTTCTGTGGAGGAAATAATTGTATTTTTTCCTTTATTTTCCTAATTTTGTGCAGTAAGAAAATAAATGGTATTTTAAATAGCCTGAACCTGAACCGAAAATGTTACATTTTAGGTTTTTTTTTTCAGACAGGGTCTGTCACCCAGGCTGAGTGCAGTGGTACAATCATGGCTCACCACAGCCTTCTGGACTCAAGTGATCCTCCCATCTCAGGCTCCTCCTCCTCAGCCTCCTGAGTAGCTGGGACTACAAGTGCCCGCCACCACACCAAACTAGTTTGTGTATTTTTTGTAGAGATAGGGTTTTGTCATGTTGCCCAGGCTGGTCTTGAACTCCTGGGTGCGAGCCATCCGCCTCGGCCTCCCAAAGTGCTGGAATTACAAGTGTGAGCCACCCACACCCAGCCCATTTTAGTCATTTTTAGTGTGAAGTTTTTCTCTACCAAAAATTGGGAAAGTAAATAAAATATTATTTTTTACTATTAGCAAATGGAAGGTCCACTGAATAAGGGGCTATATGTTATCTTCTGACATAACCAAGTGTGAGAGAGCTACTGTGAAGCCCTCGTGGTAATTTCAAACAAGCAACTCATGTACAAAGGAGTCACACATACATGACATTATACGTATCAGAAAAAAAAAAAAAAACAGACTATCCAAAACAATTAGCATTTTTTTCAAACTGTGGAAAGACTAGTTTGATTTCCTGGTTTACCTTAAAACTAGGAAGAATTTAGCCTTTCCCGCCCTTTCAAAAAAATCTTGATGGATATAAAATTTGTTCCCTGCTTTAGTCAGCTCTACTGAATTCTGCTACTAACATCTAAGAGGGAATGAATGTGAAAAGATGAATAAAGAAACTGGCCGGGCATGGTTGCTCACGGCTGTAATCCTAGCACTTTGTGAGGCCAAGGCAGGTGGATTGCTTGAGTCCAGAAGTTCAGGATCAGACTGGACAACATGGTGAAACCCCGTCTCACTAAAAATACAAAAAAATCAGCCGGGCATGGTGGCATGCACCTATAGTCCCAGCTACTCAGGAGGCTGACATGGGAGAATCACCTGAGCCTGGGAGGTCAAGACTGCAGTGAGCTAAGGTAGTGACACTACACTCCAGCCTGGACAACTGGAATGAGACCCTGTCTCCAAAAAAAAAAAAAAGAGACATCATACTTAATAGAATGTATTCATATCAAAAGCATTTGTTTCATTTTTACAGGGAAACTGTTAATAAGAGAACAAAACTTTACTAAAGCAGTCTTTTTTTTTTTTTTTTTTTTTTTTTTTTTTTTGAGACGGAGTCTCGCTCTGCCGCCCAGGCTGGAGTGCAGTGGCCAGGTCTCAGCTCACTGCAAGCTCCGCCTCCTGGGTTTACGCCATTCTCCTGCCTCAGCCTCCCAAGCAGCTGGGACTACAGGCGCCCGCCATGTCGCCCGGCTAGTTTTTTGTATTTTTTAGTAGAGACGGGGTTTCACCATGTTAGCCAGGATGGTCTCGATCTCCTGACCTCGTGATCCGCCCGTCTCGGCCTCCCAAAGTGCTGGGATTACAGGCTTGAGCCACCGCGCCCGACCTAAAGCAGTCTTTACGATCTACTTTGAGTACTTTCTATTCCTACTACTACAGCATTTTGAACAAGACTTATCTTCTACAGCAGCTCATTTTCTTCATATAGCTCTTATTTACAATACTTACTCCAAACCGCTAGCAGCAAAGCACTTCAAATGAATAGTTATAACTTCAGGCATTTTGTCAAACAAAAGACTTCGTTCAGCTTCAGTATAATGATGGCAGTTTTCACAGAAATATTTATCTTCTCCTACGATCCTTTCTACTGAAGCAAACTGTGAAATTGCCCATCTCAGAGTCTTCATTTCTGTTTTTGGCTCTGGAGAAACTGAAAAAGAGAATCCTTTCACTCACAAATACTTCTCTCAGACATTCAAAAATAAACCACAAAGCTTCATGTTCAAAATTAGCATTTAATTTCAATTGACCAACCCATTCCTAAATAACTAGAGATTTTTTTTACTTCTGAAACTACTTTCATAAGTGCATCCTCAACAGTATACGTATCTTTTAAATATCTATATTTGATCAGCCCAAAAAATATGACAGACAGCAAAAACAAAATAAGCCTGGTCTGTGTCCCTCAGTATAAGACAAAATAGTTTACGTTTAATTGCCAACTTTCAGTATGTGACAGGTAAACCTGTCTATGATTATTTCCTATGGTATTTCCATATTTTGTGCTATGCACTAGACACAACAATGGCTCAATTATTGTGTTAAAAATAACCTCAGTAGCTCTCAAAGACTCAGGTTCCCAAAAGTACACTTATTAAAGCATTTCAGTTTTCCATTCTAACACACTCTATATCAAAATCAAGATGTCATGATTTCCCAAATGCTGACCATGTATAAGTGAAGCCAGATAAGCAGAAAGGTCCCATTAGACGCTAAAAGCTAGCTTTTTTCCCCTCCTTAATTATAGTCTATTAGACTTTGTGCTGTTAAAGAATTATAAATATTCCATCATGGTCCACACAAGACTCCAATTTTGCTTACTTTCAGAACTCTCCTCTACTTTGGAAAGCTCATCTTCTTGTACTGGCACACTGATGTCTTGAAAATCTTCTCTTCTTTCTGTTAAACTTTCACATTCCAAGCAACGCGTCCTTAATACCAGCTGACCTTGAAATAATTTCTCCACTAGCTCAAAACCAATTTGTTCCTCACCTAAAATGAAAATAGGAAAATGTACATCTATACAGATTAGCTTCTCATTATAGTCCAAATAACCAATTTTCCATTTAAATAAAGTATATCATGAATAACAGTTCCATTTTCATAGATCAGCTTATTAGCATTATTAGCTTATTAGAGGTACCATATTAATGAAATTTAAAGTCCCTGTAAAGATAAAAACTTTGACTATGAATTACTACTGTCTCTAAAAGAAGTCAGTTGTAGGCCGGACGGTGACTCACGCCTGTAATCCCAGGACTTTGGGAGGCTGAGGCGGGCAGATCACCTGAGGTTGGGAGTTCAGGACCAGCCTGACCAACATGGAGAAACCCTGTCTCTACTAAAAATACAAAATTAGCCAGGTGTGGAGGCGCATGCCTGTAATCCCAGCTACTCAGGAGGCTGAGGCAGGAAAATCGCTTGAACCCGGGAGGTGGAGGTTGCGGTGAGCCAAGATCACGCCATTGCACTCCAGCCTGGGCAACGAGAGCAAAACTCTGGCTCCAAAAAAACAAAAAAAACAAAACAACAACAACAACAAAAAGTCAGTTTTGTATTGTAACTCCCTTCCTAAAGACACCCTCTCCACAGAATAAACCCAGAATAAGAATGACATTTTCAGTAAAACTATTCACCGTATCAGTATTACACATTTTCCCTAATATATGTAGATCTGGACAAAACTAGGTAAAAATCTAGTTCAAGTATGGTGTAATTTACAGTTATGCACCACCTACCAACGTTTCAATTATTTAACAATGGACCACATATTCCCATGATTTTTACTGTACCTATGTTTACATATCTATGCTTAGATACACAAATACCATTGTGCTACAGTTGCCTACAGCATTCAGTAGTTACATGCTGTACAGGTTTGTTGCCTAGGAGCAATAGGCAAAGCTTGCCTGCAGCCCATAACAAATTCATAAACTTTCTTAAAACATTATGAGACTTTTTTCTGATTTTTTTTCTTTTTAGCTCATCAGCTATCATTAGTGTATTTTGTGTGTGGCCCAAGACACTTCTTCCATTGTGGCCCAAGGAAGCCAAAAGATTAGATACCCCTGGTCTATACCATATAGGCTAGTTATATAGTACACTCTAGCATCTAGTTATGTAAGTACACTGTGATATTCGCACAATTATATTAACAGCATATTTCTCAGAACATATTCCTGTTGTTAAGCAATACATGACTGTACTTAGTCTCTACTTTAAAAATTTCACTAAATGCAATGTCCTTCTTCAGTTTATGTCAAACATTGCATAAAGGGAAATGTATTCTTAAATGTACGTTAAAACATACTGAACTTCCCTACTTTATATATTTTTTTGAGATGGAGTCTTGCTCTGTCACCCCAGGCTGGAGTGCAGTGGCACCATCTTGGCTCCACCTCCTGGGTTCAGGCAATTCTCCTGCCTCAGCCCCCCGAGTAGCTGGGACTACAGGCGTGCGCTACCATGCTGACCAGGCTGGTCTTGAACTCCTAACCTCAGATGATCTGCCCGCCTCGGCCTCCCAAAGTGCTGGGATTACAGGTGCGAGTTAACATACCCAGCCAAACTTCCCTACTTTATAAGCTCTAAGTTAAAATTACTTTAATGACATTACACACACACACACATATGTAATACAATACACACACACACTAACCTAAGCATAGCACTTAAAACACCATAGTTCACATTCAGTGTTAAACTTCCTTCTCTTGAAACAATTTTAGTCAGAGATTATATGCTCCTACCTATCAAAGTCTAAGAATTATACTAACCTTTGTTTATGGGTTTAACTTCATTAACATGCACAGGTGTAACAGTATTTCCTGGAGATTCAAATCCACAACCATGAGTTGTGTTATCACTTTCATACTTCCCCAAGTCCTCTTCAGGATCATATTCATTTTCTTTAGATTGTCCTTTGGCTCCTTGGTTTGTTGTTATTTTTCCCAGACTACAGAATTTAGAAAGAATGCTGGGTTGCTTAGTTGTAGACTTTAACCAATTTATTTTAACTCTTGATTTCTTTTGTGAGGGTCTTGGACTCTCATTTTCAGAAATATACTTGGGAATTATTTTAGGAGGAATCTCTAACGTATCACTTGTAGCTTTTCTTTTTGATCTAGTTTGTCTCTGGTTCTCTTCCAATGACTGGTGTTCCTTGGATACTTTAACTTTTTTCTTCATGTTACCAAATTCAGTGTCACTTTTTCTTTTCCCATTTCCTTTTGGGAGTTTTTCTTTACAGTCTTCAGAATGCCTCATATTGTCCATCTCCATGCTGTTAATATCACTCATTTCCTCTTTCTGATGAGGTATTTCTTCTACCTTAGTAGGTAATTCTGCCACATTTTTTACTTCTTCTTTTTTTAGGAGTTGGCATGTTTCTTGAATGTTTCCCAAAATACACTGTAATACTTCCTGTGCATCATGCTGTAGATAGCCTTCATACATAGGGTTGAGTTCCCTATAAATAAAAATTTCCATTTCATCTATTCTAGTTTTGAAGCTACAGTACATAAAATCTATATAGAAATTAATTCATGTAAGGAAAATCATAAATTATTTCATTTTTAAATCTCAAGACATTTGGAATTTGGAATTTCTTACCTGTAACTAAATTTGGAATTTCTTACCTGTAACTAAAAGAGTAACTTGTACCCTACTTTCATTATAATACTTTGATCCTCTTCTAAATATAATAACTAATACTTACATAATGCTTACCATAGGCCGGGCGCGGTGGCTCAAGCCTGTAATCCCAGCACTTTGGGAGGCCGAGACGGGCGGATCACGAGGTCAGGAGATCGAGACCATCCTGGCTAACACAGTGAAACCCCGTCTCTACTAAAAAAATACAAAAACTAGCCGGGCGAGGTGGCGGGCGCCTGTAGTCCCAGCTACTCGGGAGGCTGAGGCAGGAGAATGGCGTAAACCCGGGAGGCGGAGCTTGCAGTGAGCTGAGATCCGGCCACTGCACTCCAGTCCGGGCGACAGAGCGAGACTCCGCCTCAAAAAAAAAAAAAATGCTTACCATATACCAGGTTTTAGTCAAAATGTTTTTTATCTCCTATGTATACATTATCTTCACAATAACCCTATGAGGTACTATTATCACCACTATTTACAGATATAGGCACTAAGGCACAGAGAAGTTAATTAACTTGCCCAAGATCACAGAACTACTTAGGATGAAAAGCCAGTATTCAAATCAGCACGCTCTTGGCCACCACACTACAATAGCTTTTTTTTTTTTTTTTTTTTTTTTTGGGACAAGAGTCTCGCTCTGTTGCCCAGGCTGGAGTGCAGTGGCGCAATCTTGGCTCACTGCAACCTCTTCCTCCCGGGTTCAAGCGATTCTCCTGCCTCAGTCTCCTGAGTAGCTGGGACTACAGGTGCGAACCACCACGACCAGCTAATTTTTGTATTTTCAGTAGGGGTGGGGTTTCACCATGTTGGCCACACCAGTCTTGAACTCCTGACCTCAAATGACTCACCTACCTTGGCCTCCCAAAGTGCTGAGATTACAGGTGTGGGCTGTGACTGGCCTACAATACCTCATAATTAAGGTATAGGAATAAATTGCACCTAGTTCTATTTTTAAACTGAATGCTTAAGTGATTGTTTTAAAGACTTGCCCTATTAGTATAATTTTATTTGAATAAGGCTATTTTATATGTAAAGTTTCATTTTTAAGAAAATACCAAAAAGCAATCTAATCCAGTTAGCCAACAGTTCTCTAATCACATATAACAAAAATAGAATATTTGGAATTTATAGTTCTTACACATATTTTGAATATAGTCCTATAATTCCTAATTTGAAATCCTTAGGACCATGCATTTAGAAATTCAGACATTTTCAGATGCAATGATAATATGGCATATAAGTAAAATATTTATCACCGACATGATATACTCTATAATTAAATACATTACTACTTCTATAGAAGAATGAATATTCACATTAGAGATAAATATGAATGACTATAAAAAGCCTCATATAATATATTCAGATCTAACAAATTTATCACCAAACATATGAAAAAAATTTGCAGTATTCAGAGCCTCTGAGATACAAAGGACTGTGGACCTACAATTTCTACTTTCCTTGCCCTTTATTCCTGTTTCTTCACATATCATTCTCCTCCAAGGATATAAACAAGTAGCTAAATTGAAACCCTAAAATTATATTATAAGCTATACCTGAGTGTGTTAAGCAGTCGCCTTGGCTGAGTGGCAAGTTCATCAGTATATTTCTCTGGATTTAAGAGAAAACTAGCTTGGAGCTGTTCAACCGAAATGATTAAGGACTGTAAACTGCATATCAATTCATAACTTGCCAAAGAATCTTCTTTGCAATTTCCCTGTCAAGAAAGAAACACACAAACCAATAATTTTATGAACAAATTAAGTACCTTCCCCCTTTGTCTTTGTCTCACTTAAGAATACTAGGTTTTCGAGGCCAGGCGCAGTGGCTCAAGCCTGTAATCCCAGCACTTTGGGAGGCCGAGACGGGCGGATCACGAGGTCAGGAGATCGAGACCATCCTGGCTAACACAGTGAAACCCCGTCTCTACTAAAAAATACAAAAAAACTAGCCGGGCAAGGTGGCGGGCGCCTGTAGTCCCACCTACTCGGGAGGCTGAGGCAGGAGAATGGCGTAAACCCGGGAGGCGGAGCTTACAGTGAGCCAAGATCCGGCCACTGCACTCCAGCCTGGGCGACAGAGCGAGACTCCGTCTCAAAAAAAAAAAAGAATACTAGGTTTTCTAAGTTGCATTATAGCACTAATTTTAAGGGATATACAAATAAGCCTTATTTTTTATTTTTTGAGACAGGGTCTCTGTCACCCAGGCTGGAGTGCAGTGGCTTGATCGAGGCTCACTGGAGCCTCAACCTCAAGCAACCCTCCACCTCAGCCTCCCAATTAGCTGGAACTACAGGCTCACACCACCATGCCCTACTAGTTTTCGTATCTTTAGTAGAGACAGGGTTTTGCCATGTTCCCCAGGCTGGTCTCAAACTCTTGCACTCAAGCGATCCACCACCCACCCTCGCCTCCCAAACTGCTGGGATTACAGGCGTGAGCCACCACGCCTGGTCTTTTTTGTAATTTTAAGAGGAATTTTTGAATTACTATTTATGTGACTTACAATGGTTTTTTAATTATGGAAGTCAAAGATTTCTTTAAATACTGTGTAGTTACTTAAATTTTAAGTCAATTTGAAAACACAATGGGTAAATAGGTTATACATGGGTGTGACATATTGTGATTATAGTACACAATAATGTATAGTATACAAGTAACAGAAGTTTGATACACAGATTACAGGAGCAAACACTCTGTAAAAGGGAATTATCTAGTTAGCTACCTTGAAAGAATGAAAAATAATTGCCTGACAATAGTTCGTTAACAGAGAAATAATCTTTGTCACCCACTCCCCCAGTCCTCTTCATTTCCAGGCAAGTAAATTTCCATTAATTTACTTTTGCTTTTTACGTTATTTTCTGTTACTTTTCTTACCTTGTCTTTTTGATTGGCTTCATCCTTTAGAGCTTCTTTCTTCCTTGAAATAATATTAAATAAGTGCTTTACTCCAGATTTAAAACCGGGACAAAAATATAATACCTATAAAAAGTGAGACTGTCTAAGTGTCCACTGAACAATATACGTAAAAATCATTAAAACAACATCATGCTTTCTATAGGGTCCTTTTAATGTGTAGTACCTAAAATTCTGAGATTAAGTTTTGTGTCAAAATTTGTTCTCCACCTCATCAGTAGTAGCCCAGTGTATTCCCTCATTGACACAAAACACTGAGTCTGGGCAGATATTGCTAAGACTTTAAGGTTACAAGAACACACAACACAAAGCCAACATATTTCCAAGGGATAAGATACGTATTACTGTAGCACCAGCAATCAGAGAAAGAAATTAAAGGTTTGACCTTCCACTTAAGGTTTACTCAATTTTGCTATCCCACCTTTATTTAGTCTATCACTTTCTCTTATCCCAAAGCAAGTTTAATAACATGCAACGTATTATTTTAACCTGTTCTGGTTCATTTACAATCAAAGGCAAAGATAGTATGGACATTAAAGTCCTCCAATAACTCAGAAACATTAAATATTACATCATTCTTTGCCTATTAAAGCTTTGTTATATAGCAAAACTGTCAATTTACCTGAAGTATACTATTAAGATAGCAAGTATTGCCGAGATTATTCAGTCCCACAAATGGTAACAAGTTTTCTCTCTTCTCACAGTTTATAGGTGAAGACTGTGCTGCAGGAACAACTTGATCACTATTAAATATAGAAGGGGGAAAGATAATCAAGTAGTTATCTTAAAGAAACAAGGTGAAAATATTACTTCCGTAGATTTAGTCTTTTCTCAAAAGCTGTATAATCTGAAAAGTATGTGAATCTTGTTCAGATGACATTTTAAGAAATACAGACTCAAAAACTGCTATATGCCCAGAATAAAAGTTTTTAAAACATTATTACACATACCAAGCCACAGAACAATTCCCTTAAAAGGATGTTAATCCTATTTTACAGAGCAGAAAATTGAGGAACTGAGAGACTGTGATTTGTTTTACCTACTTTGACATTTTAATCAAGTAGTTTAACTGAACAGAAACCTGGGAATAAATTAACCATGGCAATATTTGGAAGAGGCTGAACTAAGTAAGATTATATTAATAAGAATTCAGGGGCCCGGGCGCGGTGGCTCAAGCCTGTAATCCCAGCACTTTGGGAGGCCGAGACAGGCGGATCACGAGGTCAGGAGATCGAGACCATCCTGGCTAATACGGTGAAACCCCGTCTCTACTAAAAAAATACAAAAAACTAGCCGGGCGACGAGGCGGGCGCCTGTAGTCCCAGCTACTCGGGAGGCTGAGACAGGAGAATGGCGTGAACCCGGGAGGCGGAGCTTGCAGTGAGCTGAGATCCGGCCACTGCACTCCAGCCTGGGTGGCAGAGCGACTCCGTCTCAAAAAAAAAAAAAAAAAAAAAGAATTCAGGGAAAAGAAAGTCTATGAAGAGAATTATATGGCCGGGCACAGTGGCTCAAGTCTGTAATCCCAGAACTTTGGGAGGCCGAGATGGGCGGACCACGAGGTCAGGAGATCGAGACCATCCTGGCTAACACGGTGAAACCCCGTCTCTACTAAAAAATACAAAAAACTAGCCAAGCGAGGTGGCAGACACCTGTAGTCCCAGCTACTCAGGAAGCTGAGGCAGGAGAATGGCGTAAACCCGGGAGGCGGAGCTGAGATCCGGCCACTGCACTCCAGCCTGGGTGTCAGAGCAAGACTCTGTCTCAAAAAAAAAAAAAAGAATTATATATGACTTCTTGCTGGCAAAAAAAAAAAAAAAAATTATGTAGCTATCTCTCACTTAAAAATAAAATGTTCAGAAAGTCAGAAGGTCAGTGTGGTGGCACTGAGATGTAATCCCAGCTACTTTAGAGGACTGCTTGAGCCCAGGAGTTCAAGACCAGCCTGGGCAACACAAGGAGACCCTATCTCAAAAAATAAATACTTTAAGTTTATTATTCTTTTACTTCTTTAACAACAAAAAAAACCCCACTAGGTCCTCCCAATATTTTATTTTATGATTGCTAGCTATTATTACTCCAGCACCTCAAAATATTTAGAAGTATGAATGCTAATAAACAAAAGGTTCACTCTCACACAATCTCCTCAACTGGTTATTGATAGCTATTGGAAATTAACACATGGGACCAAATCCACCTTAGTCACCCAGCAGAGTACTACATGTTAAACAGGGAAGCAGTACAGACTCCAGCTAGAGCTGCTGGTGGTGGAATGAAGTATTTCACTTTGTTCTGATTTATTTTCTGTAGCTAAAGAATTTATTTGCATCAAAAGCATTACTTATTTTTAAGTTTATTTCTATAATTTGCAATCGTATGCCTCCAACAGGTATGACTAGTTACATGACTACAGAGTTTAAAATGTCTTATAACTGTCAAGTCTTCTGAACCAAACAAATATATATACATATATACATAACCTTTTACCCCTACACAAATGTTTTGCACGACAAATAATCTAATTTAAACTCAGAAAGACAATTTTAGTCTATGAATATTTCTCCAAGTTAGTCTAAATGGCTGAGCACAGTGTTCATGAGTTAAACATTACGGATGTGATCTCCATGGGGAGCCACCAGTTTTGCTGTTCCTACTATAAACGGCTAGACTTGACTTATTAAGAAGTATAATGAAGTGTACTTTTTTATGCCTCTATAGACTATCAAGTCAGAGTGGAGGTGTCAACCAAGTTCACTGCTGCTTCACTGTAGAATTTTTAAAGTACAGAAATGTAAGATACATACATTTCAGATGCTCTATATTCAGAAGCTTTTTCTTCATTTTCTTGAGAATCTGTGAAATCCAAAGCTCTCTTAGTTTCCTTTTTCTGAAAAAACTTTAAGGAAAGTCTGTTTTTCTTTGATGGGCTACCTCTTGAAAGTCCGTTACTTTCACTAGGTATGACACCAGGCATTTTTTTCTCAAATCCCAAGGAGTTGTCAATAATTAATTTATAGAGGAAAGTTGTAATCAATTATATCTGTCAATCACAGAGAAAAAGTTTCATTAGTTTTCGGTTATCTGTTTTAGGCAACAAAATCATCAATTCTGAAAACAAATTTACCAAGGGAATGGTACAAATTAGAAATTAATATTTGAAAACCTAATGCCTGCCAATAGGCACTCAATATTTACTGCTTAAATGAAAAAGCTTACCACACTATTCTTAAAGAACAAAAAATAGAAGCTACTGAATTTTTAAAATCAGTCTGCTATGGATTAAGGGTCGCATTACAAAATATCCTATTTAGCAGACCTACAGTAAAGTAGTGTAAGTAGTAAAAACTTAATTATTTCATTATAATAATTCATTCAGAAAATACTGACTGAGCACTACCACCTCTAATTCTCAAGTACATGGAAAGGATGAATGGAAAATCAAAGTAGTGCTGGACGATAATGAGTCCTCTCTTCCAATGCCTTTCCTAGTTATTAACATGAATACATGAAAATAAAGTACCTAAAAAGTTTACTAAAGTATAATTTGCATTCAAGGCATAGAGATGGTGTTAAGTTATACCTAAAACCGTAAGGTTTTATTATCTTTCAATAATAAAACACACGCAAAGTTGAGACAGTGATACAAAACACTGTTGGATGCACTTTGTGTAAATCCAATTCTTAATGCGCCAGAAATCACAATACTCGTTTTTTCCAAACTTTTTTTAAAACTTTGGATTTCAAAAATAGTGCTTTGAGTAGGAAAAAAAATGATTTGCTTTGCCATTTGCAACTTTCCCACCCTGTTTTAAAGTAAAACTTTCACAGGAAAAAATATGGCAACATTTGTAGGAGTTATTAATATTTTCTACATCAGTCCTATTTTTCAGGACATGTGAGGAAAAATTATCTAACTAGAGTATTACCATAATAAAATTACTTAAAGCCCAAAACTTCAGCAACGAGTTTCAAATTTAAAATGCAGAGTAATAAAATGAACTACACAAAACTCACTCAAATTCCATCCTTAATAAGCATTTCACGTGGCTGACACTGATCTAGGAATTCACACTGAACTCAGCACTGAAACCATTTTTGAGACCCAAGTCAGGAAGAACTGGAAAAGCTGATCAATCTCCCCATTCTGTCTCCAACTTCACTTACTCTGGTATCCACCTAATGCTTCACCTAATGCTTCTGAGGAAGCGCTGTCTTCTGAATGATAAGCTAACCTACGCTAAGTTCTTAGGGATCGCCAAGCATTAATGATTCTGATAAAATGTTTTTCTCGAGAGCCAATTCTAATGGATGACAGAAACTGGATCTCAAACCGACAGAGTAACCAGACTTCACAGGAGGGAAGAATGATTAGGCAGGTGAAATAGCGGATCGTCAGCTTAATCAACAAACCAAACCTCCTAGCCCCTCAAAGCAATGTTCACACCGAGAATGTAACATTTTGCCAGGTGCAGTATCTTCCGTGCTCTTATTTCTTGCTCCTGGCTTTCCTTATAACTGGGGAGGCTGTTACATCCAAAACATTTCTCCTGTAACTAAATCAACTTTCGCAGAAAGCACGACGAAATCGACCATTATCTGTTGACAGCGTGAATACTCAGTCCCAACAGTTTTAAGTTCTTTTTGAGATGACACGACTCAATTCTGATTTTTCAAGAAAAATATACAAGGACATCTTCGCCAAGGTTTAAGACACGCGGCGTTCTAAACACTTCTGAAAAAAGTGTAAGTGAAAGAAAATGCGCGGTAAAATTTCGCAATTACCGACCGACACAGGGCAACCTGCGTGGAAACGTTTCTTTCTCCCCAGCCTTCACCGCTCTTGGGAACGGAAAGGAAGCTGGAAGAACGAGCAGCGACCAGGCTGCCGGGCCGGGGGAGGCTGGCGGCGGCGTTCCCGGCCCACACCCCCGCGCCGAGCGCCCTTGCAGCGGAGTTGGCCTATTTACGCCCAGCCCGCACCTGCCTTCTCGCGTCCCGGCGGCGGCAAGACAGGCGCCCCGCCCGACGCACACAAGGCTCCCGCTGGCAGCTCGACCAGGGTGCGAGGCCAACACGGTCCCGGGGGTCTCCTCGGCAGCTCCTCTCCCGCGCCGGCCGAACTTGCCCCCTCGCCGGGGCGCCGGCCCCTCCTCCCAGGCCCTCCTTACCTGGTCATGGCCCAAAGCGAGGTCCGCGGCAGTGACGCCGGCAAGTCCAACCCGAATGAGTGTGGGTGCGACAGGTGAGTCCCTGTCCCGAGTCCGCCGGGTCCCCCCGGCCCCAAGAAAATCTGGTTGGATCACCCTCCCCGCGGGGGAGTGACCATCCGCTCCCAAGAGCGGGAACCCCGACCGCCGCTCGGTCCCGCCTTGCACCGGCACCAACTACATCCCGGAGCGGCGCCTATCCGCGCCCGCCCCGGGATAGCCAGGAGCGCAACAAGCAGCAGCCCCGCTCGCCGAGCGCCTGAACCGCTAGGGTCTTTCGCACTCCGCCACCGAGGGGAACTTGGCGCGTTTTCCTCAGTCTCAGGACCCCCGTGTTTTAGCCTCCGCCCGCGCCAGCGCTGCGATTGAACGTGGCGTCCTTTGAAATTGCCGGTTCCAGTCTCCACGCTGCAGAGACGCGAAAGGCAGGAGCCGTCTCGCGACGGTCACTCGCCTCTGGCACGCACGGGCTCCAGAGCCAGCTGGGACTGTAGCTCCCCAAGAGCCTAACGGGTTCCACAGTTTCAAACAGCGCAGGCACAGAACCGGGCAGCTCGTGCGGGTCCTCGCTAAGGGCGCGCGCGAGGTGCTAGCGGCCTGGCTGGCGGGCTCGAGCCTCACACCCTTTTTTAACCATTCGTGCGCGCGAGTTGAGGGAAACGCGTACGGGTCGGGAGACGGGACAGAGAGCAGACGGGACGGGCCACCGCCTCGAGAAGGAGCCCAAATTCACCAATCCATGATGAACAATCCCCAAAACCGCGCCTCCCACCGCCCGGGGGAAACCAATCAGAAGTACCTAGACCAAAGCCAATTAGAAGGGCGGGAGCAGCAAGTCCATCTAATAGCAAAAAAGAAGAAAGGTTGGCTCCAGCCAATCATTGCTCGACATACGGAGTGTTCCTCAGGCACGGCGCCCCTCCTTCCGCTCTCATTGGCGCTCGAGTGCGCGCTTTCGCTGCCGACTGTTGAAATCTTGTTTGGCGTTTTGTTAATCCTCGACGGTGGGACGCCGCGGAGGGTGCGGCTTCCGGAGCGAGGCCCTCGCCGCAAGCCCCGCCTCCCTCCGTGCGTACGCGCCAGGGCGGGGTTACCGGGAGAGCCGCTCCGGAAAATGGCTGCTCGGCTGCAAGCCGGAGCTTCGCCCGGGCTTTCGGTTCGGAGTCGCGGCCACACTAGGCCTAGGGCCATCCAATGAGACAAGGCGCTGCCATGGATAACAATACATTCTTAGGCGAATGCTGTAGAGCTGAGGCCCACTCGTCAGCCCCTACTCGCCTCATTTTCTCCTGTTTACCCCTCCCCTTCTCTGCCGCAGGAGGAAACGAAAGAACAGTTTCAGGCCCAGCTCCGGCCGCGGGAGCTTCCCAGGGTTCCGCCGCGAGCCCTCCCAAAGGGTTCAGGAGCGGCAGGCAGGCCTCATCTGGTTGTGCTTCTTTTTGTGTTTGTGTGCTTGCTTTGATGAGGTGACTCAAGTACTGCAATTAAGCAGGATACGTTCAGCCCAGATCCATTTAAATCAAGTATTTTTAAGGTGCCTACTATGTGCCAGGCATTTTTCAAGGCGCGAGGGATGAAAGGCATTCCCTGTCATAAAGGAGCATTACATTCTGGAGACGGAGACATAAGTGACACTAAAATAAGTGATGGGTACAATAGCCTGGAAAGATCTCTTTGAGTTGACATTTGAGCAGAGCTGAGTGAAAGCTGAGCGAGCCTTGGAGGAATCTGGGGGAAGAATGGTGCGGGCAGAGAGAACAGCAAGTTACAAACGTCCTGAAGCTTAATGCGCTTGGTGTTTTGAAAAGCAGCAAGGAGGCCAGGGCACTTAGAGCACAGTGAATTTGGGAAAGAAGATGGGAGGAGATGAGATGAGTGAGACAGGCAGGACCCTGGGTAAGCCGAGTAAGGAGTTGGGAGGCGTTGGATTATTCTGAGCTGGGGAGTGGTGGGATTACACGTTGACCTTCAAGAGTACAAGCAGGGCCGGGCGCGGTGGCTCACGCCTGTAATCCCAGCACTTTGGGAGGCCGAGGCGGGCGGATCATTTGAAGTCGGGAGTTGGAGACCAGCCTGACCAACATGGAGAAACCCCATCCTTAGTAAAAATACAAAATGTGGCTGGCGTGGTGGCGCAGGCCTGTAATCCTAGCTACTACGGAGGCTGAGGCAGGAGAATCGCTTGAACCCAGGAGGCGGAGGTTGCGGTGAGCCAAGATGGCGACACTGCACTCCAGCCTGAGCAACAAGAGCAAAACTCTGTCTCAAAAAAAAAAAAAAAAGAACTAACAGAAAGGTCAGCCAAGATGCTAGTTCAATACAAGATGCTAGTTCAATAAGCCAAGGAATAAATTATGGTAGTCTGGAATAAGACGGTGAGATGTTGAAAACTGGTGGGTTCAAGATACATTTTGAGCACAGCCAACGAGCTCTACTGCTAGACTGGCTGTATTATAATGTAAGAAAAAACAGGTCGGGTGGCCAAGGCCGATGGACCGCTTGAACCCAGGAGTTCAAGATCAGCCTGGGCAACATGGCAAGACCCATCTCTACAACATCTCCAAAAATTGGCCGGGCATGGTGGCATGTGCCTGTAGTCCCAGCTACTCGGGAGGATGAGGGGGGAGGATCCCCTGGCTGCAGTGAGCCGAGATGCACCACTGTGACAGTGTGAGACCCTGCCCCCACCACCCCCCCCCAAAAAAAGAGTAACAATGATTTTTTTTTTTTTAACCTGAGCAACTTAGTGTTGGTCCTTGCTAAAATGGGAGTCTTCGTGGGCCCAATGGGAGGGATCATCGTTCTTAGAATATTAAGATTGAGGTGTTTAACGTACAAACAGATGTTGAACCAGCAGATAACCAGATACATGAGGACAAGATTAGAAAATTATAAAGGTCAGTCTTAGCCATTGTGCACCACAGACTGGCAGTGTCTCATTTTCTAGTACTAGCAGAATTATTGCTACTTTCAAACTCTACGAGAACAGATAAGCAATTCTACTTTCCCATATCCCTGAGATCCTATTGTCTGCAGCCACTATTCTTCCTGTACACAGTGTGTGGTATCAGTTAAGATTCAATCTTTTTTTTTTTTTTTTTTTTTTTGAGGCGGAGTCTCGCTCTGTCGCCCGGACTGGAGTGCAGTGCCAGATCTCAGCTCACCGCAAGCTCGGCCTCCCGGGTTGACGCCATTCTCCTGCCTCAGCCTCCCGAGTAGCTGGGACTACAGGCGCCCGCCACCTCGCCCGGCTAGTTTTTGTATTTTTAGTAGAGACGGGGTTTCACCGTGTTAGCCAGGATGGTCTCGATCTCCTGACCTCGTGATCCGCCCGTCTCGGCCTCCCAAAGTGCTGGGATTACAGGCTTGAGCCACCGCGCCCGGCAAGATTCAATCTTAACTGATTCAATGGGGGATTGCGGAAAGTAGAATCCATTTCAGCTAGTATAAACACAAAGGGTATTGAATATTTGGGAGGGTTGATTAAATAGGCTCTAGATTAGTTTTTCAGGAATGAGTCCCAAAGTCTTCACAGAACCAGGCCACTAAGGGAACAGTGACTCTTCTATGATCAGGAAATGACGTCTGTGAATCACATTGCTGCTGCCATGGCTAGGAGACCTCCGCCATCAGAAAGCTGCTTGTGCTGCTGACCGTAGAACCACACTATACCCACTATTATCTGCACCAGTGCTATGCATGTCCTACGTCCTGTCTGTCAAGGCCCATAGGACAAGTAGCTGGACACTGAGGCTTCTGCTAATGCTGCTTCAGAAAAATCAAACGCCTCTACAACTGTGCTTGTCAATAGCAATAGCAGAAGCTTGGTGTGTTTCTGGCAATACAATTAATGTAAAAATTTAATATGTTTCTTATCCTTTTGCTTTTAGTCAGTTGTTTGTGGGAGAAATTCTAGCCACAGTTCTTGCCTAGATGAGTTTTTAAGCCCAGAATCTTTTTTCCTAGTTTCTCTGTGCTCCCCAGCTACCACACTCTTAATGACAGCTAATCCCTTTGGAAATAATGGGATTTAATAGGTTCACAGCATTCTCAATCCTATATTTGTCAGTCTTGTGTGGGTAAATGCCAGGTATATTTCCTTCCAAAGTTTCACAGGCACTGTTTCTGTGTACAGTCATCCCTTGGTATCCATGGGGGATTGGTTCCAGGACTGTTACGGATATCAAAATCCGAGGATGCTCAAGTCCCATATATAAAATGGCGTAGTATTTGCATACAACTTATGCACATCGCACGTATACTTTAAATCATCTCTAGATTACTCAGTTACCTAATACAATGCCTACACATCACTTCATTCACATGGATTTGACATAGTATTTAACACTTGGCACGTGGCAAATTCAAGTTTTGCTTTTTGGAACTTTGTGTACCTTTTTCATAAGGTTTTTTGATCTGTGCTTGGTTGAATCCATGTATATGGAACCCATGAATGTGGAGGACCAACTGTTCTTCTAAAGGTATAGAAGTCTAAAGGTATAGAAGAAGTGGGGTTTTTTTTCCACCCTTTAAAGCTTCAAATTATGAAACTTCTTTTTTGTTTTGTTTTGAGATGGAGTCTTGCTCTGTCGCACAGGCTGGAGTGCAGTGGCATGATCTTGGCTCACTGCAACCTCCACTTCCTAGGTTCAAGCAATTCTCCTGCCTCAGCCTCCCCAGGTAGCTGGGATTACAGGTGCCTGCCACCATGCCCAGCTAATTTTTGTATTTTTAATAGAGACGGGGTTTCACAGTGTTGACCAGGCTAGTCTCGAACTCCTGACCTCGTGATCCACCGGCCTCACCCTCCCAAAGTGCTGGGATTACAGGCATGAACCACCACGTCCAGCCCAAATTATGACACTTTTAATCCACTTGGATTACAGACAGAATTTCTCCTTTGGCAAAACTGTATTCTTTTCCATTTCTACATGCAAATTGGTTACTTCTGGCCTGAATTCATCTCTCATAGAACTTGGTTTAAAGTGTCAAGAAAAGCCAGCAAATACCAAGTTTATAGATATTTCCAACCATTTCCCTTCATGCCACAATTTTGATTGGCATGTGATCTGTCTTCTAAAGCTGGCAACAGGTTTACCAAATGTCTGGCAACTGGAGAACAAGGGTCACCAGTTTTCCATCTTGCAGTATCTGAGTCTTTACCACCCACTGCCCAAATGCTTTCACTAAACACCACATTTCTTTTAAGGTTATGTGTAGCACAAATTTATAGGAACCAAACTCTGCATCCAATAGGAATAGGTTTGTTTATAAGTAACTGAATATTTTTAAGTGTCCTTAGCTAAAATTAACATTAATTTCTTTATCATGTATACATAATGCAGAAGTAGGCAGTCTAGATTAGTATGGTGATTTCGTGACCATCAGGGACCTAATTAATTTCTTCCATTCTCAACATGTGGCTTCTACCTTTCGGTCCTTGACAGCTATTTAAATTACAGCCATCATGTCTATACTCCTATGCAGGAAAGAAAAAAGGACAGAGATGATCATGGTCCCCTCTCTTTAAGGATACTTCCTGGAAGCTGTACACACCATTCCTACTTACTGCCCATTGGCCAGAACTTAGTCATTTGACAACAACATTATTCTGGGTGGCCATATACCCAACTAAAACTCAGGGGTTATAATATTAAGGAAAAAGGATAGAATGGATATTAGAGGACAAATAGCATTATCTGCTATGCTTCCGCTTACCAGGTTAAAAAAATCCCCAGCTGGTAAAGGTATCCCCAAAAGATGAAAAATTGAAAAATACTGTACAGCTTTTGGTTCCTTGAAAAGAGAATGTGCTGGGTATCTGTTTGCCCTTGTGGTAGATATGGAGATGAGCTGCCCAGATCCCCCTTCAAGGAAGGACTTGCTCCCAAACTGCAAAGAGTACCTCCAGTTGTCAGTTCTATCAGGCTCTGCTTCAACCGCAGACAATGGCCTTGCCCACAATCATGCTCTTTGCAGCCTAAACTGGGTGATTAAGCAAGGCTGGACTATAAAGGCCCAGCCATTATGTCCCACCACTGGACACCTCTGATGGGCAGTATTGACTCCAGAGCTCTTAGCCAAGCTGGCCAAAGCTTTATTGGACCTGTACTGGAATTTGACTTCGTTCTCTTCCCAGTCCTACTTCCTCTCCCTTCCTTTCACATCTTGTGCTCCAGCTTTGTCTCTCTCTGCATCTGCTCCTCAAGAAGCCTGCCTGCAAGAATTAGTACGAGGATTGGTTGGAGAAAGTAGACAACCAGATGGGGTTTGGGAGCTGAATTATAAACTACCTAGCAGGTGCTAGGTGAAGCATAATCAGCTCCTGGCACAAGATAATGGTCCAATCAGGATGATGTACCAGGTGAAAGAGAATGCACTAGCAGGTGTGATATATCTAGCAGTTAAGACATATGGTGGAAGTAGTAGCTATAAGGATAACAGAATTGGATGACTATTGCTAAACTCCATTGGTTACAGAAAAATAAAGAACAGCTAAGGGTAGGTAATAAGCAATTGAAAGTCTGGTGTGAAAGCCAGAGCACCTCTTTGTTTCACAAAAAGCAGCTCTTATCTGCAGGGGAAGGGTGGAGAAAGCTGAGCATCAAGACTACGTTAGAGTGGCCCAACTTAAAAGATGGTTAAATGCCTAAAATAGGTCTGTTGTATCAAAGTCAGGGTCGGAGCACCTTGACACATGGAGGGGACATCTGGATAGTGATCATGAAAATTTTGATTCCCCAGGCTCCTCTGATGCCTGCAGTATGGCCCCTCCTCCCTACTAAGAGCTATCACTTTCCTGTACTAGAAGACATTGCAGAGGCTTCTACTTGAAAGGCATGTTCTCCCTTCCCCCAGCACTCACACAGCTCATCTAACCTTCTGGCCAGTAGGCCTATAATTAGGGTTGAATCATAGCATAACCTAGTTGGGAAGGTGCTGTGCCTGATTGGTAGAGGTAAAGGACTGTTCCCCAAAGAAGATGTAAGACCTAGACAAGCATGTACCAACAGGAGCTTCAGAAGAGTATATGGGACTGGATTCAGATGATGCTTAAGCAAGGGGAGCTGGAACATGAAATCGAATGGGAAAGTTACATTGAATTTGGAGTATTCTCCCAAATACAGGATTTAATATTCTGCCAAGGACCCCCAAAAATTGACATGAGCACTCACTAACTTCTACAATGGCTCCTAAAAGCATGGGAAAAGAAAACGAAATGCTAGGAGTGCTAGGGCAGGCAGGTGGCTCGAAAAGGGATTAAAAGGCTCACAGAAATGAGTCTGCTAGAGTGGATATATTATGTACAGCTGGAAGGTTATTATCATTATGTTCTGAGGGAAGGCCCAGAGGACATACCGTTTACCAAGGCCATAAGGAATGCACTGGTGCAAAGGACATAAACATCACTGAAAAGTTCAGTGGTGGCTCTCTGCAAGTCAGGACTGATGGTAGCAGAGGCCTCCCAGACTCTGACTCACTGATAGCAATGGAGATGATAGACCCCAAAACAATACTGGCCAAGTGGCAGTGCTTAATTACCAGAAGCTGGGAGGTCGCAACTATAATGACCTACCAAGGGGACCTGACCCTCAGAGAGTTATAGAAATGATTACTAGATGGGGGTGTCTTTAGGAGCAAAATAGATACACAACAAACTAAGCTCTATTATTTTGTACCAGTGGGAAAAAAATTAAGGATAGATGACCAGGATGCTAAGGATAGTCACCCAATAGTCAATTCCTTAGTTTCCAAACCAGAGCGTTTTTAGACCTGGAACCCATTGACTGAAGAGGCCAGGAGGAAGGACCTTGCTATACCTCAACAAGTATAAATGGTAATGGTTTCCTCAGTCCTTCCCCAAAGGGATCTTTAGTCATTGGGTGATTGTACCCTGGGGAAATGGACATACCCAAACATTCCAAGGATTATGAGACAGAGGGTATGAATTTAACTGTTATCCACAGACCACAAGCATTATCGTGGCCTTCTGTTATAATGGGGGCATAGAGAAGCCAGTTAATAAATGGAGTCATAGCAAGGTCCAGCTCAGAGTGAGTTTACTACTGGATCTGTGACCACACCTGATGGTCATTTCCCCACTCTTCGAATGTATAATGGGGTTGTCATTTTTGGCAATTGATGCAAATGCATTAGGACCTTTGCCTATTTGGTAAAAGCTATAATGGTGGGGAAGGCCCAGTGAAAGCCTCTGAAACTGCTTCCTAGCTCCAGCGAAACACGGCACAGTCTCAGTCAGCTCAGGCTGCTGTAACAAAATACTATATACCAGGAAATTTAGACAATAGACATTTACTTCTCATAGTATTGGAGGCTGGAGAGTCCAAGATCAAGGTCCCAGCAGATTCCATTTCTGGTGAAGGCTCTTTCTAGCCTGCAGATAACCACCTTTTTGCTGTGTCCTCACGTGGCCCTTCCTCAGTGTGAGTGTGTAGAGAGAGAACTCTGAATTTTTCCTCTTCTTATAAGGATACTAATCCCATGGTGGGGTCTTTACCCTCATGACCTTATCTACTAGAGACTGAATGTCTATGTCCCCCAAAATTCATGTTGAAATCTAATCCCCAGCATGATGGTATTTGGAGGTGAGGTCTTTGGGAGGTGATTAAGGAATGGTATCAGTGCCCTTGTTAAAGAAACCCCAGAGAGTGCCCTCACACTTTCCCCAGGCCAAGATGCAACAAGAAGACACCTATCTTTGAACCAGGAAGCCTTCACCACATACAGAATCTGTCAGTGCCTCAATCTTAGACTTCCTAGCCTCTAGAACTATGAGAAATAAATTTCTTGTTTATAAGACACCGACTCTATGGTATTCTGTTATAGCAGCCCAAATGAACTAAGATATAATCTAAACCTAATTGTCTCCCAGAGACCCCACCTCCAAATACTATCATACTGTTAAGGCTTCGACATATGAATTTTGGGGGGACACATAGGAAATACAGGAAATCAAACAATATTATATCTCAAGAGAAAACAGCAGGAATTCGTGTCACTCTTAAGATTTTAAAGGAAACAGAGGTGCTGATTCCCATCATATCTCTGTGTTATTCATCATATGGCCCTGCAAAAATAGATGGACTCTGAAGGATGACAGTAGATTACTGCAAGTGCAACCCATTAGTAGGCCTGATCGCAGCTGTCATGACAGATGTGGTATATTTACTAGAGTTGATTAATACATCCTCAGATATTTGGTATGTACCACTGATTTTAGTGAATGCATTCTTTTCTATTCCAATCGTAAGAAAGGATCAGAAACAATGGCATTCCATGAAACAGACAAAAGTGCACATTGGCTGGATGTGGTTGCTCATGCCCTTAATCCCAGCATTTTGGGAGGCCAAGGCAGGAGAACTGCTTGAAGCCAGGAGTTCCAGACCAGTATGGGCAACAGAGCAAGACCCTATCTCTATGTTAAAAAAAAAAAAAAAAAAATTTAATTAGCTGGACATAGTGGTGAGCATCTGCCCAGCTACTCAGGAGGCTGAGGTGGTAGGATTGCTTGAGTTCAGGAATTTGAGGCTACAGTGAGCTACAATTGTACCACTGCACTCCAGCCTGGGTGACAGAGCTAGACCCTATTTCTTTTTCTTTTTTTTTTTTTTTTTGAGATGGAGTCTCGCTCTGTCACCCAGGCTGGAGTGCAGTGGCACGATCTCTGCTCACTGCAAGCTCCGCCTCTCAGGTTCAAGCCATTCTCCTGCCTCAGCCTCCCGAGTAGCTGGGACTACAGGCGCCCACCACCACGCCCAGCTAATTTTTTGTATTTTTAGTAGAGACGGGGTTTCACGGTGTTAACCAGGATGGTCTCCATCTCCTGACCTCGTGATCCACCCGCCTCGGCCTCCCAAAGTCTAATATTTTTCATTAAAAAAAGTGCACATTTACAGTTTGGTTCCAGGGCTATGTTAACAGTATTCCTGCCCTCTATCATAAAATAGCCTGAAAACATCTGGACCTTCTGGACATCCTGCATCAATTACATCCTCTTGATTGTGCAGGATGAGTAAATTATAAGTTTCAGGAGAATTAAAGAACTGAAAATGTACATGTATGGTGGAGATGCAAAGGAGTGTGCAAAAGAAAGCTAAATCCTCATCTTCCATATTGGGAAATCAACAAAATAGTAACTAAAAAATGAAGAAGATGAAATATAAACTTATTTGTTTTGTTTAAGACAGGGTCTCTATCGCCCAGCCTGGAGTGCAGTGGTACAGTCATGGCTTACCGCAGCCTCAACCTCCCATGCTCAAATGATCCTCCCACCACAGCCTCCTGCATAGCTAGGACTACAGGCACACTCTACCACACCTGGCTTATTTTTTGGTGTTGTTTTTGTAAAGACAGTGTTTCACCATGTTGCCCAGGCTGGTCTCGAACTCCTGAGCTTAAATGATCCACCCACCCCAACCTCCCAAAATGCTAGGATTATGGATGTGAGCCACATGCCTGGCCTAAACATGTTATTTAGGTATATGGAGGTAAATACCAAGAATCAGTCAAAAGTTGAAAGTGGTTGCCTTGGAGAATAGGAAGATACGTTGAAACCTTTAACTCATGTACATGTATAACTTTGAATTTTTTTTTTTTTTTTTTGAGAAGGAGTCTCGCTCTGTCGCCCAGGCTGGAGTGCAGTGGCACGATCTCAGCTCACTGCAAGCTCCGCCTCCCGGGTTCACGCCATTCTCCTGCCTCAGCCTCCCAAGTGGCTGGGATTACAGGTGCCTGCCACCTCACCCGGCTAGTTTTTTTGTATTTTTTAGTAGAGACGGGGTTTCACCGTGTTAGCCAGGATGGTCTCGATCTCCTGACCTCATGATCCGCCCGTCTCGGCCTCCCAAAGTGCTGGGATTACAGGCTTGAGCCACTGCGCCCGGCCTTTTTTTTTTTTTTTTAGAGACACGGTCTCGCTATGCTGCCCAGTTTGGTCTTGAACTCCTGCCCTCAAGGGATCCTCCTGCCTCAGCCTCCTAAAGTGCTGAGATTATAGGCATGAGCCACCACACCTGGCCTATGTATAACTTTGAAAAACACAAAAAGCTTTTTTTTTAAAAAAGCACTGTAAATGAATTGTTTTCTTATTTCATCCCCTGGGAAAGGTCAGAGCAAATGGGTACAACAGGAGGAGAATAATATTTTGGACTAGAGTAACAGTTCTTCTGACACTGTAGTTGTAAGTTAAAGAAAGGCTCAGTGTGTGACCCACTGGCCTTCATCCAGCATTTTTAGTAAAGACAACCAACCTCGAAACAACTGGTGAAATCACCATTCAGTAATTAAATTTAAGCAAAAGATTAATCCACAAACTAAAACCTGTTTAAAAAGTAAAAATTCTGCTTTTCTGGCTGCTTTAGAGGAAAAAGAAGAACATAAAAATACAAAGGTAAAATCTACTTGGCTTCACAATTTTGAATTCTTTTTCAGTTTCTAGCCCCAGGGTCAAGTGGGAGGACCTCTCATGCCTGTGAAAGGAATGCCTTGCCCCACTTCCTTAATGTTTGGTAACAATATAGTGGATGAATGTCCAGTAAGTGGGCGGGTGCTGAGGGGGTTGCAGGAAGTCTCATTAACCTATTTATATTTTACAGGAAGGGTCTTGTCTTTCTCATGCCATTGACATTCTCTTATTCTTTATATGTTTAAACCATCCTGAAAAGAGACCTACATTTAAACTTCAACAATATTTTTTTCCTTCCCTGAATAAAATTTGCTATAATAAAATACTAGGTATTTGAAGAGAAAATAAATTATTTTCTTTTGAGTATCATGGCTCAAAGACCTATGGCTTTTTACAATCTTAACTTGCTTTGATTAAGTATAATTTTTATTTTCTTTTTAAAGCAAAAAATAAATGATCACAATTTAATATGTGGGAACTCCTTTTCAGCTAGTTTCTGGGTCCTGTCACATTTTGAAAGCATCCTTACCTTCTGGCAAATTTCAGGTCCATCTTTAAAAATATTTTCTCACTAACTTGAGTATGTCTTATAACATACTGTTTTACTATATTGTATGTTTAAAAATCACAATATTATTAAATGTTTATAAGCCTTAGTTTTTAAAAATAAATCTTATTTAAGCATGTCATAATGTACTATTCATTGTATATTACTTTGCCATTTTATGTTGGACTTTGTTTCTTTTCTTTATTATTATTGTTTTTTGAGACAGTCTTTCTCTCTCACCCATGCTGGAGTGCAGTGGTATGATCATAGCTGCAGGTTTGAACTACTGGGCTCAAGTGATCCTCCCTGCCGCACCCTCCTGAGTAGCTAGTACTACAGGCACACCCCACCGTACCCAGCTAGGTTTTTTTGTTTTTTAAGGACAGAGTCTTGCTGTGTTGCCCAGACTGGTCTCTATCTTGCTTCTAGCCTCACAGGCTCTAGGCTAGCTGTCTTTGCTCACTCCTGGGGGTAGGGCAGGCTAACCATGGGGGGAGTTTTTTAAAGCAAGAATGATAATAGTCCTTCCCTAAAACTGAGTTTGGGGACTGAAACTACATGTGTCAAACTAATAAAAGGCCAAAAGATTAGGATTATGAGAGGGACCTGAATTCTGCTAGAATGTGAATGTAGGCCTAGTTTTCAGGTAGCAGGCAGGACTCAGAGGTGGAACTCAGACATGGGACCAGATTGAGGTTTAGCTAAAACAAGACCAGGGCAAAAACAGCTTTCAATCAGACATGTCTACCAGTGTGCCGTGTCAATTTACCGTTGCCATGGCAATACCCAGGTGTTACTGCTCCTTTCCATGGCAGTGACCCAATGATCCAAAAGTGACTACCCCTTCCCTAGAAATTTCCGCATAAATCGCCTCTTAATCTACATGCAGTTAAAAGTGGGTATAAATGTGACTGCAAAACTGCCCTGAGCTGTTACTATCTGCCTAGAGGTAACCCTGCCCTGCATGTAACACTGCCTCTTCAGTAAAGTTGTTTTCTTCTCAAGTCCTTAAAATAAAATTTTTAAAAATGTAAAAAAGCTGTTTTCTTCTACCTCTGAGTTGCCCTAGAATTCTTTCCTGGACAAAGCCAAGAACTCTTGTGGGCTAAGCTCCACTTTGGGGCTCACCTGCCTTGCATCAGTTTCGCTAATCTCTTACTGCTCAGGTCCAGAGGTCACAAGATTTGTGACTTCCCCAATTGCTCCTATAGATAACATCACTATTATAGAACCCAAGATTGTTCTTCTAAGATGTTTGTCAGACTTTTGGCAAATGACTGACCCCACCCATACTATGACTCATGACTCAGCCAGTCTTGCGGCCCCCCACCAGAGGGGTACACAGTGCACGTTGATTGTTTTCCACACCCCTATGATTGCATCCCCAACCAATCAACAGCATCCATTCATTTGTCCCCTGCCCACCAAACTATCCTTGAAAAACCTAACCTCTGAGCCTTCCGGGGACTGTTTTGAGAGATAACTCCAGTCCTGCTTGGCTGCCTTGCATTCGTTAAATACTGTACTGTAATACCATGGTCTCAGTGAATTGGTTTTGTCTGTGCAGTGGGCAGGAAGAACACGTTTGGCGATTACAGCATCTGGCCCTCATTTTGGACTTTGAAAACAGCCCGTGTATTTTTCAATTAAAGAAATATACAATTTACAGTGTACAGTATACAGAAGTATAGAGGCTCTAATATGTGGATTGTGTGATGGTTATGATGTATTTTTCCTTCTTTCAGCCTAAATACCTTGGAATTAGGTTTTAGTATAGGTCTTGGTATGGAATCACCCCAAGACTTGGTGACTTAAGGTAACCATTATTCCTCACGTTTCTCCGCTTTGGCCGCACAGTTCTGCAGATCTTGCTTGGGCTCCCTCATTGGCTACATTCAGCTAGTAGGTTTGCTGGGCCTCTCTCTCCCTGTGATTACTCCGCCGCCGGAGGGCCGGATCTGGCTTTCCATATGGTGATGGCAGCAGCATTCCAAGGGAGAAAATCCCATGTACAAGCGCATGCCAAGCCTCTGCCTATATTTCAGTATTACTGCGTCATTGTGCAAAGCAAATCTCATAGCCAAGCCTAAAGTCCGTGTGGGAGGGAAGTTCACAAGGGCATATATACGGTGTCCTTAATGTTATAGTTCACCCAGTCTTCCTATATTCTCTTTTTTATTTATTTATGTATTTATTTTTGAGACAGGATTTTGCTCCGTAGCCCAGCCTGGAGTGCGGTGGCACAATTTCGGCTCACTGCAACCTCTACCTCCCAGGCTCAAGCAATCCTTCTGCCTCAGCCTCCCCATGTAGCTGAAACAACCGGCCTGTGCCACCGTGCTCAGCTAATTTTTCTGTTTTTTGCAGAAATGGGGTTTCACCATGTTACTCAGGCTTGTCTGGAACTCCTGAGTTCAATGACCTACTATTTATATAGAATTTTATGAAATTTGGTCTAAATAGTCTCTTAACTATAGTTTGTACATACAAATATGTACCTCCTAGTGTCGTTTTTATCTTTTACCAAAGCAATTCAGTGTTGCACTCTAATTTTTTCTTTAAGTCTTTGAATAAATTTATATATTTACTTCACCTACAGCCCCGAAGCCAAATTAAGAAAATTTTAAAGCAATTTACTATTAAAATATGATAAATTTTATATTAAAATTAAGAATTATCATAGAAAAAAAAAATCACGGTTTAAAAACTACCCAGTGGCCGGGCGCGGTGGCTCAAGCCTGTAATCCCAGCACTTTGGGAGGCCGAGACGGGCGGATCACAAGGTCAGGAGATCGAGACCATCCTGGCTAACACGGTGAAACCCCGTCTCTACTAAAAAATACAAAAAACTAGCCGGGCGAGGTGGTGGGCGCCTGTAGTCCCAGCTACTCGGGAGGCTGAGGCAGGAGAATGGCGTGAACCCGGGAGGTGGAGCTTGCAGTGAGCTGAGATCCGGCCACTGCACTCTAGCCTGGGCGACAGAGCGAGACTCCGTCTCAAAAAAAAAAAAAAAAAAAAAAAAACTACCCAGTAAGATTAAGCAAAATGCTATGTTTGTATTTTTTTTTTTTTTTTTTTTTTTTGAGATGGAGTCTCGCTCTATGGCCCAGGCTGGAGTGCAGTGGCGCGATCTCAGTTCACTGCAACCTCCGCCTCCCCTCCCGGGTTCACGCCATTCTCCTGCCTCAGCCTCCCGAGTAGCTGGGACTACAGGCACTCGCCACTAAGCCCGGCTAATTTTTTTTTGTATTTTTTAGTAGAGACGGGGTTTCACTGTGTTAGCCAAAATGGTCTCGATCTCCTGACCTCGTGAACCGCCCACCTCGGCCTTCCAAAGTGCTGGGATTACAGGTGTGAGCCACCGCACCTGGCATTTTTTTTTTTTTTTTTTTTTGAGATAGACTCTCGCTCATGTTCCCCAGAAGTGCAGTGGTGCAATCTGGGCTCACTGCAAGCTCTGCCTCCCAGATTCAAATGATTCTCCTGCCTCGGCCTCCCAAGTAACTGCGATTACAGGGACGCATCATCACGGTCAGTTAATTTTTGTATTTTTGGTAGGGATGGGGTTTCACTATGTTGGCTAGGCTGGTCTCGAACTCCTGACCTCAGGTGATCCACCTGCCTCGGCCTCCCAAAGTACTGGGATTGCAGGCATGAGCCACTGCGCACAGCCACTTTCTATCTTTATATGTTAACATTTCATCTATGATTCAGAACCAATTTATAAGAGAGCCATATGTGAATTGCATTTCAAATGTAATCCCATGTTTACATGTAATTCCTTACATTTAAACATTATTCAATTAGCCACTAAATATTTTAGCTACTTTAGGAAAAATTTCTGAATCTTTGCAAGGAATACAATAAACCATGTTTGTATTTCCAATTTTATGTTTTGTAGGTCTACATCTTCCCTGATGATGTGAACCATAAAATCACATGTAAAATACTAATGTTCATTTTTATTTTTTTATTTTTTATTTTTTTGAGACAGAGTCTCGCTCTGTCACCCAGGCTGGATTGCAGTGACGTGATCTTGGCTCACTGCAACCTCCACCTCCCGAGTTCAAGCAATTCTCCTGCTTCAGCCTCCCGAGTAGGTGGGACTACAGGCTTGTGCCACCACGCCCAGCTAATTTTTGTATTTTTATAAGAGAAGGGGTTTCTCCATATTGGCCAGACCGGTCTCAAACTCCTGACCTTGTGATCTACCCTCCTTGGCTTCCCAAAGTGCTGGGATTACAGGTGTGAGCCACCGCACCCAGCCTAAAGTTCATTTTTAAAAGCTTAATTTTACTGGCTCAGCGGGGTGGCTCACACCTGTAATCCCAGCACTTTGGGAGGCTGAGGCGGGTGGATCACGAGGTCAGGAGTTCAAGACTGGCCTGGCCAATATGGTGAAACCCCATCTCTACTAAAAATACAAAAATTAGCCAGGCGTGGTGGTATGCGCCTATAGTCCCAGCTCCTTGGGGCAGGAGAATCTCCTGAATCTGGGAGGTGGAGGTTGCAGTGAGCCGAGATCATGCCACTGCACTCCAGTCTGGGTGGCAGAATGAGGCTCCATCTCAAAAAAAAAAAGAAAAGCTTAATTTTATCAATACTTTTTTTTTTAACTTGTTAGCATTAATGTTAACAATCTCCACAATAAGAAATGTTGATTTCCCTACATTTGTTATAGCATTTATTTTATTTTACTTTATTATTATTATTATTTTTTAGAGACAGGGTCTCATTCTGTTGTCCAGACTGGAGTACAGTGGTACCATCATAGTTCACTAACTTCAAACTCCTAAGTTGAAGCACTCCTCCCACCTCAGCCTCCTAAGTAGCCAGGACTACAAGTGTCCACCACAACACCAGGCTAATTTATTTTTTTGTACAAATGGGGTCTTGCTATGTTGCCCAGGCTCATATCAAGCTCCCAGCCTCAAATGATCCTCCACCTCGGTCTCCCAAAGCAGTGGGGTTACAGGTGTGAGCCCCTGCACTCAGCCATATATTTTATTACCTTTGAATTTAAACACAATATACAAATTCTAAGATTTGAAATTATAAAATTTGCATCAAAGACAAAAATAGAACCTATATATGATTTTTCTCTTTCTATCAAAAAAGGAAAAGGAGTGGCATTACTCCCTATGCTCTTTGGGTACCCTACCCTCTTTGGGTATCAAGATTCAAATTCACACCTTTTTTCCCCACTGAAGAGTTAGGCATGGAGGAACTGTGTATGTGTTATCATATATGTAAGTATGTGTGTGGAGAAGCCTATGTAAAGGCATCTTATTATTACACCATAATATAATTTTTCTGTCTGTATGTTTTCACTTTTTTGGAGCAGCTAAGTTAATTTTTTTCTTCTGTAAGAGTATGCTGAGTATGCTGGATAAATAATTAGTTAAAAAATTTAACTCATAATAATATCTTTGCTTTACTGATTTATCACAATACCAATAAAAGTCATATATTTAGGTCTACATGTAAAACATGCTTATCCATATTTATTCTTTCAAACAGATGTTTTACAATAATTTGGTTTCATATCTTTTATCAGTGGAAGATTTATGTTTCCCAAGGATTTTATTTGGCTGCTTGGAAGGAACCTTTTCTAACCAATCACATTTTGAGGTCTCGAGACATCCAAATATCTCTCAAAAACTCAATTAGTTTGTGAAACATTTGACAAATTACATGGCTTTTAGGTCATGCTCTTTCAATTCTTTGTCTTTAAAAACAAAAAACATACTAATTCATGTTAAAAGTTACTCATATGGGCTGGGCGCGGTGGCACATACCTGTAATCCCAGCATTTTAGGAGGCCCAGGTGGGTGGATTGCTTGAGCCCAGGAGTTCGAGACCAACCTAGGCAAGATAGCGGGACCCTGTCTCTACAAAAAACTAAAATTAGCTGGGCATGGTGGCACACGCCTGTAGTCCCAGCTACTCGAGAGGCTGAGGTAGGAGGATGGCTTGAGCCCAGGACTTGGAGGTTGCAGTGAGCCAAGATCACACCACTGCACTTTAGCCTGAGCAGCAGAGCGAGACTCTGTCTCAAAAAAAAAAGTTACTCATATGTATAATTTTTTAAATGTTTTGCTTTCATCTGGAATGATAAATTATACAACAATTTCTGCTCTCTTGATCACTCTCTTGTCTTTTGTCAGTTGGGATATAAAAAGCAGGCTGGGCTGACTACCTTGTTTTGCTGAACTTTGACCTGGCCTTTTAGATTCTTGAAGGCTCCTCAGCTGACACTCCTTGTTTCCTCATCCATTAACTGTCTAATCCACTCAGCTGTCTTGGAGCATCCTCCTCTTTGAGTTTTAAATGCATCCTTAAGACAGCAACAACTTGTCCCAAATTACCTGTGATATACCATTTTCCAACATTTATAAACCAACATTTATATAAACATTAAATATGTTGATGGACATGTCCTTGAACTACCCTCTATGTCTTAGTTCTCACAAAAACAAATGTGTTCAGACTATTCAGCCTTTGTTTACCCAAGGTATTTTCTCAGTTCACACAGGGTAGCAGCACACTCAAACTGAGTCTTTTCCTAGGTCAAGATGCTTTCAGTGTAAAGACCAAACCCATCCAGATCGTCTTCCCTAAAGACCCCTTGAAGCAATGTAGCCGGGGCTGCCTGGCAAGTGTCCCTCTGGGAGAATTCAAGAACGTTGCCTTGTTGAGTCCACAGTCTTGAACCTATTGCTTCAGTTATTTACATAAGCAGAAGTGCATATACTGTATGTCAGTTCTTACAGGGACACCCACTCATTGATGCTGTATTTTTCTTTAAACACCATTTTTGACCAAGCGTGGTGGCTCACGCCTGTAATCCCAGCACTTGGGAGGCTGAGGCAGGCAGATCACCTAAGCCCAGGAGTTCAAGAATTCAAGAGCAGCCTGGGCAACACAGCGAGACCCCATCTCTACAAAATCAATTAAAAAAAAACAAACACCATTTTTATGTTTTTCTTACCTAACAATAAGTCTATCAGGTCTGTCGGCAAAATGCATACTACTAGACCAAAGCTAGGCTCTCAGGCTGTTCTCCATAGAAGGACCCTAACAGTGATTTCAAAGGGCTTGTGGATTTTCTCTCCAGAGTTGGATATCCCATCCAACTATTCATCTATTAAACATAGTAACTCCAAGTCAGAGGACCACCAGTTGTTGAAAGAAACCAGACTTCAAACTGTGAAGATTTGCTGGATAGTATTTTAATGTGGCTAAAATTTTAACAATTGCTGGAGAAAGACCAGAAAATGTTAGAAAGAGACCATCTGCATAATCAAAATTTTCTCATTCCCAGAGGCAAGACAGACCTATTTTTATAACAAAAAAAGTTACATGAAAGATACAGTTTTGACTTTGTTCCACTTCAGTCTTTGTTTTTTTTTTTTTAAGTTCGAGCAGAAGGGTCATTTGAACCCAAGTGGTCGAGGCTGCAATGAGCCAACATGGTACCACTGCACTCCAGCCTGGGCGACAGTGAGACCTTATCTCAAAACACAAAACAAAAACAAACAAAAAAAACCCATAAAGAAAAAGACTAATAAATTTGACCATATTGCAAGTAGGAACTTCAAAACAAAGCGAAACATAAAAAGTGAAAAGGCAAGTCTCACGGATGAATTTTTAAAAAATAAATTGACAAGTTGACTAAATTTACTTGGAAATGCAAAGCAACTCTAGAATAGCTAATTTTGAAGAGGAAGTACAACGTCAGAGGACTTTCTCTACTTGATTTCAAAACTCACTATAGAGCTACAGCAATCGAGATTGTGTGGTATTGGTATAAGAATAGACATATAGATTTCTAAAACAAAATAGAGTCCAGAAATAGACTCACATTATTGTAGTTAACTGATTTTTAACACACGTACCAGGGTAATTCAAAGGAGAAAAAAAATAGTCTTTTCAAAAATTGGTGCTGGAATATTGCATATTCAAATTTGGGGAATCTCAACTTCTATTTCACGTCACAGACAGAAATTAAAATATCAACTAGAACTAAATGTAGGAACTAAAACTCTAAAACTTCTTGAAGAAAACATAGGATAAAATCTTTGTGAACTCAAGTTAGGCAAACATTTCTTAGATACACCAAAAGCATGAACCATGAAGGAAAAAAAACACGACAAATTGGAATTCACTGAAAAATTTTTACGTTTCAAGACATTAATAAAAAAGGAAAGCTACAGAATGAGAGAAAATATTTGCAAATATATCTGATGAAGACTTGTATCCAGAATATAAAAATAACTCATAGAACTTAAGAAAGAAAAAAACCCCGATTTTCAAAAAAATGGGCAAAAGACTTTTTGATGGTTAATATTATGTGTCAACTTGAGTGGGTCACAGGGTGCCCAGACATTTGATCAAATATTATCTTGGGTTTTTCTGTGAGGATGTTCCTGGGTGAGAGGAATGTTTGAAAGGGTAACTTGAATAAAGCAGATTCCCTTCCCTAATGTGGGTAGGAGGCCTCATCCCACCAGCTGAAGATCTGAATAGAACAAAAAGGCTAAAAGGGAACTCCACCTGCCTGACTGCTTGAGCTGAGACATCCGTCTTCTCTGCTCTCAGGCTGGAACTACACCACGGCTCTCCAGCTTGCCAAATGCAGATTTTGGGACTGCTCGGCCTCCATAATCATGTTAGCAGATTCCTTATAATAAATCCCTTCATGTATATGTACATCTGCATATATACATCCATATACATATAGTTTATTGGTTCTGTTTCTCTGGAGAACAACTGGCTAATACAGATTTGAGCAGAAATGTCATTAAAGAAATATTCAAATGGAAAATAAGCACATGAAAAGATGCTCGGCATCACGAGTCATAAGGAAATATGAATTAAAGCCACAGCAAGTTACTGTTTTCTATCTTCTAGTTTAAGAAAAAATAAAATTTAAAAACTAGACAATATCGGCCGGGCGCGGTGGCTCAAGCCTGTAATCTCAGCACTTTGGGAGGCCGAGACGGGCGGATCACGAGGTCAGGAGATCGAGACCATCCTGGCTAACACGGTGAAACCCCGTCTCTACTAAAAAATACAAAAAAAAAACTAGCCGGGCGAGGTCGCGGGCGCCTGTAGTCCCAGCTACTCGGGAGGCTGAGGCAGGAGAATGGCGTCAACCCGGGAGGCGGAGCTTGCAGTGAGCTGAGATCCGGCCACTGCACTCCAGCCCGGGTGACACAGCGAGACTCCGTCTCAAAAAAAAAAAAAAAAAAAAAAAAAATAGACAATATCAAGTGTTAGTGAGGATGCAAAGAACCAGGAATTCTTTTACATTGTGTGAGTGTAAACTGGTACAAACACTTTGGAAAAACATTTGGCATGCAGCCATAAAAAGGAATGAGATCATGTCCTTTGCAGGGACATCGATGGAGCTGGAAGCCTCATCCTCAGCAAACTAACACAGAAACAGAAAACCAAACATTGCATGTTCTCACTCATAACTGGGAGCTGAACAATGAGAATACGTGGACACAGGGAGGGGAACAATACACGCTGGGGCCTGTCAGGGGGTGCGAGGGGAGGGAGAGCATCAGAACAAATAACTAATGCATGTGGGGCTTAATACCTAGGTGATGGGTTGATAGGTGCAGCAAACCACCATGGCACATGTTTACCTATGCAACAAACCTGCACGTTCTGCACATGTATCCTGGAACTTAAAATATTAAAAAAATTGGTCATAGATAATATATACCCTTGTACATCAGAAGATATACATGTTAGAATGTTTTTGGTAGTATAGTTGTAATGTTAAAAAAAACACTGGAGGCTGGGCACAGTGGCTCACGCCTATAATCCCAGCACTTTGGGAGGCTGAGGTGGGTGGATCACGAGGTCAGGAGATCGAGACCATCCTGGCTAACACAGTGAAACCCCGTTTCTACTAAAAATACAAAAAATTAGCCAGGCGTAGTGGTGGGTGCCTGTAGTCCCAGATACTCGGGAGGCTAAGGCAGGAGAATGGCGTGAACATGGGAGGCGGAGCTTGCAGTGAGCTGAGATCGGCCACTGATCTCCAGCCTGGGCGACACAACGAGACTCTGTCTCAAAAACAAACAAACAAACAAACACTGGAAAGAATTCAATTGCTCATTGATGGGGGAATAAATTGTGGTACATTCACACAATAGAAATACCACACAACAGTGAAAATTAAATCAATTATAGCTTACATGTAATAACATAGTTGAATTTCACAAATGTAAAGCAAGTTATAGAATGATAGCACTTATATAACTTGAGAACCAAACATATGGGGATAGCTTAACCCAAAGCACATACATATTTGATAGATTTATAAAGATAAGAGGAGAAAGAAAAAAAAACCCCACAAAAACAATGGAGGAGACTTTTCCTAGAGGAGGCAAACAGGACGCTGGGAGAGGGAAGGGAGTCAATACGGGGCTCCAGGGCGATCGATGCGCAGTTTCTAAGTTGGTTGATGGCCCCATGAGTGCTGAATTTTTTATTACCCTTCATAATTTACATTTATGTTTTGTATATTCTTTCCTATCTCTCAAATAGTTCATAATGAATAGAAAATATTTGCAAAGTTGTCTAAATGGGTGAGGAAGAAGTCTAGGATATAAGTTACTATAGTGGGTGTAAATCTATTATGGGTAAATTTTTTTAAATTTCTGAAACTTCTTTCCCTCTGCCATATATTTTCTTCCCTGCTGTGGAATCCTGATTTTTCCAGCCAATTCTAGCTGAATTTGTTACCTAAACTTTTGCTAGGTCTGTTTAAAAGGTTTGTGCAAGAAACATGAAGGCTTGTGCTGCTTTACTTAAAAGATTGAAGTGGTGCCGGGCGGGGCAGCTCACCCTTATAATCATAGCACATTGAAAGGCTGAGGCAGGTGGATCACCTGAGGTGAGGAGTTCACGACCAGCCTGGCCAACAGGATGAAACCCCATCTCTACAAAAATACAAAAATTAGCTGGGCATGGTGGCGCACACCTGTGGTCCTAGCTACTTGGGAGTCTGAGGCTGGAAGATTGCTTGAGCCCAGGAAGTTGAGGCTGCAGTGAGCTGTGATGGCACCACTGCACTCCAGCATGGGCAACAGGGTGAGGCCCTGTCTCAATAAATAAATAAATAAAAATTAAAAAAAAAAAAGAAAAAAAATTACAAAAAAAATGAAAAACTCAATGCCAGGGTAAACAGCAAACTAGATGCAGCTAAACAGAGAGTTGATGAAATAGAAGATAGATAAAGAAGTTAAGCAGAATGTAGATCAAATGTATGAAAAATATAAAGAAAAATTAAGAGCATGGAATGTAGAGTTAGAGAAGTTTATTAGATACATTTCTTTCTTTTTCTTTTCTTTTCTTTTTTTTTTTTTAATGAGACAGAGTTTCAAGCGGGCCGGGCACAGTGGCTCACACCTGTAATCCCAGCACTTTGGGAGGTTGAGGTGGGTGGATCATGAGGTCAGGAGATCAAGACCATCCTGGATAACACGGTGAAACCCCATCTCTACTAAAAATGTGAAAAATTAGCCAGGCGTGGTGGCAGGTGCCTGTAGTCCCAGCTACTCGGGAGGCTGAGGCAGGAGAATGGCGTGAACCCGGGAGGTGGAGCTTGCAGTGAGCCAAGACTGCGCCCCTGCACTCCAGCCTGAGCAACAGAGTGAGACTCCATCTCAAAAAAAAGAGTTTCACTCCTGTTACCCAGGCTGGAGTGCAATGGCACATTCTTGGCTCACTGCAACCTCTGCCTCCCAGGTGCAAGTGATTCTCCTGCCTCAGACTCCCGAGTAACTGGGATTACAGGTGCCTGCTACCATGCTCAATTAATTTTTGTATTTTTGGTAGAGACGGGATTTCACCATGTTGGTCAGGTTGGTCTTGAACTCCTGACCTCAGGCAGTCCACCCGCCTCAGCCTCCCAAAGTGCTGAGATTACAGGTGTGAGCCATCATGCTCAGCCTATTAGGTACATTTCTATCTTCTATGTTGCTATAGATAACCATATTGCCAAATATTTTGCCATTGTGCTGTTCTTCAGGCATTTACCTGCTGTATAAAATCCACACCAAAACATAATGGCTTAAAATCAACCATTTTATTTTATTTTATTTTTTGAGACAAAGTCTCACTCTGTTGCCCAGGCTGGAGTGCAAGTGGCGCGATGTTGGCTTACTGCAACCTCTGCCTGCTGGGTTCAAGTGATTCTCCTGCCTCAGCCTCCTGAGTAGCCGGTATTACAGGCTTGCACCACCACGGCCAGCTTTTTTTTTTTTTTTTTTTTTTTTGTAGAGATGGGGTTTCACTATGAAACTCCTAACCTCAGGTTATCCCCCCTCCTCGGCCTCCCAAAATGCTGGGATTACAGGTGTGAGCCACCACACCTGGCCCAAAATTAACCATTTTATTTGCTCACAATTCTGTAGGTGGACAGAGCTCGGCTGGGTTGTTCTTTTGCTTTGCATGGCCTTTACTGGGATATCCCATGAAGTTGTACTCAGACAGCAGGTAGGGCTGAAGCACCCAAGATGACTTCATACATGCGTCTGATGCCTTGGCATTGGGGACTAGAAGATTGGAACCTTCTAGCCACCCCTGGAATTGTCTTTCTACAAATGTTTTTCTTCACATAGCTTGTTTGGGCTCCCTTTAACAGTGGCTCAATCCCAAGAGAGAATGTTCCAAGCAGCCAAAGAAGAAATCAAAGATCTCGTAAAGCCCAGGTTGGAAATGGTAAACTATCACTTCTACCAGAATCTATCAGGAAACATGTATCACAAAGCCAAACCAAATTCAAGAGAAGGAGAAATCAAACCCACATAAGCTAGTCAGGGTTTTTAATGGAATTTTACAAGCTGATTTTTATTTTATTTGTTTATTTATTTTGCTGATTTTTAAATGTACATGGAAGTATAAAGGCTAAAATTAGGTAAGACATTATTGAAGTAAAACAGAGTATAATTATTTTCCCTACCAGATAACAAGATTTATTACAAAGCTATAGTAATTATACAAGTAATAGAACAGAAAACCCAGGAACAGACTCATATTTGCAAAGTAGATATATGACAGAGGGGTACTACAGATCCCTGGGGTAAAGCTAAGCTTTTTAATAAATGACCTGGGATAATTTTTTATCCATATAGAAAAATAAGGCCAGACATGATAGCCCATGCCTGTAATCCTAACACTTTAGCAAGCCAAGGCAGGAGAATTGCTTGAAGCCAGGAGTTCAAGACTAGCCTGAGCAACATAGTGAGACCCTGTCTCTACACAATTTAAATTCAGCCAGGCACAGTAGCTCATGCCTGTAATCCCAGCACTTTGGGAGGCCAAGGGCGGTGGATCCCTTGAGCCCAGGAGTTCGAGACCAGCCTTGGCAATGTGGTGTAACCTCATCTCTACCAACAATACAAAAATTAGCCAGTTTTATAACCTGGTCTCAAAATAAATAAGTAGATTTTTTTTCAAATTTCCTTTTTAAAAAAGGGGAGACCAGGTGCAGTGGCTCACATCTGTAATCCCAGCACTTTGGGAGGCCAAGGCCAGTGAATCACCTGAGGATAGGAGTTCGAGACCAGCCTGAACAATATGGAGAAAACCCGTCTCTACTAAAAATACAAAAATTAGCTGGGCATGGTGGCGTGCCCTGTAGTCCCAGCTACTTGGAAGGCTGAAGCAGGAGAATCGCTGGAACCCCAGAGGTAAAGGTTGCAGTGAGCCAAGATAGCACCACTGCTCTCCAGCCCAGGCGACAGAGTGAGACCAAAAAAAAAAAAGAAAAGAAAATTTTGTTTAGACCTCAGTTTATAAACAAAAATCTGTAAAAGCCAAATGTAAAAACTTTTAAACTTTTTTTTAATTTTAATTTTTTAGAGACAGGGTCTCACTCTCACTCACCCGGGCTGGAGTGCAATGCTGTGATCACAGTAAAATGGGAGCGTTCCCTGATTCTCCTTGCAAGTTGTGTGACAGGGATATGGCTCGCCTGTTCAGTTTATTCAAAACTCAAACCCCTAGAGGCAGCATGCAGACAAGTAGTTGCAGAGGCTGGGGCAAGTGCTTTGGGCCCTCAGGTCTGGCAGTAGCATCTCGGGGTGGGTGCCTAGAACCCCAGTGTTACAGAGCTCTTTCAGCTTTGCCATCTGCAGTCAGCTTGTGTGTTAATTAGCTCAGTGCACCCTCTGCCTTATCACAAGGGCAGAGGGCCAGTGTAACAACTTTCTATATGCCGAGCTCTTGCCCAGTGTCTCGGAAAAATCAGGTCACAAGCAGCGTTGAAGGATGAATGTAAGATTTTACTGAGTGGTGGACCTGGCTCTCAGCAAGATGAATAGGGAGCTGGAAGGTGCCTGGGTGGGGAAGATAATCCTCCCCTAGAGTTTGGCCGTTCTTGGCCGATGTTCAGACACCTCTTCCCTCCGTCTCTGCCGTGCCGCTCTGCTGCTCTCCTCCACTTTCTGCTGCTGTGTCCCTCTGCTCCTCTCAACGTTTGGCCCGTTTGTGTGCTGTTCACTAAGATCTCAGGTTTATATGGGCACAGGATGGGGGCATGGTGGGCCAGGGTGATCTTAAAAAATCTAACATTCAGGCATGAAAACAGGAATGCCTGTTCTCACTTAGTTCTGTGGGCACAGGCCTGAGGGTGAAGCCCTCTCCAGGGCTTCTCTACCCAGCACCTCCCTGCCACACTCCTGTGTCAATGGATCACTGCTGCCTCGAACTCCTGGGCTCACGCAGTCCTCCTGCTTCATCTCCTGAGTAGCTCTAAGTACAGGTGCATGCCATCACACCTAGATAATTAAAAAAAAATTTTTTTTGTAGAGACAGGGGTCTCACTGTGTTACCCAGGCTGGTCTTGAACTCCTGGCTTCAAGTGATCCTCCTGCCTCAGTCTCCCAAAGTGCTGGGATTATGAGTGTGAGCCACCACACTTTTAAACTTTTTGAAGATAATATTGAAAAAAAGATGTTTAACCTCAGGATAGGAAAATATTTCTTAAACAAGATGCAAAAGAAAGAAAGAAGAAAGAAGGAAGGACAGAGGGAGAGAGAAAGAAGAAGGAAGGGAGGGAGGGAGGGAAGGAAGGAAGGAAAGAAGGAAGGAAGGAAGGAAGGAAGGAAGGAAGGAAGGAAGGAAGAAAGGAAGGAAGGAAGGGGTGGCTCACACCTGTAATCCCAGCACTTTGGCAGAAGGAAAGTAGCTGGGCCTACAGGTACGTGCCACCATGCCTAGCTATTTTTTTGTACTTTTAGTCAGGACGGGGTGTCACCATGTTGCCTAGGCTGGTCTCAAACTCCAGACTCAACCGATCCACCCACCTCAGCCTCCCAAAGTGCTAGGATTACCTGCATGAGCCACCAGACCTGGCCAAATATTCTTATTTTAAACGTTTTTATCCCATAATTCCAGTAGCCGAAATCTTTACCTAGTCTAGTTTTATTGCTTTTTTTTTTTAATTGGAAGCTCAAAAATATTTTGAGGCATGGGTTGAGAGGTCCTTTTGGTAGGCAGATTGATGGTCCTCCAAAGACAATGGTGCCTTAATGCCTGGAACCTGTGAATAAAATGCCTTACATGGCAAAAGGGACTTTGAAGATATGATTATGGTTAAGGACCTTGAGATGGGAAGATTATTCTGAATTCTCTGGTGTACCCAATATAGTCAAATCAGCCCGCAAAAATGGAGGATTTTTGGTAGCTGTACCGAGAGCAGGTGATGTGACTAGAGAATAACGGTCAGACAGGTATAAAGTTGCTGTCTTTGAAGATGGAGGAAGGGGGCTGTGAGCCAGGAAATGTGGTCAGCCTGTAGAAGCTGACGAAACCACCAAGGTGGGTTCTCCCTTAGAACCCCCAGAGAAGAATGCAACCTTGCTGGTTGCTATGTTGCCCGGCCTGGTATCAAACTCCCTGGCTCAAGTGATCCTCCCACCTCAGCCTCCTGAGTAGCTAGGATGACAGGTGTGCACCACTGTGCCCCTTGCTGACACTTTCATCTTAACCTATTGAGGTTCATGTTGGACTTCTGACCCATGGAACTGTAAGGTAATAAATGTGTGGTGTTTTAAGTCACTATATTTTTGGCAATTTTTTACAGCAGCTATAGAAAAAAAAAATCCCGTGTTTTTCCCAAGGAAGATTTCTTCAATTTCTCACTTATGCCTTGAGGCACTCCAGATCTGGTCCATTTTAAATAATGCTTTATGATATGTGTGTATGGGGGCGAGGTATCTTGCAGTTTTTAAAACACTCATGTAGATTCAGGCCCAAAACCTGTGTGAGAGTTGGTCAATCACTAAAATTCTCTGGGAACTTTTAAAACTTTCTCTTCAAGCCAAGGGCAAAACAAACTATTTTCCCTGTTCTCTACGTTTGTGGGAAAGATTATTTTCCCCAGGTTCCCAGGAACAGTATTTTCCTGTTCCTGAGTCCTAGCTTCACCTGTGGTGGTCTCTGCCCTGGGTGGGCCCAAGGCTTTATTCCCGGGTTCCTCTGTGCAGTGATGCACCTGCCGTTGGTCCATGTATGCCTCTAGGTTATCTGATGGTGTCACCATCGACTTCTTGGGTTAATTTCCTCATTCGTACTCCCCTCCCTGCTTGTATGTTCCCATTTCATCCCTGACTTCTTCAAGTTTCCCTTTCCTTCTAATCATCTAAGAGTCAGAGAATGTGTGTTTGTGTGTGTGTTAGTATTTTGTTGAGTAGTTTTAGATGATATACAGCAAAAGAATGTAAGGATCTCTAGTCTTTCAGAGCAACAAAATGGACATCACAAAAAAACTTTTGAATCTGTCCCTTTTTCTCTGTGGCCTTAATTTGGTCTCTACTCTCTACTTTCACACTTTCCTGTCAAGTTCCTCCTATTTAGTCTTTCTCACTCTGATCCATCCTTTCCATTGCCATGAGAGCTGTCTTTCTAAGACAGGCATCTATGTATAATGTCCTGTCTCCCGTGTTTGGCATGCAAACCCCTCCATGGTGTAGGTTTGCCCCTATTTCTCCAATCTAATCACTTCCCTCTTCCAACCCTACACTCCAAATATACTGAGTTATTCGCGTTTTCCCCAGTGAGCTATGTTGTTCAACAAATCTGTGGTTTTTTTTTTATATTGATTCCTTTACTCAGAGTACTCTTTTATTTTCTCAACCCCATCTCCATTTGTTAACCTTGAAAACTCCTTAACTTAAATTCCTAGTTTTTTTGTTGTTTAATTTGAGACAGGTTTTGGCTTTGTTGCCCGTTATACAGGGATATAATGTTATACCTGTCTGGGAGAGTATAGTGGTGCAAGCATGGCTCACAGAAGCCTCAACCTCCTGGGCTCAAGGGATCCTCCCACCTCCGCCTCCTGAGTAGCTGAGACCACAGGCACGCACCACCACACCTGGCTATTTTTTTGTACTTTTAGTAGAGACAGGGTTTCACCATGTTGGCCAGGCTGGTCTTGAACTCCTAAGCTCACGCAATCCACCTGCCTTGGCCTCCCAAAGTGCTGGGATTACAGGCGTGAGACACTGCGCCTAGCTGATCATCTTCTTAATGAGCCTTCTTTGTCCATCCTTTTCCTCTCCTGAGCACAATTCAGTCAGCTTTGATTGGCCACTATGTTCCAGCCCCAATGCTGGTCTGGGAGTTACAAAAGTAATAAGATCAGATTTCACCCTTTAGGAACTCATATTTCTGTAGAAGGACTCACCAAGTAATGAGGTTAATCAAGTCATCTTTATGTTACCATTTCACACAGGACTTACTCCTGTTATAGTACTTTATACCAGGGGTTGACTCCTTTGTGTACATGAGTATCTGAGTCTCTTGATGTTTATATTTCCATTCCTAATTAACACATTTTATTCTGATTTTATACAAAGGGATGGGGAGGAATAAATAATTTGTTTATATATCTACCTCCTCTGTTAGGCTGTGGCCTCTTTTAGAAAAAGAATCCTGCATTATTTGTCTCTGTGAATATAGTAGGTACTTAATAAATAAAGGGACACATGAATAAATTCTTACCTGTTCTGACATTCTATAGTTCAAAAGTTGCCTCTGTAGAAAAGCCCACAGCAAATTTTCCTGATTTTTCTTCATCGAGACTTCCATTGTACTACTTAGCCTTTTGTTATATTTTTATATTGTTTGCTCTACATTAAGATAATTTTTTTAAAACCCTAGATTTCTAGTATCTAGGGCCTGGCTGGAGTGCAATGGCGTGATCTTAGCTCACTGCATCCTCCACCTCCAGGGTTTGAGTGATTCTCCTGCCTCAGCCTCCAGAGCAGCTGGGATTACAAGCGTACACCACCATGCATGGCTAATTTTTGTATTTTTAGTAGAGATGGGGTTTTGCCATGTTGGCCAGGCTGGTCTTGAACTCCTGACCTCAGGTGATCTGCCCACCTCGGCTTTCCAAAGTGCTGGGATTACAAGTGTGAGCCACTGTACCCGGCCGAGTTAAAGTTTTTAAATGCAAGCCCACCAAGTAGGTCTTAGAAATGTCCACTATTTAAAACATTCAACATTACATATAAAACAACTTAAATTGTAAAACTTAAAACTTAAGTAGTTAAAAAACAGAGTTTTGTAGTTAAAAGAGAGAACATGTACAAATAATTGACTAGTTTACTAAATAACTAAAGGTTAAAGAGAAAAAAATTAAAGGGAACTTGGCCCGGCGCGGTGGCTCACTCTTGTAATTCCAGCACTTTGGGAGGCCAAAGCTGACATATCACCTGAGGTCAGTAGTTCGATATCATCCTGGCCAACATGACGAAACCCTGTTTCTACTAAAAATACAAAAAAATCAGCCAGGCCTGGTGGCAGGCGCCTGTAATCCCAGCTACTCGGGAGGCTGAGGCACGAGAATCGCTTGAACCTGGGAGGCGGAGGTTGTGGTGAGCCGAGATCCCACCACTGCATTCTAGCTTGGGGGATGGAGCGAGACTCTGCCTCAAAAAACAAAAAAAAATTAAAGGGAACTTTTAAAGTTTTAACCTTTTAACTAGTTGACTGAAAGTAAGTATCACCTACAGTTTATCCAACTGAAGTATCTCTGGAACATGTGCTATAAGAAAACCAATTCAAGATACTAGCACTATCTGATATGTGCTTTTAAGTTTCTTAACAGTAGGTGGCGCTCACATCATAGTGTTGGTTGGTCTTTAAATTTGCTGGTTTTCTAAAAGATAATGGCTTGGAGAGGCCAGAAGATGGTTCTCCACATTCATTATGTATGTGGAGATCAGAATGTGTAATCGTTATAAGGACAAAAAACAGAAGTGTATTAAACAATAAGTATTGCTAGTAATTTATCCAGACTTTTAGCTAGTACTCTAGGCAATTGGGCAAGTTTCTTTGCTTGTGTGGTTTAATCAATATACTGGTTAAAGAAAAGCAGGAGGGAAGAGTGACAATTTGGCAGGATGTTGAAAAGTGAGGAGTATGGGCTTTGGATTTAGATAGACCTACAGTTATATAAAACAAGGGATACCAAGCCCCTTGTTAATATTTACTCTTCAGTGTGGTTTTCACCTCCATTACCCTAGTAAAAACAGTTTCCCCACCACCACACCTGGCTAATTTTTGTATTTTTAGTAGAGACAGGGTTTCACCATGTTGTTCAGGCTGGTCTCAAGCTCCTGACTTCAGGCGATCCACCTGCCTTGGCCTCTCAAGGTGCTGGGATTACAGGTGTGAGCCACTGCACCGGCCTTAGCTAGTCTTCTTGCATCTAATAGCAATACCCTACAGGTCAGGAGGCGATTCCAGGCGTAGATCAGACTTCAGGATCAGTAGGGATTCTCAATAGAGGAACAACATGGCAGAAAATCTCAGTTACAGCCAATGCTCAATTAATTCCAGCTTCTACCCATCCTACTCTACCTTGGTCCCCAAGGTAGCATCCAGGCTCTGACAGACTCATGTGGCATGAAGGGAAAGAGGAGGTTTCTAGTTTGTTGTCATCCTTGGCCAGCATCAGCCACTGTCAGTCTTGTGTTGCATCCTTGTTAATTGACCTCTATCTCCACTGCATTTGGTGAGGTAATTATGACTAATTAAGTCTCTCTTCTATGTTCTCGACTTAATTTACTCATTTAATTCACACAACCATCCTATCAGGTAAGAACTATTGTTACATTCATTTTACAGGTGAGAAAACCTAGGTGCAGAGAGGTTAGGTAAATTGCCCCAGGCCATACAGCTAGACAGTGGCAAATACCCTGGCTCCAGACCTGTCTCTTTTTTTTTTTTTTTTTTTTTTTTTTTTTTTTTGAGACGGAGTCTCGCTGTCACCCAGGCTGGAGTACAGTGGCGGGATCTCAGCTCACTGCAAGCTCCGCCTCCCGGGTTCACGCCATTCTCCTGCCTCAGCCTCCCAAGTACCTGGGACTACAGGCGCCGGCCACCACGCCCGGCTAGGTTTTGTAATTTTTAGTAGAGACGGGGTTTCACCGTGTTAGCCAGGATGGTCTCGATCTCCTGACCTCGTGATCCGCCCGTCTCGGCCTCCCAAAGTGCTGGGATTACAGGCTTGAGCCACCGCGCCCGGCCAATAGAAGCTCTTTTTTTTTTTTTTGAGACGGAGTCTCGCTCTGTCACCCAGGCTGGAGTGTAGTGGCCGGATCCTGGCTCACTGCAAGCTCCGCCTCCCGGGTTCACGCCATTCTCCTGCCTCAGCCTCCCGAGTAGCTGGGACTACAGGCGCCCGCCACCTCGCCCGGCTATTTTTTTGTATTTTTTAGTAGAGACAGGGTTTCACCATGTTAGCCAGGATGGTCTCGATCTCCTGACCTTGTGATCCGCCCGTCTCGGCCTCCCAAAGTGCTGGGATTACAAGCTTGAGCCACCGCGCCCGGCCAGACCTGTCTCTTAACCATAGGCTGCATTACCTCTTTCTGTCTAGTGTTCCCAAGGGCCCTACTTGGTCAGGAAAGGTTTTGTTTTTTTGTTTTTTTTCCTAATATGGTACTAAATTTGATTTGTCACTTAAAAAAATTTCGACTTTTATTACATATGCAGGCTTGTGACATGGGTATACTGCACCCAGGTAGTGAGCACAGTACCCAGTAGGTGCTTTTCCAACCCATGCCCCTCTCCCTCCCCAACTGGAGCAGTCCGCAGTGTCTGTTCCCATGTTAATGTCCATGTGTGCTCAATGTTTAGCACCCACTTATGAGACCATGTGGCATTTGGTTTTCTGATTTGTTAACTTTTTTTAAAAAGGTTAAAAACCCTTTTTAAAAAAGGTTTGCATCTACATTCATAAGAGACCATGGCTTACAATTGTGTTTTCTTGTACTCTTCTTATTTTGGGGAGTATCAACATTATACTAGTCTCATAAAATGAGTTGGACAGCTTTCCCTCTTTTTCTATTCTATGAAAAACATCTATAAGAGCTTATTTCTTCTATGAAGGTGTGACAGAGCTTGCATATAAAACTGGGCAGCCGGGCGCGGTGGCTCACGCCTGTAATCCCAGCACTTTGGGAGGCCGAGGCAGGTGGATCATGAGATCAGGAATTCAAGAGCCTAGCCAACATGGTGAAACCCTGTCTGTACTAAAAATACAAAAATTAGCCGGGCGTGGTGGTGAGTGCCTGTAATCCCAGCTACTCAGGAGGCTGAGGCAGGAGAATTGCTTGAACCTAGGAGGCGGAGGTTGCAGTGAGCCGAGATCGTGCCACTACACTCCAGCCTGGGCGACAGAGCGAGACTATGTCTCAAAAAAAAAAAAAAAAAAAAAGTATCTGGGCTGGCTTTTTGAGCATGGTGAGACTTTTACTTAACTAACTTCCATCAAGCAGCCATTCTGTACTAGACAGAATGAGGCTGCCGCCTCCTGCACGGAGCACTGACTGAGATCTTGTCCCTACTGTCAAAGGTACAGAGTGTCAAGTGGTGGAGGTGATGGCAATGACATTTCTGCTGGGACAATCTCATGATGTGAGTAGGCATTTTTCCTAGTTGTGTGGGTCCTGATATACAAACCTGGCTGTCAGCCCTACTTGGAGAACTGTAGAATTACCTAATGTCTTATTAGCTCTTCTCTGCTTAAATTAGCTTGAGCAGATTCATTTTTCAGTAACTAAGAATAAACTTTAGGACATAATACATGGTAATTTTTGTATATGTATACTCTTTCTTATATAATACTATTTTTGTCCACTTAAACTATCATTTCTGATAGAAGTCTGTTAACATATAACAAGCTGTATTAATACGTCCATTTAAATTTATGATTTTTTATCAATCCTTTTATCATCAGATACTGTCCTACTTTCTATTCCTTTTAGCCCTAAATTCTATTTTATTGGATATAATTTTGTTACAGTGGCTTCTTTTCTATTACTATTCATATTAGTTAGAATTACGTTTAGCTGCAAACAACTGAGAACCAAAACAACAGGAACCTAAGAAAAGAGAGGCGCTTTTTCTCTCAGGTGGAAGCCCTGCGAGAGGCAGCCCAGGGTGAATAGAATGGCTCTGTTTCAGAGCCCTTGGGGACCTAGGTATTTCCGCCTCACTACTCTGTCATCTGTACTGCACACCCCTCATCCTCATGATCCTCCGCTGAACTAGAAGCCTTCTCAGCATAATTCAAGAAGGAGCCTGCACATAGGCAGTAAGGTCAGCCCACTGCAGGATACCTTTCTGTGGGTTCAAGATAGTGTCTGTGCTCTTTATTTTTTTAATTTTAATTTTAATTTTGTAGAGATGGGGGTCTCACAATGTTGCCCAAGCTGGTCTTGAATTCCTGGGCTCATACAATCCTCCTGCCTTGGCCTCCCAAAGTGCTGGGATTGCACAGGCGTAAGCTACCATGCTGGGCCTCTGTGCTCTTTATGATCTTACTGTCAAACATCCCACTTGCAACTCACAGTCTTATCTTTTCAGATTTCTCCCTCTAATATCCCAGCTCAATCATCTTTCAACTCCACTGGGGCCTTCCATACATTTCTGACGTCAGTTCTCCCTGCTCTACTTTCTCCGAGCATCAGTTGGGCCATTTTTCCTTGCATCTTATGTCTTATTTGGTCCAGCACCTTCTCATCACCTCCTTCTGCCTGCCAATTATGGTCTCATTTCTTTTTCTTCTTCTTCTTCTTTTTTTTTTTTTTTGAAACAGTCTTGCTCTGTTGCCCAGGCTGGAGTGCAGTGGCGTAATCTCAGCTCACTGCAACCTCTGCCTCCCAGATTAAAGTGATTCTCCTGCTTCAGCCTTCCCAGTAGCTGGGATTACAGGTGCGCGCCACCACGCCAGGCTAATTTTTGTATTTTCAGTAGAGATGGGGTTTCACCATGTTGGCCAGGCTGGTCTGGAACTCCTGACTTTATGATCCACCCACCTTGGCCTCCCAAAGTGCTGGGATTACAGGCGTGAGCCACCGCACCCAGCCTGGTCTCATTTCTTTAATCATTTTTGCATCAAAATTCTTGAAAAAGCTGTGAGTTCTCACTGTCTCCAATTCTCTCTCCTCCCATTCTTCCTTAAGCTTACTCTAATCAGGCTTTTGCCCAGGTCACCACAGAAACTTCCTTAATTTTGCCAAATCCAGAAGCGGACTCACCGTCTTCATCTGCTGGGAGATCAGGTTCCCTTAGGGCCAGAAGACGGGGAGCTGTGCCCTGATGAGACAGCTGTCCGCTGATGAGAAGGGTCGGCTAGACCTTTCCACACCTGCCAGCATTTATCTCATCAGGGTGGTTTGCTTTCCCTGACATCCAGTATTACCAATTCATTATTTTAAAAGTTACACCATGGGTCTGTGTTTTTGACTGCCCACAGGACTCCACGTAGAGAAATTGTCATTGGTGAACTCATATGTCATTCTTCCTTCAGGAAACATGCACACCAAAGTGATGACTTTAGCTGCAAGCACACCAGGGAAGTCCAGCCTCCTCTGAGGCTCCCACTGCAGCCCAGGTGGTGGAATCAAGGCTAAGCTGGGAGACAGAGAGAGGGGCAGATGGAACGGAAAGACTAACCTCACTAACTGGTCTCACAGGGAGTACCCAAATTTAAGAGGGCTTGACATTTTCAGATCCATGTATTTGGAATTTGAAATAGTCTTCGAATGAGAATTATGAGCTTCTTTTTCCAGGTTTTATTGTTTTATTTTTTGAGATGGAGTTTCACTCAGCCACCCAGGCTGGAGTCCAGTGGCGCGATCTTGGCTCACTGCAACCACCATCTCCTGGGTTCAAGCGATTCTCCTGTTTCAGCCTCCCGAGTAGCTGGGATTACAAGCACCCACCATCATGCCCAGCTAATTTTTGTATTTTAGTAGAGACAGAGTTTCACCAAGTTGGCCAGGCTGGTCTTGAACTCCTGACCTCAGGTGATCCGCCTGCCTTGGCCTCCCAAAGTGCTGGGATTACAGGAGTGAGCCACTGCGCCTGGCCAGGTTTTATTCTTAACAAGCATTCATCAAGTAAAACAAGTCAGGCACGGTGGTGGTTCATTCTTGTAATCTCAGCTCTTTGGGAGGCTGAGGCAGGACGATCGCTTGGGGCCGGGAATTCAAGACCAGCTTGGGCAACATAGTAGGACCCCACTTCTACAAAAAATTTAAAAATTAGCAGGATGTGCAGTCCATGCTACTCAGAGTTGAGGCAGGAGGATTGCTTGAGGCCAGAAATGAGCTATGATTGCGCCACTGCACTCCATTCTGAGCAACAGAGTGAGACCCCATCTCTAAAAAAAAATTCAAGTAGAACAGTAGTTGTCCAGCCCCACCTGGCTTCCAGTCTCTCAGGCCCGCCTCTCCCCACAGCTGGGACCACTTAAGACCCACTTTTTTTTTTTTTTTTTAATCTCAGACACAACACAAACTGTGGCCTCAGGTCAGAGGGCTCTAAGGAGCTTTCACCCAAAACTCTGGTTGCCTAAGTATATATCCTTTAGAGTCCTAGGCCTGATTTGCGTGACCCTTTGTTGGTTGAGTGCTACCACTGTGGTGGGCTCAGTGTTAGGGGCTGAGATACAAAGAGAAACAAGACATGTTTTCTTATCCTCCCCTCCTCCAAATACAGCTCAATGAAATATACAAACTGACATGTGCAATTTACTGCACAGAATCTATTATTTGTCAAACAGAAGGGCCTATGGGTGGACCTTGAAACCTCTCCTTCCCCCCAAAAAATGCACACCTCTGACTCAGGCCTATTCCACCTCTCTTCTTAAAAGATTTTTAATTTGTGTGGGTACATAGTAGGTGTAGGTATGGGGTACATGAGATGTTTTGATGCAGGCATGCAATGTATAATAATCACATCATAAACTTCCCACCCACCTTGCGTCTGCTGTCAGAGTGGTACCCAGGGCTGGGCTTTTTGCCAAGAAATATTAGCATCAAAATGGGCCCTCTAGGGCTTCAACCAAACTCAACTGGAGCTTCCAGTTTCTATTCTATTCACTTTCCATCAGGAAAAATACCAAAACATTCTAACAAGTGTTTCCATAGATGACAGCTACATCCCTTTAAAGAAAGCAAACTCCATGGTTGCAAAGGGTAAGTAATATGGTTGAGCAGGGGTTGGTTGACTATGACCTGCAGGCCAAATTCACCTGCTGCCTCTTTTTCTAAAAATAAAGTTTTATTGGAACACAGCCGTGCCCATTCATCCACAATTTGTCTATTGCCCGCTTTGCACTGCGATGGCTGTGGAACAGTTGTGATGGAGTCGGGCGGCACACAAAGCTTAAAATATTCACTCTCTGGCTCTTGACAGAAAGTTTGCAGACCCCTGTGGCTTGAGCACAGCTTGACCTTTTTCTTCTAAACAATTAATGAATTCAAGCTACCAAGTATTTTACCCCAGGGCTCCTGTTTGCCTCTGACAGCCGATTATGTATAATTATTCTCAGTCAGTTTTTACTGTAAGATTTTCGAAAGTGGCAGTATAGTTGATTGCTGGGGCCCTGAGGTCAAAACCACAGATGGCACAACTTAAAATGAAAGGACTCACCCATTAGCACTAGTATGTTATTACCGACGACTGCTGAGAATAGAGTAGCCTTGCCACCAAGTGTCCTGGAAAAAGGACAGCTACTCCTCATCTCACGACTTGGTGAACTTCATGTACAAGGTTTTCCCTCATTCTCTGGTTTCTACTGCCTGGGCAATTACCAATGGGTAACACCAGGGTTTCTTGTTTCCACCTCAGCTTCCTGGGCCATGACTATCGAAGGATTCTGTTGTGAGGTAGTTTTTGTAGGAATTGTTTTTCCAATCACAAACAAAAACAGAAAACACTTCTGACTCTAATTTTAATGATTAAACTACAAAACCTACTATAAAGAGATTAATAATTACAATTGGCATTTATTCAGTAATCTCGAGAATGATATTTCTCAGTCTTTTTTATTGCCCCTTAAGGAAGCTTTTTGGCCAAATTTTTTAAAAATTACCCTTCTCCCCATAAAGTTCTAATATCACAAATATACTATGTATCTGTGTATGTACCATGGCCCTTTGCAAGGTCACAAACCATTGTAATGGTTTTGTCACCCCCCCACTGAGAATGCATGTTCTAGGACAACTAATAGGAAAAAAGGAAAAAAAATAATTCAGCATGTTATTTTATTTTATTATTTTTTTGGAGACAGAGTCTTGCTCTGTTGCCCAGGCTGGAATGCAGTGGCGCGATCTTGGCTCACTGCAACCTCCGCCTCCTAGGTTCAAGTGATTTCGTGCCTCAGCCTGAGTAGCTGGAACCAGATGTGCACCACCATGACCGGATAATTTTCGTATTTTTAGTAGAGACGAGGTATCACCATGTTGGCCAGGCTGGTCTTGAATTCCTGGCCTCAAGTGATCTGCCTGCCTTTGCCTCCCGAAGTGCTGGGATTACAGGCATGAGCCACCACACCCAGCCCCATCATGTCACCATTGTAAATCCATAACCCTCATTTATTTATCTGATCTTAGGGACACAGTTGATAATGTGGCTTCCCTTCCTGGGTGAAAGCCCCACTATCCTTGTCCACTTTGGGTCCACTTTGGGTGAAGAACCAGGTATGTGCTTGAGCCCCCTTGTACAGGGGGAGCCAGGTCTACCCTCAGGGCACAATTAACAGCCTCTTCTTTTCAGGTCTGTGTTCACTTAAAAAGTTTGAGACACTGCCAACTATCTTGGTTTGGCCAAATCTACTCGGCTCATTGCCAGCTAAAAAATGTTGAGGATTGGTCCAGGATGAGGCTAAATACAATATGATTGAGAATGTTCCCTGTGTGAACAGAGGCCATAAAGTCTCTTCAGGAAAAAATTGGACCTGGCACATACTCCAAGGCATTTTTCTCTAGAATACCTCTCAGTGCATGTACCACTCTCAGTCCAGAAGCAAAGCTAATCCAGCATAAGAGGTATTGCTGTCAATCAGCCTAAAAAGGAATGGTCCAGAGAGGACCAGGATGATGGAGGGATTCACGAGTAACCAAGAAAAAAAAAAAGGAACACTTCAGATTGCCTCATGTGTTTAAACATCTTAGGAGATTTATGCTTAATTCCAGAGTTTGAAAATTAAATAGTGATGCTTACCTAAGAAATGGAACAAAACAAAAGCAATTATTGACAGAAAACAAAAAGTTGTATCATATAAAAAACCACAGTGCACTATATGGTTCATCTGGGAATAATATTTACATGGTTCTAATAATGTTAACATTGAGTATTGATCTTAGGCTGGCATGTGTTTTTATCCCCAGTATTTCCAGTTTCTGATGTCTTCCTCAAGAATACTTGGATACTAGGCTGGGCGCAGTGGCTCATGCCTGTAATTCCAGCACTTTGGGAGGCCGAGGTGGTCGGATCACCTGAGGTCAGGAGTTCGAGACCAGCTTGACCAACATGGAGAAACCCTGTCTCTACTAAAAATACAAAAATTAGCTGGGCATGGTGGTGCACGCCTGTAATCCCAGCTACTCAGGAGGTTGAGGCAGGAGAATCGCTTGAATCCGGGAGGTGGAGGTTACAGTGAACAAAGATCACACCACTGCACTCCAGCCCGGGTGACAGAGCGAGACTCTGTCTCAAAAAAAAAAAAAAGAATACTCGAACACCGTTTAGCACTTGCTGATGTTTCTCACCAAGATGTTATGTAGGCTGGCTATTCATTCTTCCCACCACCCTGTGAGTCACCATGATCTTTTAACTAATGTCATAATTGGTGAAAGAAGTCTCGATCGGGGCTTTCTTTCTAAAAGGGAACTCATCCTCATATCAAAATGCATCCACTCCAGGATGGGGCGGCATCAGGCCATGAAGTGGGACAGCTATACTCCACGCTGGGAAACCCTGTGGAGTCCATGATTGTGACTAAGGTCTGGATATGGACAACGCTGAAACATCCAGCTTTTGGAAGTGGGCTCTCCCGCAGTAAAATGGACAGGAGTGGGGTGGGTGGGTGGGTGGGGTGATGTCTTCTTATCAGGATTATTTTTAACTGGGCCTTTAGGAACCTGAAAGAACCATATCAGTGTTCTCTTACCACATGTGTTAGTTTCCTGTGGCTGCTGTAACAAGTACTAACTTTGTGTCTTACAACAGTTTATGATTTTGTAGTTCTGAAGAAGTCTGAAATCTGTTCACCAGCTTAAAGTCAAGGAGGCAGCAGGGCTGCACTTTCCTGGAGGCTCTGTGGGGAGAAGTCATTTCTTTGTCTTCTCAGCTTCTAGAGGCTGTCCATTCCTTGGCCGATGGCCCCTTTCATCTTCAAAGCCAACGGTGGCCTCCCTCTGACTCTGCTTCTGCTGTCAATCCCTTCTGTGACTCTGACGCTCCCACCTCCCTCGTATAAGGACCCTCGTGATGACACTGGACGCACCCACTGGATAATCTCCCCATCTCAACATCTTTCGTTTAATCACATCAAAAAGGCCAAGTCCCTTTTGCCACGTGGGATAACATTCTCCAGTTCAGTAGATTAAGACATGGACGTCTTTGAGGGGCCATTATTCTGCCTACCCCACACCAGGGGCTCCAGGTAGTGGATCTGGTTGGGGTAGGTTGAAGGGGTTGGGATCAAATGGAGGGGCTGTGACCACTACCTTCTCATTCTAAGTTAGAAAAATATTTAGGGTCCTTGGCCAAGGATTTCATTCATAGCCTGTCTTCCCAAATAGCTCCAAGCCAGGTGTCTGGGTGCCAGCCACAACCCACCTGTGCCCTCACTTGACACATAGATTTGTTTAGACTTGCAATTTCACCATCTCTGCAGATCTGCAGTTCTCAAAATAAATTTCTGGAGCTGCAGCTCAGCCTGTTTAGCTAGCATGTCATGGAGAGTCCTCCAGTGTCTTAGGTGATAGAGATATTTAATTTGGCCCTGGCGTGCAACACCTTCTTCTTACCTCTTTCCTCCTGGCCCCCAAGCTTGCATTTACTATGGCCTGTGGGGAGTTAAAAATCCCACTGTCCTACTCATGAATTGCTTGACATCAGGGGATCCCGGAGCTAGATCCTTGGCAGTGCTGGGATAGCCTTAGGGTCCCCAGGGCCTCTGGCCCCACCTTGGAATGGGAAGGCAAAGAGCCCCGGGGTAGAGAGCCATGAAACCTTCCCTGCTCCCCTTCCGGGCAGAGGCCCGCCTCCCTCCTTGCTTAGGCAGAGGCCCGCCTCCCTCCTTGCTTGGCTTCTTTTTTGCATTCTCATTTGGCATTTGACTAGTCATGTCTCTCTCTGGCAGATCAACGTGGGGACTCCCTGATGCTGGGAGAAGTTTTACATTTTAAATCGCTAAGGCCCCAGGGTGATGGGAGAGCTCAGACTTCCTTCAGCTGGCACCTCTGCTACAGGAGGGACCCTGGTCCTGGGAGACAATTTTGTACCAGAGAGCACCTGGGTGGGGAGAAAGCAAAGAAGACTTGCCCCAGAGTGAAGTGTGAGGTGTTGGATACCATACTGTATGGTTTTGTTTATGAATTAGACTGTCTATTCCTGGCTTTAAGAGTGTAGAAAAACTCCCTGATTTTCGAGAGATTGTGAAAATTTTACCCACTGAATTGATTTCAAGAGATGGTAGAACACAAACTAAAACTGCATTTTGATTACGTGCCATAAGTCAGGCGTGTTTTGTTCAACGTATGCAATACATTAATTTCCTTTATGAGGGCTCAGTATAAACAAATTTGCCTGCCTGCAGATTCACTGCGTATTCTCTAACATATCATTTCTGTTAATGCTCTTTTATTTTTATTTGTTTATTTGGAGGTGGAGTCTCACTTTGTCACCCATGTTGGAGTGCAGTGGCACGATCTCAGCTCACTGCAACCTCCACCTCGCTGGTTCAAGTGATTCTTCTGCCTCAGCCTCCCAAGTAGCTGAGATTACAGGCGCCCACCACCACACCCGGCTAATTTTTGTATTTTTAGTACAGATGGGGTTTCACCACGTTGGCCAGGCTGGTCTCGAACTTCTAACCTCGGATGATCCGCCCGTCTTGGCCTCCCAAAGTGCTGGGATTACAGGCATGAGCCACTGTGCCCAGCCCCATTTTATTTATTACTATTTTATTTATTTATTTAAGACAGAGTCTTGCTCTGCTGCCCAGGCTGGAGTGCAGTGGCACAATCTCAGCTCACTACAACCTCCGCCTCCCGAATTCAAGCAATTCTCGTGCCTCAGTCACCCAAGAAGCTGGGACTACAGGCATGCACCACCATGCCTGGCTAATTTTATATATATATATATATATATATATATATTATATATATATATATTTTTTTGAGACGGAGTCTTGCTCTGTCGCCCAGGCTGGGGTGTAGTGGCTCAATCTCAGCTCAGTGCAAGCTCCGCCTCCTGGGTTCACGCCATTCTCCTGCCTCAGCCTCCTGAGTACTGGGACTACAGGTGCCCGCCACCATGCCCGGCTAATTTTTTTTGTATTTTAGTAGAGACAGGGTTTCACTGTGTTAGCCAGGATGGTCTCAATCTCCTGGCCTCGTGATCTGCCAGTCTCAGCCTCCCAAAGTGCTGGGATTACAGGCGTGAGCCACCGCGCCCGGCCCTAATTTTTATATTTTTAGTAGAGACGAGGTTTTGCCATGTTGGCCATGCTGGTCTCGAACTCCTGGCTTCAAGTGATCTGCCCACCTTGGCCTCCCAAAATGCTGGGATTACAGGCGTGAGCCTGTAATAAAAAAAATTTTAAAAATATTTTTAGAGACAAGGTCTTGCTCTTACTCAGGCTGGTCTTGAACTCCTGGCCTCAAATGATCTTCCTGCCTCAGCCTCCCAAGTAGCTGGAATTACAGGCACTAGCCACTGCACCTGGCTTATTAACCCCTTTTAAAATTTCCCTATTGTATGCCTGTTGGGAAATGTACCGGAAACCTAGTTCAAGTGTCCTCCCTTTCCAAATAGCACCCCCTCTTCCAGGCCACTTGATCACTTCAGTGGGGCACAAGGGGTAGACTGGAAGCTAGAAGGATTTCCTCCTCGTGAAACAATTGGCCAGTGTGGGAGGCCAGACCATCTGGGCCCAGCACAGAGGCTGCTTTCTTCCAAGAGGAATGCTGAGCACAGAAACGCCCTGACCCTTGGCTGTTCCAATCCCTGTTAGGATCCTCTGTTCCAGGGCCCTGGAGTAGGACCTGCAGGTCAGTCCTGTTCTGTGACTGCTGACGGGACCCTGTGTCCCAGTGGCAGCTTGGTCTCTTCAGACTGGGGCCTGGCATAATTTCCCTCTCCCCACCTCAGCCTGGATCACTGGCAAGGGAGCAGAGAGATTTAAGTAGGTGACTACTTGGAGAACTGGCAGGACTGGGGTAGTCATCTCTTATTCAGTGGGCACTGCTGGGGTTCAGGCACTGTACTGTGTGCATCACACCTCAGGGACTTTCATCGAACATTCTCAGCTGCCCCATGAGGTAGAGGTTACCATCCTCATTTCATGAGGAGACTAAATCCTGTCTCCATCAGGGAAAATGGGATGGCGTGCTCAGAAGGTTTAATTGAAAAGAGTTTAAGGAATGAACTATTTACAAAGGTCTGGGCAGAATGAAGGGGACTAACAAGAGATGATGAAGCCCTCAGGGGTTAGTAGCAGCTGGAAGCCATGATCACCCCCAGGCCTAAAGGGGAATAGAAGGCGAGTCACCCCTACCAGACAAGAGCTGGGGTGGGGGAGAGGGTGGGAACACTGCAGAACCACCAGAGGGAAGGTGGCAGTGGGGAATGAACACCTTCCCGTGGCCTCTGCTAGCACTGCTTTCCAATGGCCAAACTCAGCTGAAAGCCAGAGGCCCAGGGCACCTGGTGCTGCAGCCCACAGAGCTCAACCTCCCAAGGGGCCCAGGGACACTAGTCGGCGCATGTCCTGAGAAATAACCTGACCAGAAGTCCTGTGCTGAGATTTAAACACGAGTTTTCCTGAAGCCACTGCTGTCCTTCCTCCTATTGTCTACATTATCAAAAATAGCAGCTAGAAATCAGAAAGAAAGAGAGATGGACAAGGAAATTAAAGTTCAGCTCATAGACCAGTCACATCCAAAGTGTATTCTGAGGTACACTAGGCTCTTTCATTGCCACATAGTTTGACAGAGGCTTTATTTCATATCTCCCAGTTGGAGTTCCAAAATGTGTTTTAGCATATTGAAGACTGAGATGTAATTAAACCTAACTAATTTTCATTCTTTTCTTCAACTTAATTGACCATGGAAACTTCTTTTCATTCATATAGTACCATGGAGACTTTGTATTCTTTGAAACACGCTTGGGGAAGTACTGCTGTGAGCAATGGGGTTTGATGCAGGGAAAGGCTGAAGATAAATTTCGCTGCAGTGTAGCAGGTGGGTTTGAAGAGGGCAATGAGGGAGACAGGCAGATCAAGCAGAAGGCTCCTCTAGTAATCCAGGCAAGAGATGAGAAAGGCTGGAGCCTGGGAAGCAGCAAGAGGAGGGAGAAGAAGGGCCAATTCTTCCTTGGTAATGGGGTGAATGGTGAGGTCATCATGCAATGGGCCAATCTGGAGGAGAATCAGACAGAGGCTGTGAGATATTCAGGCCAGTTTTTGACACATTGAGCATAAGGTGCTTTGGTATAAGCAGAGATTTTTTTAGTTGGAAATTGAGGGTGTAAGATTAGAGTTTGGGAAAATGGTTGCTGCTCAAGGTCCACATTTGAAAGCCATCAACATATGGGTGATGATGGAAGCCCTGGGGATGGTTGGCACCCCCACTGCTGAGAAAGTAGAGCAGAGGGTCTAACTTGGCTTGAGGGTGTGAGGAATCTCCTGAAATTACTTAGGATATTATGTATCCAGGAATATAGGCATTTTTACTTATTTATTTTAGGGATGACTGTCTCATAGCTTCCAGCATGTTTTCAAAGGTGTCCTTGAAAAAATAAGCTTAAGAACCAGTGGTGAAGAATGAGAAGAGATGAAGATCAAAGGTAGAGTCTGCAAGAAGAGTCATCAAATAAGTCTGACACCTTTGAGCCAGAGGGGTAGGAGCAATGCAGGATGCAGGGGCCATAGGATCCAGAGCGGAAGGAAGGATCAGCAATTTCCCATGATCGGAGAGGTGGAGTATGATTAGGTCTAGAGATAAGCCTTTGGATTTGGCAATTAGAAAGTCATTGTCTTGTCAAGAGCAGTGTCAATGTTGGGTGGAGGAGATTATAGAGGATGGAAATAGTGAGTGGCTTGGGAAGAAGCCATTGGTGTGAGAACTGACAAAGTCCTTCAAGAGGCTTGTGGTCAGGCTGGGCACAGTAGCTCACACCTGTAATCCCAGTGCTCTGGGAGGCTGACGTGAGAGGATCACTTGAGGCCAGGAGTTCACAACCAGTGTGAGCAACACAGAGAGACCTCATCTCTACAAAAAAAATTTAAAAGTAGCTGGACAACAGAGGTGGGAGGATCACTTTAGTCCTGGAGTTCGAGGTTGCAATATGCTATGATCTGGCTCATTGTGTACGTTGAGCAGCAACCATTTTCCAAAACTCTCATCTTGAACCACCAATTTTTGACTAAAAAATCTTTGTTTATACCAAAGCACCTTATGTTCAATGTGTCAAAAACTGGCCTGAATATCTCATAGCCTCTGTCTGATTCTCCTCCAGATGGGCCCACTCCAGCCTAGGTGTAAGAGTGAGACCCTGTCTATAAATAAAAACATAAATAAGATGCTTGTGGTCAAAGCAGGACTAGGATTAGGTGTTTATATTGGTTTGAAATTGAGAACAATAAAAGTTTGATATTCAGGACCCATCCCTGAAGAAACTGTTTTTAAAGGGAAAATTATAACCCACATACTGAAAGACAAAATTTATCCGGGTGCATTTGGGCAGCTATAACAAACTAGCATAGATTGGGGGCTTATAAAAAACAGAAATTTATTTCTCATAGTTCTGCAGGCTAGAAAGTCTAAGATCAGGCCGGGCGTGGTGGCTCAAGCCTGTAATCCCAGCACTTTGGGAGGCCGAGACGGGCGGATCACGAGGTCAGGAGATCGAGACCATCCTGGCTAATACGGTGAAACCCTGTCTCTACTTAAAAATACAAAAAACTAGCCGGGCGAGGTGGCGGGCGCCTGTAGTCTCAGCTACTCGGGAGGCTGAGGCAGGAGAATGGCATAAACCTGGGAGGCGGAGTTTGCAGTGAGCTGAGATCCGGCCACTGCACTCCAGCCTGGGTGGCAGAGCAAGACTCCGTCTCAAAAAAAAAAAAAAAAGCTTGTAATCCCAGCACTTTGGGAGGCCGAGACGGGCGGATCACGAGGTCAGGAGATCGAGACCATCCTGGCTAACACGGTGAAACCCCGTCTCTACTAAAAAATACAAAAAAACTAGCCGGGCGAGGTGGCGGGCGCCTGTAGTCCCAGCTACTCGGGAGGCTGAGGCAGGAGAATGGCGTGAACCCGGGAGGCGGAGCTTGTAGTGAGCTGAGATCCGGCCACTGCACTCCAGCCTGGGCGACAGAGCGAGACTCCGTCTCAAAAAAAAAAAAAAAAAAAAAAAAAGAAAGTCTAAGATCAAGATGCGGCAGATTGGTGTCTGGTGAGGCCTTGCTTCTTGGTTCATAAATGGCCATCTTTTCACTGTATCTTCAAATGGTGGGAGGGTAAAGGAGTTCTCTGGAGCCTTCTTTTTTTTTTTTTTTTTTTTTTTTTTGAGACGGAGTCTCGCTCTGTCGCCCGGGCTGGAGTGCAGTGGCCAGTTTTCAGCTCACTGCAAGCTCCACCTCCCAGGTTTATGCCATTCTCCTGCCTCAGCCTCCGAAGTAGCTGGGACTACAGGCGCCCGCCACCTCGCCCGGCTAGTTTTTTGTATTTTTTTTTAGTAGAGACGGGGTTTCACCGTGTTAGCCAGGATGGTCTCGATCTCCTGACCTCGTGATCCGCCCGTCTCGGCCTCCCAAAGTGCTGGGATTACAGGCTTGAGCCACCGCGCCCGGCCTGGAGCCTTCTTTTATTTATTTATTTATTTATTTATTTATTTTTTTGAGACGGAGTCTCGCTCTGTCGCCCAGGCTGGAGTGCAGTGGCCGGATCTCAGCTCACTGCAAGCTCCGCCTCCTGGGTTCACGCCATTCTCCTGCCTCAGCCTCCCGAGTAGTAGCTGGGACTACAGGCGCCCGCCACCTCGCCCGGCTAGTTTTTTGTACTTTTTAGTAGAGACGGGGTTTCACCGTGTTAGCCAGGATGGTCTCGATCTCCTGACCTTGTGATCCGCCCGCCTCGGCCTCCCAAAGTGCTGGGATTACAGGCTTGAGCCACCGCGCCCGGCCGAGCCTTCTTTTAAAAATAAAGGCACAATCCTATTCATGAGGATTCCACCCTCATGACTTAATCACCTCCCAAAGGCCTATCACCTCATACCGTAACCTTGGGGATTAGGTTTCAACATATGAATTTTGGGGGGTCACAAGCATCTAGTCTATAATACTGGGAAAAATATATATATGGTTCATGAAACTTATCAACACACACACAAAAGCAGCAAGCGGACATGGGGAGAAGAGGCCCAGTAAGGATAAATGTTGAGGAGCAGAATTGATAGGACTTGCATTGGAATTGGATTTAAAAGAAAGAGAGGAGTTAGGGCTGATTTGTAGACTTTTGACTTGAGCCAGCTGGGTGAAGGGTATGTCTTTTACAGGGTTGAGAAAGACTGGGGGAAGAGCAGGTGAGGAGTGGAAAGCAAGATTTCTATTCCAGATGTCTTAAATCGTCTGACATGTCAGGGTCCTATCAGATGCCCAAGTGGAGAGGTTAAGATGGAGATAGAGTCTGGAACTGGGGAAGAGGATAAAGCTGGAGATAGAATTTGGGAGTCATTGTATGTGGATGGCATTTGAACTATGGGCCTAGATGACATCACCTTGAAAATGGTAGAGGAGATGCCCAAAGACAGATCTAAGCACTCCTGCATTTAGAGGTTTAGAGGGAGGAGAAGGAACCTGCACTTGGCCAAATACGAGACAAAATGATCTTCTACCCTCAGGAAGAACATGCTGGGAGAGGTTGCTTTCTGAGTACAGTACTCATAAATCTGCATTCATAACCACTGCAATAGCCACTAGGGTAGCAGTCATCATAGCAGAATTGTCTGTTCTGCATTTAATGTCAACCCCAAGCAACTTACCCACGGTCAAAGATCATAGGAGCTTATTGAAACTTCAAAGCCCATGCTCATTCAGGGCAGGTGGTCCTGCTGCAGTCAGTACCCAGCACAACTCCAGGGATGCTAGTCCCATAAACTATAATACAAACAGCACCCTCTCTAGGGCTCAGCATGCACAACCATATGTGCCCTTTCTTACTATGTCTTGCTGCCTTGGCATCTTTCCTGCAAAGTTCTGTCATTTTTAATGTAAATAAGTCCATCCAAAGCCTCCTGATATAAAAGGTTTACTACAGTGATTATAAGCTTGAGCTTTAGAGTCAAAAAGAAATTTGTTCAAGTCACAGCTCAGCCTCTTACTAGTTGTAACCCCTTTAAGCTCCAGTTTCTCCATGTATGAAATGAAGAGAATTAAAGCAGCCACCTCAGAGGAATGGATGAGTATTAAAGGAAAGAAGGCATGAAGGTTTAGCATGTTTTACTCAATTTTTTTTTTTACTCAGTGTTAATTCCTTTTTGTTTCTAACTGCACTTCCTGGGCCCAGACTTTGGCTTTCAGGAGAGATTGGAGGTTTTATGGAAAGGATGGGAATCAGATTTGGTTCAAATCTGCCAGCAGATTAATGAAAAGGGCACCATGCATGGATCAGGAATCAGTGTGCAGAACAAAGATTTGCAGCTCAGCAAGCAAGGAAAACAGTTTGGGTGGCTTTGTTTGGGACTGTTACTCTTCCTGTTCAGGAAAATGCTGAAAGTTTATTGCAAGGTTGTTTCTTTTTTGAGTCATTTATCATATAATTGTTTTTGTTTCTAATCACTTAAGGAATTCCAGGACTGCATAAAGAAGGAAACTTTCAAAAGCTGAGAACTAGGATATTGGCCATGTAATTTCACTGTGGGCAGGGCATTAGGAATTAAAGGTAGGCTGGCCCAAGGGATTAAAATCTATTTACAACCCAGTTACCATATATGTATATCCTGTTTTCTCCCCATTGTGCTGGGCTGAGTATCTAACAAAAGATTCTCCCACATATCTGAAAATAAAATGAGCGCCTGGCTCCAGTGTCTATGAGAAATGGACATAGTGTACTTGTATTTTATTTCTGTGAAAGGTACATAATGTTTTCCAGGTTCTTCTACTCTTTTTCAGTCTTTAAAGAAATGGAAAGAAAGAGACCAATCCTGACAAGAAGGAGATGCTGGCCAAGAGCCCCAGATCTTCCTTCTGGTCTCAGAACAAAATGTGAAGATGTTCTGAGTTTTCAGTGAAGACAGGGAAAAAATGTTGGAGTTCTGGAGTGTGACATCATGGTCCTCTGTTGCTCCCTACCCTACCAAACAATGGTGCAATAACTTGATGTTGGAGGAAGTCGCTTTTAAATGTTTATTGGGTTCTGTTATTTTTCAAGACTTCAGTAGATGTGAGCGACAGAGTCACACCCACTTCTGCAGGCTCCAGACATACCTCATCCCACAGGAAGGGGGACAAGGGGTGGCTTCCTTGGCCACCTTTCAAGACTGTGCAAGGTGAATCCTTTCAAGAGAGGGAACAATCAATCCTACTTACATTTATTTTTATTATAGAAAAATCTTACTGTATGCAAAAGTAGAGAGAATAGCGCAATGAATCTCCATGAAACCCCATCCAGCTAGACAGCAATCAACTCACAGCCCCTCTGACTTCCTCCATGCCCTCCATTCCCCACCTCCAGATTATTTTAAAGCAAATCTCAGGCACAATATCATTTTTCCATGAATATGTATAAATTTTTAAAATATAAGAACTTTTAAAAAAAATAGCCAGAGCCATTTCCACACTGTAAAAAATTAACAGTCCTGGTGCAGTGGCTCTTGCCAGTAACCTTAGCACCTTGGGAGGCTGAAGCATGAAGATCTTTTGAGACCAGGAGTTCCAGACCAGCATATTGAGACCCCATCTCTACAAAAAATAAAAGTTAGCTGGGTGTGGCAGTGTGTGCCTTTAGTAGTCCCAGCCACTCCAGAGTCTGAGGCAGGGTGGATTGCTCGAGCTCAGAAAGTTGAGGCTGCAGTGAGTCATGACTGTGCCACTGCAGTCCATCTTGAGTTACAGAGGGCGACCCTGTTTCTAAAAAACAAAACCAAACAAACAAACAAAAAAACTGGTGCAGTGTTTCATCCCTGTAATGCCAGCACTCTGGGAGACTTCAGGAGGCCAAGACAGGCAGATTGTTTGAACCCAGGAGTTTGAGACCAGCAACATGGCGAGACCCCGTCTCTACAAAAAATTAGCTGGGTGTGGTGGTTCATGCCTGTAGTCCCAGCTACTCGGGAGGCTGAGGTGGGATGATCGCTTGAGCTTAGGAGGTTGGGGCCGCAGTGAGCCGAGACCACAGATTGTATTCCAGCCTGGGCAACAAAGCAAGACCCTGTCTGAAAACAAAACAAAACCAACCAACCAACCAACCAACCAGCAAACAGTCCTTAATATTGGTATATATCCAGTCTGTATTTAGCTTTCCTGAATACAAGAATGTCTCATAATTGTTTTACTACTTTTGGTTAGAATCAGGACCCAAATAAAATCCATGTATTGAACAGCTGATGTGTTTAAATCTGTTTTAATGTACAGGCTTCAACTATATTCTTTTCTTTTCTTCTTTCCTTGCAACCTATTCATTGGAGAAACTGGACCAGTGTCATAGTGTTTTTCATACAGTCTGTCTTTTGCTGATTTCATCTTCCTCTGACCCCTGTATGTCCTATAAATTTTTAATTAGATCTAGAGACTTGATCAGATTTCAATTTAAGCTTTTTTGGTGAGAATACTCCATAGATGCTGTGTACTTCCATCAGGAGGTAGATAATGTTTGATTGTCTCCTTTCTTGTGTGATATTATTAATAGCAGCTATCAATGATTCCTATCCATATCCATTAGGAAAAGTAAATTGATGATAGTCAAATTATATCATTCCTTTATAATGTATTTAGCGAAAATACTCTGTAAAAAAAAAACCTTTATCTTTATTCACTATTTGGCTGAAATATAGATTGCACAGAAATGAGGCTGAGTGCTTGATTCTTTCCCTTTATTTACCAATATTCAAAATAATAAGGTATTTCCCTAGGATCCTCCAAATGTAACCAAGGCATTTTTTTTTTTTTTTTTTTGCCAATGAAACTTTAAATGTATTGAAATAAATTCAGGGATTTTTACTACATTCGATGGCTTAAATACATTGCAGTGATTATTCTTATTGATATTCAAATTATTCCATCTTTGGCTAGTAGGATGCTATTTAAATTAGCTGCTGAGTCTTCCTGAAACTTCTTTGATAGTTTCCTTGCTTTCTAGTATGACAAAGCAATCTAGGGTCATCTTGCAATTTTCTGCCCCAGATTTGGAATCAGCTATTTTTCCAAAAAGCAGTGGCTCCTTTTGGTGGAAAATAGGATTTATTTATTTATTTTTAGAAACATGGTCTGTTCTGTCTCTGTCATCTGGACTGGAGTGTAGTGGTGCCCTCATAGCTCACTGCAGCCTCTAACTCCTAGGCTCAAACAATCTCTTCACTTCAGCCTCCCAAAGTGCTGGGGTTACAGGCATGAACCACCATGCCCAGCTGAAAAATAGGATTTAGAGACTACAATGAGTATTTGCTGTGCTCATTCTACTGGGTTGATCATTTGCTTCTAGTCCTTTTCAGTGGACAGAGCTAGAAGATATATGTATTTTTTAATATCAAATATATCATGGGTTCATACCAATACATCCATTTAAAATTCAGGGGTCAGGGTTTTTACTTAACCTCACAATCTTATGTCTGCATTTCCTTCCTCCAGTGTCAACTCTTCTCTCACACTGATGACTACTGTTTTCAAAGATGTTCAAAGAGATTCTAAAATCTTCTGCTTTCCTTCCCACTTGCATCGTTGATTTGAGCAAGTGTAGGTGCATCTTAAAAATGTTTAAACTTCAAATAGAAATGACAGTTTGGGAGCATCCCAGTCTAAGTTTTCTTTCAGAGAAGTTAAACTCGCAGAAACTGTTGGCCCTTTGCCTTCAGATTGTCTCAAGGGATTGGTTGGAAAAGTAGCCCTCATTTTCCCAACCAGTTCTCACAAATGGTTGGGTTGCTCTCAGGGACTGACTGGCTTCCAGAGAAGCAAGAGGAAGCGAGCAGGTTTGGTGTGTGTAGGAGTTTGAGATTTGACCACAAGTCACCATCTTACCTCGGGAGCCATTAGTGGAGTTATGAGGTTCTGAAACCATCTGGATGTCAAAAGTTGTAAATGTGAGATTTGGGGAAAGCATAGACAGTAGGACCCTGCGTGGGACACCAGCTTAGAGGCTGTCAGAAGAGCTTATGGGAAGAACCCTCACAGTTCCAATAAGCACAAAAAAACTACGGTTTGTGGCTTCCCACAGGGCTTATGGTGTTGTTGACTTGTGAGAAGTAGATATCTGTCTCATACAAACTTAACCAGATGCCCCTCCATCATCGGGGAGAACCTACAAAAGGAAAATTTCTCAACATCTTATTTTAACTCCTAGTGAGGGGGCTGGTGGATCGCCTACCTCGCAGAATCACGGAATTACAGAATGGCAGGGTTGGAAAGTCTCTCAGTCATCTAGTCAAGGTTTCCCCATCTTCCTTGAATATAGGGACCTAAAGCTCCTGTTTAAAAACAAACAAGCAGGCAAGCATAGAAGCAAGTGACTACAAAACAAACAAAAACCAGGTTATTGGGCTCCAGCCCAGATCCATTTCATCAGAATTTCCATGGAGGGTTTAGTAATCTCAGTATTTAACCACTACCCCAGGGATTCTTATCTTTGGAGAAGTTTGGAAACATTGTAATCCAACACCCTCATTTTTCAGATGTCAAATTAAGATGCATGTAGGGAAAGTGATTTGTCAAAGTCAGCCAGCTGGAGAATAGTTAATATTCCTGGAAGACACATGCCCTACAGTTACTACCCATTAACCCACCCACAAATGGATGGTCACGCATTTCCTTAGCATGCTGGCTATGTAGTTGTCCAGTGGATTCACAGACAATGGAGATTGTCTAAGTATTTATGGGTCTCTCATGGCTAATCCCATAGTAAAGAACTTTTTAATGCACTGTACTATTGTTTAGCTTTCTAATCTCAGAAAGGTCTTTATCACAGTAAAATGTGTTCCCAGAAGTTGGCTTTATTGGGAAATGTAAGACTTTGAAATGCAAACACACTTTTCTTGCACAAAGGACTCCTGTAGGGCAGAGGGCCTCATTTAAAGAGAAACCAACATTTAAAATAGAAAGCAAGATGAAAGCACAACACAAGGATTATGTTTCGTTTCCCTTGGTCGTGGGCCAGAGTTTATTCACCTATGTCTGCTCATTACATTAAATCAGTGTGTCGTGAGGAGCTCTGTTCTATGGATATTAATAGATGTGCTGCCAATATAGATTTTCCTTGATCAAAGTTTGGGAAAGGCCGCATTAAGCTGCTCTGTCTTAGAAATTCGTAAAACACATTAGCTCACTGCTATTAGGCCCGGTGGCAGAGTAAGAAATACAATACCTAGCCTATGGCACAGAAAGGAATCCTTTCTATGGAAGAAGGCTGACCTTTGAGAGCTGGTGGCCCCTGCCCTACTCTAGGGATTGGAAGGGCAGCAAGCCCACAGCTCTGCCTCCTCCAACTTGGTGGGTTCCTCCTTACCTGTGGACTGCTTTAACCTCTGCACTTCAGGGACCGCCCCCCATGAAAAACAAGGAAGGCATTAAGGAACTTTGTCCTCTCACATGTAACCTTATTTTGTGATCACTACTTTTCTGTGAGCTGTACCAAGATGTTCTCCTACTAAAATCTAGTGCTTCTGTATTTTCCCCAATTTTCAGGAAAATACATTAGGCCAATGGGTATCATTTTAAATTTTAATTTCTTCTGTAATTTCTTCTTAAATCTTAATTCCTTGTCCCATGTAAGAGTGCAGTATAAAGCAATGCATGATTTTGCACACAACGGTGTTAATGGTTACTTGCAGCTGAACAGATCACAGTAGTTCATTGTCGGGCAAAGAGCCCTGTGATCCACTGGTACTTACTCCTGCCAGGGCCCACAGACTGAACACTCTGCTGCCTGCCTTTTATCGAGGGCTGACACCAAGAGTAGTCACTTGGATTGTGGTCACACAGCCCCTGCACCAACTCTCATGAAGATATTGTTGATCAGGTCACTCAATATTCCTCCTATGAGAATCCACACCATCAGTTTAGCTGAGACTTTGGTGTCAGGAACAAGTATATATTTTGAAAAACTGAAAAGTGCCTGGCAAATGTAGATGGCTCCTAGATTTTAATGATGAGTATCTGTGTAGAGTGTGCCAGGTTTGGGGTGAGGGAAGAAAGAGCAGGGCTTCTCTTTAAAAATCAGATATCATATGACATTTCGCCTTGGTCTCTGGGAGGCTTAGTTCTAAATTAATGCTTGATGCAGTAACAATTTTATCCCAGATTCCAGTCTCAGTTGTTGACCCCCAACCCAGGGGCTTTACTTATTTATTTTTTGCATTCTATTGTACAGGCATTTTCATTGGCAATAGCTGCAGACTGTTGTAAGAGGTAGAGTGGAGTGATGTAATCTGGAGTCAGACACATGGTGGTTCTAGTTGGCCGATCCTTGGGCAAGCTACTCATCTGCTCTGTGTCTTGTTGAATGGGGAATGTTGAGAGCATTTTAAAAGGCAATGCTTTGAAAGTGCTTTACAGAGTGCATGGGACATAGTAAGCATCTGAGAAGTGCTAACTGACAGCAACAGCAATGTATTAGTCTGTTCTCACATTGCTATAAAGAACTACCTGAGTCGGGTAATTTATAAAGAAAAGAGGTTTAACTGAGGCACGGTTCCCCAGGCTGTATGGGAAGCATGGTTGCAGAGGCCTCAGAAAACTTGTAATGGTGGCAGAAGGCAAAGAGGAAGGAGGTATGTCTTACATAGCTGGGGCAGGAGGAAGGGAGCCAGGGGGCAGATGCTACACACTTTTAAACAACCAGATGTCGGCCGGGCGCGGTAGCTCAAGCCTGTAATCCCAGCACTTTGGGAGGCCGAGACGGGCGGATCACGAGGTCAGGAGATCGAGACCATCTTGGCTAACCCGGTGAAACCCCGTCTCTACTAAAAAATAAAAATAAAAATAAAAAAAATTAGCCGGGCGAGGTGGCGGGCGCCTGTAGTCCCAGCTACTCGGGAGGCTGAGGCAGGAGAATGGCGTGAACCCGGGAGGCGGAGCTTGCAGTGAGCTGAGATCCGGCCACTGCACTCCAGCCTGGGCGACAGAGCGAGACTCCGTCTCAAAAAAAAAAACAACCAGATGTCATGAGAACTCACTATCACGAGAACATCAAAGGGAAAATCCTCCCCCATGATCCAATCGCCTCCCACCAGGCCCCTCCTCCAACACTGGAGATTACAATTCCACATGAGATTTGGGTGGGGACACAAATCCAAACCATATCAAACAACAATTAAAATGAGGCAGTACAAGGCAAATCATAATTACCTTAAAAAAAACTTGGTATGTGTATTCTGATAAGACTATTTGATAATTTTTGTCTATTACCCCAGAATTGCTCCTCGTAATAAAAGTGAATATTTAAATAATGCTTGTGAGGCATGTCTTTGCTTTACGTGTTAATGTATGTGTTCATTAATGGAAATGCTGTAATCCTTATAACAGCGCTCTGAGGTGGGCCTATCATTTTCTCTGCTTTACAGATGAGACAGTTGGGGCACAGAGAGGTCAAGTAATTTGTCCAATCCTTCTGATGGTGAGAGGTAAATTGCCAGGATTCATCATCAGGTGTTCCAACTCCAGGTGGTTTAACTACTGTTCTAATCCCAGCCCGCATTTACTGAGCACTCACCAGGTACCAGGCTCTGTGACAAGGGTATCACCTACACCATCTCATTTAATCCTTCCAGCAACCATGTGGGGTAGCCCCATTTTATTGACGAGGCCGCAGGTGGCTAGTTTACTTCACCAAGGTCACATGGCTACTGAGTGACAAAGCAGGGCCTCAGATCTAGGTCTGTTTAACTCCCAAAGCCCTCAGGTGCCGCAACACTAACTGCCCTTCTGACCTTCTGCTTTACTTTTTTTAAAAATTGTGGCAAAATATATATGACATAAAATTTATCATTTAACTATTTTAAGTGTACAGTTCTGTAGTATTAGCTATATTCAGATTGTTGTACAACCATCACCACCATCCACCTCCAGAACATTTTTATCTTCCCAAACTGAAATTCTGTACCCATTAAACAATAATGGGTTTTTAAAACAATAATAGCAGAGAATTTCCCGACTCTCTCTTCACCCTAACCCATGGTAAGCACAATTCTACTTTCCGTCTCTATAAATTTGACGGAAATAAGGGGAATAATATAATATTTGTTGTTTTTGTATCTGGCTTCTTCCACTCAGCATGTTTTCAAAGTTCATCCGTGTTATAACATATATCAGAATTGCATTATTTTAATTCTGCTTTACTTTTATAACTACTATTAATTATAACACTCAGGCAAAGAAATATCCCTTACCATCCTGAAGGTGCCATTTGGGAAAAAGAAAAAAACCCAAACCATTGGCTCTGATATAAAGATCAAATATGGAATCATCTGCAAATGAAAATGGTCAAGATTTATACATTATTCCCTCTCTGACCATGATGGTTACATCTCTTAGAAACTCTTTATTAATAGAATTCACAGTTGAAGAACAGAAGATCTTGTGTGAAAAGGGACCAAAATAATGAATGAAGCTATGAAAGCCCTTATACATATTAATGTCAACTAAAATTAATCCAGCAAATGCACTACACTAAATAAACTAGCCATGGCATTTTCCTCTCCTCAATTACTGACAACCCAGATACTCATTGTGTCTCACAATCCCAGTTACAGGGAAAACATGACAGCTGCAACAAGATTGGAATGATTTGCACTTCAGGTTCACTCAAGGTGAAACTTCGGGCAATATCGAATAACTTGTAAACATATGTGTGAGGCCTAGAGTTTCTCTTAAGGGTGAACTTGCATTCATAAAGGGATTGCTATATCCCTAGAATCTTGGGATCCACATGCATGAGCTGGTGAGTGAAGCACTTGCCAACATCGATATCCATCTAAGAATTGCAAGAAAGAGCATCAAGAAAGGCCTACCCCACTCTGGGATCACTGGTCAGGTCTAAGATGCTGTGACATGAGTCCAACTGATCCTAAGCGTTCAGGATAAACTACTTTTCTAGTGTCCACAGACCACAAAACAATAAGCAGTCAACTTCTTTTAAGAATAGGTGACTTGAATTTTTTTCAAGACAACCTCAGCGTTTTGAGCTACTAAGCAAAGACATGAATAACTAAGGCCTTCACAAAGTTGCTCAGTTGCCAGTAATGCGAGGCATTTCAATGTGTGGTTGCAGTTGCTGTGTGAGTTTTTCAAAGAGTGACTCTGAGACAGAGTGCAGTGTGCAGATGTGCATCGAGAACACCCATGGGGGCAACAGCTGTGGAAGGGAACAGAAAGAAACAGGAGCAGACAGAGGAGACATCCAGTTGTGTTGCAGCCTTAAATGACACCCCCCGACCACCACCCTGGAGCTGAACAGCCTGTTAAGAGTTGTCCTGCATTGAGTCACTATGGCCAGATCACCAAATGCCACACTGCATGATGTGAGCTGCCCCTGAAAGGGCATAACCTTGGAGAAGGCATCTCTCCACAACTGAGGCAATCTCTGAAGCTGTCTACTGACAGCACGCCCACCAACTGGGGCAACAAGTTGGGGGCGCATCCCCACATCCACCAGAATCACTTACGGGACCATTTTCACTCAGAAAAGTATTGTTAAGCTTTTCTAAGGGGAACACATTAACAGGAATAGAGAAAAGCCTCTGGTATCCATTATCTCCAGCTTCCCTCAGCTTAGCAGCACCTTTCCAGCGTTAAGGAGTTGAGAATGTGTGTGGGAATCTCTCAACTCTCTTGGCTGGGTTAGGAGGGGAATGATGTGTTATTTTAACTGGAGTGAGGGTAAATCATGTTCAATGAACAGGAAAGAGGGGAGAAAAGTTGTTATAATTTGTGAGGAATGATTTGAATATATTAATAATATTGGTAAAATTTTGCTTTTCAAAACTGGGAGAAAATTAATCACCCTATATTTGTGGGTTAATAGATGGGTGATGAGATGGGATCAACTTAGTGTTTAAGAACATAATTTTTTAAGTCTTTAAAAAGTTTTGGGCTCGTGCCTGTAATCCCAGCACTTTGGGAGGCTGAGGTGGAAAGATCACTTAAGCCCAGGAGTTTGAGACCATCTAGGGCAACATAGTGAGACCCTGTCTCTAACAAAAACAAAAAATTAGCTGGGTGTGGTGGTGCACTCCTGTAGTCCCAGCGACTTGGGAGGCTGAGGCAGGAGGATTGCTCAATCCTGGGAGGTTGTGGATGCAGTGAGCTGTGATCACACCACTGCACTCCAGCCTGGGCAATAGAGCAAGGCTCTGTCTCAAAGTAAATCAATCAATCAATCAATCAAAAATAAAAATATTTATTGTATGAAGATTTTCAAACATGTAAAAACAGGGAGAATAATATAAGAAACTCCAGTGTACTCATCATTCTGATTCAAAAATTATAAACACAAGATCAATCTTGTTTCATCCATATTTCTAGCCACTCCTCTCACCCAGTGAATAATTTTGGAACAAATCCCAGACAACATAATATTTCACCCATAAATATTTCCATATGTAGGTCTAAAATATAAAGAATCGAAAAACCCATAATAACATTAACATATTGAAAAACTGAACTTGATTTTTGTCAAATACCCATGCAGTCATTGCTGTGAATTCCCTATGGTCCTCAAAATAATTTTGGGCTGTTTGTTAGAATCAGAACCCAAGTAAGAGTCATACATTAAAATTGATTATGTCTCTTAAGTTTCTTTTAATTCATGGGTTTTCCTTTTCATCTCGTTTTTTATTCGGTGCAATTTACTTGTCAAAAAAAAACAAGTTGTTTTTCCTGTAGAATTTCCCATGGCCTGGAATTTACTGATTATGTCCCCAACGTGTTGTTTAACATGTTCCCTTGTTCTTGTAGTTTCTGTAACTGATAGTGAGGTCACGAAGCTTGATGACAATCAGGTTTGAATTTTTTTTTTGCAAGACTATAGGTGGTTGTGTTTACTTTCATTGTGCAGTTGGTAATATCTAGCTGTCTCCTTTTTGTGATATTAGTATCTGTTCGTGATCATTGCCTATGCAGAGTAATTCATAGGGGTTGCAAGGTGATACTCCTCTGATTCTCATTCTTTCTTATATGAGCTGAAATACTTCTATGAAGAGAAACTTCTTGCCACTAGTTTGTACAATTAAAATGCATAAGTAAATATATTTTTTATGTAAGTAAATAAGTAAACACACACACACATATAATTGGAGTACTTTTTTTAGGAAAGGCAATATAAAAGTCTTGATTCTTCATTTATTTATTTATTTATTTAAGACAGAGTTTGGCTCTTGTCCCCCAGGCTGAAGTGCAGTGGCACGATCTTGGCTCACTTCAACCTCTACCTCCTGGGTTCAAGCGGTTCTCATGTCTCAGTCTCCCAAGTAGCTGGGATTACAGGTGCCTGCCACCAAGCCCGGCTAATATTGATATTTTTGGTAGAGATGGGGTTTCACCATGTTGGCCAGGCTGGTCTTGAACTCCTGATCTCAGGTGGTCTGTGTGCCTTGGCCTCCCAAAGTGCTGGGGTTACAGGTGCGTGCTACCATGCCTGGCCTGTCTTGATTCTTCTAAAAAAATTTACCAATTTTCAAAACAATCATATGGTTTCCAGGTGTCTTCTAAAGTAATCAAATTAGTCAAGTATTTATGTTTTAAAGTCACTTTATCATAGGCTTAAACTGTACACAATTCAGGTTCACATGTGTCATTTGGTTTTATGTTCTCCAGATTTAACAAAATGAAGAAAAGTGTGCTATCATTTCTCTTAAAAAGGTATTTGTTTGAGTATTTTTTCAACATTAGAAGGATAAATCATCTTAAAAAGAGGTTACTTATGGGGCAGAATGAAATAGCATGAGGGGAAAAGAATAGAGACTATATTTTTATAGATTTGACTTGAGAACCATGTTCACATTTTACATAATTATAAGACAATATTAAATTAAAGAAAAAGTCCCTAAAACTCAAAAGAACCTAACTTTTGAAGACTGCTTCTACCTCTTCAGAACTGGGAGGCCCTTAACAGGTTACATAGCCTCAATAAGCGCCAACTACCTCTTCTCTAAAATTGGGATAATTTTAATGATTTTTTCTTTGCTCTAATAAGCAGATTAAATAATGTGCACTAAATACACTTAACACGGTACCTGGCACAAAGCAAGTGTGCAAAATATTTTAACTATTATTTGTAACCCTAGAACTCATAGCAGAGTAATTTGGAAGCAGGTATTCTTTTTATGGAAAGATTCTCCCTGAGATCCTTTTAAGTATTGAGATCTCTCAAGATATTTAAATATCTTAGTCACAAAAATTTAGTTTTTTAGAAATGGGTCCTACAGCCTCAAGAAGAGAAGCTGTGGTCTCTACTAGCCCAGCACAGAGAATCTGCTAAGGGTCAATTCTAACTCCAGTGAACAGGAGGCAAAGGAGCTTCCTGCCTCCTTGAAAGGAAAGAAGCTTCTAGAATTCCACACCTAGGAGACAAGGGCTTTCCTTGGTGGGGAAAGTGAGACCTGGTTGGAAGGAGCCTTCCTTTCACAAGGGCCTTGGCCCAGCCAGGCCAGTTTTTCTTCAAACATGTTTGTCCTCCATTACTTGCATACTTATGAGTGTAGTCTCTTCCTGTCATAAGTCTGAAGGGAGTCCATATATGGTTGGTAGGGAAGTTCCTGAGAGCCTTTTCCCACACTAGGATGTCTAGCAATAACTAAATTATAGATCAAAGTGAATTGGAGGCACATAAAAATGTCCCTCTAAACCCAGACTAAGTAGGATTAGACCCAACTCATACTTCTTTTACCTGGATCCTGAAATTGCTCCCAGACACCCAAAACCATGGATGCAGGGAAAGGGGCATGTAGGGGAAGGAGATAGTAGCTATAAGCAGTTACAATTAATATACTATGTCTTTGAAAATGTGTTAAAATATGACCATGGAAACACATTATTAAGGAACTTCCCATGGCATTGGAGGGGCCTCTGAAAATGAGTGATGTCATGTAAGCTTTGTCGGCTTTGTGGTAAATCTGTCTCTGCTAATCAGGAAAGCTCAGTTTTCAGAAGGATTTTCTGGGAAATCCATTTATAGAACAAAGCCTCCTCTCTTGATTTATTAGCTTGTGGACTGCGGTATTTCTGTGACTCATTTTCCAAAAATGGAGAGACACCTGCATTTAAGAGCTGAAAGCTATGCATGATAGTTGACAGGGCCAAGTGCCGGAGGTTGGGGGCCAAGGAAGTGCAGTGAAAACATCAGCTGATTCCAGAATAGTTCTTGAGGTACCGTAGCCATGGCAAGGCAGGCCCTAGGGAGCCAGGTCTGAGCAGAGAGGCAGCACCCTAAGAAACAGACATACTCCAGACACAGAGTGAGGGACTGCTAATGACCCACAGCAGTTAACAAGATCTACAGTGGCAGGAGGAAAGCTTCCTGAACAACCCACACTTCCAAACCCCACACCACACATCCTCATTCTCATCTCCATCCCCATGTCTCCACCCCCTCACTCCTACTAGAGAGTTATATTTTCACTGGGTGGGTTGAACTGGAGAATGTTGGATGTGTTCCCATTATGGCCTCACTGATATCCCCTCTGTTATTGTGCCTTGGGCCCCAAGCCAGGAGAAGCACCTGGCGTAATTCTGTTTATCCCTAGATCCTTAATATCCCTGGGGAGAGCCAGAGTTCCTCATTCCAAAGGCTGCATGTATGAAGAATATTACTGCAAATTGCTCATCTCAGACCTGGACCCAGGCTTCTGTTTTACATTTTAACAAATGGCTAAGTGGTTAGCTTAGGTTGGATCAGTTAAAATCATAACATTCTTAATTTCACTTAAAGGTAGCCGCTTAGAAAATGAATGATTTCAGAAAATCAGGATGTGATGAATGGATTAATTGGAAATTATTATTAGAATTAATGAAGCTTTCAGAACTGCCCTTTTGAGCTCTGTAACAAAATCCCTTTTGTTTGAATTTCAAAAGTCGCCCCATAACATGGCCCATAGTTCCTTAGATGCATATCTCTGTAATGAACAGGAGATTTGAAAATGTGCCCTGCTTCTGCAGCAGACTTTAATGCTCTTCAAGATGGAAAGTTTTTTAGCTTTCAAAAGAACAACCACCACCATTTCCCTTGTTAATGCTCATCCCTCCAACAGAAACACACAGTGAAAGAAGGAATCAGTTGGGTAGACTCGTAATGGCCTCCTGTGGTTGTAGTGTCATTGTGAGACAGAGAGGAACTTCAGGAAAAATAAAAGTGAGATTGAGTTCATATTTTCATAAAGAAGGAATATAATAATGTTTGCCCATATGCAAGACTTTGGGAAGTATATACGTTGCTGCAGAAATGAATCACCTAATCACTACACTTACATAATTATTTGTGCAATAGTTGATTTCCCCACTAGTTTATAAACTTCATGTGGGCAAGGCTACATTTTTTTCTAGTTCACCTCTACATCCCTAGACTCTAGCACTGAGACGCCAAAAATATACATTGAATAAACACTATTGAGGTCCCAAAGAGTGATTAAAAAGAAAAAAAAGCTAAGGCTCACATTTAAAATATAGATATCATGGTAGGAAAGAAAATGCACTATTTTTTTCATAATTTTTTAGTATTAAATAATTTCAAACTTAGAAAATTTTAAAAAGTTATACCAAGAACTACTGGATACTCTTTGTTCAAATTCCCCAAAGCTTAACATTTGCCACATTTGCTTTTATATGTATGAGAGTAAGTAGCAGACATGATGCCCTTTTACTCCTCAATATTTCAGTATGTAATTCTAAGAACAAAGACATTCTCTTACATAACCACCAAACAGATGTCAACATCAGGAGATTAATAACAAGACAATATTATTATCTAATCCATAGACCTCATTCAACATTTGCTAGTTACCTTAATAATATCTATATAGTAATAGAAAAATAATTTTTAAATATTACATGTTGATTAAATGCAGCATGTAATCCTAGATTAGATATTTTAAATTTATTTGAAATATTATTTTAAAATATTGCACTTAATCAACATGTAATCTCTTTAATAATCTGTTAACAGTTCTTCAATCTTTCTTAGTCCTCCATGACCTTGATACTTTTGAAAAGTAGAGGCCAACTATTTTGTAGGATGTCTTTCAATTCAGGTTTATTTGATGTTCCTTCGTGATTAAGTTCAGATTTTGTGTCTTTGGCAGAATTACCAGGGAAGTGATGCTGTGTGTTTTGCACTGCACCATATCAAGAGTCTGGGCTGGGTGCAGTGGCTCATGCCTATAAGCCCAGAAATGTGGGAGGCCAAGGTGGGCAAATGACTGGAGTTCAGGAGTTTGAGACTGGCCTGGGCAACGTGGTGAAACCCTGTCTCCACAAAAAAATACAAAAGTTAGCCAGGTGTGGCGGCACGCGCCTATAGTCCCAGCTACTCAGAAGGCTGAGGTGGAAGACTCATCTGAGCCCAGGAGGTGGAGGCTGCAGTGAGCTGTGAACCACTCCTGTCTCAAAAAAAAAAAAAAAAAAAAAAGTCACATATGTTAGTCTGTTCCATTGCTGGTGACACTAACCTGGATTGCTGGGACAAGCTGGTGTCTCCCAGCCTTCTCCACTGTAAAGCTACACTTTTCTTCTTTGTAATTAGTAAGTATTTTGTGGGGAAATACTTTGAGACCATATAAATATCCTGTTCCTTATCAAATTTTCACCCATAAACTTTCGCATCCATTGATAATTCTTGCTTAAATTATTACTATGATACTTGCCAATTAGTGATTGTCTAACTCTATCATTCATTCAATGAACTCTATCGTTCATATCAATGCATTTCTTAGTTGGCATTCCCTTCTAAGAAAGTTGATCTCTTTTTTCCTATTTACTTGTTAATGTATTTCTTTATATTAGCATGAACTTGAATGATTATTTCAGTCTATTGGAATTATAATCTGTTAATATCATTTCTTATTTGATATACGTATTCTCCCGGATTAGGCTGGCCCCCAGGCTCTTTTGATATGTGCCGTTGTTTTTGAGCATTCCCTTTCTCCCTGAGATAAGGTGTTCCAGGCTCAAATTCAACCTTCTCTGCACAGTCCTGGAATCAGCCATTCTCGCAGGAGCCCTAGCTCCTTTTAATGGAGAATGTTCTCAAATTTACTTTTAAAATAAAAAATGAAGACAAAATAGATAATACAGAACTATTCAGCAAATACAATAAATATTAAACAAAAATCTACTCTGACCTATGCCATTATCAGTTACACAGGAGAGACACAAAGCTTGATTCATTAATATAGTCTATTATGGGATAGATATATGGAAATATATAAATGAAACAGAATAGACCAGGCATGGTGGCTCACATTCATAATCCCAGCACTTTGGGAGGCCGAGGCAGTAGGATCACTTGAGCTCAGGAGTTCAAGACCAGCCTGAGCAACATATCAAGACCTCATCTCTATTAAAAAAAAAAAAAATTAAGTGAAATAGAATGGAGCTACTATAAATTTATCTTGGCGTAGCATATATCAGACCTCAGAATTGTTTTTTTGTTGTTGTTGAGACAGAGTTTCACTCTTGTTGCCCAGGCTGAAGTGCAGTGGCGTGATCTTGGCTCACTGTAACCTCTGTCTCCCAGGTTCAAGTTATTCTCCTGCCTCAGCCTCCCAAGTAGCTGGGATTACAGGCATGTGCCACTAGGCCCAGCTAATTTTTTTGTATTTTTCGTAGAGAGGGGGTTTTGACATGTTTGCCAGGCTGGTCTCGAACTCCTGGCCTCAGGTGATCCGCTTGTCATAACCTCGGGGGGTTGGGATTACAGACATGAGCCACTGCACGCGGCCCAGACTTCAGAACATTATATAGGTGGCATTACAGTGAACTATTCAATTAATGGTATTAATTTTTTAATATTAATCAACTGAATTCCCTACTCACAATTCAAAAAATTATGCTCTCAATGTATTTCTTTGTTTTTTTTTTTTAACTTTTTCTTTTTTTGATGTTTCTTTTTTTTTCCCTTTTTTTTGATTTGTTTTTAGAGATAGGGTCTTGCTATGCTGCCCAGGCTAGTCTTGAACTCCCAGGCTCAAGCAATCTGCCCACCTTGGCCTCCTAAAGTGCTGTGATTACAGGCATGAGCCACCATGTTCAACCTATGCTCTCCATATACTAAAGCTTCAGTTATGAAAACAAAACTTTAGAATTATTAGACAAAGTTTAGAAACATATATTTAGAATACAGAGATAGTGTGAGATTTATGCTATGGTTTGAATGTGTGTGTCCCACCAAAATTCATATGTTAGAACTTAAACCCCAAGGTGATAGTGTTAAAGGATGCAGCCTGTTGGGAAGTGATTACATCAGGAGCACTCAGCCCTCATGAGTAGATCAGTGCTCTTACAAAAGAGGTTTGGAGGCAGCATTATAGTGCTTTTGCCCTTCCATCTCTTTGGCCATGTGAGGACACGTAGAAGGAACCATTCATGAGGAACTGCCCTCACTAGACACCAAGCCTACCACTGCCTTGATCTTGGACCTCCCAGCCTCTAAAACTGTGAGAAATACATTTGTTTTTTATAAATCACCCAGTCTAGAGTAGTTTGTTATAGCAGCACGAGTGAACTAAGACAATTTCCTAAATAAGCACAAAGTACATACAAGTTCATAATTGTTACATCTTTTTTTTTTTTGAGACAGAGTTTCACTCTTGTTGCCCAGGCTGGAGTGCAATGGCACAATCTTGGCTCACTGTAACCTCCGGCCTCCCAGGTTCAAGTGATTCTCTTGCCTCAGCTGCCGAGTATCTGGGATTACAGGCGCCCGCCACCACGCCTGGCTAATTTTTTAATTTTTAGTAGAGACCAAGTTTCACCACGTTGGCCAGGCTGGGCTCAAACTCCTGACTTCAGGTGATCCACCTGCCTTGGCCTCCCAAAGTTCTGGGATTACAGGTGTGAGCCACTGCGCCTGGCCTGTTACATCATTTTGGTGGACTGTTTCTTTTATTATTGTACATTGACCTTTGTCTTGGACCATTTAGTGCTGCCATAACAAAATGCCACATTAGGGATATACCACATTAGAGCTGGTCATACGGAATATAAAGAAAAATGAATGCGATATTTTGAACATATGCATAATAAACTGTTTATAATCCAATAATTGTTTGTTACAGGTTTTCAAACTAGAAGTGAAAAAGCTACTGAAGCATCTTACAAGGTAAGTCACCATATTACATTGCCCAGAAAAGTACTACAGTAGTAGAGAGATTAATAACAACTTGTATAGTTGACATTGCTAAATGCCTGCAGGATGAAAAGTCATTAAAAGAAATTATAGGCCAAGAGTGGTGGCTCATGCCTGTGTTAAAAGAAAAACCTTAGCCAAATTATATTTAACAGAGTTCAATTGAGCAAAGAATGATTTGTGAATTGAGCAGCCTCCCAAACCAGAGCAGGCTCAGAGACTCCAGCGCAGCCACATGGTAGAAGGTTTATGGACAGAAGAAGGAAAGTGATGTACGGAAAATGGAAATAAGGCACAGAAACAGCCAGATTGGTTATAGCTTAGCATTTGCCTTATTTGAACACAGTTGCCTTATTTGAACAGTTGGCCACATTTGAGTGGCAAAAACTCAGTGACTGGCACAAGAGTAGGCCACAGCCAGTTTACAATTCCATTTAGGTTATAGTTCATGATGTACAGAGAAACCTTTAGGCTGAACTTAAAATATGTAAGGATGGCTGGGTGCAGTGGCTCACACCTGTAATCCCAGCACTTTGGGAGGCTGAGGCAGGTGGATCACCTGAGGTCAGGAGTTCAAGACCAGCCTGACCAATATGGCAAAACCCCGTCTCTACTAAAAATACAAAAATTAGCCAGGCGTGGTGGTGCGCACCTGTAGTTTCAGCTACTCAGAAGGCTGAGACAGGAGAATTGCTTGAACCCAGAACACAGAGGTTGCAGTGAGCCGAGATTGTGCCACTGTACTCCAGCCTGGGCAACAGAGTGAGGCTCCATCTCAAAAACAAAACAAACAACAACAACAACAACCAAAAACCCCAACCAACCAAACAAACAAACAAAAATCAATATGTAAGGAAGTAGCTTCAGGCTAAACTTAACACCTGTAATCCCAGCACTTTGGAAGACCAAGGTGGAGAATTGCTTGAGCCCAGGATTTTGAGACTAGCCTGGGCAACATTGTAAGACCCAGTTTCTATGAAGAATTTAAACAATTAGCTGGACGTGGTGGCATGCACTTGTGCTTCTGGCTACTCCAGAGGCTGAGGCAGGAAGATCACTTGAGCCCAGGAGGTTGAGGCTGCAGTAAGCTGTGATTGTGCCACTGCACTCCAGCCTGGGTGATAGAACAAGACCCTGTGTAAAAATAAAAAAGAAAAAGAAAAAAGAAATGACATAACTACCACTTTTCAATGATGTGGTAACTCCAAGTCAAGAATTAGTTGCAAACATAAAGACTAAGTGAATATCTCCTCTGTAAAATTGAACTTTTGCCTTAAAATGAGCAAATCTATGCATGTGCCTGGATTTGCAACTCGGCTTGCATTTGTTCAGGTTCAGCATCAACCAGTCATCAAAGATTGATGTTGTATATGTGGATATGGATGCAATGAACACAGTGGTGCTGAAATGTTCAAAGGGTTGAATAATTTTTTTGAATTGCCTGGTTTATCCTGTAATAACTATGTTAACAGCTGTGCTGATGGTACAAAAGCAATGGTTGGTAAAACTGCTGGTGTCTTAGCACAAATCAAGGCAGCAGTGCCAAACTCTCCTAGTGGTCATTATATTCTTCACCACCAAGCAGTTGCAGGGGATAAAAAGCAGTTTCGCTGAAGAATATCCTTGATGAAGAAGTAAAAAATGTGAATTTTATGAAATTTCATCCTTAGAGTACATGTCTTTTTAATAGTCTCTGTTGAATAGGAAGTATGCATAGAACACTTATGCCGCATACCAAAGCATGAGAGCTGTTTCAAGGAAAAGCCCTCGTGTGATTGTCTGACGTGAGAGGTGACCTCGCCTCTTTACCCAAGGAACACCAGTTGAAAGAATGACTAACAGGCCAACTTTGATTATTCGGATTTGGGTATTTGGCAGACACTAACAAATGAACAAAGTGAGTCTGTTTGACAGGAGTTATTTGTGAACTATTTGTTGACAATGATAAAATTCACAACCTGCTGGAAAACTTGTATCTGTCTCCATGAGCTTGGCAGCTTCTCAATACTTAAAGATTTCTGATGAGATCAGTGATGATACTAATGACTGTGACTTTTTAACAATCTTATATAATTAAGTATGTCAACATTTAGAATATCTGCATACTTCTGTGAACCAATATTTTCAAATAGGTGATGCATGATGTTACAGTATCATGCATGGGTGAAAAAAATCCATTCAAAGTACAAGATAAATCAATAGATTTTAATGTAACTGAGTATGAAAAGTTGATTATTATGGTTTGAAAATCTAAACTGTGACTAGCCTTTAAAAAATTACCACGTCATGTTTGCGCACACTATCAAAGAAGAATATCATCAATTATCTGAAAATGCTATCAAAATATTCCTCACATTTCTAATGATTTATCTGTGTCTGTGGATTTTCCTAATATACTTCATTCAAAACTATATTTTATAACAATTTGAATCCAGAAGCAGATATGAGAATCCAGTTGTTTCAAGCCAAACATGAAAAAGATTTTATGAAAATATAAAACAGTGCTTCTCTTCTCATTAAAATTTTTTAGAGTTTGAGGCTGGGCACAGTGGCTTACACCTGTGATCCCAGCACTTTGGGAGGCCGAGGCAGGCCGATCACTTGAGGTCAGGAGTTCGAGACCAGCCTGGTCAACATGGTGGAACCCCGTGTCTACTAAAAATACAAAAATTAGCCAGGTGTGGTGGCACATGCCTATAATCCCAGCTACTTGGGAGCCTCAGGCAGGAAAATCACTTGAACCCGAGAAGCAGAGGTTGCAGTGAGCCAAGATCACTCCACTGCACTATAGCCTGGGCAACAGAGGGAGATCTGTCTCCAAAAAAATAGAAATTTCTTCTGGAGTTTGAAAAATATAGTTCTTTTTCATAAAAACGTGTTATTTATGTTAACATGTAACGGGCTTATATTGTTATTTCTAAATAAACAATACATATATTTAAAATATCTCAGCTTTAATTTTAATATAATAAATATCAATAGGTATAATCCATACAACAATAGCTCTTTAGGGTCCTCAAATTTCAAGAGTTATTTAAGGGGCCCCAAGTCCAAAAATTCTGAGAACCACTAGATTTGAGTAAGGGCAGCAGATGAGTTTTGGAAGTTTGAAGAGGCAAGAAAAGATGTGTGATAATTCTGATCATTTAGCAGAATGGGAAAGTGACTGGCCTAGGCAATGTAGTAGGATTGATGTGGCAGTGTGGCTTTCTTCAGCTACATTCAAGTATCTAAGAGCAGGCTTGGAACAGCTGAAGACTTGATTTTAACACAGATTGGCTTGTCAGGCTGATGAAAAAAAAAGGAAGACTAGAGTAAGGGGATTTTGTGTACACAGGGGCATGATTATGGTGATGTTTGGTGGAATCTAATCTGGGTGATTAAATTAGTCTAATCTAAACTGGGTGATTAGATTAGAAAAGACTGGAAGGTATGAAGGAGGATAGGCATAGTGGAAACTGTGATATATAATGAATTGTAGGCTCTGATTAGGTGGGAGAATGTTGAAGTTGGGGCTGTCGCTGGAGTAAGCTGGAAGGACAGAAGCTAGAGGTCCAAGAGTGGGATACTTACAATTTACATCGTGGAGGGGGTGCGACTATGTACATGGGTCCAGCACATGACAATGGGAGTGGGTAGCTGAGCTAGCATGGAGGACAAGGTGACAGGAGAAGAGAGACCAAGAAACTTGGGAGGATCATCTGCACTCAGGGCTAATAGCACCTGGTAGGATCAGTGTGTCCATTTCAGTTGTTAAGATGTTAAAATTCTTTCATATCAGTTGGTTAATGGCCACTGCTTAAGACCTGTGAGTGCTCCTCCATTGCCTTGGCTAGCCTGGCTCCTGTCCCTGGACCCAGGACCTCCCTAAGATCTGACCCAGCAATTAAAGGGTAATACCATGCCCAGCAGGAGGCCCTCCAGAGGACTGACATTATTTCTGATTGGTCACTGCCTGTGCTTTACCTGAACATTGTCTCTATTTCCATGAATATTGAAATCACCAAGAACTGAGGCTGACACTGTGTTGGAGAGAGAGACAATGAACGCAGGCTAAAATCCTCAAGGAGCAAAGACCCAGAGCTCTGAAGAAGGCAGAGGCTAGGAGCTTCAGAGCTGGGGATTTTCAGAGAAGGAGAACAAAGGTCTGGAACTCTTAGTGGGGAAGAAGCAGACAACTAGCCCACTTCTGAGTCCAGTGGTAGGAGGATGTAGGAGAGAAAGCAACCATCAGTTGTGAGGGCTACAGAAGAAACAAGATTCTGAGAGGAGAACCACATTTCAAGAAGGCAAAAGGAACTTTCAGAGAAGAGATTAAGGGTAGAGAGCAGTGCAGTGACCCAACAACTACTGTGTAATATCCCTCAGTATTCTGAAATGGAGTTCATAGATAATTTACCCTGCAGATACACATGATTTTGTAAAGTGAATCTAACACCCAAGTGTCATATAAAGGATAAATAAAAGGAGATGTTTTTGAATTAAATAGTGTGTATTTAAATATGGAAAATCTTGGAAATGCCCCCAATCAGTGTTAGGATAAAGTGGTGATATTCTTGCATTTGTATACAGAATAACCATGGATGATGGACACCCACAAATGCAGACAGATACTGTAATATTGCATTGATAACTCAAATACTATGAGCTACTTTGCCTTTGGTGATGTGATTTTTTCCAAAATAATAAACAACTCCTGGTAAAGTTTCAAATATAATAAAGTACAATCTTCTCTTGATTTGCATAGTAATTGCATTCTTGGAAAATTCAGCATATATTAAAACCATGCAAAAATATCTTAGTTTATATGGAAAGCAGAGTCAGATTCTAGCCTCAGATAACTATAATTGAGCTTTTTACCCACATGAATGTCTACCAAACATTTGAAAATCGAATCGTTTATGAAACAATTCTTCACATATAGGACTGTCTCATGATCACAGAACATCTAGCATCCTTGGTTCCCACCCATTTAATGACAGTCATGCTTTGCAATCACCCTATTTAAAATAGTCCCACAAATGTCCAGAGTTTTCCCTAAGGATCAGCACCAGACCTGCTGATGCCCCAGTGCAGGAGAATGAACAAATGCATGGTCCCAGGGGTGCCCTGTATATCTGGCAGTTGAGAAAGGGTGGGTGTTGGGGTCAGGTGGGGAGGAGCCCTGCAGAGAGTTGCAAATCTGTGATGCACAATCTCTGTTCCAGAGGGCCTGCCAATCTGGTGAGTGGATAACAGAGGAGTCTTTTAAGGGCATTGAAATGGATAGTTTTGATGTTTTGTGCTCCTATAACAGAATACCACAGACCAAGCAATTTATAAACAATTGAAGTTTATTTGGCTCACGGTTCTGGAGGCTGGGAAGTACAAGGTCAAAGGGCTGCATCTGCATCTGGCAGCCTTCTTGCTGTGTCATAACATGGTAGAAGGCATCACATAGTAGAAGGCGTCACATAGCAAGAGAGTGTGTGCATACATGAGAGAACAGGAGGTTGAACTCACAGCCTCAAGCCCTTTTATAATCAGTGCTTAATCCATTCACAAGGTTGGAGCCCTTGTGACCTAAACACCTCCAATTAGACCCCACCTCCCAACACTTGCATTGAGGATTAAGTTTCCAACACATGCTTTTGGGGGGACACATTCAAATCATAGCAGTTATATAAACCTAAGTTTTTAAATTTGTTTTGATAATACAAGAAATCCCAGGAAGGCCCACAATAGCAACAGTTTTAACAGGACCACTCAGTCAAGCCCTTCTGGATCTTATTTTTTTTTTTTTTTTTTTTTTTTGAGACGGAGTCTCGCTCTGTCGCCCAGGCTGGAGTGCAGTGGCCGGATCTCAGCTCACTGCAAGCTCCGCCTCCCGGTTTACGCCATTCTCCCGCCTCAGCCTCCCGAGTAGCTGGGACTACAGGCGCCCGCCACCTCGCCCGGCTGATTTTTTGTATTTTTTAGTAGAGACGAGGTTTCACCATGTTCGCCAGGATGGTCTCGATCTCCTGACCTCGTGATCCGCCCGTCTCGGCCTCCCAAAGTGCTGGGATTACAGGCTTGAGCCACCGCGCCCGGCCAACCCTTCTGGATCTTATAAGCATTCCCTTGTCAATTCAGGTTTTAAAATATCAGACAGAAGCTTTTCTGCATGGAAAGGGATACTTACAGGTGCTTGGTTTTCATTGATAGTCAATGTAATAAGGTTGTAAGTTTAAACTATACCTTTTTCATAAGCCTTAAAGCTCAATGTACCAATCTAGTTAATTTATTCACAAATCTAGTCATTTTGTATAAAAATAACATCACTTTCATTTGTCCTTTAATTAATGTTCAGTTAAGTTTAAAAAATAGTATTTCCTTAAATAATCCCATTTAACCATCACGGTTAATTAAATCCCTTTAAATTTTAGGAGAGGTGCAGTGGCTCACGACTGTAATCCAAGCACTTTGGGAGGCTGAGGTGGGTGGGTTACTTGAGGTCAGGAATTTGAGACCAACCTGGCCAACATGGTGAAACCCCATCTCTACTAAAAATACAAAAATTAGCCAGACGTGGTGGTGTGTGCCTGTAATCCCAGCTACTTGGGAGGCTGAGGCACAAGAATTGCTTGAACCTGGGAGGTGGACGTTGCAATGAGCTGAGATCACACTGCTACACTCTAGCATGGGCAACAGAGCAAGACTCTGTCTCAAAAGAAAAACAAAAATAAATAAACTAATAAATAAATTTTAAATTATAATCCCAAATTTAATACACAGTTGACCCTTGAACAACCCAGGTTTGAACAACAAGGATCCCCTTAAAAAATATAAAATTTTTTTCAACAAAAGTTACATCAAGTATGCCTACCTCTCCTACCTCCCCTTCTACCCCCTCTGCTTTTCCCACCTCTGCTATCCCTAAGACAGCAAGACCGATCCCTCCTCTTCCTCCTCCTCTGCTTCCTCAACATGAAGACAAGGAGGATGAAGCCCTTTATGAGGATCCACTTCCACTTAATGAATAGTAAATATATTTTCTCTTCCTTATGATTTTTTTTTTTTTTTTTTGAGACGGAGTTTTGCTCTTGTTGCCTAGGCTGGAATGCAATGGCGCCATCTCTGCTCATTGCAATCTCCACCTCCTGGGTTCAAGCAATTCTCCCAAGTAGCTGGGATTACAGGCATGTGCCACCATGCCCAGCTATTTTGTATTTTTAGTAGAGATGGGGTTTCACCATGTTGGTCAGGCTAGTCTTGAACTCCTGACCTCAGGTGATCCGCCCACCTCAGCCTCCCAAAGAGCTGGGATTATGGGCGTGAGCCACCGTGCCAGGCCCCTTATGCTTTTCTTAATAACATTTTCTTTTCTCTAGCTTACTTTACTGTAAGAATATGGTATATAATACATGTAATGTACAAAATATGTATCAATTGACTGTTACCAGTAAGTCTTATGGTCAATAGTTGTCTATTGGTACTTAAGTTTTTGGACTGTCAAAAGTGATACACAAATTTTTCACTGTGCAGAGAGTCCCTAACTCCCATATTGTTCAAGGGTCCAACTGCAATTGATTCTCTCAAGCACGTCAAATACCCTAGAAGACTGATTTACTCATGAGACAAACAAAACGCTCTTCAGCATGGAAACTCTAGTTACAAACATAATATTCCTATAGACTTAAAAACATTTCAGTCTTTTAGACAGTCAAATACTGTTTATAAGTTAAACAAAGTTTGTTTAACTTATAAACAGTATTTGTTTAAAATGCATGTTTTAAAATAAAATGATGTTTAATAATAATTAAACATTTCAAATTAAAATCATACAATTAATATGTCAGATTTCCCTAAATGTTTCAACCATCTGAAATAACTATTATATGCTATGTTTCTTGAGGAATTCAAAATGTATTCCTCAACAGCCTGTGGAAGACGTAATCCCATGGAAGTGGGCACGTCGGCATTCAGTCATTTGCCTTCATTTCACAGTCAGTAACAGGGGCTGAATTCTAAAGAAAATTGATTTCATGTGCTTGTTATCTCTGTAGTTTTTTTGTTGTTTGTTTGCTTGTTTTTTTGGGACAGAGTTTTGCTCTTGTTGCCCAAGCCGGAGTGCAATGGTGCAATCTCGACTGACTGCAACCTCCGCCTCCTGGGTTCAAGCAATTCTCCCGCCTCAGCTTCCTGAGTAGCTGGGATTACAGGTGTGTGCCACCACGCCCAGCTAATGTTTTGTATTTTTAGTAGAGATGGGGTTTCACCATGTTGGCCAGGCTGTTCTCGATCTCCTGACCTTAGGTGATATGCCTGCCTTGGCCTCCCAAAATGCTGGGATTACAGGCGTGAGCCACCATGCCCACCTCATCTCTGTAGTTTATTATTAACTTTCCTGAGTAGCAAAGTCATTTCCTCTATTACATGAAGCAGCTGTACCATCTCAGGCCAACTGATGGTCTTTGCCTGCAACTGGGGTTACAGGTTCAAGTTCGAAGTCAGAGGTGCCGGCCTGCAACTGTGATAGTATTTCTAGGCTGATGGTACCCAAGATTCAGGTTCACCTCTCTAACTCTGTCTTAAGGTTATGGGAATTTAAGTCCCCAGATTTTGTTATTACTTGGATTCTGAGTCACTAAGGGGAAGAAGTTATTCCCCTTAGTCACATTTTTTTTTCTTAATTTTATTTTTATTTTGAGACACAGTCTTGCTTGATCACCCAGATTGGAGTGCAATGGTGTGATCACAGCACACTGCAGCCTCCACCTCCTCTACTTAAATGATCCTCCCATCTCAGCCTCCTGAGTAGTTGGAACTATAGGTGTGCACCACCCTGCCCAGGTAATTGTTTTTATTTTTTTGTAGAGACAGAGTCTTGCTATGTTGCCCAGGCTGTTCTTGATTTCCTGGCCTCAAGTGATCCTCCTGCCTCAGCCTCTCAAAGTGCTAGGCTTAGTCAAATTTTTAAACCTTTACTGTCACTTATTTTACAGCTCTGTTGCCTGATAAGATTCCACACTCTTCATGTATTTTAATTCCTTGCATATCTCACTGATTAATTTGTATAATCATTTTATTGACACTCTTCCTTTGTGTCCCCCTTGAATCCTACACAGTCTAGCATAGCTCCTGAAACAATGGTTTCAATGTAGTCATTCAACCAAAATGTATTAAGAAGTACCTTCTATGTGCCAGGCACTATTCTAGGCCCTGGGAGTACAATAGAAAACAAAACAGAAACAAAAGATTCCTGCCCTCATAGAGCTTCCTTTCTAGTGGGTCCCTTTGCCTCCTCAATATCTTGAGCTACCACTTCAAGTCAGGGACTACGTTATGGGAAACCCCGGCTGGCTCAGGGCCCAGCACATAACAAAAACAGTTGTAGCTAATGTTTTTGAGGGCTTACCATGAGCCCAGGGTACTTCTAAAGTCTTTGCATGTTTCTCTCATGTAATCCCTGCAATGGCCCAATGTTGGAAGGAGGTAATTTTGTAGATGATTATGTGTCATTTGCCTTCATTTCACAGTCAGCAAGTAGCAGGGTCTGGATTCTAAACCAGTTTTTTGGCTCATATTTAACTGCTGTGCCACATCACCTTCCAGAGTAGTGTGAAATAAATGTTTGCCCAAAAAAGAAGAAAAAAATCCACGGGAAGTTCACGTGGCCCTAACCAGCTGGTTACCTTGGTGTGTGTTGACAAACCGGGCGTCTCCTTCCACCTGCCCCCCACGGCAGGTCTTCTGCGCTGGCTGGCTGGGTGTCTGCTGCTGTTTTATTTATGTAATATCCTTAATCTAAACCAACTGTACACCAGGTGTTCGGAGTCAGATTCTATCAGGAAATTCTTGCCTTATATTTGCTGCCGGAAAAACGGGATTTGATTAATCCATAAGGGAAAAACGATGAAGTGTCTATTGTTCATCTCCTCCTACCCCTTCCGTGGCTGACCACATGCAGACTGGAGGAAAGATGCCCTGTGGGAAAGCCACGGGGCCTGAATGTTTGCACATCAGCCAGTGTTCGGAGAATACACAGATGCAACTTTACTTGGATTCTTGTTTCCTGAAGAACATGACCAAGGTCACTAAATTAAATTCCTAATAAAGCCAAGTTAAGGAGACCTGGCTCCCAAAGCCCACATCTCAAACAGGACACTCAGTGGACAAACAGGAAGAGCCCTTATGGCCTGAAGGGCAATAACAATGACTTTTAGTGGCCCCTAGCCATCAGGTGTGCGGAACTAGGCTCCTTTGCTTTGGCAAAATCTCCAGCTAGCTGTGGCACCTGCAGACACTGTCTCTTTTAAACTGTACAATAAGTAGATGAGGTCAGTAACTTTCCAAGTGAGAAAACAGAGGCTCAAAGCAGGGACTCTCCTTCGTCACACCATGCTCACACTTCTGTTGAAGCACTCATTATGCTATATCGTAATAATTTTGTTCCAAAGGGGCTTTGTCTGTGGCATGATTCTATGACTTAGAAACCTCAAGAGTGAGCGTTTTGGAGCTGGGCACGTTTTTCAGTCTTCTGTAAAATGGAGGTTGACTTCACCTTTGAAGCAGATTGTTCCTTTGCTTTGGCAAAATCTCCAGGGTGTACCCTGTAGATGTAAGGCACCAGGATATAAGCCAGGTGTCCCTCCCTGGATCTTAAGGGAAAATAGCAAACACACTATTCATAGATGCTTTGGACTAGGAAGCAAATGCCCCACTTGGTGATGGAAGCTGTTGGGTGCCATTGCCACAGAACCATACCCCAGCTCTTGCTTTGTTGGGAAAAGAATAGGAACAGCTGCTTCTTGGCTATGTTCGAACAGAGCTGTCACTGGCACAGTGTTGCCTGCTCTTGATGAGCCTGTACCAGCTCCCACTGATACAGAAGGTGGTGAGCAGAGGACAGAAGCCAGGTTGGCAGATTCCTGGCTCTGGGACATGTGATGGAAAATTCCAGGTGCACTTCAGTTACCTGGGGCAAATCATACCTGCAGCTGGAGAGGGTCAGCCCTGACAGCGAGGCTTCAGCATGTAGCAAGGAAGAGTCCTTCACTTGGAGCCCAGGGCTGCACAGTCACCTCAGGCAGCAGCTCCTCAGGAGCACCAGGAGACAGCACCCATGATGCAGCAATGACGATTTCATGAGAAGTGGTCAGCAGTGGCCACAGAAGTTCTCCCTCTCCAGACTGCTTCCTGAGCAAAGGGCAAAACAGGACCTGACACCTGAAAGTAGCATATGGTGGCCCTAGTGCCAAGATACCCTTGTAGGAACCCCTGAGATTGCTTCAATGGGAGTGTCAATGTTCATGAGGCTCTTTATTTAATTCTTTTTTTTTTTTTTTAATTAATACAGGGTCTCTCTCTATCACTCAGGCTGGAGTACAGTGGCGTGATCTCTGCTCCCTGCAACCTCTACCTCCCAGGTTCAAGCGATTCTCCTGCCTCAGCCTCCCGAGTCGCTGAGATTACAGGTGCCCGCCAACATGCCCAGCTAAGTTTTGTATTTTTAGTAGAGACAGGGTTTTGCCATGTTGGTCAGGATGGTCTCAAACTCCTAGCCTTGAGTGATCCACCCGCCTTGGCCTCCAGAGTGCTGAGATTAGAGGCGTGAGTCACTGTGCCCAGGCTTAAATTTTTTTTTTCTTTTCTTTTTTTTTTTTTTTGAGATGGAGTCTCACTCTGTTGCCCAGGCCAGAGTGCAGTGGTACAATCTTGGTTCACGGCAAGCTCTGCCTCCCGGGTTCACGCCATTCTCCTGCCTCAGCCTCCCAAGTAGCTGGGACTACAAGGCACCTGCCACCACGCCCAGCTGATTTTTTGTGTTTTTAGTAGAGACGAGGTTTCACCACGTTAGCCAGGATGGTCTCAATCTCCTGATCTCATGATCTGCCCACCTCAGCCTCCCAAAGTGCTGGGATTACAGGCGTGAGCCACCGCGCCCAGCCAAAATTTTTTTAAATAAAGAATTTAAATTTACTCTTTTTTATGTTAAAAAAGGCTCATAAAGTACTTTATTTATTATTATTACCTTTTTTTTTTTTTTCTGAGATGTAGTCTCACTCTGTGTCCCAGGCTGGAGTGCAGTGGCACAATCTCGGCTTACTGCAACCTCCACCTCCTGGACTCAAGTGATCCTCCTGCCTCAGCCTCCTTGAGTAGCTAAGACTACAGGTGGATGCCACCACACCCAGCTAATTTTGGTGTTTTTAGTAGAGATGGGGTTTCATTATGTTGGCCAGGATGGTCTCAAACTCCTTGCCTTAAGTGATCTGCCCTCCTTGGCCTCCCAAAGTGCTGGGATTACAGGCATGAGCCACTGCACCCAGTCTATTATTATTATTTTTTGAGACAGAGTCTTACTTTGTCACTCAGGCTGTAGTACAGGGGTGGGAACATAGCTTACTGTAGCTACAATCTCCTGGGCTCAAGTGATCTTCTTGCCTCAGCCTCCCACCTCAGCCTCTCAAGTAGCTGGGACTACAGGCACGTGCCACTATACCCAGCTATTTTTTAACATATGTGTAGATACAGAGTCTCACCGTGTTGCCCAGGCTAATCTCTTGCTCCTGAGCTCGAATGGTCCTCCCCTCACCAGCCTTCTAAGGTATTAGGATTACAAATGTGAGCCACCACACAAAACCATGAGGCTCTTTGTTCTTGATCGTCATTAAACAACAACAACAAAAATGCAACAGCAAAATAGTCAGTGACCTGTTCATGTTTTCTTAATATTTCTTGAAAATTAAACTATAATTCTGTTTTTTCTCATCCACTAGTTTAGTCTCAATATTCTAAAATGAGTTTGATAAGGAGATAAAGACAAGTAAGAGGGGGAGGTTTTCAAGCCATTGTGACCTTGACATCAAAACATACTGTGACTGCTTTTTATCCTCAGGCACTGGTGAATGTAAACATAGAGGTTATGCAGGCTTGTCACCACCTGTACAAGGGAGGACTACATTCAGGTGCATGTGACAGAAAATCCAAAAATATCAGTGGCTTAGACAATAGGAATTGTTGCAGTAATGGCCTCCAATAAATCATTTTGCAGTAACTATGCCTGTGAGTGACTTGCTTAGATCAGGGGAACATTAGCATGTGTGACACAAGCAGAGGCTTGCAAAGCACTCACATGTGGGGCTTCTCTTGGTTTTTGCCTTTTTTGTTTTGGAAGTCTGAAACTGCCATGTGAAGAAGCTTAGGCTAAGCCTACTGGAGAGTGAGACCAGATAGAGCAAAGGTGCACCATCCCAGCCGAGGCCCTGCAGAACAACCAGCCTGCCAACCACCAGACATACAGAGTCAGCCTAGGCCATTCAGCTCCAGCCAATCCTCCAGCACCCAGCTGACCCATAGCATCAGGAACTAAATAAGATGGCTGTTGTTTTAGGCCATTAGCTTTTTTCTTTTTTCTTTTTTCTTTTTTTTTTTTCCTGAGACGGAGTCTTACTTTGTCACTCAGGCTGGAGTACAGTGGCACAATCTCAGCTCACTGCAACCTCCACTTCCCTAGTTCAAGGGATTTTCCTGCCTCAGCCTCCTGAGTAGCTGGGATCACAGGTACCCACCACCATGCCTGGCTGTTTTTTGTATTTTTAGTAGAGATGGGATTTCACCATGTTGGCCAGGCTGGTCTTGAATTCCTGACCTAAGACAATCTGCCCGCCTTGGCCTCCCAAAGTGCTGGGATTACATGTGTAAGCCACAGCACCTGGCCAGGCCATTAGCTTTGAAGTAGTTTGTTATTTACCAAAAGTTAACAGATACATATAATATAGAAACTTGTTTTCTTTCTCTTCTGAATGAGAAATACGAAGCCTAAGGATGATACAGCACCCTCACCTTGGCTTATTCCATCTTGTTGTTCTTCCATCCTCAGCCATGGCTTATACTTCCTGATCCAAGATGGTTGCCCAAGCTCCAGCCATTGCAGTTTGATTCTAGACAGTAGGAAGTGGGATAAAGGGGGAGGTAAAGAAAGAAGGGTATCCCCCCCTGGTCTTTTGCAAACACTCCCCGAGAAGTTTCACATACCACTTATGCTCATGGGCCATTTTCCAGAACTTAGTCACGCAGCCATAGCCAGTTACAAAAGAGACTGGAAAATGTAATCTTGCACCTGGGAGCCATGAACCCAGCTAAAAATCTGTGTTTTATTTATTTATTTATTTATTTATTTATTTATTTTACTAAACAAGAAGGGAAACAATTTTGGAGAAAATGAACAGCATCTCGGTAACTTCTCTCAGTTGTGAACTTCTGCAGCATAGAGTTTTATTCATCTTTGAATCTCCAGTACTTAGCAGGCACTCAGTAATTCAGTAATGTCTTGGAATGCTGTTGAGTGAATGGAGGACTGTCTATTCCTCAGACCACTGAAAGGGCACTTGCAAGTTTAGGAACTGCACTCCACCTCCAGCAGATGGTCCGCACTGCCCTACTATGAGTGATCAGATAGGGATCTTCTAGAGAGGCTTTGACTGCTGCAAGAGGACCACTGGCTTCAAAGTCAGATATCTTGTCTCTGTCATTTATTTCCTGTGTAATGCTGAGCAAAGTTCTTAACCCCAAATATCCTTATCTTTAAAGTGAGTATAAAAATTTCTACCTTAAGGAGTGATTGCCTAATGGGTACAGGGTTTTTATTTGGGGTGATAAAAATGTTTTGGGAATAGACAGTGGTGATGCCCGTATAGCATTATGAATGTAATTGCTGTCATTGAAATGTACACTTACAAATGGTTTAGAAAATTTCCTGGCTGGAGGGAGCAGCTCACAACTGTAATCCCAGCACCTTGGGAGGCTGAGGTGGGAGGATTGCTCAGGTCTGGGAGTTTGAGTTTGCAGTGATCCACCGTCATGTCACTGTGCTCCAGCCTGGGTGACAGAGTGAGACCCTGTCTCAAAAAAGAAAGAAAAAAAATTTTTTGTCATGTACAAGTTTGCCGTATTTCTGTGTGTGCCTCGTGAGTTTATAGAAAAACATGACAAGAGAAACCATAAAAAGGGCAACAGGAAAGAGCCATCACAAAAGGGTGGTCTGGGATGGGGCGAATGGATAAATGACAGCAATGGGAAGATAATAATTATATTTTCCTCGAATGCTTTGACCTGTAACCAGAATTCTTTATGGTGTTTTGGCAACATGCAGACCTCTCAGAGATATGCCTGACACACAGAAATGGTGAAGCAGTGGTCCCCCAGCGGCCTTCAAGGCAGGATTGATAGTGCTTATGTTTGTGAACTCTCAAAAACTTTAAAAGTCCAGCTGGCTGAGACAGAGTTCTCTCCATCTCTCTCTGAACTAGTCATTCTACTTCAATTCAGTCAATACTTAATGGGTGCATACATGCAGTCATTAGGGCTGTTAATGAATATTTTGGTTCTTGCCTTCAAAACATAAAGTCAAATTTGACCTCCCCACTTCCTTAGCTTTGGCAAATGAAAGAAAAGCAGAAGTGATATGTGTCATATTGGATGGAAAGACCTCCCCTGCCCTTCTCCTGCTTCACTGACTGCAGAAGCACTCAAGCAGAAACCTCCCTCCCCTGTCTATGAGTCACTCTCATGAGCCATACTTGCCACCCTGCACTAGACATGTGGCATAAGTGAGGAATAAACCTCTGTGTGGAATGCTAGTGAGATTCAGCATTGTTTGTTGCTGCAGCATTACCTGGCCTACCCTGACTGATGCTCTGTGTGTGTTTCACCCAGGGCTAAGTGAGTTATTTCACATAGAAACTAAACTCTGGAGTTAGAGAGCCTGGGTTTCAATCCTGGTCAGCTACTTTCTTACTGTGTGATCTTAGACAAATCAATAAACTTTCCTATTTATTTACTTATTTATTATTATTATTATTTTTTCGAGACAGAGTCTTGCTCTGTCACCCAGGCTGGAATGCAGTGATGCTATCTCAGCTCATTGCAACCTCCATCTCCTGGGTTCAAGTGATTCACCTGTCTCAGCCTCCCAAGTAGCTGGGATTACAGGCACACCACTACCATACCCGGCCAAGTTTTGTATTTTTAGTAAAGACGAGGTTTTGCCATGTTGGCCAGGCTGGTCTCAAACTCCTGGCCTCAGATGATCTGCCTGCCCCAGCCTCCCAAAGCGCTGGGATTACAGGCGTGAGCTACTTCGCGTGGCCCTTATTTCCTATATTTGTAAAATGGGGATAATAATGGCAATCATCTCACAGGCTTTTTGTGAGGATTAAACTATGTGAGTAATTAGCTCAATGCCAGGCACATAGTAAGTCCTCAGAAATGTTTGATGGTTATGATGTTGATCTCATGTAACTCTCACAACAACTCTGTGTAAGTGATATAGTTTGGATATGTGTCCCCGCCCAAATCTCATATTGAAATGTAATCCCCAATGTTGGAGGTGGGGCCTGGTGAGAGGTGATTGGATCATGGGGGCAGGTTTCTCACGAATGTTTTAGTACCATCCCCCGGGTGTGGTCCTTCTGATAGTGAGTGAGTTCTTATGAGATCCGGTAGCACTTTCCCTGTGGCTCTGTCTTGCTCTTGCTTTCACCATGTGATATGCCTGCTACCCCTTTGCCTTCCCCCATTATTGGAAGCTTCCTGAGGCCTCCCCAGAAGCAGATCCTGCTATGCCTCCTGTAGAGCCTGCAGAACTGTGAGCCAATTAGACCTTTCTTCTTATGAACTACCCAGACTCAGGTATTCTTTATAGCAATGTGTGAATGGACTAATACAGTAAAACATGAGGTTTCAGCACTGTTCCTGCAACATCACCTGGCCCCAGCCACACAAGTCATAAGATTAGGATCCAGCACTGGCTCATCAGTCCACCTTGGGGGCATAATTCTAAGTCCCTGGAAGCTGGCCAGCTCCAGTGTCCAACTACTTCTCATTCTGTCCTCATCTGATCTCTGGATTAGTCATTCACTTACTCAACCAAATTCGTGTAAAAGAGCTGTCTGGGCCAGGCGTGGTGTCTCATGTCTGTAATCCCAGCACTTTGGGAGGCTAAGGTGGGAGGATCACCTGAAGTCGGGAGTTCAAGACCAGTCTGACCAACATGGAGAAGCCCTGTCTCTACTAAAAATGTAAAATTAGCCAGGTGTGGTGGCGCATGCCTGTAATCCCAGCTACTCGGGAGGCTGAGGCAGGAGAATCGCTTGAACCTGGGAGGCAGAGGTTGTGATGAGCTGAGATTGCACCATTGCACCATTGTACTTCAGTCTGGGCAACAAGAGTGAAACTCCATCTCAAAAAAAAAAAAGGAAAAAAAAATGAACTGTTTGAGGGTTACTCAGAGCTACAGCCATCAACGCTGGTCCCTCAGTCAGAGACTGGTCCTGCTCTCATGTCTGAAAGGCAGGCCAGGAATCTAACCTTTAACTCTTGGGATCCACTTGATTTCCTCTGGCACCAGACTCACTGCTTGGTCTGCCAAAACCAAAAGGTTTTTTTTTTTTTATGATGATTATTATTTCTTAGTATAATTGACATGGGGTCTTGCTATGTTGCCCAGGCTAGGCTTGAACTCCTGGCCTCAACATATCTTTCTATCTCCACCTCCCAAAGTGCTGAGATTACAGGCATAAGCCACAGCATCAGCCCAAACACTTTATTTAAATCTTTCAAAAAACGTAATTGGTGTACAAGGTAAAAATACCCAGAAGATGCAAAAGGGTATAGAGAGATGTCTCCCTCTCAGCCTACATTCTGGACTCCCATTTCCTCTCCCCAGAGGCAACCATGGAGACCAGTTTCCTCAAAGTGGATCCTGAATCAATTCCTTGTTTCTTTCTCTAGCTGCACCATCCTGGGGCTGTAATTTTGCAGCACGCACCCTCAGTGCCCTATGGCCACACTCCCTACTCTGATACCAGCAAAACCCATCCAAAATCCTCCCTCTCCTCCTTCCTGCCTCCTAATCCTGCGCATCCTGCTATTTCTCTTCAAGCCACCTTCTCCAGGAAGAAATTTTTTTTTTTTTTTTTTTTTTTAGCAATTCCAGCTGTTCGTCATCCCTCGTCTTCCTGACAACAGAACTTACTATTTCTGCCACATATTCGGACATTCTGTCTTATCCATTGCATCAGGTGCTAGTTTCTAACTGCTCAATGGGGGCCACCCTCCAGTCTCCAATGAGCCTGGAGTTACCTGTCCGTCCCGATGGCCCCCACTACCACCTACACCCTGAAGACTCTCAACTCCACTCTCCTCAGCTTCAGATTTGTATTTCCAGTTGAAACTGGGCATCTTCCCAGTTGTCCTGTGAGAATGTCCAAAATGGAATTCCTCCTTTTGGCCCTTAACTTAGTACTTCCTGAATCCCCTCTCTTAAGGAATGGCATCAACATCTATTTTGTCATCCAAACTTGAAACTCCAGTCACTGAGACTCCAATGCTGGCCCCGTTCCCGCCTGCAGCGCCTAGCCAGGAGGATGTGTGCACAGGAAAGTGGGGGACAGGGTTCACAAACCGTGTCATCAGAAATGGCTTTCGGCTCCATCCCTTTCCCCGCATTCCCACCATTCCCTTGCCACAGTCTTTTGCCTGATTTAGGGAGATTGCTTTCCCTCCCTATAGCCTCTCTTCCCTCCAATTCACTGTCCCTTCACTTGGCACTGTCATCTTTCTAAAGGACAGTTGTGATCCTTCCACTTTCCTGCTTGAAAACTTTTCAGGGCTCCCCGCTTGCCTGCTGGCCCCTCCAGAGTCACCTCCTGTACTCCTCCTGCCACTCCCACTGCCACTGTCCCCCAAGCCCCTGAAATTCCAGTCAGGTGGTCACCCTGCCATTCTCCAAACAAGCTTCCCTTTCCTGCCTTTCCTCCTTTTAGCCCCTTGACTCCCATCCTTCCTCCTCTCCTCTGCCCACGCCAGCAGACCCAAAGGCCAGCACAAATGTCACCTCCATGAGGCCTTTCCCCTTTCCTCCAGCCCTGGCTGCCCACCTCCTAGGCAGAATTGCGACTTTGTGCTTTGTGGCCCTGCACGCTGTCCCTGAAGCTTACTCATCCTAAGGTAGTGTGATGCCTCCAGCTTTGCTGTTTTTGCTCAGAATGACTTTGGCTACTTTCCTTTCTTTTCATCATCCTTCAGATAGTTATTAAGGGTTTTCTATGTGCCAGGCCCTGGGCTGGACACTGGGGATATTGAGGATAATAAGGATTTTTTTTTCCTGCTTTCAAGAAGCTCACAGTGGCCGGGCATGGTGGCTCATGCCTATAATCCCAACAAGGAGGCCCAAGCAGCAGGATTGCTTGAGCCCAGGAGTTCAAGACCAGCCTGGTAGACATAGTGGGACCTTGTGTCTCAAAACAACAACAACAAAACCCACAGAAAACAAAACCAACTTAACCAGGTGTGGTGGCATGTGCCTATGGTCCCAGCTACTCAGGAGGCTGAGGTGGGAGGATTGCTTGAGCCTGGGAGGTCAAAGCTGCAGTGAGCTGTGATCACACCACTGCCCTCTAGTTTGGGTGACAGAGTGAGAACCGGTTTCAAAAAAAAAAGCTCACAGTGTAGCGGGATATGGTAGGGGAGGGTACAGAATATTGCAATTTAGACACTAAGGCACCGATTTCCCCTTTCATAGAGCACCTTTCTTTAACTTCCAGGCTAACATGTCTGGCCTCTCTCCCATTTGTCCACTACAGTAGGTGCCATGCATATTTCCCAGTTGCTTCCAGTTCCTCTGTGGGCCACCCTGTTTACTGCGGGTCACTACTTGAAACTTGGAGTCACGGCCCCTCAATGGAATGAGGACCCTCCCGACTAGCACCAGGAAGGATTTAGAGAGGCAGGCTTCCTTCTCCGGCTACCTGAGAAGAGGTCCCTAGGCCTCCCCAGACTACCAAAGCAGTCCATGGCACAGAGAGCTTAAGAACCTTGGTCTAGGCTGTGCGTGGTGGCTCACACCTGTAATCCCAGCACTTTGGGAGGCCAAGGCTGGTGAATCACTTGAGGTTAGGAATTCGAAACCAGCCTGGCCAACATGGTGAAACCCCGTCTCTACTAAAATACAAAAATTAGCCAGGTGTGGTGTCACGTGCCTGTAATCCCAGCTACTCGGGAGGCTAAGGCAAGAGAATCACTTGAACCTCGGAGGCAAAGGGTGCAGTGAGCCGAGATTGCGCCACTACATTCAAGCCTGGGCAGCAGAGTGACTCCATCTCAGAAAAATAAACAAACAAAACAAAACACACACACACACACACACACACACACAAAAAACAAAAATGTTACTAGTCTTTCCTCCACACAGAGTTTGAGAATCACCATTGATTATGGGGAATACAGTGGACAGAAAGTGGGGGAGAGAGATGGCACAACCGGGCAAATGCTCTGAAAAACAGATAAATAAAATGCTGGTCACAGATGAGAACATCAGTCTAGCAGAGCTGGCGAAGACAGCAGGGAGGAGAAAACCTCTGTGCTATGTTTTGCCCTGTGTCCATAGGTAGAGATGATGCCCTCCGTGTATCCCAGGCCATGGGTTCAGCAGGAGCAAAGGCAAGGACTGCAAAGTGCAAGGTAGATCAGAGTAGGAGGGTTGGCAGCCCCAGTGAGGCGTTTGCCCGTATGTGTTTGTGTGTTGATGGTTTGGGGCTTTTACAGTAAGTTGTGAAGAATCATACATCTATTTTAAGCAGGGAATGAAATGGTCACATCTGCATTTTAAATGATAATATTTGTTGAGTTGAACTAAATTGAAAAAGTGCTCAAGCACTGGTTGTCTCAGAGAAGAGAATTTTCCTCTTCCATCAGAATGTGCAAATATCAGAGATGGATTTCCATGCCCAGATGAACACCTGCAAGGATGTGCATGAATGAGGAATGCTCTGGAAAACCAGTTTGCCTCTTTTGTCCTCTCCTTTCCCCTTCCTTTTCCCTTCATCTTCTCTCTATCTGTGGTTGGCCAAATAATGGCCCTACAAAGATGTCCATATTCTAATCCCTGACACTTGTAAATCCTGCCTTATATGACAAAAGAGATTTTGCAGATGTGATTGAATTAATCATCCTGAGATTGGGGGGTTGCCTTGGATTATCCAGGGGGGGCCTGATATGATCACAAGAATCCCTGTAAGAGAGGAGAAGGGAGACCGGAGTTAGTCGTAAGAGGTTGGAGCAATAGCGGAGGGGCCATGAACTGAGGAGTGCTGGTGGTCTCTAGAAGCTGGAAAGGCAAGGAAATGGACTCACTCCTGGACCTCTGAATGAGCCAGCACTGCCAACACCTTGATTCTGGCCCAGGAGAACTGATTTTAGGACTTCCGACATCCAGAACTTTAAGAGAATTAATTTGTGATTTTTCAGCCACTAGGATTGTAGTAGTTTGTTACAGCAGCAGTAGGAATCTCACAAGTCACCTCCCCTTCCCTCCCTTCCTCTCCCCTCCTCTCCTCTCCCCTCCCCTCCCCTCCCTTCATCTCCCTTCCCCTTCCCCTTCTCCTCCCCACTTCACCCCTGACAACCCCTCCCTTCCCCCTTCCCCTCCCCACTTCTCCCCTCCTAATGCCTCCCTTCCCCTTCCCCCTCCTCCCCTCTCCTTCCTCCCTTCCTCTCCCCTTATCTCCCTTCCCCTCCCCACCCTTCCCCTTTGCCTCCTCACTTCTCCCCTTCCCTCCCTTCCCCTCTTCGCTTCTCTCCTTCCCTCCCCTCCTTTCCCCTTCCCCTCCCCACTTCCCCCTCCCCTCCTTTCCCCTTCCCCTCCCCACTTCCCCCTCCCCTCCTTTCCCCTTCCCCTCCCCACCCTTCCCCTTTGCCTCCTCACTTCTCCCCTTCCCTCCCTTCCTCTCCCCTCCTCTCCTCTCCCCTCCCCTCCCTTCCCCTTCTCCCCTCCCCACTTCTCCCCTCCCCTCCCCCACCCTTCCCTTTCCCTCCCCTCCCCTCCCCATTTCGCTCCTCCCCACTCCTCTCCTCGCCTCCCCTCCCCTCCCTTCCCCCTCCTCTCTCTCTTAGCACTGCCCACTAGTACTTGCTATAATGATGGAAATGTCCTATATTTGCACTGGTTGCCGCTAGCCACATGTGGCCACTGAGCCCTTGAAATATGGCTACTGTGGCTGAGGAACTGAATTTTAAATTGTGTTTAATTTTAATTTAGACTTAAATAGCTACACGTGGCTATTGAGCATATGGAACAATGCAACAACTTTTACTACAACAAAAACAGGAGGAAAATACAGTTGCCAAGAAGTCTTCAGACAGGATGTCATGGCATATTTTGTTAATGATGGTAGTCAGAATAAAGTAATGATGGAAATGAGTCCTTCTGCTTTAACCCAACTGTGCATGTCTTAATGTATCTGTGTCCACCAGCCTCTTGGAAAGAGGTCTGGGAGCCAGGAGCCTAGAGTTCTCACTTGATTTTGACGTGTTACCTTAGGCAGGTCACTGCCAGGATAGGGACAAGAACTAACGATCTTTGAGCATTAGCAAAGTGCCAGGTGTGAGGTGGTAAGCATTTTTACAGATAAGCACATCTGAACACCACAGCAAATCCATGTGTTATGGTTTGGCTCTGTGTTCCTACCCAAATTTCATCTTGGATTGTAATCCCCACGTGTCAAGGCAGTGACATGGTGGGAAGTGATGGGATTATGGGGGTGGTCCCCCCATGCTGTTCTCATGATAGTGAGTGAGTTCTCACGAGATCTGATGGTTTTATAAGTGTTTGGCAGTTCCTCTTCCTTGTCTATCTCTTTCCTGTCACCTTGTGAAGAAGGTGCCTGCTTCCCCTCCGCCTTCCGCCATGATTGTCAGTTTCCTGAAGCCTCCCAGCCATGCAGAACTGTGAGTCAATTAAAACCTCTTTTCTTTATAAATTACCTAGTCTCAAATATTTCTTTTTCTTTTCTTTTTTTTTTGAGGTGGAGTCTTGCTCTTGTTGCCCAGATTGGAGTGCAAAGGTGTGACCTCAGCTCACCACAACCTCTGCTTCCCGAGTTCAAGCGATTCTCCTGCCTCAGCCTCTCAAGTAGCTGGAATTACAGGTGTGCAACACCATGCCCAGCTTATTTTGTATTTTTAGTAGAGACGGGGTTTCTCCATGTTGGTCAGGCTGGTCTCGAACTCCTGACCTCAGGTGATTTGCCTGCCTCGGCCTCCCAAAGTACTAGGGTTACAGGCGTGAGCCACTGTGCCTGGCCTCAGGTATTTCTTTATAGCAGTGTGGAAATGAATTAATACACCATGAAACAGACATTTGTATTACTATGTTACACAGGTGAGAAAAGGAGGCTTAGAGAGACCCATGCAGTGAGGTGTAGGGAAGGTACTTGGAGCCAGTTCTAAGGCCAGAGCCCTTTCTACTGCCCTCTGGGCTTCCCTAAACTCTTCCTGACCAGTGACACATGCCTGGCAGGCCTCAGGCTGTCTACCCTCTCAGAGGTTAGGAGGACCCAATGAAGGAATGACCCTGGAATGTGAACAGGGCGAAGGTGCTGAGTGTGCTCAAGGGAGGGAGGTGACATTTTCTGAAAATCCAAACAGGCGCAGTGTTTCAAGATGGTTCTGCACTCTCACTGATATTGAAAATACTTCAAATTTTCCATTTAAGAAATGCCTCAGGCCCAGCCTCTTTCAATCATGTAAAAACCAATATCAGCTTGGAAAGGTTATCACTGCTTTTCCAATTCCAGTCAACATTAAAAATGCAAATGTTTGCTATTTAAGTATAGCCTTTGGACGCCAGCTCAGAGTGTTCAGGACATCAGGTAAACCACAGTGGGCAGCCACCTCCCCAGAGCTCAGCCAGCTCCACAGGAAGGAGGCAGAGGACATCCAGAAAGCCTGTGTCACACCAAGATGATGGTACCACTTCCAGCCCCATGGAGGTCTGGGTCCTCCGAGGCTGGCCAGTTTCAGCCAGTGAATCAGACATCCATTCATTAGGGTCAGGGACCCCATTGGTTTTCTTTGTTCTTGCGTCCCTGATACCTGGCTTAGTGCCTGCTTTGGAGTAAAAGCTCAAGGAATATTTGTTAGATGAATTAGTCCATTCGCCATCTGGTTTTTGATATTTTCTCATGTCCTAGGCACTGTGCTGGGCCTTTAAGCTGATACAGAAATAAGCCATTTGGGGAAATTAGTCCTGAGTAATTTACCATCCAAGAAGGATGGTAAGATGTGCAAATAATAGTAATAACATCAAATACTATCCAGTTATCCTCACCGTAAGCATTATTTGTGGAGGTCTGTCAACCACAGGTGTTTGAAATGTGCCAGACAGGGAATGCTTGTGTGGCTGGACATCAGGATTCTCGGAGATCTGGGAGCAACTGGGCAGTGAAGCCAGCAAAGAGAGTTTCCGGGAGGAGGTACCAAGAACTCTTCCAGGTGCTCTTTGTTCTTGGTGGTCCCCTCCACTCTGACTGTGAGATCCATCAGGCCTGGACGGTGTCTTCTGCAGCTCTGCACCCCAATACCTCACACGGGGCCTGAAACATCACAGGAAACCAACATAGATGAATAAGTGAATAAACATTAGGCATAAAGGCATAATAACACTAAGTTTTTATTGAGAGTTTAGTACGAACCAAACATTTTACAGACATCTTAATTAGTTATGATAGTCAGGAGATAGAGACCACATCAGTTTCTTCTACAAAGTGAATGTCATGTAAAGGATTGCTAAATAGGTATAAAGTTGTTAACTAGGTAACTGAAAAAAAAAACAAGAACTGACTTGGTCTATTTGGGCTGCTACAACAAAATACCATAAACTGGATAGTTCGTGAACAACAGACATTTCTTTATTACCGTTCTAGAGGTTAGGAAGTCCAAGATGACGGTGCCAGCAGATTCAGTGGCTGGTGAGGGTCCTGCTTTTTGGCTCATAGATGGCACCTTCTCCGCGTGCCCTCGCACAGTGGAAGGGGCAAGGCAGCTCTCTGAGGTCTCTTATAAGGACACTAATCCTATTCATGAGGGGTCCACCTTCATGACCTAGTCCCCTCCCAAAGGCCCCACTTCTTAATACCACCACTTTGAGGGTTAGGATTTCAACACCTGAATTTTAGGAGGGACACAAACCTTCAGGCTATATTCAGACAAACAAGAACTATAAGGAATAATAGAGACAGCAACAGTAGGAAGCAGCGATCATCCTAGGAATCGGCCTCACTGGGGAAAAGTTAGAATGATGAACATTTAGATGCTTCAAGGGGGGACTCTGAGCTGCAACTCAGAGCTCTGAGGAGGGGACACTGTTAGTCTGGTGCTGATGTCTCTGAGTTGGATGTGGTGAAGCTGGTTCCATTAGCGTTGGAAAAACTGCAAACTGGCTTCAGCTATTGCTGTGGGGAAGCCCTGCTGCTGCCACCAGAGTTAAAAGGCACGGATGAGGTGCTGCTCCTAGAAGGAAAATAGACTAGAAGCCCACAGGACACATATAAGAAGGAGCAAGTCTGTTTTCTCCTCCAATTGCATGGCTCTCTCTAGCACCCCGACTGGCAGAATTTCAGAGGGAGTCACCTGGCTGAGTAGAAATGGGATTTGTAGAGCCCCAGGCCCAGCAGCACAAAGCAGAGTACAGAAGAGTTTGGAGCTGAGACCCCATGACTACACAACTGGTACAGGAATCTTCCCGCCAGTGCCATGATGCAGGAATGCACTGCTATTACTCTTATTATATGATGAGGAAACTGCGGGTCTAGGGAAGTCAAGGTGACTTGCCTAGCAAGTTCGAGTGACAGAGCCCTGATGTGAAGCCAGGTCCATCCACTCTTTTTTTTTTTTTTTTTTGAGACTGAGTCTCGCTCTGTCACCCAGGCTGGAGTGCAGTGGCAAGATCTCGGCTCACTGCAAGCTCCGCCTCCCAGGTTGAAGCGATTCTCATGCCTCAGCCTCTCGAGTAGCTGGGATTACAGGCACTCACCACCGTATCTGGCTAATTTTTGTGTTTTTAGTAGAATTGGGATTTCACCATGTTGGCCAGGCTGATCTTGAACTCCTGACTTCAAGTGATCCACCCGCCTTGGCCTCCCAAAATGCTGGGATTACAGGCGTGAGCCACGGTGCCCAGCCTCCATCTGCTCTTAATGGCAATGCTCTACCAAGTTTCCTTCACATGTTTATGTTAACAATATGTCAGGACAGAACAGACTGAAGTCCCAGTGCTGTCAGGTTGGAGCTGAGGTGGGACAAGATGGGTGGGGAATTCAGGCATGGGGTAGTCCTGACAAAGTCTCCCAGCATGCCGCTGGACATCCACCAGCTTTGATTAGCTCTGCTGTGAAGCTGATACTCATATCACTGACCCTGCCAGCCCTACCTGAAAAGATTTTCTCCTTAGAAAGGGGCAGAAATAACCTCTCGCTTTACTGTCCTTTAAGGAAGTTGAGATCTTTGTTCTTTGACCAACAAACTCTTCTCCACGCTTCAAGACTCAGTTCAGACGTTACCTCCCCTGAGAAGCCTTCCTGATCTCTATGGACCCCGTCATGCCAGTATGGGTGCTTGCATAGGATTTGGTGCACACTCCTCGATGGGGCTTCCTTCTCTATAATACTACACTAGATTGTGGGCCCCTTGGGGATGGGCCTGGGTCTACTTAAGCTCTGCCTGGCACATGGTGGGCACCCAACCTAGCAGTGATTGTAAAGACTTGTCTCTCCCAAAAGCATGCTTCAGTGGGAGCCCTGAACGTCTCAAGACCGTATTTTTTTGACTCATTCTCTAACTTTCAAGTGTTCTCAATCTAGTGGTGAAGACATGTTTAAAAAAGAAAAACAAAAATCTACTGGCACAGGGCTTCATTTCTCCTGTATTCCAACCCATTATTTACACTTCAGTCAGACACAAATGTAGCCATCTAAAGTTCCTGCTAAAACCTTCCAGGGGCTTCCCATTGCTCCTAGGATGAAGACCAACTCCTCAATGTGATCTCCGAGGTCCTCCAGCGTTGGTCCCTGCCCTCCTCCAGCCTGGGGTCTCAGCACTCCCTGTTCCCCTTCTTCCAGCCTCCTGCTGCCCCTCCCTCCAGCTACTGAACCTCCTTCAATTTGCCAAACTCACCCACTTCTTTGCATCTTGGTGTTTGCAAGAGGAGTTTCCTCTTCCCAGGACCCTCTTCTCTTTCTTTGACTGAGTCCCTCCTACCTGTCAGCTGCTGAATCACTTTTGGGATGTTATTGGCAAGGTAACTCCATGCTTCCAGAGCAACCAGTTCCCGGATCCTGGCTCCCATCCATGAATTGCAACCGCCCACATTCGTTTAGTTCACTCCACTCAGTGCCAAGCTCCCAGGCATGTGGCAGGTACTCTGTAAAAATCCATTCTAATTAATTAATTTAAAACTTAAACAACAACAGCAACCAAACTAAGAGAGTTCTCTCCACACAATTTTGGAAGTCACAGGCTGCCCAAGACATGGTGAAGTAACTTTCTCCCAGTGTCTAGGGGCCATGTCAAAAGAGGACCTCCAGATTGGTGGAGAGGGTTCTGGAGGCAAAGTCAGGAGAGCAGAGGTGGAGCCTGGGTTCCCTGGGGGGTAACCAGTTGTCACAGTGAGTGTTAGCTTCTTCGTCTTTATGATGAATATAAAAATGCCTGTCTTGGCCGGGCATGCTGGCTCACCCCTGAAATCCTAGCACTTTGGGAGACCAAGGTGGGCGGATCACCTGAGGTCAGGAGTTTGAGACCAGCCTGGCCAACATGGTGAATCCCCGTCTCTACTAAAAATACAAAAATTAGCCAGGCATGGTGACAGGCGCCTGTACTCCCAGCTACTCGGAAGGCTGAGGCAGGAGAATCACTTGAACCTGGACGGGGAGGTTGCAGTGAGCCGAGATTGCACCACTGCACTACAGCCTGGGTGACAGAGCGAGACTCCATCTCCAAAAAAAAAACCTGTCTTTCCTGACACACAGGGGTGTGATGGCATGGCACATGCACATGTGCAAACCCTGTGCAAACTGTGAACAGCTGTATAAATGTCAGGTATAATCATTTTCACTGCCATCATCTTCAGGAGTCAGTCCAGGTCACAGCCTTCCCAGCTTTCTTCATAGCAGCCCAAACCCAGGCCTTAAGCTTTTCATCTCCTTTTCCCCTTGGAACTAGGCCCCAGCTCCCTACAGAGAAGATATATCAAAGCCCCACATGAGGATTTTTATTGCTCCGTATTGAATAAGCTTCCTCCTCTTGAGAGAGATTACAGGGAAGGTTGGGAAGCTAACCTAAACTTCCTGCTTCCCAGCCACCTTCCCCACACCTGACTCCAGTGAGGGGAGGCCTGTGGCTGCTCCTGTCTTTGTTCACTTTACTCATGGTCCTCTGCCCACTGTCTCTCCCTGAGATTTTCTTATTGTTCTTCGTGGACAACCAAGAGCCAGAGAGATTCATCAGGTAATTAAAAGGACCCAGCACACCCCCATCACTCCAGATTCCCAAAGCAATAAACCAAAGGACAGTTTGTGGAACATGACTGGGCCACAGGAATAAAATTGCCCTGAAATTGACTCCTTAATAAGGCAAAAGACATCCATTGCAAAAACATTATGAACCTATTATATGTCAGGTATTTAACATGTTCTATATCACTTAAACCTCATATCAACTTTCTCCATTTTATAAATAAGCAAATCGAAGCTCAGAAAGGTTTTAGTTAGATGAATAAATGGATGGGTCGATGGATAGATGGATGGATGGGTGGGTGAATGGGTGGATGGATAGGTGGATAAGTGGATGGATGAATAGATAGGTAGGTGAGTGGATGAATGCATGGGTGGCTGGGTGGTTGGGTGGGTGGAAGAGCAAATGGTTAGATAGATATGTGGATGGATACATGTATGGATAAATGGATGTGTGGAAGTGTGGATGGATGGATGGATGGATGGATGGATGGATGGTTGGATAGATAGATGGATGGGTAGATGGATGGAGAAGCTCCTTACCAGAGTCAAAAAGAAGTGGGTCAATCTCCCTAAAAATGCACAGCTGCCATGTCACTTGCGTTTTCATGTTGAGGTCCCTCATAGGAAGGGTTGTGCATGTCACTGGGCAAATGTAAGACAAGGCCATTGTGTGGCAAAGCTGTTCCCTAGAGCAGCAGAGTCACACATTTTAGACTGAAGATTATGGAAAGAATCTTTCACTACACATGCCCTCATGTGGATGGGTGTAAAGAGGGGAGCATGTGGGGAAAATGGGTGTGGGTGTGTGGATATGGGGTGCGGTGACGGGCCGTGTGTGTTTGTGTGTGAGGGTATGGAAGTGGGGTGGGATGTGTGTATGGGAGGTACTGTGAAATGGGAGTGGGCCTCTGGGTGGGTAGATGTGGGTAGGGATATGGCAATGGGAGGTGGCGGACAGTATAGGAGGGGAGAGTATAGGAGGGGAGTTTGGAAAGTTGTGGGTGTAGGTCTGTGTCACATTGCATCACACTGAGGGGATGGGCCTCTCTAAATGCATAAAACCACACATGTCTAAGCACTGTTAATAAACTCTTCTTCACTGGAAATTTTAAGCAAGTTTATTTTTCACTCATTCATTTTTCCATCATCAACACTGGTCTATAATGAGAAAAACAAAAAATTAAAGTGCCTTTAGGAACTTGCAATCTATGTAGAGAAGGTGAGACACAGGTGAATTCAATAAAAATAACGAGTACATTTGCCATGTGCCAGGTGCTGATTAACTGGTCATAACAGTTTTACACAAAAGGTACTATTGTGACTCCCATTTCACAGATGAAGAACCTGAGGCTTGGAGGAACTGGCTGCTGTGGTCTGAAGGTGTCCCTCTAAAATTCATATGTTGAAATGTAATCACCAGTATGATAGTATTAAGAGGTGAGTGACAGGGCTGGGCACAGTGGCTCACACCTGTAATCCCAGCACTTTGGGAGGCCAAGATGGGGGGATCACTTGAGGTCAGGAGTTTGAGACAGCCTGGTCAACATGGTGAAATCCCGTCTCTACTAAAAATACAAAAATTAGCCAGGTGTAGTGGTGGGCACCTGTAATCTCAGCTACCCAAGAGGCTGAGGCATGAGAATCACTTGAACCCGAGAGGTGGAGGTTGCAGTGAGCCGAATCACTCCACTGCACTCCAGCCTGGGTGATAGAGCGAGACTCTATCTCAAAAAAAAAAAAAAAAAAAAAAAGTGGTGAGTGAGGCCCTCAGGAGTGGAGCCCTCATGAATAGAAGAATTAATGTCCTTATAAAAGAGGCTTGAGGAGCTGTTGGCTGTTGGCCCCTTCCGCCATGTGAGAAGGCAGCAAGAAGTACCATCTTGGAAGCAGACAGCAGCCCTCACCAGACACAGAATCTGCCAGCACCTTGATCTTAGGCTTCCCAGTCTCCAGAATTGGGAGAAATACATTTTTGTTATTTATAAATTCCCCAGCCTCAGAATTTTTTTGTCTTTCAGCTTTTGTTTGTTTTGTTTTTGAGATGAGGTCTTACTCTGTCTCCCAGTCTGGAGTAGAGTGGCACAATAATAGCTCACTGTAACCTTGAACTCCTGAGCTCAAGCGATACTCCCACCTCAGCCTCCCACGTAGCTGGGACTACAGACATGCACCACCAAGCTCAGCTATGTTTTAAATTTTTGGTGGAGACAAGGTCTCACTTGCTATGTTGCTATGCCCAGGGTGGTCTCAAACTCCTGGGCTCAAGCAATCCTCCAGCCTTGGCCTCCTAAAGTGCTGGGATTATAGGTGTGAACCACAGCTCCCAGCCAGGTACTTTGTGATATCAGCAGAAATGGACTAAGACATTGGTCCAAGGTCAAACAGCTTGTGACTGGTGGAGCTGGGATTCCAATGCAGGCAATGTGTCCCCTGAAAATGTATTCCTAGGTATAACACCAAGTCTGTACCATCCGTCCCCAGTTGATATCCAAGGGATAGGCTCATGTCCCTTATAAAGGACTGGCTGCCAGGGAGCAATCAACCCAGTAAGATGCATAGTGCGCCTCTGAAGTCCTAACCCATTGCCCTAGGTCTACCGCTGTCAGCATCCCATCTCTTCATCCTTCCTCACCCTATGTCTCCTACCTGTTTCTACTTCTCATGTGACCCCAAGACCAGGCAGACAGGGAGTACAGGAAGGAGACATGTATAAACTTAAAGGCCAACCTCCCTCTCCACTCATCACCTTCCCAGCAGCCCTGGGGCTGGGACACTGGTCGCATGGTATTCTTCATCCCAAGGGTCTCCCTCCTGCTCCTCCTGGGAGGCAATACCTATGACAGCTATAGTGAGATCACTGGGCCTCACGCACATGGCCAAATCTGACTTCAGTTCTCAGGGTCATAATATTAACAGCATTTCCATCCATATATCTCTCACCAGGGACCAGAATAGGCTCTGGTGCTTTAGGCGCATTACCTCATTCAGTTTAATTCCCACAACAACCCCATGAGGAAAGATGATTCCCCATTTACAGATAAGAAAACCAAGGCTCAGAGAAGCCAAACAGCCCACTGGAGAGGAGACAGTGGCATGAGAGGACAGGCTTGTTTGCCTCCAGGACCCGGAACCCTGGCCGCACTGCCATGCTGTTTGGTCTCTCCCTCTCACACCAGGTTGTATGTAGAGTGAAAAACTGGTCCTGACTATTTCCACTGCCAGGTGGGGGAGACAGGGCGGGTGGGTGCTCCATGCTAAGTACCTTCACCCCTGAGGGTCAGACTTTCTGGGGAGGCCCACCCAAGTCTACGGCCCAGGAGACCAAGGAGTCTGTGGGGAAATAACTTCTCCCAGGTGAATCGAGTCAAGCGTGGTCACCCCTAAGCCAAGGCAGAGGAAGGCCTGCTGTCCCCCCCTTAACTTTGCCCCAGCATCCCCAGTCCTGGCCGCAAAGGCATTTGTGCTGGATCCTGGGCATAGTGGCCTTCGAGCAAAAACTAGGCATTCAAGCCCCTAAAACATTGGGGCCCGAATATTAAAATCCTATTTAATAGGGGGTAATGCCCGCAAACAGGGAGAAGAGCTCTCCCCATGGTGGTTCCTTGAATCATGGCAGGGCTCAGGGATGCTGAGGGTGCTGGCAGAGGCAACTCTGGGGCCGGGAGATAGAGTGACCGCTGCCAAAATCCAAGTGTCAAAGGTCGTGGGGCCAGCAGTATTTGCAGTGGGAGGCAGTTGGCTGCAGACTGGACTCACCCCTGAGTCACCACTGGGGGCTCCCAGAGACAGATTTGGGGCGAGGGGAGGAGTTTGAAAGAGAAGGGGGTACATGTCGTGAAACTGGAGTGAGAGCCTTTGTATTGTAAGTTATTGTTTCTAGCAGTTATTTATAAAGGACCCAAAAGACTGTGTTCCTGCCTCACGCCAGCAGAGGCTTTAGAAACACAGTACAAATGTTGGCCACTGTCCCTTCTAAAAGGAACAATTCAACAAACAGCTTTGGCTGAAAGGAGGGGACATTCCTCAGCGTGTTTTGTCCTACTCAAATCTGGCTGTCCATGGACGGCCAACTCAGGCTGGCCAGCAACCTATGATCTGTGGCCCAGCACAAAGAGAGCTGAGCCAATCAGATTCCTGCCTCAGGAATTTGAATCAAGAAATGCTGAGCCGTGCAGGCTGTCCGCTGCGGGGCTGCAGGCCACAGGAACTCCTTGGAAGATTCCAGATGGTGGAGCTAGAGCTGGGGGAGCCTATGAGGAGGAGAGAGATGGAGGATGCAGAGAACTGGCTAGTAGAAGGTTTACAATGAGAAGTCAGACTGGGAAGACAAGAGAAAGGCAGTGACACAGACAGAGGCCATGAGGTCTGGCCGGCGCCTCTGTCCCTGCCCCAGGCTCTCCCTCCCTGCCTTTCTCCTTTGGTGACTGAGTGTCTGATGGGACAGGAAGGGAGGGGAGCCAGGACAGCGACCACTTCCACAAAGTGGTTCTGGGGTGAAGAGGACCTGGTCATCAGCCCATGATGGCTCTTTCAGTTACGACAAGGACACCGAAGAGCCAAGTGAGCAAGAAAGAGAGAGTCCAGCGGTGACCATCAGCCACCTCCCACCACCACCCAGGCAAAGCAAGAAGTTGGCTTCAAAGGCCTGGGCAGCATCTAAATAGTGCCTCAGGAGGGCAGGCACAGTGGGGAGTGGTGACTTACAACCCTCTTAATTCCCAGCTTCTCTTTCTAACTGTGAGAACTTGGAGAAGAATGGACCCGCCCATGTCTTTGTTTTCACATCTATAAAATAGGATAAGAATAGAACCTCATTCCTTAGGCTGTGGGAGTATCCAGGAGGGTCAAGGCGGAGCCTGGGAGAGGCAACGCCTGTCCACGGGGAAATCCTCCTTTCAGCCACAGAAATTCTGCTTTTGAGCTCCTCCAAGAAGGGCTAGAGTGGGCATAAGAAGTTGAGGAGTCCCTTCCCCTATAGAATTTTCTGCCTGAAATGACTGCCTGTCCATCGACAAGAACATGCCCCTCTGTCTGTCGCCCTCAGGGACTCTGTGGGGAAGGAGGCTTCCAGAATCACCCTGGCTGCAGATCAGCCTTACTTAGCCAGGCTTATTAATAGGAGAACATCCATTTCTGTCTTAAAATAGCTGTAGAAAGTTATTTAAAATGAGCCGCAGTTGGGTGGTCAGATGGTTTGTTGTCTTCCTCTCAGGAGAGTTCAAGAACTCTCTCATATTTTCCTGTTTCATTTATAGTAAAACAGTCCTAACAGGAAGGTCCATTGCTCTGTGTAACTTCCTGAGTCAAGGATGCCCAGGCTGTTGGAGGGGTCTCAGAGTCAAGTGCCACCCCCATCCACTACCCACCACCCGCTCTACAGAGCTCTTGGCAGGCAGGCAGCCATCCAGCTTTGGCCTGGCTCCTCTAGGTATAGGGGCTTCCAGGCTCCCAGGGAGGAGCCTGGTTGGGAAGAGCCTGGTTGGGAAGAGAACTGGGCTTGGGAAACAAGGACGCTGGCCTAGAAAGAGTCACTCAAGACCCATCTAACTCCTGCTTTTTCCTCTGTTCTGAATATCTTAAGAGAGGCCCCGCAGAACAGAAAACCAAATACCGCATGTTCTTACTTCTAAGCAGCAGCTAAATCATGAGAACACGTGGACATGTAGAAGGGAACGACATACACTGGGGCCTGTCATATCAGAGGGTGGAGGGTGGGAGGAGGAGAGGATCAGGAAAAATAACTAATGAGTACTAGGCCTAATACCTGGGTAATGAAATAATCTGTACAACAAACCCCCATGACGCAATTTACCTATGTAACAAACATGCACTTGTATCCCTGAACTTCAAATAAAAGTTAAAAAAAAAATAGAGGTCCTGCCTAGAGCAAGGGTCTTGTAACAAAAAAGGCCCTTCCCCTTGGCCAGGCTCAGTGGCTCACGTCTGAGACAGGTGGATTACCTGAGGTCAGGAGTTCGAGACCAGCCTGGCCAACATGGTGAAATTCCATCTCTACTAAAAATACAAAAATTAGCTGGGTGTGGTGGTGCACACCTGTAATCCCGCTACTCAGGAGGCTGAGGTGGGAGAATTGCCTGAACCCTGGAGGCGAAGGTTGCAGTGAGCTGAGATCATGCCATTGTACTCCAGCATGGGTGACAGAGCAGGACTCTGTCTCAAAAAAAAAAAAAAGGCCCTTCCCCAACCTCACATCTTGTCTTCCCCCAGCCTTTCTATACCATTCCTTTCCCTCCTTGTATTTCTTTCTCACTCCAGCTTCAAAACCTATTTAGCCATGACACTCTCTGGAACCCTCTATCCATTGTGAACACACTTCCTTTTTCCTCCAGATCATCATCTTTTGCCATCACAGAAGTCTGCATTTCCTCTGCAGCCCTGCAGGAGAAAGTTGCTCACCCACACTCCACGACTCTGAGGCAGAAACGGTGGCTGGCTTGTCCCACCTCCCTCTTGTCACTTCCACATTGTTGCTCAACTCTTTCTTTGAGCCAAATGCCATCCAATCACTGTCCTCCTGATATGGTTTGGATTTGTGTCCCTGCCCAAATCTCATGATGAATTGGAATCTCCAGTGTTGGAGGTGGGGCCTCGTGGGGGGTGATTGGATCATAGTGGTGAGTTTCTCGTGAATGATCCAGCACCATGCTCTTGGTGCTGTTCTCGAGATACTGAGTTCTCATGAGATCTGGTTGTTTCAAAGTGTGTAGCACCTCCCCTCATCTCTTTTGCTTCTGCTCCTGCCATATAAGATGCCTGCTCCTGCTTTGTCTTTCGCCATGAGTAGGAACTCCCTGAGGCCTCCCCAGAAGCAGATGCTGCCATGCTTCCTGTACAGCCTGCAGAACCGTGGTGAGCCTATTAAAACTTTTTTTTTTTCAGTAAATTACCCAGTCTCAGGTATTTCTTTATAGCAATGTGAGAACAGATGAATACACCTCCTAAACACTAAAAATGGTCCAGTGCTGTCTCACTGAATCCCTCAAGACCTGGCTCATGGTCTTCCTCTCCAGCTCAAGTCCTCAGAGATTTCAATACCCGGGAGCACAACTGATTGGCCTGTACTTCTTGGACAGTATTAACTCCAAGAGTCTCCACCTCCACTTTGCTGCGGCCACCACTCCCAGACCCCACCCTGGATCTTGTCATGAGTCAGGACTGGGTCATGTAGTGTTCAGTATCTTCCCTTCTGGTTGCATTCTCCCATCCTTTGAGCTATCTCATGACCTCACGCCCATGACAACTATATTTTGACCTCCAAGAGGCCCCATCCACTGGTCCTTCCATTTCCTTCAGCCTATCAGTCTTCTTGGCTGAAAGTCCAGACCCTGTAGGTGATCATATGAACTGCACCCACCCCATCCTCCTTGCACTGCTATCCTACTGTACCTTCCTCTCCTGACAAATCCTTGTTATTTTCTTCCAGTCTCAGTGGAGATCCTTCAAGCCAGCTCCTCAACTGGTGCATCTCCGGAGCCCTTGTCTGTTGCATCCTCTTCTCTTCAACACTCCCCCTCTTCTGACATTTTCCCCTTGGCCTATATATCTGTCCAGTCTACACCATCTGACAAGAACCCTCCATAAAACCCCTCTACCACCCTCCACTTTGGTTTCCTCTCACTGTAGTCTATTCATGCTGTCACCCACTTCCTCACCACTCTTTCCCCAGCCCACAGCACCCTGGCATCAGTCCTGGTCACTCCATGGAAACTGTTTTCTCTGAAGCAATAGATTCAAGCACAATTGCTGTGTAACAAATTACAAATGACTCCAAAACCTTTTTTTTTGAGATGGTGTTTCACACTTGTCACCCAGGCTGGAGTGCAACGATGCGATCTCAGCTAACTGCAACCTCTGCCTCCCGAGTTCAAGTAATTCTCCTGCCTCAGCCTTCAGAGGAGCTGGAATCACAGGCACCCGCCACCGCACCCAGCTAATTTTTTGTATTTTTTTAGTAGAGATGGGGTTTCACTATGTTGGCCAGGCTGGTCTCAAACTCCTGACCTCAAGTCATCCAACTGCCTTGGCCTCCCAAAGTCCTGGGATTACTGACGTGAGCCACCGTACCCAGCCAATAACCCTTTTTTTATGCTTGTGGATTCTGAGGGCCAGGAAGTTAGATCGGCCACATAGTACAGCTCATCGCTGCTCCGTGGGGCCTTGTCTGGGCCGGTGACTCATCATCTGAAGGTTCATGCACTTTCATGTCTAGCACCCAGGCAAAGACTGGGTCTGCCAACCAGAGACCTATACACGGCTTGTGTGTGTGGCGTGGCTTCCTCACAGTGTGGCAGCCTCAGGGTGGTCTCGCTTCTTATGTTGTGCGCTCTAGTGTTCCAGCAAACAAGGTGGAAGTGGCATTGCCTTTTATGACTCTGAAGTCACTACGACTTTTATAGCTCAGAAGTCCTATAGCATCATTTCCACTATGCTTCATCAGTCAAAGCAGTCACAAGCCCACCCAGAATCAAGAGGAGATCATAGAGATCCCATTTCTCTAGGGGAGAGTGAAGAGGTTGCATTGCAGAAGAGCATGTGGGATAGGAAATACTGTTGCAGTTTATCTTTGAAAAATACAATTGGCCACAGACTTCAGTGATCTTCCAGTTACTAAATCCAAGGGACATGACTTAGCCTACTTCTGCTGCTATAGCAAAACACCTGAGACTAGGTAATGTATAAATAATAGAAATTTATTTCTCTCAGTTCTGGAGGTGGCAAAGTCTAAGATCAAAGAACTAGCCCATTTGGTTTCTGGTCAGGGCCTGGTTTTTGCTTCAAGGCCATGTCTTTATTTCTGTGTCCTCACATGATAGAAGACATGGAACAACAAGCAGTTCCCTTCTACCTCTTTTCTGAGGTCATTAATCCCATTCATGAGGGCTCTACCCCAAACGCTTAATCACCTCCTAAAGGCCACGCACCTCTTAATACTAACACATTGGTGATTAAGTTTTAACATATGAATTTTAGGAGGACACGTTCAGAACATAGCAAGATGTTTTTTAGTTAATATCTTGATCTCTTCTGTATTTTGTTTTGTTTTGTTTTGTATTTTGAGACAGGGTATCTCTCTGTCACCCAGGCTGGAGTGCAGTGGCACGATCTCAGCTCATTGCAACCTTCACCTACCAGGCTCAAGTGATCCTCCCATGTCAGCCTCCTGAGTAACTGGGACTACAGGCATGTGCCACTATGTCTGGGTAATTTTTGCGTTTTTGTAGAGATGAGGTCTCACTTGCCTTGTTGCCCAAGCTGGTCTTGAACTGTTGGGCTCAAGCGATCTGCCTGCCTTGGCTTTCCAAAGTGCCGGGATTAAAGATGTGAGCCACTGCTCCCAGCCTGTATGTGTTATTATTGATCATTCCCTGCTTCAGGAAACTGTCTACATTGTCCATGTGGGTTACCACACTCTTCCAGCTCTAGACAGACCTTTGCCCACTACCCCATCCCCCACTTCATGTGCACCTCTGCCTTCCTGTTAACGAGAATGTTCCCCAAGGGTCTGTTCTCAGACCACGGCTTAGCTCACTCTTTGGCTTCTCTCCTGTGACTTAGATTGCCATCTAGGTGCCATTAACTCCCAAATTTATTCCACCATATACCTCTCTAACAGTTGGTCTTATATACCCATCAGCCTGGTGGATGTCTTCAAAGACAGCTCAATTTTGGCATGTCCAGCATTGAACTCACCAACTTCCACTCTAAACTGGCCTCTCCTCTGGTATTCTCTTTCTCCCTTAGAGATATGTAGCTGCCCAAACTTTGACACCTCCTTTTCTGTCACCTCTCACATCTAATTACTTACTAAGTCATGATCATTTTGTCTCTTAAATGTTTCTACAATTTTTAGTTGTCATCATTCTAAAATTAGAAGATTAAGAATCAAAACCAGGTACAATGCATGCGCCCATAGTCCCAGTTACTCAGAAGGCCAAAGTGGGAGTATCACTTTGAGCCTGGCAGTTTGAAGCTACAATGTGCTATGATGGTGCCTATAAATAATAGCCACTGCACTCCAGCCAGGGCAACATAGCAAGATCCCATCTCTAAAAAAAAAAAGAATCGGAGAGTCAGAAAGGTTGTTATTTTCCAAGATTAAACAGCTATCATCTATTTATTCTTTATGTGTTAATCCACCACTTATTGATTACAACTAAGTTCCAGGAACTGTAGTGAAAAAGCTTGTAAGACATAATCTCTGGTTCTTTTCATTGGAGTGATAAGCAAGTAAGTACTAGATTACTATAAAGTGTGATAAATGTTGTGATCATGGGAAGCATTGGGTACTACAGGGGCAAGAATCCAACGTGGATGGGCCGGGCAAGGTGGTTTATGCCTGTAATCCCAACATTTTGGGAGGCCGAGATGGGTGGATCACTTGAGGCCAAGAGTTTGAGATCAGGCTTGATAACATAGTGAGATCCTGACTCTAGAAAATATTTTTAAAAAAACAAAAAAACTAGGCCGGGCACAGTGGCTTACGCCTGTAATCCCAGCACTTTGGGAGGCCAAGGCGGGCAGATCACCTGAGGTTGGGAGTTCAAGATCAGCCTGACCAACATGGAGAAACCCCATCTCTACTAAAAATACAAAATTAGTCAGACGTGGTGGTGCGTGCCTCTAATCCCAGCTACTCAGGAGGCTGAGGCAGGAGAATTGCTTGAACCTGGGAGGCGGAGGTTGCGGTGCACCACTGCACTCCAGCCCGGGCAACAAGAGCGAAACTGCATCTAAAAAAAAAAACCAAAAAACTAGCCAGGCATGGTGACTTATGCCTGTGGACCCAGCTACTTGGAAGGCCAAGGCTGAGAGGATCACTTGAGCCTGGGAAGTTGAGACTGTAGTGGGCTGTGATTGCACCACTGCACTCCAGCTTGGGCAACAGAGAGATCCTGTCTCAAAAACAAGAAACAAAACAACAACAACAAAATCCAACCTGGAATGGGAGGGAAGAAAGTTGGGGTTGTATTCGTTTTCTGTTGTGTTATAACAAATTATTCCAAATTTCAGCTGCCTAAAATAATAAATATGTATTAGCTCATAGTTTCTGGGGGTCAGAAATCTGGTACAGCTAATTTGGGTGCCTCAGGGTCTTCCAAGACTGTAATCAACGTGTCAGCTGGGGCTGCAATCATCTCACTGGTGACCAGAGGAGGTTTCACCCTGAAGACCTTCACTGGCTATTGGCTGAAGTTGTCATTTTCTTGCCACATGAGAGCAAGAGCTTTGAGAGAGAGAGAAACAGAGAGAAGAGAGGGAGCTCGAGCTAGAAGTCAGTCTTTCTGTAACACAACCTCGTAAGTAACATCCCATCACTTTTGCCACATTCTATTTTTTAGAAGTGAGTCGCTAGATCCAGCTCATACTCAAGGGGAGGAGATTACACAAGGGCATGAACACCAGGAGGAGATATCACTGGGGGCCATCTCAGAGACTATGAGAGAGACCAAAGGAGATGACTTACAGCAGGTGATGTCTGAACTAGACTCTGAAGGAGTTAGCTAGGTGAAGAGTTACAGGACTGTCTTAGCAGAGAATGCTATGTGTGAAGTAACCTAGAAGGGAGAGACAGAGTCTGAGCCTGGAGGAATTCCACGCTCAGTAAGGCTGGAGGATAGGCTGCCGTCTATGTGGAAACTGGAGGCAAGTTGATGCTGTTGAGATGCATTTGACAGCTAATCCTGTCATCCAATGGTGCCTCCCAAGTTAATGTCAAATTCCTTGCTTAATATGCTCTTGTTCACTCTGTTTTTGCCAAGTTTTAAATAGTTAATCAACATTAAATGTTTCATGTACACACAAATAAATATATATATAATCAAATAAAAAATTGAACTCACAACCTCTTTCCTATTTACAAAAACAGAGCAGTTTTTCAGTAGAGCACATTTATAAATCATTACAAATGCGAAAAGCATGACTAGAATTTTCAGTTATCGGTGGGTGGAAATCCCCTTATACTTTAGAATGTATTTATTTACTTTTTTTTTTGAGGCAAGGTCTTGCTCTGTCACCCAGACTGGAGTGCAGTGGCGTGCTCTTAGCTCACTGCAGCCTCCACCTCCCAGGTTCAAGTGATTCTCCTGCCTCAGTCTCCCGAGTAGGCGGGATTACAGGCATCTACCACCACGTCTGGCTAATTTTTGCATATTTAGTAGAGATGGGGTTTCGCCATGCTGGCCAGGCTGGTCTCAAACTCCTGACCTCAGGTGATCCGCCTGCCTTGTCCTCCCAAAGTGCTGGGATTACAGGCGTGAGCCACCACACCCAGCCTTATTTACTTTATTTTGTTGTTGTTGTTTTTTTTGAGATGGAGTCTCACTGTATTGCCCAGGTTGGAGTACAGTGGCTCAATCTCGGCTCACTGCAATCTCTGCCTCCTGGGTTCAACCGATTCTCCTGCCTCACCCTCCTGAGAAGCTGGGACTACAGGTGTGTGCCACCATACCCAGCTAACTTTTGTATTTTTAGTGGAGACAGGGTTTCACCATGTTGGCCAGGCTGGTCTTGGACTCCTGACCTCAGGTGATCTACCCACCTTGGCCTCCCAAAGTGTTATGTTAGGATTACAGGCGTGAGCCACCACGTCCCGCTATTTACTTTTTTAAATAAAATTTTACATTGAACTGTAACACTCATAGAAAAGCAAACAAATAATAAAGGTACAACTCAATGAATTTTCACTAAGGAAAATATCATCTAGATTTAAAAAATAGAACATTGTCACCCCCAGTCTCCCCTTGTGCCACTTTCCAGTCACAAACCCTCTCTCTTCCCCAAAGATAATCACTACCCTGACTTCCATTATCGTAGAGTAGTTTTGCCTGTTTGAACTTTATGTGAATGGAACCATGCAGTCTATGCTCTTTGCATTTGGAACTCATCATTTATTTTTGTTAGACTCATGCACGTTCCTGCATGTAGTAATAGTTGGTTCATTTCACTGCTCTATAGTATTCCTTTGACTAGACCACCATGTATGTAGCTATTCTACAGTGACTAGAACTTTAAAGTGTTTCCAGTTTGAGGGAATTATGAATAGTGCTGCTATAACCATTTATGATTATGTCCCATAGTGTACACATGTACACATTTCTGTTGAGCCTATGTGTAGGAGTGGAATTGCCAGGTCATAGGTATATGTATATTCATGTTTAGTAGATACTGACAGTTTTAAAAGATGGTTGCACTAATTTATACTTCTAGGAGCAATGCGAGTTCCATTTGCTCTACCTCTATCTACATCCTTGCCAGTACTTCAAATCTATATTTTTATGATAAGCTATTCTGAAGAGTATGCAGTGATATCTTATTGAGGTTTAATTTGCATTTCCCTAATAACTAATGATGTTGGGCAATTTTTCATATGATTCACCTTTTAAATATATTATTTTGTGAAGTGTTTGTTGATACCTTTGCTCATTTCTCCCTTGGGCTGTCTTTTTCTTATTGCTTTGCAGACATTCTTTATATATTGCACTAATTTACTAGGGTAGCCAGGCAGCCATAATAAAGTACCACAAACTGGATGGCTTGAATAACAGAAATGTATTTTCTCAAAGTTCTGGAGCCCAGGAGTCTGAGATCAAGGTGCTGGCAGAGTGGTTCCTTCTGAGGGCTGTAAGGGAGAATCTGCCCTATGTGTGTCTCCTAGCCTCTAAGGGTTAGCTGGCAATTTTTGGTATTCCTTGGCTTATAGATCTCTACCTTCATCTTCACATGGGCTTCCCCTGTGTGCGTGTCTCTGTGTCCAAATTTTCCCTTTTATGAGGACACCAGTTATACTGAATTAGTGATGGTAGCAGCTGCTGGCACCACGCTGGCTGCAGCTGCCCAAATCATGGCTGCAGACCCAGGTTTCCTGCCCTATGGAACAGGAAGGAGCCCCACCCTCCTGAGTGGAGCTACAGCTGCCCAGACTGTGGCTAGGGATCTGAGCCTGTGCTCTTGGTGGGGGTGCCGGGAGCAGGCAGGATCTGCCCTCCTGGGTGCAGTTACAGCTACCCGACCTGCAGCTGCAGGTCATGGGTCTCCCGCTCCATAGAGCAGACAGGAGCCAAAGACAAACCGGAGTCCCACCCTTACCAGTTGGCTGGGGCCGGAGCTCCCTGGCTGCTCTCCCAGGCACAGGACCTGGGCATCTCTGTAGCCTGCACTCTCTGGTCCCGGGAAGATGACCTCCACCCCCAGACATCATCCCTGCAGGCTCAGGGGTGTCTACTCTCACTGCCTGGCCTCTCTCCACTCCTGGTGCCAGCTCAGATCTTGGAGCAGGGCTGGGGCTGAGCCTAGAGTCCATGAATGGCAACCGGAGGGAGACAGAGTCCTGGGCAGAAGGGGGCGTGTCCCTGGTAAGGCCACACCTTCAGGCCAGGGCTTCCAGTCCCGCAGACCAGACCGGAGTGAGGACTCATGATTCCTCTTCCAGGCCTGCCCATGGTCGCCCATGGACCATTTGGCATGCATTTCTTCCCCTCCAAGGTCCATAAAAGCCCTGGGCTTAGCTAGAGCAAGAGATGGGGGCGGAGAACTGAGAGAAGACGGCACAGGAAGACCAGTTGCAGAGAGGAGCTACCCTCTCTGCTGAGAGCTTCAGAGACCTGCAGAGACATCTGGGCTACCAACTGCAGACAACCCTCTCTAGGGCCTCCTCTCTGCTGAAAGCAGCAGACATCGGGATAAGCTGCCTATAGAAAGGAGCTACCCACTGTGGGTCTCCTCTGAGCCATTCTAACACTTAATAAAGCTCATCTTCATCTTGTTCACCCTTCACTTGTTTGCATACCTCATTCTTCCCGGACACAGGACAATAACTCAGGCTGGCCACAAAGGTTTCCAGCCAGAAAATTGACACCTCAAAGATTCTATAACATGAGGGCCCACCCTACTCAAATATGACTTTATCTTAGCTAATTACATCTGCAGTTACCCTATTTCCAAATAAGGTTGCATTCTAATGTACTGGGGAGTTGGGACTTGGACATATGAATTTTGGGTGGGCACAATTCAACCCATAACATATATGTTTTGAAAATCTTCTGGCTGGGCATGGTGGCTCATGCCTATAATCCTAACACTTTGGGAGGCTGAGGCAGGCGGATCACTTGAGCCCAGTTCAAAACCAACCTGGGCAACATGGCAAAACTGTGTCTCTACCAAAAAAGTACAAAAATAAGGCAGGCATGGTGATGTGTGCCTGTAGTCCCAGCTACTCAGGAGGCTGAGGTGGGAGGATTGCTTCAACCCCAGAGGCGGAGGTTGAGGTTGCAGTGAACTGTGATCGTGCTACTGCATTCCAGTCTGGGCAACAGAGCCAGACCCTGTCTCAGGAAAAAAAAAAAAAGGAAAAAAGAAAAAATACTCCAGTGCTTTGCTGTTATATTCTCTCTCTCTCTCTCTCTTTTTTTTTTTTTTTTTTTGAGACAGAGTCTTGCTCTGTTGCCTAGGCTAGGGTGCAGTGGCATGATCTCAGCTCACTGCAACCTCAACCTCTCAGGTTCTAGTGATCTCCTGCCTCAGCCTCCTGAGTAGCTGGGATTACAGGCGCCTGCCACCGCCCCTGGGTGATTTTTGTATTTTTAGTAGAGATGGGGTTTCTCCATCTTGGCCAGCCTGGTCTCAAACTCCTGACCTCATGATCCACCCGCCTTGGCCTCCCAAAGTGCTGGGATTACAGGATAAACTACCACACCTGGACGCTGTTATAGTCTCTTAATGATGTTGTAGCACATTAAAGATGGCAATAAATTCTTTTTCACTCTCTCCATTGAGAGTTGGTGTTTATTACCTCCTCCCTTGAAAAAAAGCTTGTCCTGTGACTGATTAATCAATAAAAATGTGTTGCAAGTGATCCTGTGTTAGTTCTGGGTCTAGCCTTGAGAGAAATGCAGATTCCATGTCTTCCCTCTTGAAAGGCTTGTTCTTGGAACGTTCACTCTTGAGGCCCCAGGCTATGAGAAGCCCAAGCCACACAGACAGGCCATGTGTAGGTGCTCCTGAATCAACAGCCCCAGCTGAGCTCCTGGTCAGTAACCTGCATTAGTCAACCAGCCATGTGAAAAAACCATCATGGACATTCCATCCCAACTGAGCTCAACCACAGCCATCACCTCCTCAGGACACGGAGATTTCTGCACTTCCAGCATGTGTGGCACTCTTAAGGTTGTGCTGGAGAATGACCCAGGGAACCACTCTCACCACACAGCAGTGCACATAGGTGAATCAGGGTTGAGGCACCCACTGGCCAGGCTCCAGGAATGTTATGGGCTTGGAGTGCTGAGATAGTGGTGCCTCTGGGCTGATGTGCGTTTATCTAGGTGAGGAGCTCAAAGGGCCTAAGCGAGTGTGGCAGTGAAATCAGAGCGGTGGCAGAGGCAGAAAGGCTGCCATGTCACTGGACAGAACTTCTGTGCTGGCTGGGCTTGCCAGGAAACATGCATAGAGAGTTAGGGTTGGGAAAGTTTATCAGGAACAGCATCTGTCAAAGAAAGAGGCAGAATTGGGCAGGGAGAGCTGTCAAATGGTAACACTCTGAGCAAAGACTGTCCAGAAAGGAATCCTGCCTTTGGGGGAAATGGTGAGGCCTCATTCCACCTCTTTGCTCAGTCATTGCCTGAGAGCTGCCCAGAGGCCGCGGAGACCTCAGCCAGACAGTTGAAGTGGTGTGCTGGAGCCAGCTTGCTTTGGCTGGCAATAGCTGATGGTGAAATTTTCAGGAATTTGACGAGCCAGTTGTTAAAGACAGCTATTATTACAAATTAAATTATGTAAACTTATAACTGAATAAAATATATTAAAAACAAATCTAATACAGATGGCAAATAAGCACATGAATAGATATTCAAGATCATTAACCATTAGGGAAATACAAACGAAAGGTGTGATTAGATATCTCTACACACTGATGGCTAAAGTTTTTCTAAAACATTGATAATAACAAGTGCTGAAAAGGATAAGGGGCAACCAGATCTCTTGTACATTGCTGATGGCAGTGTAAAATGGTATAGCCATGGCTGGGCGCAGTGGCTCACACCTGTAATCCCAGCACTTTGGGAGGCTAAGGCGAGTGGATCACCTGAGGCCGGGAGTTCAAGACCAGCCTGACCAACATGGAAAAACCCCATCTCTACTAAAAATACAAAATTAGGCTGGCGTGGTGGCGCATGTCTGTAATCCTAGCTGCTCGGGAGGCTGAGGCAGGAGAATCTCTTGAACCCAGGAGGCGGAGGTTGTGGTGAGCCGAAATTGTGCCATTGCACTCCAGCCTGGGCAACAAGAGTGAACGCTGTCTCTAACAACAACAACAAGAAAAGTACAGCCACACTGGAAAAGTTTGGTAGCTCCTTTTCTTTTCTTTCTTTCTTCTCTCTTTCTCTCTTTCTTTCTTTCCTTTCCTTTCTTTCTTTCTCCTTTCTCTTTCTCTCTTTCTCTCTTCTTTTTTCTTTTTTATTTATTTTTCTTTTCTTTTCTTTTTTTTGGACAAGGTCTTGCACTGTTGCCCAGGCTGGAGTGCAATGTCACAATCTCAGCTCATTGCAACCTCTGCCTCCTGGACCCAAGTGATCCTCCCACCTTAGCCTCCCCACCATGCCTGGCTACTTTTTGTTTTTGTTTTTTTGAGAAGGAGTTTTGCTCTTGTTGCCCAGGCGGGAGTGCAGTGGCATGATCTCGGCTCATGGCAACTTCCGTCTCCTGGGTTCAAGCGATTCTCCTGCCTCAGCCTCCCAAGTAGCTGGGATTACAAGAACCTGCCACCATGTCCAGCTAATTTTTGTATTTTTAGTAGAGACCGGATTTCACCATGTTGGCCAGGCTGGTCTCGAACTCCTGACCTCAGGTGATCTGCCCGCCTTGGCCTCCCAAAGTGCTGGGATTACAGGCCTGAGTCACCGTGCCCAAACTGCCTGGCTAATTTTGGTATTTTTTTGTAGAGACAGAGTTTCACCATGTTGCCTAAGCTAGTCTCGAGCTCCTGGGTTCAAGGGATCCTTCCATCTCATCCTCCTGAAGTGCTGGGATTATGGGCATGAGCCACTGAGTCCAGATTGGTAGTTTATAAAGTTGAACATACGTTTATCATATGAGCTACCAGTCTCATTCCTGTGTATTTTTCCTAAAGAAATGAAAATTTATGCTCACACAAAAACCTGTACAGTATTCTAGACAAAAGAAAGTAAAGGAGAAAGGTCAATATTGCATACTAAATTTAAAAGTGTGCCATGTCTGTAGCTATTACATTGTAAATAGTACAAAAAATTGAGGGATATTCTAGTATTTGAAAACAGTTATCTGATTCACAAAGAAGTCACTCATGCTATTGAATAATGAATGAAGTTCCCAATATACACCTTTGTTCTTTTACTTTCATTTTAATCCTTAATGTAAACAAAAATACCAATCAATGTTCATGTCAGAATCATACCTGATATATGGAGTCTTTAAACAGAAATACGGGTAAAACAAGGTTAGATATTAATGGGCTGATGAAAATGTAACTAGAGGCCCTCAGGCACCTTATTCTGCATTTCCTCTAAGAGCAATGGTTCAGTATTCACTATATCAGTGTTTGAAGCCACTTGATAGAACTTATAGAACTACAGAGAATACTGAGAACCCACTGTACACGTGCACACATTTCTCCCTGCTAAGAGCTGGGTTTTTTTGGGTTTTTTTTGAGGCAGAGTTTCGCTCTTGTTGCCCAGGCTGGAGTGCAATGGCACGCTGCCAGCTCAACACAACCTCCACCTCCCAGGTTCAGCGATTCTCCTGCCTCACCCTCCCGAGTAACTGGGATTACAGGCATGCGCCACCATGCCCAGCTAATTTTGTATTTTTAGTAGAGATGGGGTTTCTCTATGTTGGTCAGGCTGGTCTTGAACTCCCGACCTCATGTGATCCACCCACCTCAGCCTCCCAAAGTGCTGGGACTACAGGTGTGAGCCACCGTGCCCAGCGAGCTGGTTGTGAAACATTACTAACACACCACTGACTGCAGGAGCTCACCACACTGGGGGCTGCCAGCGAACCACATGGCTGTGGCCTGGCAGTCCTGTCTTAAAGTGAGATCTGAGTGATACATCTCCATGTTGGCCCCAATTTCTAGGCCTACAGTTAGAGAGGTTTAGTATTTGGGTTACAAAGATGTAAGTTGGAATCCTACCTCCCCAATTTACTAGTTGTGTGTCCTCAGGCAGGTAACACTGTGCCTCATATCCTCAATAAGAGACCAGATATTTCAGTTTTGTTGTGAGTCCCAATGAGATTGTATCATGTATGTGAAATGCCGGTACATGGTAGATAGTGTGAAAGGAAAATATCTTGGGACCCCAAAATCATTAAGGAAAACTCAAGCTGGAAACTGCTTAGGGCAAACCTGCCTCCCATTCTATTCAAAGTTATCCCTCCGATCACTGAGATCGATGTATATCTGATTGCCTCCTTTGGAAGGGCTAATCAGAAACTCCAAAGAATGCAACTGTGACCTGGAAGCTCCCTCCCTCTCACTTAGAGTCTTCTTGCCTTTGCTTCAAGTTGCCCCGCCTTTCCAGGCCCAACTGACGTACTTCTTATAATATTGATTGGTGTCTCATGTCTCCCTAAAATGTATAAAACCAAGCTGTGCCCCGACCATCTTGGGCATATGTCATCGGGACTTCCTGAGGCTGTATCACAGGCACGTCCTCAACCTTGGCAAAATAAACTTTCTAAATTACCTCAGACATGTCTCAGATTTTCTGGGTTCACAATAGTGACTAGTATTAATCCTCCTACACACAACCCCAAACTCCGACAAAAGCACAGAGACACCCTATTCTTTCTGCTGCTCAGTCCTTTGATTACAGAGGATCAGACTGCAGTAGCATTGTGCCCAGTCATTCTAAATCAGTTTTCAACACGAGTACTCACTCTGTCTGCTGGGTCCTGCAGTGGAGATGCCCAAACCTGAGATTCTAGAGACCTGCTGCCTGAAAAAGTTTCCCTCTTTCCAGGACCGTACGAGGGGCCCACCTTACAGTCTAACTCTTGATGCTTTCCTGTCATGACAGGAATAGTAGGCAATGTTCTTGCTGGTGTCTCGGTGTCTGGGGCTTCTGGTTTTGTGTGTATGTGGGGGGTGGGGAGTAGAGGTAGGGATAGAGGATTTGCTTTGTCTGTTTTTCCTCTCCCAGTTTCTCAGTACCCTAATCTGGGCTTTAGAAACCCCAGCTGCCGCAGTTCAGGTCTCGCTTTCTCTGACTCAGCTTTACCCTCAAGACACAGTCTCATCTCTGAGTCATCAGGCTGGTCTCCTGCTTTCGAGGACAGCAGTCTGGCACTCCCTCCCGTTCCATCTTCCCAGGAAAGGTGCTGTCTCCACACCCCAGTGCCAGCCCCTAACTTGGCTCACAATGCCCAGAACCAAGAAACAAATTCTCCATGAGATCAGAGAATGTCCAGAGAAAAGGTTCCAGGACCAGGAGTTGTGGAACGTCTGGTTTCAGTTCCAGCTCCACCAATTTGCTTGTGTGACCTTGGGCCAGTTCTGGAGCCCACCTGAACTGGGCTTCCTCTTCCCTAAAATGGAAATATGATCCACACTGGGTCTATCCCACAGGGATGTTGGGAAGCCTAAATGAAAATAGTATGAAGTGCCCCCAGACATGAGAGCACAAACCCCTGGCCTGTAGGCTGGATCTGATCCATAAAGCCATTTCCTTTGGCTTGAACAATGTTGACCTATGTAGACAGTGTTTAGCATTATACAAATGAGCTCCTAACAAATTTGGGGCCTTCACTTAAATATCTGACTTATTGCTTTTTTTTGAGATAGAGTCTCGCTCTGTTGCTCAGGCTGGAGGGCAGTGGTGCGATCTCGGCACACTGCAATCTCTGCCTCCTGGGTTCAAGTGATTCTTCTGCCTCAGACTCCTGAATAGCTGGGATTACAGGCACACACCACCACACCCAGTTAATTTTGTATTTTTAGTAGAGACGGAGTTTCACATGTTGGCCAGGCTGATCTTGAACTGCTGACCTCAGGTGATCCACCCGCCTCGGCCTCCCACAGTGCTGGGATTACAGGCGTGAGCCACTGTGTCTGGCTGATGGCTTCTTTTTAAAAATGGGAGGATCTGGCCACATGAATCTCTTTCCCTAGATGGCAAAGTAGACTGAACTGAGTAGCAGCAGCCCGTTCCCTTGGGCAAGAGCCTGGAGCTCCTATCAGGCTCACCACAGTCCCCACCACTCCCTACTATGTCCCAACACTGGGACCAAGTCTCTGCTGCCATTTATTATTGCTCTGGGATATTGATTTGCTCCAGTGGAGCTCTAGTGGAAGTGAAATCGTTCTAATAACCATATTTCTATAAAAATGTAAAATGAAAGTCCCAGAAAGTACTCCCCCATCTGGGTCACAATGTCAAAAAGGAAACCCCTTTGTTTAAATGTTAGCCCTTGCCAATGGGCGCATGAAGGATGCCCATGGTGGGGGTCAGAGGTAGCATCCGGAGTCTTACGGACTCCATGGCCCTCTACTTCCCCATCTCTGTTGTCTTCACCTGTAAAGGGAGAGTAACAGCAGCTCCTTTCTCCAAGGGTTATGGTGCACAATGCCCACCAGGCACTTAGTGAGCTGTTGATTCAAGGTTAGCAGTTGAAAGGCAAACATTTTGAACTGATAAAAAACTTTGGTGGGCCGGGCGCGGTGGCTCACGCCTGTAATCCCAGCACTTTGGGAGGCCAAGGAGGGCGGATCACCTGGCGTTTGAGACTGGCCTGGCCAACATGGCGAAACCCCGTCTCTACTAAAAATACAAAAGTTAGCTGGGCCTGGTGGTGTGCGCCTGTAGCCCTAGCTACTTGGGAGACTGAGGCAGGAGAATGGCTTGAACCTGGGAGGCGGAGGTTGCAGTGAGTGGAGATTGCGCCACTGCACTCCAGCCTGGCAATAGAGCGAGACTCCGTCTCAAACAACAACAACAACAACAACGACGACAACAACAACAACAGCAACAAACCTTTGGTGGGAGGTCGGAGTGTGAAATGGAAGACTTAGGGTTCCTGAGTGGGACTACAGCAAGGACTGGAAAGGAAAAAAGGAAATGGAAAAAGACGATTTAGGAGAGGTAAAAGATCTGTTACTAGTGGCCGGGCGCGGCTCACCCCTGTAATCCCAGCACTTTGGGAGGCCGAGGCGGGTGGATCACGAGGTCAGGAGATTGAGACCATCCTGGCGAACACGGTGAAACCCCGTCTCTACTGAAAATACAAAAAAATTAGCCGGGCATGGTGGCGGGAGCCTGTAGTCCCAGCTTCTAGGGAGGCTGAGGCAGGAGAATGGCGTGAACCCAGGAGGCGGCGGAGCTTGCAGTGAGCGGAGATCGCAGCACTGCACTCCAGCCTGGGCAACAGAGCGAGACTCCGTCTCAAAAAAAAAAAAAAAAAAAAAGATCTGTTACTAGGACCCCAGCCCTCACTGGCCCACCTCCGCTGGCAAGCACCTCACTTACTGCACCCAGCTTCCCAGTGGCCAGACCTGGGTTCCAGTCCTGGCTGGAGCAAGTCATTACCTTGTCTGGTACTGTTTCTGCACCTATCAAAAGAGGATGGAAATGTCTAAATGAACCGAGATAAACGCATACGAAAGCACTTTGGGAATCTGAAAAGCGCTATGAACAGGTTAGGAGTTTTTGGTCTCTTTTCAAAAAGTTTTTCTTCTAAGCTCATGTTTATCAAGGGCTTTTGAGTTTATCCAGGCTAAGACCCTCCCCTTGGTTTCACAATTCTGCCCCTTCCTACACACCAAAGCCCGCGCCGCGTCAGGAGTCTTTTTTTTTCTCCCCTAGCGAAGGCGGAGACTCGGGCGCTGTTGGCAGCTGGCGACGCGGGGCGAAGCCGCGGCTGGCGGCGCCTGGCCAGTCCCGCATCCGCCGCGGTGGGTGTGCCCACAGGGGTGCGCCGGGGCCAGGGCCGAGCCCGCCGGCCAGAGGGCGCCTGGAGGGTGTGCGCGCCGCGGAGGACCAGGGTGCGCCAGCCCCGGGGTGCGCGCCTGGGACGCGGACTGTGCATCCGGAGGCTGCGTGCGTCCCGAAGCCGGGGTGTGCGCCTAGCTGCCCCGGCCGGGTGCACAGCGGACCGCCTCGCGCACGACTTCCGCAGCTCGCCAAGGTAAGGGACTCTGCGACCCCAGTCCCCGGCAGTGCGCCGGGGTGTCCAACACCCGCCCTGCGCTACCCGGGTGTTGGTCCCCGCGCTCAACCACTCTCCTCTCACCTCCGCCACCCGCCTCGCCCCCTCCCCAGCGCCGCGTCCTCGGCTCCCTTTAAGGCAGTGGCTGCAGCAGCTTGGGCCGACCTGGCGCCCCCGCCTCCCAGCCTGGGGTCTGCGACAGAAAAGGAGGGGGGCTGCTCGGGCTGCCCCAGGGTGGACGCCGCTCCCTTTCCAGCCCGGATTGGCTCTCCGCGCCCCGATTCTAGGGATGGAGAACACTGATGAGTAGGGGGAGGCCGTGCTGTCCTTGCGTCTCAGGTGGTGCAGCCCCCGCCCAGCTTTTCCCAGCTGGGCGCTGCGGTCGGGGATGCAGCCTGCGGGACTCGGCGCTTGCCGCGGATTTCCACTACTACCTGGAATCTAGCTCTTAGTTCCTCTCCTGTCGCAAAACTCTCCCCGTAGTGCCAACCCTGGCACTCCTCGGCCTCTGGCTGAACTTTCAAGGGCTCCCTTTGGGCTGCGACCTTGGGTGGTGGTAGTGGGGCAGCTCCGAGTGCTCTAGACGCCGGCGAGGGTTCTTTGCCCAGCCGGCATGCCTCCTGTGAGCTCCTCCTTTCCCTTCGGCCTCTCGGGTAAGGTGACTCTGGTACTTTGTCCCCGCAGACTGGCCAGAACTGGGAGTTGAAAAGTCGAGCCCATGGCCGCCAAGCTGGGTCTGAACCTAACTCTTGCCCTGGGCATCCTTCGGGGCTGCCCGACACGTCTTAGTTCCTAAGCGCCCTGGGGTGCAAGCCTTTAGGGCAACGAGGGAGTATTTTCCAGGAGAGGGAGGAGGAGATTCCAGGAGAGGGAGGAGGACCCCCTGAGGCCTGGGCAAAGTCCTATCCACCAAATAGGGCCAGAGGAGGATCAGATGCAGCCAGTGACCCGGCTGAGGCCTGGGGAGAAAGCATCTTGAGTTAAACACGATTCCCAAGGACCTTCCTGGGTAAATCAAGCCCAGGTTGTTTAGAGCTTCTCAAAATGTGACACAGGAAAGCTACACCGGAAATAGAGGCAGAGTCTGTTCTAATATTGCCTTTTCAAACCCAGCCTTCCCACCTCACTGGACCATAATGTGACCTGGGGAAAGTGAGTTTTGGGGAATGGCTCCGGGATCAGACCAGACTGATTCAATCAACAAATGCTTTGTGCCAGGCACTGGTCAACGTAGTGAGGTACAGAAGTGAACAAAACTGGCACTTTCTGGCCTCATGGAGCTTGCATTCCGGTGGCCAACACCAACAGGAATCAAATCACTCACATAAATAGAGAATTCTCCAGTGCTGAGTTCTTTGAAAAGACTAGATACCCTGAGAACCTGATAAGTCCAGTAGTCGGTCAGTCTGCAGAATGACCGGAGAGAGTGGAATGAGCCTTCTAGGCATAAGGAGCCACATGTGAGACAGCCTCAGGTGAGTAGCAGAGTGGGTTAGAGGAACTGAAAGCCTTCCTTGGCTGAGTTACTACCAGGGGCCCAAATGGGCAGTCCCTTAGTTGCGCATCCCATTGAGCACCTTCCTTTCTCAACTGTAATAATGAGCAGTTGGAAGCCCCCGGGCTAGATCACAGAGTGGGGAGAAGGAGAGAGAGAGACCAACAGCAGCTTGCTGGACTCACTGCCTCATGTGTGCACCTTGGTCAGACAGCCCATGCCACTTGTGGTGCCAAGAGCAGCGGTTCATTCCCTAACGTCCATTCAGCCCACAGTGAACCAAAGCCTCTGCCCAACATTTACGGAGATTTGTGCTAGGAGTGGTGGCTCATCCTAGACTTTTAAAACTAGAAAGCACTTGTCGACAGTGTAAAATTCCTTAGGGTGGCATATGTGGCATTTCCTCGTCTGGGCCCTACCTACCTTCCCAGCCTTATTTCTGGCTCTAACACTTCCCCAGCCCCTTGCAATGAGCACCCTCAATATGTTCAGCACAATTATGCTTCAGGTGGTTCCTGGGCCACGCGTTGCCTTTGCACATACTACTACCCTTGGTCTAAAATAGTCTTCTTGTCCACCCAGTGAATGCACTCTTAGCTTTGAACTTCAGCATTAAACGTAAGGTTTTTTCCTCTGTAGAAGGCCCTTCCTGACAAGATAGAGGCAAATGCTGCCTTCCTAAAGTTTCCTGGACATGCTTCTGTCACAGCAAACATCAGCTACACTGAGCATCTTAAAAGCAGGGCTCTCCAAGTATCTAGCACAGAGCAGGGCACATAGAAGGTGTTCAAAAAATGCTTGTTGGATGGAAACTGTCCTGTATTTCTTAACTTTTTTTATGGGGGGAGGGGATGGTGGTTATTGCATATCTCTTTGAGATTCTAATGAAAATTATGGAAACTCTCCTCCAACTGCATAAAACCTAAAATATCTTGCATACAATGTTACATGATTCACAGCTCCCTTCTCCATTAACCCATTTCCAAAACTTTGGACTTCAATTTTACAGAAAATGGATGCTCAGTGAGGTGCAGTGACTACCTAAGTACCCACAGCTGGCTATGAGTAGGGATTCCCAAGCTCCTGACTTGCAGTTTAAAGCTCCTTCCAGCTCTGTCTGCTTCTCTTAGCCAACAACCTCTTTTCGTCCCTGGTACTTTATGAAGGCCACTGATCATGGCTGGAAGATGGATATCTTGGTTTTGCTTCCGTTCAGTAGCAGCCTAAGGTGTGACAGGGAGAAAAATCTTATTATGGGCAGAGTTGACCATTAGGAAGACAGATGGGCCCTCTCCCTGGCCTGTTTGCCACCCCTTGCCTGCAATGTTATTACATCTGTTTTAGCTGGAGGAGGGTCACGTGTGCTTCACAGTTACCTCCTAGGTCCTGGATTGGGCCATATGGGCCAGACTGGGAGACGCCCTTGATGGACCATTGAGATCAGAGGCCCAGCTATTGACCTTGTCAAAGGTTTCTTCCTGCAGAACATGCTAAGGAGAGAATGGAGTTCTTGCTTGCTGCTACCAGAGCTCTTGCCTGCCTGGCCCCTGCTTTCTGCAACAAGATACCTGCTTCAGGCTATTCCATTCTTAGCAGATCGGGATTTTCATTCATTCAGTAATTCACCCATTCTTTGAAACTGCATTGAGCCTCTGCTCTGTGCCAGGACCCGTGCTGATTCCAGTTTACAAGAAAAGGCCATGGAGTTTGTGTTTGTGCACTTGTGGCTCTGCAAGGGGAAGGGAAGAGGCAACTTTTACTCCTAGTTCAACCTGTACTTCTGTAGGTATGGTGGGGAGGATATTTAGGACTTCTTAGTGCTGAGAATATGCTTATTTTATTTATTTTTGGGAAAGGATCTGACTCTGTTACCCAGGCTGGAGTGCAGTGTCATGAACATGGCTCACCGCAGCCTCCACCTGTGTACTCACTTTTAAAACTCTGATGTTGTGCAAGTTATGTCAACTCTGGGGGGGACTCAATTTTCGTTTCTGCACAACGGGTTTGAGAACAATCCTTTCTTGCCAATTTCTGGATGGTGGCGTGGATACAGTTATCACAGATCCACTCGATTGTGTGTGAAACAGGAGCAGTACCATATCGTAATGTACATGTGTGTCGATCCCTGGCATAGTCAAGCTTCACCCTAATCCTAGAGTTAGTTACTGCCATAATCCCCAATGTATAGGTAAGGAAATCGAGGCTCAGAGAGGTTAAGTGACTTGCCCAGGGTCATGGTCCATATTAAATGACCATAAAACTGGAATTTCACAGAGCCCTCTGTCTTTGGAGATCAGATGGCTAACCACTTTGTGCTACCCTGTAGTAGAGTTTGTGGGGGGAGGCATGGGTTTAGAGGTCAGTGTATTCTGGGATTGGAGCCTAGATTCGCCACTAAGCAGCTGTGTGATTTACAGCTGGTCCCTAACCTCTCTGTGCCTCAGAACACCAATCTCCCAGACCAAGTTTGGACTAAGAGGCTTCTAATGGGCCTTTCTGTGAACAGCCTCCAGTCTACACAGATAATATTTCAAAGGAGGATTAAAGGAGAGAAAAGGGGTCCTCCAGCTAAAAATAGGGCTGTCACAGTTTCCAGGATAAAATAAATGCTGCCCCAAGATTTAAAGTACGTAGATGGTGAATGTGATACACGGGCAGTTATAGATTGGTGGCATCTAAAGAAGCTGGCCAAATGTTCCTTCTCCGAGAGAAAGAAGCCCTGTTTTCAAAGGATCACCTCACTGTCTTGCCCAGGCCCTGGGCTCTGCCCCCTCAAATAGCTTTCTGGAGACACAGGCATTGTGGGAGAAAACACAAATCCCAGCTCCATCACTGGCTTCATTTTTTCCCCAAAAGTAAATAAAACTTGTTGGTTGGATAGATTTTTTTTTTATGTGGTTGTGGCTTTTTCCCCTTTGTGTGGAAGGATCCTTTGTGTCTGCAGAGTTTCCTTTGGTATGTATTTCTAATTTGTGGCTCTGACGTCAAGTGACAAGGGGGGAGAGAAATACAGCATCGGGAGAATTTGCTCCACACAAGGATAAAAGAGCAGCCTTTGGTGCCGATTCCCCTCCACAGCCTGGTTTCTGCCCAGCAGCCGAGAGACGCCAGCTCTCGGTGCCATCGGTTTGGACGTTCCTAGCAGGGCACCAGGCAGCAGGGCTGAGTGTTTTCAGGCTCTGCGCTCAGTTCATCAGTGATTCCCACTCTGCTCTCCCTTCTGCCTTAGAAAACGTAGCCATCCTACTCCTGGGGAAAGGTGTAAAAGACAGAATGGAGGCTGGCCGCAGTGGCTCAAACCTGTAATCCCAGCACATTGGGAGGCCGAGGCGGGCCGATGGTCTGAGGTCTGGAGTTCAAGACCAGCCTGGCCAACATGGTGAAACCCCATCTCTACTAAAAATGCAAAAATTAGCTGGGCGTGGTGGCAGGCGCCTGTAATCCCAGCTACTCGGGAGGCTGAGGCAGGAGAATCGCTTGAACCCGGGAGGCGGAGGTTGCATTGAGGCCAGATCGTGCCACTGCACTCCAGCCTGGACGGCAAGAGCAAGACTTCGTCTCAAGAACAAAACAAATCAAAACAAAGTGAAACAAAAAGACAGACTGGCAAGTTCGATAGCGACTGAATATAATAGTGTGGTCAGGGTCTACAGTTATTAGGTACTATGTTGAGTATGAATGGGGAGGGCATTTTATCAATGTTTAAATTTAAAAAATTTTTTTATTTTACCTTTAGTTCGGGGATACAGGTGTAGAATATGTAGGTTTGTTATGTACATATGCATGTGCCATGGTGGTTTGCTGCACCTACCAACCCGTCATCTAGGTTTTAAGCCCCACATGCATCAGATATTTGTCCTAATGCTCTCCCTCCCCTTGCCCCTCACCCACCAGCAGGCCCCGGTGTGTGAGGCTCCCCTCCCTGCGTCCGTGTGTTCTCATTGTTCAACTCCTACTTATGAATGAGAACATGCAGTGTAATGTTTGAATTTTTAAGAGATTATTTTCATGGATCATTTGTGTGATTTGAAATAAAAAATAATAATAAAAGGCATTACCCACCTGCCCCTCCATAATAGGGTGTTTGGGAATGAGAGGGAAAGAAAGGGAAAATGGCTTCACCATTTATTATCCCCGTGAGCCTGAGAAAATTATTCAAGTTTACTAAACTTCAGCTTCTTCGTCTATATTAATAAAATGGTGCTGACCTGGGGCTCTTGTGACACAGAAAACAGAGACTCCCTTGAGTTGTGGTTATAGGAAGAGAGTGAGAAGCCATATAATGCAGTGCAGTGGTGCCTTTTCCCCATGGGAGATACGTTCCAGAACCCTCCGTGGATGCCTAAAACCATGGATAGTACTGAATCCTACAGATACCTATGATAAAGTTTAATTTATAAATTAGCAAAGTAAGAGATGAACAACAATAACAAAAGACAATAATTACAACAATAATACTGCAATTAAAACTATGTGAATATGGTCTTTCTCTCTCTCTCTCTCTCTCAAAGTATCTTAATATTTTTGGACCTTGATTAACCATAGGTAACTGAAACTTCAGAAAGCGAAGCTGCAGATAAGAAGGGTTTGGGGGGACCACTGTATTGATGTCTAAGCACAAGTCTGGAAGGAGGCCAAGCATTCTTGAGGCAGTTGATGCTGTGGAGAGGATTTTGAGTTCAAGGTCATTCCACCAGTACAGCTGGCCACTGGCCTACACTGTAAGTGCCGTGGATTAACACAGCATCTGCCAACCCACCCCTTGCCCTACGATTGCATGAAGCTCTCTTTTGTTGCTGGCTTCAAGTTCCAGAGAGCATCCTTATGTCTGAGCTGGTTCTCTGGAAGTGAAGCTTTCTCTCCAGGCTGTGTCTTGGCAGGTGCCAGGCAACCAGCGCATGGGATGCCACTGAGGCAGGGGTCCTCCCTGGGCCAGTTGGACGAGAGGGATGGGCAGAAGAGAGTCCTATGTGAAGAACTTTTAAGACAGAAAGGGTGTGGGTGGAGATTCTTCAAGAAGGAGATAAAGGTGAGCTGGAACTCAGAAATATGCCCAGTACAAATACTGAGCCATAAAGGATATAACAGAGTTTCTTAACTTAGGGTCAAGGGCCCCAAGGGGTTCATGTATAGAATTCAGAGGAGTCTGTAAACTTGGGTAGGGAAAAAAAAGAGCATCTTTATTTAGGATTTTCTTGTATTATGAATGTAGGCAACAATCCAGTGTATTTGCAGTCCTTGTGACATTGACACCAATAGAAATTACAGGTATTTTCATTTTACATTTTAGCTGCTACAGATACCTTGAAATATTATTTATGTCCCTGATGGCTCTGTATTTATAGTAGTTACTATACCAGCTGCCAGAGCCTGTTATTTAATGCATTAATAAAGAAGAATATATTACATTACACAATTTAAAATTTTTTAATAATTATATTTCAATATTATTGGTTTTCTTTGTAGTCAAGCTATGCATTTTATTTTACACATTTTTAGATGTTCTGAGAAAGAGTCCATAGGCTTCACCAGTCTGCCAAAGGGATGAAGGCACAAAAAAGGTTAAGACCCCCTGACAGGAAGTCAGTAAGCTTTATCCCCAATTTCCTACCCTCCCTCACCCTGACTTTTTATATACTCATCTATCACTGTCTAATTAGTGGAAGACATTGTTGAGCAGTAGTAAATTTTATTTAATTGTTGGCAAATTTGTAAAAGCACAGAATTTGTGGTTTGGATAAAAGGCTTTGATGTATTCTAGAGGTCAATTTACAAATTGCAGGCACACACGGGTGACTCATCAGGTAATTCTATCAGCCCACAAACCCACCAGCCCCTGAGCTGATTGCTTGGTTAATCCCATGCAAAGCAATCTACTGGAACAACCACCTAGCTCACAGTGATGATCCTGGGGGGTTAAGGAGTTTGTTGAATCCCTTGATCCAGTGCAAACTAGAATCCTAGGAAGGAGATGAAGCCGGTGAAGAAGGAGCTTTGAAGTGGGTTCTGAAATGGAGGGTATGCAAAGGAGGCGAAGGGAGGATGTGGAGGACTGGCCCCATGTTGATTTTGAGGAGGAAGCCAGGAAACAGGAGAGTCTACTGGAGCAATATTTATTAGAGTAGTGGTTGTGTTTTTTTGCTACCTTTTATCGAACTTGTGCCAGACACCGTGCCAAGACCTTTCAATATAGCAGTTGTTTCATCTTTACTCACTACTTAATAAGCTACGACTATTACCATTCCCGTTGTATTGGTGAGCAAAGTGAAGCTCTAAGAGGTTAAACACTTGCTCTAGGGTACCCAAGATATCAAGTGGTGGAGCCAGGAGCTCAGTCTGGATCTGCCTGATTCTAGAAACTTGTTCTTGAAACCTACTACAGGCAACTGGGAAGAGTGTGTTTGGGAAAACTCTGGCTGCCATATTGTTTTGGTGGGAAAGTGCCTGCTATCCATCCTCATCTTCCCCAATCCATCTCTCTGGCCTTTGCCTATTCTCATGCCACTTCCCTTCCCCTCCCACCCTTAACCCACTCACAAGCACACAGTCTGCAGGAGTGATGATAGAATAGAAATTACAAGCAAAAGCTGTGGAGTCAGGCAGAATGGGTTCTAATGCCAGCTCTGCTACCTGGCTGTGACCATGCTGAACCTCAGTTTTCATATTTGTGAAATGGAGATAATGATGCTTCCCTAAATTTACCTATTCTCCCACTAGTGCTTCAGCACCATTTTGGATAGTTCTTTCCATTTGGGTGGGAGGAACTAGACTTAGACTGGGTGAAATCGCCCCCCTCTTCTCAGGTGAGCTCCTGTAGGAAGACTTCCCTGATTTCTCTCCAACGTGAGCAGCAGGCACTACTCATCATAGTACCTGGCTCTGGCCTTGTGAAAAGCTCATTGCTGTTGCTGTGTGTGGCTGTCCCTCTGGATAGAAGCTCCCTCTCTCCTTCCCAGTGCCCAGTGCCACATCTGTCACGGAGTCCTTCTCAGTAGAACCTTGATAAAAGCAAATTAATTGTTTCCTTCATTCCCCGTTTCAGGGACGCTTTGCCCATTCTTGGCACCCCAATCCCCCAGACCCCTATTCTGGGCTCCGTCACCTAGAGCTTATCTCTCACCTTTCTTTGGCCCCTGCTGCTTTCTCCCTCTCTCTCCAGTCCTCCCTGCCTCCCACCTTGGCCATTAATGCTGCCGCTCCAAGTGCCAGATGCACTAGGCTCCTATGCAGATTTGCATTAGTTGAAGGTGGAAGAAACCTTACCGCTTACCTACATCGTCCCTCTTGTCTTACAACTGAGGAGCGAACCAGCGAGGGCAGGTGGCGGACCCTAGATTGCAAGGGCATTGAGTGACTGAGCTGAACGAGGACTTTTTTGCTCCAGTTTGCTACCCTACCCTGGAACTCATGATTCCACATTGTTAAGTGGCTGATATTTGGGGCAAGGGGACAGGGGAGGAGTACATTCTTCTTCAGGTGCTTGCTTGCCTTGCTCTTGTGCCTGTCATGGGACTGGCCTTCCCTGGGGCTGGCCTTCCCTGACCTAATCCTCTTCTCCTTCATTCTACCCCCATGTGCCTTGGTTTTGCTGACTGCTGAATGGAGCCCTGTGTCAGCCAGGCCCATGGGTGACCGCCTTCGGGTGATGCCTGGTGGTGCCAAAAGCCTCCTGCCTTGAGAGCTCTGCCCACTGGCAGAGAAATTCCTGGCTTTTGAGCCATTGCTTTGGACTACTTTGTCTTCTCCAGGCAGCTCTTGTTAAAATGCAGATGTGTTAACTGGAAGGAGAACCTGTTAGCCCATCGCAATGCGGTCTGCGGAAGAGTGGAATTCCCTGGGCCTTGGCTAAGTCACATCGCTGCCCTATCCTCAGCTTCCTATCTGTAAAATGGGAACAAAAAAGATTGTATTATAGGGTTACCCAGGGATGAAATGAGATAGTGCACTTAAAGCCCTTGGCACATAATAACTAGTTAATAAAATTAGCTTTTTTTCCCCCCTGAGATTCCCTAGCTGAAGTCCTGGTTCTTATTAGTTATTATTATTATTATTAACTTTTTTTAAAAATTTAAGTAATGTAGTCTTCTTTCAGTTGAAGATTTCTTTTTCCTTTCTAATTATAAAGTGGGTTTGAAGTTAACTTTCTTGCCTTTAAACTAGGTTAAAAGATCCTACCTCACTGGCGTGTCAAGGATTTACTGAGCTAAAGTGCCTGTGGATGCTGCCAGGCCTGCCCTGGGCTCTCAATGAGAGCCTGGTGCTGAGGTCTGAAAGCTGGTGTCCTCCCAGAATTCATATGTTGATGTCCTAATCCCCAATGTGATGGTATTAGGACACGGAATCTTCGGGAGGTAATATAGGTCATTAAGGTAGAGCCTTCACAAATGGGATAGTGCCCTTATAAGAGAGAGCTCTGTCAACCCTTCTGCACATAAGGACACTCCAGATGCCAGCAGTCTGCAAGCTGGAAGAGGGGCCTCCCCCCCGAGAACCCAGCCATGCTGGCACGCTGATGGTGTTCTCCCAGCCTCCAGAATGGTGAGACATATACACATCTGTTGTTTGGAAGCCACCCACCCTGTGGTAGTTTGTGATAGCAGCCCAGACAGGCTAAACAACTGGTATTCATCGTGATATCCTGGAGGTGAGGATTGAAAGCCCTGGGAGCCCCAAGGGAGGTTCTGGGAGGGTCCCTAAGGGAGGAGATGGAGGAAAAAGATGCAGAAGAATTGGAAGTCAGGGGCCCCTGCTCCTCCACCCCAGCTGCTTAGGTTCCAAGTCTGGGTGGGAGGGGACTTAGGAATCTGCTTTGCTCTGGGAGGGGTTGGGCCCTGTGACCTTTTTCCGAGATCATTGCCTTCTAGACAAGTTATCTGAAGTGCTGAGTTCCCTGGGGAGAGGTGCCCTCGGTGTTCCCTCCCGGGCTTGACCTTGGTAGTGCTGGTTGTGGTGGTGGTAGGAGGAAACCAGAGTTTTCCTTAACCCTCTGTTCTTGGGGTGAGTGTTGGTGGGTGCTGGAAACTGCTCCTTTGAGAGGGTGGCTGGGCTTTTGAGAACGTCAGCCTGACTAGATTCCCTGTGATTCCTCCTGAGACTAGGATAGTTCTCTCCAGGCTGGACCAGGAGAGAGACCAGGAGCAGGAGCTCCTGGCCCAGGCTCCTGGCTGGTGAGTGAGGAGGGGCGGGGGGTGCAGCTGCTCAGGAGTTTTCTAGCAACCAGCACAGCCTCACTTCAGGGCTCTCTAGAGGATCCTCCCACCCCTGCCTTTGTCCGACTGACTGCTGAAGGTGCATTTTCTGGCCAGGTAGCGCCCCTGGGCAATAGGAGTGTCATCAGGCCCCTCTCCATGCAGGCGCCTGTGTGAGCCTCTCCAGCTGGCTTTCCTGTTAGCCCCTGGGGAGGGCGGGTCCCCACTGTCATCCATCATAACTGTAGTTAGCCTTCCAAAGCAGAGCCTGAATCATGCAGAAAACACTTTTCCCTGGGGCACTAGAGACCAGGAGCAAAGGGCAGGCAGAGGTGAATGCTGGTTGCTGGGGCGCAGAGGCCAAGCTGCAACCTGCCACCTGCCAGTCTGATAGAGAAGACAAAAAAGGGAATCCTACAGGGTAGGTACGTGGTGAGCAAAGGCACAGGGGTGTTAAGGCAGGCGGTGGGGTGTGAGTGGCATTTGTGAGGGGCAGAGGAATTGGAGATGAGGCTAGAGAGGTATGCTGAGACGGCCTTCAGGGCCTAGCTGGCAGGCACATGGGTGGCATTTGGCTTGCATTTAGGTTTTGTTTGACCTGCATAGCATTTTTTAAAAAAGAAGAATTCAGTCAACATTTAAAAATCAGATTTTACATAAATCCACATGTCTAGCTTCTTTTGAAAAAAAAAGATCAGGTCTGGCAACACTAGCCTAGAGTCATTCCCACCATGGCCACACCTGGCTGGAAGGTGAGCAGTGGACCTTCAGGTGAAGGCTGAGGTCCCACAGCCAATTGGCTTGTCCAAAATCTCTGCCATAAGCTTACTGTGGAGTTACTACAATGTTCTCAGAATGTTAATGCGTTACAGGGGAGGAGAAAGGAAATTCTAAACTATTCACATTATAGTCCCTTTATCAGATTAGGAAATGAATTTTAACTACTCCTCAGGAATTTTTTTTTTTTTTTTTTTTGCGGAGTCTCTTTCTGTCAACCAGGCTGGAGTGCAGTGCTGTGATCTCAGCTCACTGCAACCCCTGCCTCTCGGATTCAAGCCATTCTCCTACTTCAGCCTCCCTCCCAAGTAGCTGGGACTGCAGGTGTGCACCACGACGTCTGGCTAATTTTTGTATTTTTAATAGGACAGGGTTTCACCATGTTGGCCAGGCTGGTCTAGAACTCCTGACTTTGTGATCTACCTGTCTCAACCTCCCCAAGTGCTGAGATTACAGGCTTGAGCCACCGCGCCCTGCTCCTCAGGAAAATTTTGATTGTGGGTTGAGAAGCAGTTAGGTGGGGCAAATGGGATACTTCCTGCATGATGGCCTGGGAAGGAACCTGGAGGAAGTGAAGGTGAAGCCAGGACATCTGGAAGGATGGAATGACGGGTGGGCCCGTTTGCTCTCAGCTACGGTGTCTGGCATCTCTACTGGAGATGACACCAAAACACTCACCCTTGGCAAATATTTATTGCACTGTAAGATGTTTGCTACCTTACTTTATTAACCTTTTAAACTTAAAAAAAGGACAGGGTGAAATGTGTGTGTGTGTTCGTGTGTTTAATTGCTACGGAAACTAATAGAAAGAATTTTTAGGAATAATTTGGAAAAGGAGGAGAGGAAAAGAAAGTATTATTATGTTATATTATATTATATTGCTATTCCTCCAATTAATGTGTATATTGGAGGGGTGGCCTTTACAATTTGAAAGCCTCCATGAACACTATTGGGAAATTTTTTATTAAAAATCATTATAAATATCATACCAGTTAGCAGCAAACATTGAGAAATATATAGAGGCAATGAGCTATGATCATGCCACTGCACCTCTGCCTGGGCAACAGGGATAGAGACCCTGTTTAAAATAATAATAAAAATAAAATAATATAGAAGCAGATAAAGGCAAAAACTGTAAACTGTCAAGAACTGGTGGTTAGAGCATATGGACCAGTTTGGAGGAAATTGATCCAGTTTGGCACTATATATATGTATGATATATAACTACATATTCTTACGTAGAGCTAGATACATATCCAGATATATTTGGATAGAAAGTTTTTTAAATAAAAATGGAGCTTACCAATTGTCCTGCTGTTTTTTCCCCTCATACTCCATCTTGAACATATTGCAAATCATTATATTATGTCTGGGTCTGAGTAAAGAAAATCTGTGGTCTGGGTGCAGTAACTGACACCTGTAATCCCAGTGCTTTCAGAGGCTGAGGCAGGAGGATCGCTTGAGGCCAGCAGTTTGAAACCAGCCTGGGCAACATAGTGAGACCCCGTCTCTGCAAAACATTAAAATAAAAATTAGCCAGGCATGGTGACACATGCCTGTAGTCCCGGCTACTTAGGAGGCTGAGCCAGAAGGATTGCTTGAGGCCAGGAGTTTGAGGCCACAGTGAGCCATGATGGCACCACTGCAACTCCAGCCTGGGCGGCAGAACGGGACCTTGTCTTAAAAAAAAAAGAGAGAGATAGAGAGTCTGAAATGTGAAACACTATCAGATAGAAAGAGCTAGTCCTGAATCCCCACTGGGCCCCTCCAAACCTCAACTGCCAATTCTATTAAGTGGAGATAATAATTCTTTCCTTCAATGCTTCTGCTGAGGGTTAAATAAAATGTGAATGTGTCCAAAGCAGCTTTTTGGATACTGGGTTAGCAGAGCCCATTGCAGCGTCAAGAGAAAGCAACCCCTGCTTAACAGCTTCCATTCTTTGGATTCCGCATTTTCCTTCCTTCACCACGTTGCAGGAGGGTTCAGAGGGCCAGTGAAACTTGGATGAGTTGTAACTTTCACAATGGAGCTTAAAATACTCTTTTCAATGCTGTGTGACATTAAAATCTCAAGCAGGGCTGGGCATGGTGGCTCACACCTGTACGCCCAGCACTTTGGGAGGCTGAGGCAGGTGGACCACCTTAAGTCAGGAGTTTAAGACCGGCTTGGCCAACATGGCAAAACCCCATCTCTACTGAAAATACAAAAAAAAATTAGCCTGGTGTGGTGGCAGGCGCCTGTAATCCCAGCTACTTAGGAGGCTGAAGCAGGAGAATTGCTTGAACCCGGGAAGCAGAGGTTGCAGTGAGCCGAGATCATGCCATTTCACTTCAGCCTGGATGACAAAGCAGGACTTCGTCTCAAAAAAGAAAAAAATAAAAAATCTCAAGCAGTTCCTTAACAGCTGCATTCAGGTTTTGTTTAGGACATTTTCCCTGGAATCACTTTTATTTATTCAGCTGCAGGAAAATTCCTGAAGCCAGGTATGTGGTGTTCTCTGATAGGAAGGCTTTGGCCTGTGCTGGCTCTTGGGGAGGTGGGGGTGCCCTCCTGCCGTAGGAAAGGTCAGCCCCTCTTAGTACAGCGGAGGGGATTCACACCTTGTCTTTGCAAGTGACACCTCCTTCCTGCACCCCCCTTTTCCTTTTTCACATCTCTTCTCCTGCTTCCCTCTCTAGATTACAATATTCCCTTTCATTTGGGTATCACTTCTTTAGCAAAGCTCTTGTACTCCCATTATCTCATTGAACCCTCTGGCACGTCTGTAGACTTAGGACAGTATTTGTAGGTAGCAGATAAGCAGCGGAGGCCCAGAGAAGTTGTGATACGCCTTAAGCTCACACAGTATAAATTGGACAAATCTGAGTTAGGATCTGGATTTCCTGGCTCACAAGCCATACTGATCGCGCTGTATCATATTGCCTCCTTTCTTAATTGTTGGCAGGAATCTCCTGAAAGGGGAAGCTGTTGGCAAGGGGGCGGTAATCGGCCCCAGTGCTGGCTGGTTGGGAAAGGCTTTTTGGAATGCCTGAGGTTGTTGGGCTTAGTGTCTTAAAGAGACTGGTGGGAGGGAGCAAGTGAAGAGGATGGGGCAGGACGGGGTGGTTTGGAGGTCACCTGAGGTCAGTGGAGGGTCAGACAGGAGCAGGGGAACGTAAGGCCCAGTGCAGAGCTAGAACACTGAAGGGGAGAATCCTGGATTGGAAGCAGGTCCAGGGTCATCCTTGTCATCACTGGAAGGCTTGTGGGCTTTTTTGACATTTGGTATCATTTTGGATGTTTGGCCCTTTTCTTGCCCCAATCAGTGGCACCTCATAAAAATCTGCTTCTGGTACCCCAGTGAGGACCTCTTTCTTAATTCAGGTCACAGCTCCCTGGCACTCCATTCCCATGTCCAACAAATCAAAACGTATCAGTTCTGTTGCTATTCAGATCAACTCCTTTGGTTAAATGGGCCTAAAACATTCATTTAGCCCAAATTTAGTATATGGACCAGCTCTTGCCAATAGAAATAGAATTTGAAGGTTTGGGCATGGTGGCTCATGCCTGTAATCCCAGCCCTTTGGAGGCCAAGGTGGGCAGATCACTTGAGGTCAGGAGATCAAGACCAGCCTGGCCAACATGCTGAAACCCTGTCTCTACCAAAAAATACAAAAATTAGCCAGACGTGGTGGTGTGTGCCTGTAGTCCCAGCTACTTGGGAGGCTGAGGCTGGAGAATTGCTTGAACCTGGGAGGCAGAGGTTACAGTGAGCTGGGATCGCGCCATTGCCCTCCAGCCTGAGCGACAGAGTGAGAGCCTGTCTAAAAAAAAAGAAAAAAAGAAAAAGAATCTGAGATACATTTTAAGTTTTCTAGGAGTACATTAAAGAAAATAAAAAGAAAACAGGTGAAATTAATTTTAACATATTTTATTTAACCCAATATATCCAAAATATTGTCATTTCGCCATGTGATCCGTACCAAAAAAAAGAGAAATTTTACATTCGTTTTTTCATATTAAGTCTTTGAAATTCAGGTGTACTTTACACTTATAGCACATTTTAATTCAGACTAGCTACATTTCAAGTGCTCAGCAGTTAGTTAACTAACATGTAGTTAGCCACTAACATGTAGTTAGTGGCTACGGTATTGGGCAGCAGAGTTATGAGCCAAGAAGACTTAGTTTGGGATGGGCGGTGGGTGCTTTTGGGCACCTTTGTAATTAGGTGTCTTTGGGTCGGGGGGCTGGTCAGCAAACCTCAGCTATAACACATCATGGCTGCTCGCCCTGTCCTCACCTTTGCACTTGTTGGTATGGATGACATAATGTTGAAAATACCGTCCCTCCCTATTATGCCAACTATCATGCCCTTCTTTGTGCCCTACAATCTCCCTCTCTCAACTCCTTTGACCTTTGTCGGCCCCATTTCTCTGACCCTGCCTTGGGACTGCTGGATCCATTAAATCCGTGCCCTTTGACTTCAGCTGCTACTTGGCATCCTCTATGTGTGTCAGCTGCCTCTCATCCCAGTGTCCTCACTGAATTGCAGACCTCATCTACACTTCTCAAGGTCCCAGGTCCATTCGCACAGCCCTCAGTCTCAGCTCTCGGCCTCTTCCTACCTGAGAAGATGGAGATTATGTGGCTTAAACTTCCTCGTTCCCACCTTGCTGTTTTTCTCCATCTCTGCTCTCCTCTCCCTTGCCAAAGCCAAATCTTGAAAGCCTTCCCTTCCCACCTCCAGAAACCCTAGCAGACTGGCCATTTGGGTAAAAGCCTTGGACTCTTAAGCCAGAGCTTTTGGCTTCAAATCTCAGATTCTCCTACTGCTAACCTGGGTAAACTATTTCACCTCTGTCTTAGTCCATTTGGGCTGCTATTACACACTACCATAGACTGGCTGGCTCATAAATTTTAATAAATTGTATTTCCCACAGTTCTGGAGCCTGGAAGTCCTGGGTCAAAGTGCTGGCAGATTCCACATCTGGGGGAGAACCCTCTTACTGGTTCATAGACTGTCGTCTTCTTCGGGTTCCTCACTTGGTGGAAGAGGCCAGGGAGCACTCTGGGGACTTTTTAAAATAAGGACATTAACCCCACTCATCTGCTTTATCTGCCCAAAGCAGTGCCATTGCATTGGGGGTTAGGATTTCAACATACGAATTTTAGAGGGGGCTCAGTCTATAGGCACCTTCTCTTTGCCTAGTCTTCTTGTTGTAAAGTATGAAATAAAATAATAAAAGCACCTAGCTCCTAAGGAGTGGTAATGAGTAAATTCAACATGTGTTGCATCTTTTATTCAGCACAGTGCCTGGAGTAAATGTCAACTCCTATGCCACCTCCTCTTTCTTGCATCTAGAAATCCATCCTTCTCCCTCGGCTTCTTCCCTTCACCCTGCAAACATGCTCACCTTTCTCAGAGCTCACCTTGTGTCTCCCTGGAGCTACTGTCCCTTTCTCTCCTGAATTGCACTGGAAAATGCCAAAAGGTAGCCCAACTGCTGCTTCAGCCATCTTGTCAACCCTTGACGCCTGCTTCTTCCTCTATTGAAACTAAGCCCGAGCCTTACACGGTCTTCAAGTTCCATAGCATCTGACACCGTAGAATAGTCTTCTCAAAACTGACCCCCTTTGGGTTTCTGAGCTGCACCCCACCCTGGCTCTTCCTTCTTATCTGCTCCCCATGCATGACTGTCTTCAGGGGTGCTCCTCAGACTCCTCTGCTAGCTCTTGCTTCTCACCGCCCCCCACCCCTAACCATGTGGTGATCACACAGAAATGGATGGTTCTTGAATCTACATCTCTAAACTTCAGGTTTCTCCCTTGTCCCAGGCCCACCTTTCCAACTATCTGTTGGACCACTGTCTCTGAATGAACCCTGTATGGGTGAACCCCTCCTTGAGCACACTCAATGTGCCCCAAGGCTGAAAGCTCCGTCTTCCTACTCTGAAATATCTTGTCTCTCAGTTGTTTTTTTTTTTTAAACTCCATTGTTGTCCCTGTCACTCTCTAGTTACCCAGGCTTGAAACCCTGGAGTTATCGACACCTCCCTCGCCTTCCTTTTTTTTTTTTTTTTTTGAGACAGAGTCTCGCTCTGTTGCCCAGGCTGGAGTGCAGTGGCACGATCTCAGCTCACTGCAAGCTCCGCCTCCTGGGTTCACGCCATTCTCCTGCCTCAGCCTCCCGAGTAGCTGGGACTACAGGTGCACGCCACCATGCCTGGCTAGTTTTTTGTATTTTTTAGTAGAGACGGGGTTTCACTGTGTTAGCCAGGATGGTCTTGATCTCCTGACCTCGTGATCTGCCCGCCTCGGCCTCCCAAAGTGCTGGGATTACAGGCGTGAGCCACCAGGCCCAGCCCCCTCTCCTTCCTATGCAATGCCTGGTCTAAAGTAAGTGCTCAGGAGGTTGCAATGAGCCGAGATCACACCACTGGACTCCAGCCTGGGCAACAGAGTGAGACCTCTTTTCAAAAGATAAATAAACAGGCCAGGCGTGGTGGCTCACACCTGTAATCCCAGCACTTTGGGAGGCCAAGGCAGGCGGATCACTTGAGGTCAGGAGTTCGAAAACAGCCTGACCAACATGGAGAAAACCCGTCTCTAATACAAATACAAAATTAGCCAGGCACGGTGGTATATGCCTGTAATCCCAGCTACTTGGGAGGCTGAGACAGGAGAATCACTTGAACCTGGGAGGCAGAGGTTGCGGTGAGCTGAGATGACGCCATTGCACTCCAGCCTGGGCAACAAGAACAAAACTCTGTCTCAAAAAAATAAAATAAAATAAATTAATTAAATAAATAAATTCAATAAATAAAGTAAGTGCTCAGTAACCGAAGTTGGAGGATCAGTGAATCCTATCAGGTGCCAAGTGCTTTCTTCCTTACTTTCTCTCTGGTTGGTCACCTTTCGATCCCCACTGCAGGCACTGTGATAAGCATTTTACATGCCTCATCCCAATTCATCTGTGTAATCCTATAAGGAGGAAATTGTTTTTTTCTTGTGTTACCTGTTTGGACACTGGGCTGGCTGGTGGTAGAGGCAGTGGGTGCAGTTAGGGAACCTAAACACACACTGGTAAGTGGCAGAGCTGGGATTCAGACCCAGATCCACACACTCCAAAGCCCACACTCTTAATCTTTGTGCTTTCCTGCCTCTGTCTGGTCTAGTCTCAGGCTATGCTTTTTTCATAATTTAATAAGCAGTGGGTGCTGAATACCACTCATGTATATGAGACATTCTTCTGTGCCTGTGTTGTTTGTGTGTTGGTGTTCTATTTACCCTGCTGTTAGCCAGGTTCATCACTGGTTAATTTCAGTCTGTGTCTGGACCTTTGGTGTTTGCACCTGAAAATCTTGACTGAGCCCAGGTCCCTGCTGTGAAATGCAAGAGCCCAGTAGTAGGAACGTGCACACATTTCCACATAGTGCATATATTTCTCTTTCTCTCAGTCTCCCCATCAGGGAAATGAGAGAGTTGAACTCGGTAATTGCAGGAGCCTGTCCAGCTCTTGTGCTCCTTGAGTCTGTTTCATGTTCTGCTTACCTGGAGCCTACTGTGTTCCCAGCACATGATAGATGCTTTTGCTTTTGGGCAATACTGACAGAGCACAAAAGGCATTGCCCCAGCTGTCACAGAGCCAAAAGTCAGTCAGGAAGACGAAGCCAGCACTCATGAAACTGCCAACCATATAAGACATTATGTAATTATGCCTGCAATTGCAGATTATATACATTTGTAATGGTTCAGTACAGGAGAAGAAAAGCTTCTGTTCTCTTATAAGAAAATAAATAAATAAAAAGGGCATTTAGGGAAAGGTATTAAGTCTGGCCAGACTGCTTACCAGACTTGCTATTTCCCTCTTGAAATCAGTTGTTCATTCTGTAAATATTTATTGAATGTCTACTAGTAGGCCGGTATCTGGGGACATATGCCCCTCATTGCAGTCAGAATTGTATCCAAAACCCAGCTTTCATCTTGTTCCTCCCTGCTTAAGAACCTTTGATGGTTTCCTATTCTAGAAAATAAAATGAGCTGACTTCCAGCCCCTGTCTTCCCCCATCCACTTCCCTGACCCTGCACTCTAGACCAGGATTGCTGGTCATTCTTCAAGCCCACCATACATGTTTTCATCTCTCACTAGAGAACTGCTTCTCCCATCTGCCTGCTGAACTTTTACTCATCCTTCAACGCCCAGCTCAAAAATACCACATCTGTGTTGCTTTTCTGATCCTCTGAGATGCTCGGGCCACACCTCTCTAACACTACATGGGTCCTTGTTTAGGTATCTGCCTCCCATTTTGGACTGTGAGTTCCTTAAATAAAAGAACCCTGTCTTATTCGTCCATGAGTCCACAGAACCTAGCCCAGTGCCTGAACAAGAATTTCTGATAAATGGATGATTGCACACAATCTGTTGAGGCTGGTCTTTGAACAGAAGAGGGTCCTTTTTCTTTTTTTTTTTTTTTTTTATTTTTATTTTTTTTTTGAGACGGAGTCTCGCTCTGCCACCCAGGCTGGAGTGCAATGGCCGGATCTCAGCTCACTGCAAGCTCCGCCTCCCGGGTTTACGCTATTCTCCTGCCTCAGCCTCCCGAGTAGCTGGGACTACAGGCGCCCGCTACCTCGCCCGGCTAGTTTTTTTGTATTCTTTTAGTAGAGACGAGGTTTCACCGTGTTAGCCAGGATGGTCTCGATCTCCTGACCTCGTGATCCGCCCGTCTCGGCCTCCCAAAGTGCTGGGATTACAGGCTTGAGCCACCGCGCCCGGCCTAAGAGGGTCCCTTTTCTTCTTTCCTCAAGTTACTGGGCTATTGACCTTCACGCCTCTTGGCCAGTGAAGGGGACTCAATGGTTGAGAAAGCATTGCGGTCTCTTTCTCTGAGCAGTAGTGGAGGGACTGGAGCCTCACTTTCGCCCTGGAGGGGGACTCTCAGCAGCAGCAGCAGCTGAACCCACACACGCCAGAGGACTGTGGTGAAGGAGGCATTTGTGTTGGGCTTGGCAGGTGGGAGGCCTTTGTGTTCCAGAGCACAAGTGGGTAAGTATGTCGGACAGGCTGCAGGCTGCACACACATGCCGAGGGGCTGGGCCCAAAAATGCCTTCTGACCTGGGAAGAAAAGGAGGCATTATGTGCACTGGCAGCACTCCAAGGGAAATATTCCAGTTGTTCTTCTGTTTTGAACGGCTCGCTCTTTTAAAAAAGAAAAGTCCAGAGGTGAACATCTCTCTCCCACTCCAAAACATCCTGCCTACCAATTTCAAATCAGTTGCTACCCTCAAAATATGAATTAATCCATTATTTCAATAATTCATTAATTCAACTGCTACGTCTTTATGAGGCAGCACTGTGGTCAGCATTGTACTAAGCACTGGGAAATAGAAGCAAAGAAGACACTGTCCTCATCACTTTAGGCTCTATTCCTGATTGCTTGCTGGATGTCTAAATCCTTTTGGAACCTGGTCCTGCGCCTTTTCTTGGGCCTGATTTTTCTCTGCTCCTTGGCAATCCTTCCTGGAGGCTTCTGTCTGCCGCTGCCCATTCTCTACCTCTGCACCCCCTGGTCCTGTACTGTGCCATGTTGTGTGGTCATCAGGTACCAGCTCACCACCTTTCCTAGACTCAGGTGGACATGGACAGGACCAGGCTTCAGTCTGGGCCATTAAGAGCTTGGGCAGTTGTCCAGGTATATCGCTCATGCCTGTAATCTCAACACTTTAGGAGGCTGTGGTGGGAGAATCACTTGAGCCAGGAGTTTGAGACCAGCCTGGGGAACATAATGAGAGCCTGTGTTTATAAAAGATTTTTTAAAAATTAGCCAGGCGTCATGGCATGCACCTGTGGCCGCAGCTACTCTGGAGGCTGAGGCAGGAGGATCACTTGAACTTAGGAGGTGGAGGCTAGATTGAGCTGTGATTTTAACCACTGTAATCCAGCACTCTGGCCTGGGCAACAGAGCAAGCCCCTGTCAAAAAAAAAAAAAAAAAAAATTGTGGGCAGGAACACCTAAATTCATCCCTAGCTCTGCCTTTTACTATCTTTGTGACTATGACCAAGTTACTAAACCTCTCTGAGCTTAGGCTTCCTAATCTGTTAAACAGAAGAAATAATACATAGAGACATAGAGTCTTTGAGAAGAGTAAATAATAATAGTGTAATATTTGGCACAGTGCCTAATATACCACACAGCAGCTCTCTATAAATAATAACAAAACAACTGACCATTATTAAGCACTTACTAGTTTCTTCCTTCCCTCAAAAACAACAGCAACCACAGCTTGTATTTCAGTGTCTTCTACATGCCAAGTACTGTATAAAGAATAGGCATGTAGCCATCAGAACAGCCTTATAAAGTGGAGAGTGTTACTTGGTACCCTTTTATAGCTGAGGAAGCTGGCTTCAAGGGCTAGAGTGACTTACCCAAGGTCACACAGTTTCAAGTGCTGGTGCTAGGAATCATGATTAGGGCTGTTGAGCTCCTTCCCATTCCTCCCCAACCAGACAAATACCCTGACCACACACTTTGCTACTTGGTGCTGGGACCAGCAGATCAGCATCTCTTGAGAGCTTGTTGGAAATGCCAACTATCAGGCCCCATTCCAGACCCACCGAATCAGCATCTGCATGTTAACAAGATCTTCAGGTTATAGGTGTACTACAGTTTAAGAAACACTGAACTACAGTTTACCAAAGATTTTAAAAAGTAGGCTAGAACAGTACTTCTCAAACTACCGTGTACATAAAAATTACCTGGGGAGCTGGCTGGTTAGAACAGGGATTCCTCTGTTGACTTCAGCAGCAAATATACCAAAATTGGAATGATACAGAGGCGATCAGCATAGCCTCTGCACAAGGAATGACACGAAAATTCATGAAGCATTTCATATTTAAAAAAGAAAAAGGCCCACAGGTTCCTACCGCAGCGATTCTGATTTTGTATCCATTGCTTATTATTGACAAGGAGGACCATCGCGCTCCCGAGTTAACAAGGAAAGAGCTGTGGATGTCTGCATCAGCCATTCCACCCTCCCCTTGCCCTGCCTAGAGAACAACAGAGAAACGAAATTAATTTGTAACCTAAAACCCTTGTGTCTGCCCTGAAAATATGTCTTTCTAATGGAAAATTTGACAGAGTGTTCCATCTGCAAAGAGCATTTTATATGAAATAGATATCTGTGTAACTCAACTGCTGCTATCTGGTTAAATAGCAATTAAACACCTCAAGACTCCTTGGAATTTTCAAAGATTATTTGAAAAGTAATTGTGTTTTATTGATTAAATCATTTGCAGTGGATTAGAAAGTCACTGGATTTTTAAACTATTCCTTCACAAGTAAATTGGTCTTATTTAGAGAACTAGCATGTTCCCCAACCTTGTTTATATTTTAATAATCACCTGATGTCTAATAGCATGGCTGGTGGTGGAATTTAATGCTAGATTCGTTCCTTTGCTAAATCCTTCTCTCTGGTTCCTTCTCTTTCTATTTAGACTTCCAAAAGCTACTTGCTTCATAGATGGCTACAGAAATAGGACCCAAAGGCAAGGAACACTGTCGTTAAGAGCTCGGTCTCTGGAGTCAGACAAACCTCAATTTGAATTCCAACCCTGCCACTTACTAGATTTGTGCCCCTGAACCTGTGATCTGTGAAAAGGATATAATAGCACCTACCTAGTATGGTCATCGTGAAATTAAATAAGTTAGCATTTGTACAGTGTAGGACAGTATCTAGCTGGTAATAATAATTATTATTATAACAGTATAAGTATTTACTATTATTATTATTATTATTTTGAGATGGCGTCTCACTCTGTCACCTAGGCTAGAGTGCAATGGTGCAATCTCGGCTCGGTGCAACCTCAGCTCACTGTAACCTCCATCTCCCGGGTTCAAGCTATTTTTCTGCCTCAACCTCCTGAGTAACTGGGACTACATGTGTGCATCACTACACCCGGCTAATTTTTGTATTTTTAGTAGACAGGGTTTCACCATGTTGTCCAGGCTGGTCTCAAACTCCTGACCTCAGGTGATCCGCCTGCCTCGGCCTCCCAAAGTGCTGGGATTACAGGCATGAGCCACTGAGCCTGGCCTGGTACTAGTATTATTAAACCCCAGTTTTCTAATCTATAAACTGAGTGTACAGGGAATAAAACCATCAACATATGGTATTAAAAACCTCTTTGCAGCCAGATGTGGTGGCTCATGCCTATAATCCTAACACTTTGGGAGGCCAAGGCAGGCAGATCACTTGAGCCTAGGAGTTCAAGACCAGCCTGGACAACATGCCAAAACACCATTTCAAAAATTAGCTGGGCGTGGTGGTGCGCACCTGTAGTCCCAGCTGCTCGGGAAACCGAGGCAGAAGGCTCACCTGAGCCCGGGAGATTGAGGCTGCAGTCACCTGTGATCATGCCACTGCACTCCAGACTTGGTGGTCAGAGCGACACCCTGTCTCAAAAAAAAAAAAAAAACGAAAAACAAAAACAAAAACAAATGTCTGTGCTTTTGGAGCCTTCTAAGTAATTTCCTCATAAGGACACTTCTGGCAGAGACTTCTTGGCTGTTCTCCCTCCATTATTATGCAGATTGAGGTCATTCAGTGATGAAAAAGCTGTGGACAAATGGAGCCAATATTGGAATTCCCAATGAAGAGGCCAGAGAGAGGCTGGCAGAGGAGGAATGAGTAGATGCCAGAGGCGAGGGAGGTGCAGGAGTGAAGAACCAAGTGGGAGGATTCGCATACGGATGTTGGGGAATGGCACACACTGCTGCTGGGGCAGTGCTCTGCTGGAAATAGACACCTAGAACAGCAGAGATGGGAAAGAAAAAATTTAAGACTTTTGCTTTGTGCTAAGAATGCACTTCCCGTTTGGTATTTTCTCTAGAGACTGCAGTGAAGGTTTGGATTGCTTCCAATTAACTTTTTTCTACTTAACTGCTGATTCTTTGAACACAGCCCTGAACTCAGGCTGGGCCATGAGGCAGCATCTTTTTCTGGTTTACAGAGGAGACATGCCCATGCTGTCCCAAGCGCTGAGTAAGGATGGGTCAAGGACTTAACCAGGACAGAATCAGTACTTAATTGATGTTGGCAACTATTTTTATTGTTATGCATTATACTTTCCCTGTAGCCAGAGGCAGCAAGCAAAGATCACCAACAGAAGTATGAGCAGTTCTCTGGCACACTTTACCACAATAAAAACTCCATTATTCCACATTTAAACTAGGGACACCGGCCACATTGTTTTTAAAGAAACCATCAATTTCATGTCTTCCAATATCACACTGAGAACCAGTACATGAAATTTGTAAAGGAAAGCACTGGATTAGGAGTCTCAAAAGCAGACTCTGACCTTGGCCCTTCTGTATGGGGTGGTATGGATGCAAATGTTGTCCAAGACCCTGTTTTATATTTCTCTCCTCCCAACAGTAGATAATCAGTGGACTGGTTCCCAACAGTAGATAACAGTGGATTACCACCTGCAGGGCCCTGGACTGGTGCCATAAAGGATACCCAGGAGCAAAAAAGGGGAACCTATACAAGAAAAAAACAAACAACCCCATCAAAAAGTGGGCAAAGGATATGAACAGACATTTCTCAAAAGAAGATATTCATACAGCCAACAGACACATGAAAAAATGTTCATCATCACTCGCCATCAGAGAAATGCAAATCAAAACCACAATGAGATACCATCTCACACCAGTTAGAATGGCAATCATTAAAAAGTCAGGAAACAACAGGTGCTGGAGAGGATGTGGAGAAATAGGAACACTTTTACACTGTTGGTGGGGTTGTAAACTAGTTCAACCATTATGGAAAACAGTATGGCAATTCCTCAAGGATCTAGAACTAGATGTACCATATGACCCAGCCATCCCACTACTGGGTATATACCCAAAGGATTATAAATCATGCTGCTATAAAGACACATGCACACGTATGTTTATTGCGGCACTATTCACAATAGCAAAGACTGGAATCAACCCAAATGTCCATCTGTGACAGACTGGATTAAGAAAATGTGGCACATATACACCATGGAATACTATGCAGCCATAAAAAAGGATAAGTTTGTGTCCTTTGTAGGGACATGGATGCAGCTGGAAACCATCATTCTTAGCAAACTATAACAAGAACAGAAAACCAAACACCGCATGTTCTCACTCATAGGTGGGAACTGAACAATGAGATCACTTGGACTCGGGAAGGGGAACATCACACACTGGGGCCTATCATGGGGAGGGGGGAGGGGGGAGGGATTGCATTGGGAGTTATACCTGATATAAATGATGAATTGATGGGTGCTGACGAGTTGATGGGTGCAGCACACCAACATGGCACAAGTATACATATGTAACAAACCTGCATGTTATGCACATGTACCCTAGAACTTAAAGTATAATAAAAAAAAAAATTTTTTTTTTAAAAAAGAAAAGAAAAAAGAAAAATCCCACAAAAAAAAAAAAAAAAAGGTGGGGGGGAACCTTGACTTGAAAGAGCCCATAACCTGGCTGGAAGAAAAGATGTGAGCAAGGCCAGGTGCAGTGGCTCACTCCTGTAATCCCAGCACTATGGGAGGCCAAGACAGGTGGATTGCCTGAATTCAGGAGACCAGCCAGGATTGCCTGAGACCAGCCTGGGCAACATGGCGAAACCCTGTCTCTACTAAAAATACAAAAAATTAGCTGGGTGTGGTGGCAAGCACCTATAGTCCCTGTAGCTACTTGGGAGGCTGAGGCAGGAGAATAGCTTGAACCCGGGAGGTGAAGGTTGCAGTGAGCCAAGATGGTGCCACTGCACTGCAGCCTGGGGGATGGAGCAAAACTCTATCTCAAAAAAAAAAAAAAGAAAAGATATGAGCAGAGTCACCAATAAAAGTCTGCCTATGCTATGCTCCAAATGCCCAACCATTCTGTGACACCTTTGAGCTGCTCCATTGGGTGATATAAACCTAGGATGTCAATTTTGGCAACACCTTTTCTTAGTAACTTTGCCCACATTAAAGCAAAACAAAATCCAGGCCACAACAATATATAACCTTCCTTTGTATTACCAGATGGTGCACTGAAGGAATCCCATCTCTTTCAAGGGAAAGTTGAAGTTGACAGAAGTTCCTGGTGCTCCTCTTCTCTCCTCGAGTCTTTCTGGTTCATCTCTGATGATACCTGCCCTTCCTCTGGCTGGCATGCTGCCGAGGCTGGGTGGTCACCATCTTTGTTGGACCCACATCACACATGTCCGCTTCTTGTCAGACTGAACTTGCCAGAGGGCTAGGTGGGGCATTGCGAAATAATAACCGCTTTCCCGCCTGAAAAATCTGGAAACATCGCTTTCTCCACCCAGGTGTCTGGGGATCACTTAGCCTCAGTTTGGTTTAAACTGATTTTCCTGAATGTGCAGGCTGTGCATATTTGAGCCAACAAAAACCTTCCTCCCAACCCAGAAGGCATTTGCCACAGCCCACGCAAGCTCTAAACTGTCTGCACCTGCAACTCGAGCTGTGGCGCCCAGCTGATACCTGCAGAGGCATCTGCTGAATTCTGACCAGGGATGATGTTGCTGGGATGGGAGCTGACCAAAGAGGGTGGGTGCAGGGATTCCCCCTTGTGGAGTATCTGTGCCTCCCCTTGAGATGCTTTCACTGAAGTGACCCAGGAGGGAGGAAGTGGAGCTGAATTCCTAGGAAACATTTACTCTGGGTTGTGGTTTCCAAGCCCTTTGGACTATGGCCCAGTTCAGGGGAGCAAAAGACTTTGTGGCCCACTGAGTCCACTCACTCCCACTTTGCAGTGGGAAAGAATTTGGTAGTAATAAAGGATTAAAGGAGAAGAGAAAACTAACCAAAGTGGTAATGCAGCAAATACTCAGCACAACAATCAACAGAAACTCCTAAAAGTAATTTTATAAGTAATGTAAATTAACAGAAGAGAAGCAATTTAAAACCAAGAGAGTGCCGACACTACATTGCAGCCACCAAGGGTCATGGTTGCAAACACCAGAACCTGCTCTAGCAGGCTTGTCTATAATAGAAGAGGAATTTTTTAAGGGATATGAAGTAGCTGAACATCACTCTGCCATCTCCCCATAATCAATTGCTGTAAACTCCAGTTTCAATCTTGGGGAGGTGGGTCTTCTGAGAAGGAAATAACCAAGCATAGGAAGGGTGTTCACAAAGTGCTGGTAGCTGAAAAAAAGCACACAACAAATGTCTTCTGCACTAATAACAAAACGCCCTTCCTGAGAATTGGAATTCCAGCTCTTAGCCTGGGTGCATACACAGGAGTTTTGCTGTATTGTTTGGTGATGGATAATGGTCACCCTTCTTTACAGAATAGAAAATGAATATTCTCAGTAAACTCTTCTAACCCACTAATTTTGTTTATTAATGCCAAGGTTTATTAACCCTCAATAACTCACATATTATGTTCCTAGTTCCTTATAAAAATGAATTCCCATGTAATACACTTGCCTGTAAGAACTGAAGAGAATATACATTTTTTTATGCATTTTTTATTCTTTTAGAAACCCTTACTCTCTATCACTGGGCCAGGGACTCTGCTTTGAGAATTGTAGATTTAAAGAATTGAGGCCGGACATGGTGGCTCACACCTGTAATCCCAGGACTTTGGGAATCCGAGGTAGGTAGATCATCTGAGGTCAGGAGTTCGAGACCAGCATGGCCAACATGCCAAAATCCCATCTTTACTAAAAATACAAAACAAAATTAGCAGGGTGTGGTGGTGCATGCCTGTAATCCCAGCTACTTAGGAGGCTGAGGCAGGAGAATCGCTTGAACCTGGGAGGCAGAGGTTACAGTGAGCCGAGATTGTGCCATTGCACTCCAGTCTGGGCAACAGAGCGACACTCTGTCTCTCACACACACACACACACAAAGAATTGAGACCCATAATAGCAGGGGCATTTCTAGGGCCCTATTAAGAGATCTCTGGGAACTGTGAAGGACCTAGAAGAAGAAGGCTTGATTCTTGCCATTAGGGAGCTTTCAGTCCAGCAAGAAGCATTAGGCAATTATCCAGCGACAAAGGTGGATGGCAGGACAAGATAGGGACTGTGAGACAAGTTAGTTAACTTGCCCGAGGTCTCAATATATAGGAAAAGCAGCATTTGAACCTGGGTCTGTTGGATTCCAAAGCTGACTTTTGCCACTACTGTGTCCAGCAGGCTGACAAATCAGTGATCAGCTGATTTCCTTGTGTAGAAGAGGTGATCCAAAACATGTCCAGATATATCAAACTGAGATTTCTGAAGCCTTTCAGTGTTCACCTCCCATGAAAGTAGAGATTTGTCATTCTCAACTGGAGGAAGGCTTTTATAGTTAGAAATTGGATTCCTAATCCCATGTGGCCTCACATGGATTAAAGAGTAATTATTTACTATAGGATTTCAGAAAATAGAGAAGTATACCCAAATAGGCTCTCCAGATGGCTTCCTGGGGGAGGTGGGGTCTGGTGAGAGGAAAGGGTAGGATTTGAACAATAGGTAATATGGGGAAATAGTGGTCTAGTCAAGTGGCACCATGTAAGGGCAGACATAAAACCTTGAAGGAGAGGCTTAGAGTGCAGTTCTCACTGAGAACTTGCCATACCTCCTGTGTGTTGACATGTTTCTAGGGTCATGGTTATTAAGGAAAACACAGAACGGACCCTTGTATGGATTCTTTTACCAAGGTACTGTGTGATATTGAAAACAGGGTTAGATTAGGTGACCTGAAAAAGTCCCTTTTAGCTCTTGTGAACCTTGAAAACATCATGTTAAGTGAAAGAAGCTAGTCACAAAAGATCACAGTGTTATATGATTCCGTTTATAGGCAATGTCACAATTGGCAAATCTATACAGACAGAAAGTAAATTCATGGTTTCCGGGGGGTGGGAGGGAATGGGAAGTGGAGTAGAGGGAATAGGGAATAACTGCTAATGAGTAGGGCATTTCTTTTTGGGGGTGGTGAAATGTTCTGAAAATAGATGGTGATCTTTTCAACAAATGGTGGTGGGAAAACTGAATATTCACACACAAAAAAAATAAAGTTGTCTGGGTATGGTAGCTCACGCCTATAATCCCAGTACTTTGAGAAGCCAAGGTGGGAGGATTGCTTGAGGTCTGGAGTTTGAAACCAGCCTGGGTAACATAGCAAGCCCACATCTCTACAAAAATTTAAAAATTAGGTGGGGCTGGGCATGGTGGCTCATGCCTGTAATCCCAGCACTTTGGGAGGCCAGGGTGGGTGAATCACTTGAAGTCAGGAGTTCGAGACCAGGCTGGTCAACATGATGAAACCCCATCTTTACCAAAAAATAGAAAAATTAGCTGGGCATGGTAGCACGTGCCTGTAGTCTCAGCTACTGAGGAGGCTGAGGTGGGAGAATCACTCAAACCCAGGAGGCGGAGGTTGCAGTGAGCTGAGATCGAGCCACGGCACTCCAGCCTGGGCAACAGAGTGAGACTCCATCTCAAATAAATAAATAAATAAATAAATAAATGGAACCCTCATGCATCGCTGGTGGGAATATAAAACCATGCAGCTGCTGTGGGAAACAGTTTGGTGGTTTCTCAAAAAGTTAAACATAGAATTATAGTATGACCCAGCAATTCCACTCCGTGGTATATATCCAAGAGAACTGAAAGCAGGGACTAGACTAAAATAGATATTGGTACACCAAGACCCACGGTAGCATTATTCACAATAGCCAAAAGGTGGAACCGACCCTGTGCCATCATGGATGAATGGATAAACAAAATGTGGCATCTACAGATAATGGAATATTAATCAGCCTTAAAAATGGAGGAAATTTTGGCCGGGCACGGTGGCTCAAGCCTGTAATCCCAGCACTTTGGGAGGCCGAGACTGGCGGATCACGAGGTCAGGAGATCGAGACCATCCTGGCTAATACGGTGAAACCCCGTCTCTACTAAAAAAATACAAAAAATTAGCTGGGCGCGGTGGCGGGCACCTGTAGTCCCAGCTACCCGGAGGCTGAGGCAGGAGAATGGCGTAAACCCGGGAGGCGGAGCTTGCAGTGAGCTGAGATCCAGCCACTGCATTCCAGCCTGGGCGACAGAGCGAGACTCCATCTCAAAAAAAAAAAAAAAAAAGAGGAAATTTTGATATATGCTACAACTTGAAAGAATCTTTAAAATATGATAAGTGAAATAAGCCAGATCCAGAAGGACAAATATTAGATGCCTCCACTTATATGAGGTACCTAGAATAGGCAGATTCATAGGGCTAGAAAGTAGAAAAGGAGTTAGCAGGGGCTGGGGGTGGGAGAGTATGGGGAGTTATTATTTAATGGGTACAGAGTTCAGGTTGGAGATAATGAAAAAATTTTGGGTATAGATCATGATGATTGGCCTGGTGCAGTGGCTCACACCTGTAATCCCAGCACTTTGGGAGGCTGAGGTGGGCAGATCACTTGAGGTCAGGAGTTCGAAATCAGCCTGGCCAACATGGTGAAACCCTGTGTCTACTAAATATACAAAACATTAGCCGGGCATGGTGGCACATGCCTGTAATCTCAGCTACTCAGGAGGCTGAGGCATAAGAATTGCTTGAACCCAGGAAGCAGAGGTTGCAATGAGCTGAGATCACACTGCTGCACTCCAGCCTGGACAACAGAGTGAGACTCTGTCTCACAAAAAAAAAAAAAAAAAAATAGATAGCGATGATGATGATGGTTACACAACACTGTGAATGCATTTAATGTCACTAAGTTGTACATTCAGTGGTTAAAATAATAAATATTGTATCATGTATATTTTACCACAATTTTAAAAAATTAGATTGTGGTGATGTTTGTTCAACCCTAAATATTCTACAACTATTGGATAGTACAATTTATATGGGTAAATTATGTGGTATGTAGATTATATTTCAATAAAGTTGTTTAAAAAATCCTTTCCGGCTGGGCGCGGTGCTCACGCCTGTGATCCCAGCACTCTGGGAGGCTGAGGCAGGTGGATCACGAGGTCAGGGGATCGAGACCATCTTGGCTAACACGGTGAAACCCCGTCTCTACTAAAAAAAAAAAAAAAAAAATTAGCCAGGCGTGGTGGCAGGTGCCTGTAGTCCCAGCTACTCGGAAGACTGAGGCAGGAGAATGGTGTGAACCCAGGAGGTGGAGCTTGCAGTGAGCCGAGATTGCACCACTGCACTCCAGCCTGGGCGACAGAGCGAGACTCCGTCTCAAAAAAGAAGAAAAAAAAAAATCCTTTCCAGTTTTGACAGTCTCTGATCCATCCACCCATCTATCCATCCATTTATTTATTTGATTCAACACATTTTTATTGAGTTCCCATCATTGTAAGTGTTAAAAATGGGGTGAGAAAGAAAACAAACATGATCCTTGCCCTTTCCTTGCTTTACATTGTGGTTTTAAAAAGTGATCGTAGCCAAATGTATTGAGTGTTTATTATATCCTGGGCACCCGCACAAGCACTTTGCATACCTCATCCCCTGCGGTCTTCACATGGTGTACTGAGCTGTGCTCTTCTTGAATAAGGACATTTGCTCAGGGTCACGCAGCCAGGATTTGAACCTGGCCTATCTTACCTCAAAGCCCGTGCAGCTGAGATCCAGCCACTTGGAAATGGGGTCTTCCCAGGAGACCTGAGTGAGGACCGTCTGTCAGGCTGGCTGCTGTGGTAGCATTGAAGGGAGAATTAAACAGGAGGTGGCATGACCCCCTCTAGGGAGGGGTTTGGAAAATAAGGTGTAAGTCAATGAAGGTTTGTATAGCCATTTATAGTAATCATTACAAAGCAGGTAAAACTATACTTTTAAAAATGGTTATATAATAGAATTTTGAATACAAAGTTGGATTTGTAATTGAATTTATAATTGAATTTCTACTATTATATTAAAAATAACTAATGTATTTACTCATTGAACAGGACTATGTACTGGACTCTGTTCCAAGTGCTTTGCACATATTGTCATCCTATTTAATCTTCCTGACAGCTCCATGACTTATAGGAAATACTACTAGTCCTATTTCACAAGCAAGGCAACTGAGGCACAAGAAGGTTCAGTAATTTGAGCAAGGTTATACAGTTAGTCAGTGGCAGAGCTGGGATTTCAGGCTATAAACCAGGCTATAAGTCTACTGTAGAACTTGCCCTTCAATTATGTTAAATATGCAAAATAGGTGAACATGAAAATTGCGGTAGCCAGGTGGCAGAATTGTGTTGACTTCCCATCTCTTACCTCCCAAATAATTTATTTTCTATTTTCCAAGGATACATCATAATAGTTACGATTCCTAGACCACCAAGGAAAGAAATCACATGTGACTATGACCTTTTTTGGTCTTCTTCTCTCTTTACCATTGTATTTTGCTGTATTTGATTTTGAATTCCCCTATGCACATGCACAAACTGGACAGTGCCATTGGACATGCAGGCAGTGTACTGGGAGATACTCATGGTGTGCTTGGAGGCGTTGCCAGGGCCTGAAGTTCCTCTCTGGGCTGCAGCTGCCCCCACTCTGCTGCAATCTTCTGGGGAGGGCGTGTCCCCTCCTCATCAATACTGAGGCTCTTTCTTTGAAAAAACGTTTCTAACTCATAAGAGAGTCTGTTCAATGGTTAAGAGCAGCATATTAGCATCAGAAAAACATGGATTCGAATCTTGACTCTGATGGTCTCGCTACCTGGGCAACTGCTTTAGGCCTCTGCTTTGACTTTGGACAATAGAAGTAACAGTACGCAGGGATGTCCAAGGGAGAGAATGCAGTCACGGGTTCTTAGTTTCTGTTTCTGGTTAGGCCAGTAAAGACCTTTCCTCATCCCTCTTTTCTGCTTATCACTAGAGACAGAAACTGAAACCCATGGCTTCAGGCTCTAAAAGCCTAAAACAAAACAAAACAAAACAAAACAAAACAACAACAACAAAATAAGGTAGGTTGGACAAGCTTGGCAGAGCTTTTTTGGGAATAGGATGCTGTTTGGATTGGACCAGAGTACCTGGCTCATTGTAGGGTATGGCATGTCAAGATTTATCTGACATCTTTTGTATTATTAATTCGTGAGGTTATACATTTCTCAAATATTAACCATTTGTATTTCTTCTTTGATGAATTGCCTGCTCATGCCTCTTCCTCATTTGGCAGTTGGCAGTTTGATTTTACAGTATGTTTTTTTTTTTTTTTTTTTTGAGGCGGACTCTCGCTCTGTCGCCCAGGCTGGAGTGCAGTGGCGCAATCTCGGCTCACTGCAAGCTCCGCCTCCTGGGTTCACGCCATTCTCCTGCCTCAGCCTCCCAAGTAGCTGGGACTACAGGCGCCCGCCACCTCGCCCGGCTAGTTTTTTGTATTTCTAGTAGAGACGGGGTTTCACCATGTTAGCCAGGATGGTCTCGATCTCCTGACCTCGTGATCCGCCCGTCTCGGCCTCCCAAAGTGCTGGGATTACAGGCTTGAGCCACCACGCCCGGCCAATTTTACAGTATGTTTAAGTCAAGGGCCAAGAGCATTTTGGAAGCATCTAAATGAAAAAGAGAGATGCGGAGTGGAGGTCTTTTCCCCTGCAAATCGAATGCCTTTTTTCCCTCCAAGGAGCATTTTTCAATGGTTAGTGCAGCCTCTTCTCTCCCTACAACTGACCTGGTTTCTTCCCTCAGAAAATTACATCTGCTTTGTAGAGTCAATCTTTAGAATAGCTGATTTCCCTCCTGGATGGCTGCACCCACAGGTCTCACATGCATAATTTCTTTCTCTGCCCATTTAAGTTGCATACTGTGGGAATGACTGTGGCTGTGACCAGTCTGCTCAGAGAGGCTCTATTTGAGTGTGTGAATACCTAACAAGCGTGTCCTTCTCAGCCCTGTGCAATCACACAGCCCACCAAAGTGCTGACCTTTCTGAGCAAAGCACAAAAGCCTAAGGGATTGCTTAGATAAAAGGCACATTCTTCAGATAGCTGAACCTCTTTTCCCCTCTGGCCTAGCCCCCATCTTGCTGGACCTGGACAGTTCATCTTTTTTTCCATCATGGGGCAGAAAGGACCTGGGCCATAGAAGTTGAGCATTTCTAAATTGCAAAAGGAGCCAAACCTCCCTCCAGTCCCGTGATTCTTGTCAGGAAAGTTCTTGTGGATAAACGTGTTTGGTTCAGGAGATGGTCTGTGTGGCTTGGTGGGAGCATGAAGCTGGCTGCTGGTCTTAAGACATATGTCTGAGGCGGGGATGCTAGTATCCCAGACATGGCAAAACCATGGGGAGAATTGCCCCCGAAAAAGCACAGACTCCTCTAGAGAAAGTGGCTGTGGCTTCTCATGAAGACCTTCCCTCAAGGTGAGGCCACCATGTGCCTGGACAGCACCAGCATTGAAGCTTGTGTCCTGCTATTTGTGTGTCCTCTGAATTCGCCTGCATGCCTGGTTCAGGATGTGTGGTTTAGCAGAAAGAGTATTGGCCTGGGAGACAGACTATATGGGTTTGAGTTGAGGCTTTGCCTTTTTTTTCTTTTTCTCCTTTTTTAGCCCTGTAACCTTGGTAACAGGTTGTTTCCTCATTTGGAGAATAGAGGATAACATTCCCTGTTCTGCTCACCTCCCTACTTGACCATGGGTTCAAATGAGTGTCCTGGGTAAGTTATCAAGACAGAAGAATTTCTTCTCCCCTTAGAGACATAGACAGTGGGCACAGTGCCTGTCCCAGCACCTCATGCTAAGCCCAAGAACGGAGCCTGTGTTAGTCCATTTTGCATCGTTATAAAGAAATACCTGAGACTTGGGTAATTTATAAAGAAAAGAAGTTTATTTTGGCTCACAGTTCTTCAGGCTGTGCAAGATGCATAGTGCTGGCATCTGCTTCTGGTGAAGCCTCAGGAAGCTTCCAATCATGGTGGAAAGCAAACAGGGAAAAGACTGAGAGTGAGAACTCATTACCATGGGGAGGGCACCAAATCGTTCATGAAGGATCCACCTGCCGATCTCCTGAGGTCAGGAGTTCAAGACCACCCTGGCCAACATTGCAAAACCCCATTTCTATTAAAAATGCAAAAGTTGATTATTACTTAAATAAAATTTTAAACATTCAAAAAAAAATGCAAAAGTTAGCCAGACATGCCTGTAGTCCCTGCTACTTAGGAGGCTGAGGCAGGAGAATCACTTGAACCTGAGAGGTGGAGGTTGCAGTGAGCTGATATCGTGCCACTGCACTGCAGCCTGGGTGGCTCCATCTAAAAAAAAAAAAAATAAAAAGGATCCAGCTCATGACCCAAACATCTCCTACTAGGCCCACTTCGAACATTGGAGGTCACATTTCAACATGAGATTTTGGAGGGGACAAAACATGCAAGCCTTTCCCCAGAAGGAGGAGGTCTGGATAAGTCAAGGGAACGTGATGAGGGAGTGTGGATGTGTGGATGGGTGCGTCTTTTGTGTGTGTGTGTGTGTGTGTGTGTGTGTGGCATCAGATCCAAGCTGATTGGTGGCACTGTTGCAGGGACTACTATAGGTAGAACTAACTTGAAAATCCAAAATCTGAAATGCCTCAAAATCTGAAATTTTTTGAGCACTGACATGACACCATGGGTAGGAAACTCCATACTAACCTCTTGTGACAGGTCACAGTCAAAGTGCAGTCAAAACTTTGTTGCATGCACAAAATTATTTCAAATATTATGTTTAAAATTACCTTGAGGCAGTGTGATATGGCATATATGAAACAGATAAATTTCCTTTTTAGATTTGGGTCCCATTCCCAAGATATCTTACTATGTATATGCAAATATTCCAAAATCCAGAACAATTCAAAATCCAAAAAACTTCTGGTCTTGAGCATTTTGGATAAAAGATACTCAACCCGTATTACCTTCCCTCATTCTGTAGTCTTTTAAAATCTGATAAGAGGCCTGGAGGCTGTGGGAATAGCAGAGTGCTCCCTTGACAAGTAAGAAAGTGGCTGAAGAGGTCACCTACGTTCAGAGCTGCAGGGATTGTATATAAGTTCAGTTCACAAACTTTACAGAGCAGTCAGTCTGTGATGCTGACCAGGAGACAAATGCAGAAGCAGCAATTAGAATATGATGCCACACACTGCAGTAGCAGGCAGACAGGGACAGTGGCAGCCGGAAGGATGGTCACTGCACTTGGGGATGTCTGAGTGGAGGAACTGGACAGGCAGAGAAAGTGAACAGCATTCCAGGTAGAAGGCGGGGTCTTGCAGGCAAGGCATTGCTCTGGAGGAAAACGTCTCACCTCTCTGTCCTGGATAAGGAAGAATGTATCCCGGGAGAGGGAAAGAGAGTGCTTATCTTGCTCACATAGATAGACCAGAGGGGAAGGGCGGGTAGCTGGAAAGGTGTCGGACCTGGTAACATGGAGGCTTTTCTTCTGCCTGCATCTTAGAGAAATGCTGTGTGTCTCCAGCTGTTCTCTGGCCAGTTTAGAAGGATGGTCAATGATCATTTGAAGTGTATCAGAGAAGCAGCTTGCTCCGCAGTGTATTTTTCAATACCCTTAGAGTTCAAGGTATACTTTGGATTCTTTTTTATTCTGATGATGGGTCTGCATACTCAGTTAACTGGAAAAATACTTTTACCAGCTGAGAAAAGTAATGTTGGTATTCCATAGACTTGCCTACCACCATGTCATCCTGTGTACTTTGCAAAGTCTCCTAACCTCCATCTTGAGCAAGAGTCTCTAGAATCTTCCAAGAAAAGTGAGGAACTTGATCCAGGGCAATGGGAAGAACACAGAACTTTACCCCAGGACTCTTTGCTCCTGGATGACTCAAGGGAAACCACTTAGACTGTCTCTCATTTTCTTTTTTTTTTTTTTTTTGAGACGGAGTCTCGCTCTGCCGCCCAGGCTGGAGTGCTGTGGCCAGATCTCAGCTCACTGCAAGCTCCGCCTCCTGGGTTCACGCCATTCTCCTGCCTCAGCCTCCCGAGTAGCTGGGACTACAGGCGCCCGCCACCGCGCCCGGCTAGTTTTTTGTATTTTTTAGTAGAGACGGGGTTTCACCATGTTAGCCAGGATGGTCTCGATCTCCTGACCTCGTGATCCGCCCGTCTCGGCCTCCCAAAGTGCTGGGATTACAGGCTTGAGCCACCGCGCCCGGCCAACTGTCTCTCATTTTCTTCACCTTTACAACGGTGAGATTCGTCCCTGGTCTGGCTGCTTCAAGCATTGATGCAAGGATAAATGGGACACAGGACGGAAAGTGCTTTGCAAGTGCACCAGGCTCGATGCAGGCAGTGTTTCAGGGTGACACTCCTTGCCAGCATCAATTTCAGCGTGGGTTAGACAGGAACCTGCTCTGGTCTTGGAAGGCACATCCAGTCAGTGTCAGTGAAGGTCAGGGCTGCATCTGATCTGTCTTACTGTGAGGCTTCATCTCCCAGAACAGCCTCACTTGGGTAGAGCACCAGGAGGTGAAGGAACAATGTCTCTCTAATCCTTTTACTGAGTCTGCATAAAGGAACCCAGACGCTTTCCTGGTCTGTCCTGGACCACCCCCGCTCCTTCAGGTCCGGGAGCAGCACAGGGTTTGGAGAGCGTGGAGTCTGGTGCCTGCACCTCACACCTGTCTCTGCTCCTAAGAACTGCAGCAGCTTTGGGCTGTAGGAAGATCCTCCACTGTGCTTGCCCGGGACACTCTGAAACCTTGCTCCTCTGGCAGCTGCCTGCTCCCTGGCTCCTGCACCCTGCCTCTTGGAGTCTCTGGTCTGCGCTGCAGTTAGAAACCCTGCCTGGAGCTGGATCCACTGAACAGTAATTTGGTCGTCACAGCAGGTACTTCCTTGCTTTTTCCTTCCTGCCAGAACTGGGTGTGTTTTGGTGCTCTAGGGCAGCAGATTGGTAGAGCAGCAGGAATAAGGAGCTGCCAGTCCAGCCCCAGGAATTTACTGGTCATTGTTTCTGTCCTGGCTCTGCCCCGACAGACTTCCGTTTGTTTAATGATCAGAGGCTTCATGTGGTCCTGGGACCCCAGGAGGGGGTAGGGAAGGATGTTTCTAAAGCAGAGCCAGGAAGAAAGTGATGCACTACTGAAGGGTTTCAACTCTAAGAAGGCTACGTCCTCATTAGGAACAAATTCATTAATGAGCCACATCAGCTGCAGGGAGGAAGAAGGAGCTCATAATTAATTATAGCTGCTCAGATGAGCTGCCAGATTCGGAGGAGCCAAAAAGCAAGATTGTATGTTGTTTGGATGTCTTTAGAGGTCAAGAAGGAAGATTGTGTGTTGTTTGGATGTCTTTAGAGGTCAAGAAGGAAGACTGTGTGTTGTTTGGATGTCTTTAGATGTGTTCCTCCGAAGCGATGGCAGCTCTGGGAACTAACTTTCCAGTTGAAGGATTCGAGAGTTCTTCCTCTTTCTGCAAGATCCAGTCTTGGCTTATTGAGCAGTGAATTCCTTTCTGATCCCACTCACCTATTCCCGAGAGCAAAAAGGAAGTCAGTATTTGCTTTTCCAGCAAGGTCACGGATCACCTGACCAAGTCCTTTAACAGCTGCAAAACATTCGCCGCTGTGCTGAAGGCACGAGCTATCAGCACCGGCCCTGCACCCCAAACCTGGCTTTCTGGGAAGGAGATGAGTCCTCTCTGCTGTGGGCTATGCAGCGGGAGGATGCAAGGGAAGGTAATGTGGGCACAGTGTTCCTCCCGACTGTTTTCTCTTCTTCGTGAAGCTCCAGATTCAGCTGCTGCAATGCAGGCGAAAATGACAGACACTTGCAAAAAACGTGGGAATGGAGTTAATGAGATTGTGTTAATGTGTCATTTATTGAGCAGGAGTTATCTCTTTGTTTCCCGGGTCGGCAGGAAGTGAGCCCGCTGGAGAACTCAGTTGGCAGAATCTTTCTCAGTGCTTCTCACCTCCCCTGGTGTCCAGGCTTCGGCCCTCTCAATGTTTAGAAACAGTGGTCAGATGCCTCCTGCTTCTTGGCACAGGGAATATTTACACTTGAAAGGCTGGGGTCCTGGGATGGGGAAACAGGAAGCTCTCATCATCTTGGCATGATCAGTCTGAGGTACGGGTGATTTTTTTTTTCTTTTGGAAAGAGTGCTTTCCCTTTGCAAGGGGTCATGTAGGGATTGGCAGGGTTGCTGTTTGGTGAACTACCTTGCTAAATACTTGACTTGGTAAGGTTGAATTCTCCAAGAATTCTCGTAGCAGTGAGGCTGAGACTTGAGCCAAGCTGTCTTTTCAAGGAAATCCAAGGTGCTATTTATTTTGGCATGCAGCCTGCTCTGGGATGAAATACCACATTTTTATTATTCCAGAATAAAAAGAGGTTTGAAGAGAACAAAAGTACAGAACCAGGTTTGTTTCAAGACTAAGTAAGGGAAGGTCTCTTTATATTTGGATTTGAGATTAGAAATGAGCTTGAAAATGGCATCGTAAAAGGAGTAAGCGTGGAGAGGAGAGGGTGCGGATAAATGCTACAGGAGTTGGGCTGACCTGGGGAAACCCGTGCTCCTAGGCACTGAGGGTGGATCTGGCTGGAACAGTTTCCAGTCTGGCCTGGTAGCTGCACATGGACTATCATTGCTGTCTGCCAAGTGACTGCTTCTTTGCTGGATTTTGAATGGTCAGCCTTAGTCCTCACCTCCTTACCACCCCCCCTGCCCCCTAGGCTTGGAAAGGAACTGTGGAATGATGGAGTCACACAAGCTATCCTGCTCCTAATTAACTGGGTAACTTTGGATTGGCCACATGGACTCTTTGTGCCTTAGTTTCCTCATTTGTAACTTGGACATGTTCCTGTTTCCTAGGATTGCTTGTATGAGGGTGAAATGAGAAATCATACTCAGTAGCTGATTCCCAGTGTAAGCGCTTAGCTCCTGTTAGTTTCTGTCCATGGGTTCCCTTTGAGGACAGATAATTTTGCTCCTTTTATTTTGTTCATTTGAGAACCATGGACTGAGTGTCTGCCATGAGTTAGACATAAGGAGTTGGGGGTGACACGGGAACAAGACGTGCAAGAATTCTGATCTTCACAAGTTTACAGATTAGTAGGGGAGAAGAGCTAGAGAGAAAGCAAGCTATGTATGCCCAAAACATCTAGAATATGATGAGCTATGGAGAGAGGTTGGGCCCTAACTCTGGATCCTCGACCCTGGCGTAGGACAAAAACAAATGAAAAGTAACATAATAACACCAGGTATTTAAAGGTTCTGAACACTGGGGATACAACTTAACAGAATGGGTAAGAAATAGCTTTATGGTCGGGTACAGTGGCTCACCCCTGTAATCCCAGCACTTTGGGAGGCCAAGGTGGGTGAATCACCTGAGGTCAGGAGTTCAAGACCAGCCTGGCCAACGTAGCGAAAACCCATCTCTACTAAAAATACAAAAATTAGCTGGGCATGGTAGCTTGTGACTGTAATCCCAGTTACTCAGGAGGCTGAGAGAGGAGAATGGCTTGAACCCAGGAGGCGGAGATTGCAGTGAGCTGAGATCAAAAGAAATGGCTTTATGTCAAAGCTTTAAATGCTCCAGAGAGTTGCAAAATTCCATTTTAAAGGGGAACTGTGCCCCATAAAGCTATTTTCATATTCTGTTTTATTGCGAACAAGGTAGTATGCATGTGTTGATGTGGCAGTTATTTTTACCTAACCTAACTACATTGAGCATCTGCCCATGGGAAGGAAACTCCCTTAGCTAAACTCCACGATGTCTGTTGTGAGGACCACAGAGGAAAGTGGAGAAGGCTGGGGGTGGGAGTCGGGGCTGGAAGTGGTGACTTGTGCACATGACAGATCCCTCCTTCCTTCCTGTATTATGAGCCCTTTAGAGTAAAATTTCTGAGCCCCCTCCTTTGAGAGTTGAGTGTTAGCTCCACTTCATTTCTGTAGCCTCGAAATGATTAATTTTAGTGAAATCCAAGTCTAAGAGAAATCTTAGAGGTCTCTACAGAGTTATTTTTAATGAAATTTGACCTAATGTGTGTTGAATAATTCTTTAAAGTCATATGATCTGATACACGACGGGCTGAATTCCTAATTCTAACCAAAGGCTAGGTGTGTGATTGAAAAGTCCCTGGGCTGATGGTGAGAGTTTGTGTAGCCAAAAGCTCAACTGTACCCAGGTGGCCCCCTTCTCTGCGGTAGGAACTTCTCCAGCCTTGGAGAAGCAGAGCTCTCCTTTGGCCCAGGAGGCTTTACAAAACAGCAGTTCTCCTCTAAGCCCGGAGGCTTTTTGTGTGTACTGTGGGAGAGGCAGAGAAGCACCAGTCAGAAGCGTTTCCCCTCACAAGGTGAACTAGAGATCAGTCACAGTGTCAGGGAACTGGGCTGACTTACAGGGTGGACAAAGGTTTACAAATCACTTTTGTTCCCAACCCAGGCTTGGAGTTGGCTAGACTTGAGGGCAGATCCTGCTGCAACACTTGCTTGTTAAGTGACGTGGATCAGCCCTGTCAACTCTGTCAGCCTCAGTCTCCCTCCCTGGAAAATGGGAATAATAATAATCCTCTTTGGGTGATGGTGTAAAGATTGCATGAGATAATTCATGAATGTCAAGTACTCCCAGCTCTGCCTGTTGCTTAGTAATGTTACAGGGGTGGGAAGGAGAGGGGAGCAGGAGCAAGAGAGGCTGCGATGGTGGAGATGAAGGACCAAGCTTAGGGTTTGCCACCTCAGTCTCTTCTTCTGCAGGCTTCACCTGCCACTGCCTTCTGCATGCCAGCGGTGTTTTCTGCCTGGGAGCTTTCTCTTTATAACAAGGGCAAGCCTGCCTCACCCCAGGTTAGAACCTTCCACACCTCTCCACCGTCTGCCTCCTTGGTGGCCACTCTCAGCCTCTGCAAGACCACCTACACTCTCAGCTCCCTTGTCCCTAACTTCTCTAGCTCTTAGTTTTCAACAAACCAGGATGTGCTGGTGCACTGCTTGCTGCCTCAGAGGTAAGCAAAGTACTTAGTGTGTCAATCCTTCTGTAATGAGTGTCTCTGCTTCTAGAAAACATGCCTGCCCCTTGGGGCTCCATCCACCTGGATAGAGCAAGGCCTCTCTGGCAGCTGCTTGGCAAATGGGCTGGAGGAGATGAGGCAGAAGCAGCACTCGCAGGAAGAAGTGGTGCTAAACTTTCTGGTGGCAAACTTCGGCATTTCTCTCTTATTTGACAGGCCTCATATTTTCCAGCCCTCTTCTCTAGTTACTTGTTTATTCCCTTTTTTCCGTCCTTGGTTTCTGGAGGCCACCCACCATCCTTTTCTTTCACTCTCAGTTTCTCCCAATCCTTCCCTCATCACTGGTTCACTTTCCTGGTCTGGAGTTCATTGTCAAGTACATTGGAATTCCTAAAACAACCCTGCCTCCACTGCTGTGGTGTCACAGATAATTCATTATTCCGATGGATGTGGAGTTACAATCATAAAAAGCCAATTTCCTGGGTGATTTATTGTAATGGGGGCAGGAGCTAGGATGTTTACCATTTTAAGAAAGAGTCCTGGAAATGGATTAAAACTTTGGGGAGAATTTATGGTCAAACCTCAAGGCACACTAATTCAGAGCCAGGGCAATATTCTGCTTGAATAGTTACCCATGTCTTCGGGCCACCCAGGTTGAACTTCCCCTTGTTCTGCCCATGGTTAGAAATCACCTCTAAGTATCAGCTCCCTGTCAGTACTTGCAATTATCTCATCTCTATCTTCTGTTTGATTGACATATCACACATCATTTATAGGTACTCTGATTCCAGCTTTTTCACAAAGTGGATTATAAGTCTCTTCCAAGGATGGGGACAGGTAGATTTCAACTCTTGAGATTACAGAAAGCGCCCTGTGCTGGTATCAGAAGCCTGGGTCTGATACTAGCACCTTCACGCATATTCTGAGACACCTTAGAGCAATTAACTCCTCAGCCTCAGTTTCCTCATCTGCCAAGCAAGACGGCTGGACCAAATACTTCCACTTCTTTTCATTTCAACTATTGCTAATATTCCGTGAAGAAACACTGAGAATTGGGCTCTAGAAATGTGTACAGGTTTTTAATCTTCCTCCTTGGAGGACTGTGAGCTCCTGGGCACCCTGGGAGAAAGGCAGGGATGGGTGTTACTTTCTTTAGTGCTATGTTTCCCCAATACTTATTCAAACTCTAATGAGACTCACCAATTCTGTATCCTCCTTTCTTTCAGAACTCTCCAACAAGTTTTACAGACTCACCTGATGAAGAGTGCCTGAGACACTGAGGGTCAGCGCTCCAAGGATGGAGAAGACAGATGGTAGGCAGGCTGCTTTGTAGGGCCTGTTTTAAGATAAGCACTTGGGCTGGGAAAGAATTGTTGCCACAAATCCTGGAAATAGCCTAGGAAAGGCTTACAGGAGATACCCCCAAACAGGCAGTGCTGGTAGGCTTAAGCATGTATTTCAGATTTTGTGTATTTCCAGCCCTAGCCAAGGAAAGAGGCACAATATGGTAAAAGAGCCTCCAATCATACCTAAGTGATTCTACAAGTCATTTAATGTCTTTGATCCTTAATCCTCACATGTATCAGTTAGCTTTGCTGTGTAACAAACAGCCCAACAATTTAGTGACATAAAGACATTAATTATTTCTCAAAAGATTCTGTGGGTTAGCAGGGCCATTATTCTGGTCCGGGCTGGCATGGCTGATCTTTTCTGGGTTCATTCACATGTCCATGGGCTTCTGGGTGACTTGGCTGGGGCTGGATGACTTAGAATGGCCACACTCACATATCTGGGGTATCAGTAGTGACTTGGCCATGTGTCTCTCATCATCCAGGAGGTTGGCTAGGGCTTGTTCACATGGTGGCAGAAGAGTTGAAGCACAACACAAGAACAATGTGCAGACTCCAATGTGCAGATAATGTCCCAATCTCTGCATATGTCATATTGCTGTTGACCCACTGGCCAACATAGTCATAAGGCCACATCTAGTGTCAGTGTGGTAGGGGAGTACCCCAAGGGTCAGATATTATTGTCACTATCTTTGCAAACAGTTGACCACACCTTGTCTATAAACGGGTATTAATGCTGTTTCATAGGGTTGGTAAAGAACTAAATTACATAATGCATGGAAAGTTGTCGAGTAACAACTACCTAGTATAATGAATGTTGGAATGTTCCCCTCTTTCTGTCCCCAGGAAACTTGCAGAAGGCCACAGTTTAGACCCCAATCTCCTGACTTCTAAAGAATTTTTTTTTCTAGATCACCAAACATCAGGAAACAGAGAGCCTCTAATTCCCCTTGAATCACATGGGCCTTCACCGGTGCAGGACTTAGGGACCTGACATCAGCTCCCGCCCTGCCTCTTCTTCCAAATGCAGTTCCCATATATTTCGATATTTCAATAGTTGCCTTTCTCCCCAGAGAGCTGCCTTTTCAGTGCATCCCTGGCAGTGGTCCCACAGAACACCCATTCATTCCCTCAAAAGCCCCAGGGTCCTGTCAGCCCAGCTGCCTCTCAGTCCCTTCTCAGCACACTAGGGAGGTCTGCTGTCCACGTGATCGCTCATATGAGCTCAAGAAAGGCTCCCTCCTTTCAGCCATGGGCCTCCCAGAACAGGGACAAGCCTTCCCAGAGGGGAAAGCTTCCTTCCCTGTCTTGGCTTTTGGAAGAGTTTCATTTTACTCCCCTTCTTTATGGCTTTATTTTCAGCCACTTTCTCTCTAGTTTCTGTTTTTCCCATTTACTTCAGAGACTGAATATAGGCTTTTGAATTTCTCTTTCACACTTTAAACGCCTCTAGTTGATTCACTCATCTGCTTTACTTCACTTGTCCCTTCAGATAATTACTGTGGTTCTCCCTTCTTACCTTGTCCCCTTCAAGTCCCCTTTTCTCCTGTCTGTGTGTAACTCTGGAGCTGACTGTGTTTGTAGGTCCTATACAAGGGTCTAGTGATCTGTTGCACTCTTAAGCAAGACTCCATAGGGAATTCCAGGTAGCTCTGAGCCTCCTCTATCTTTCTTTTTTCTTCTCCCCAGACTCATTTTCCCACTTTCTCCAGAAATATTTTCTTGGACTCTCATTCCCTCTTGAGCTGTAGGGAGACAGCACATGCTCAGTGAATCCTCCTCTGCCGCATGGAGAACCTGCCCACCCTTGCTGTTACGGTCCTTCATTGAGTGTCTACTCTGGGCTGTGTTCTCTAGTGCATTCATGCTAATAATGACAACAACTCTGTAAGTTAGGCGTTGTTATCTCCCCTTTACAAATGGAGAAATCGAGGCAGAGGGAAATGAAATAATTTGCCCAGAATCACACAAGTGGGAGATGACAGCCAGGATTCAAATCCAGCCAGGTTGGCCATGCGTTGGTTTATTTGATCTGAATTTCATTTTGAGCAGAGTCAGGTCCTCCTAACTGATTCCCACCCTGGCCCAGTGCCTGGAATTCTGAGCTCCCGCATACCTGCCACCAGGTAGAATGAACAGGAGCAGAGCTGCTTGTGAGGGCAGTCTCTCAGCCTATCAGCTCAAGCTCCCTCATCAAAGCCCAGCATTCCTCTTGTGCTGGGAGAAAGAGAAGGAATGCAGAGTGGCAGGTGGCAGGCAAGGCAGCATGATGGATCACCGTGTGTGTGTGTGTGTGTGTGTGTGTGTGTGTGTGTGTGCTAGCTTAGGAAAGCACCTATTAAAACTGCTATTAAGGCCGGGCGCGGTGGCTCAAGCCTGTAATCCCAGCACTTTGGGAGGCCGAGACGGGCGGATCACGAGGTCAGGAGATGGAGACCATCCTGGCGAACACGGTGAAACCTCGTCTCTACTAAAAAATACAGAAAACTAGCCGGGCAAGGTGGCGGGCGCCTATAGTCCCAGCTACTCGGGAGGCTGAGGCAGGAGAATGGCGTAAACGTGGGAGGCGGAGCTTGCAGTGAGCTGAGATCCGGCCACTGCACTCCAGCCTGGGCGACAGAGCGAGACTCTGTCTCAAAAAAAAAATACAAAAAAAAAAAACCTGCTATTAAACCTGTCATCCTTGGTAGCTGCTCAGCCTCACTTGCCCTCCTCTCCCTTGTGGAAGATTCTGCCTTTAAATCTGCTGTTTCTTATTTGATGCTATGATTGTATTTGTGCTCTGGACCTGTGCCCAGAAGCCGTTGGGCAAATCGGTACATTTCTAGTGAATTGAGGCAATAAGCAGATAAATAATGCAGCCTCTCCTTTAGGAGAGCTCTTTGCCTTCTAGGTCTTAAATCTGCTCTCTACTTAACTTTAGATAAATATCTCTTCTCTGTTTGGCCTGTCCTTGCAATCCAGGGGGCTGTTGAGCAGACCAGCAGGTCTGAGAGTGTAGCCAGTGCAACTTGGAAAACTAGTGGACAGCAATATAAGATATTGTTCTTATTTACTAAAATTGCCAGTGTGTTTCTTTGTGGGGGTACGGGAAGGTGGGGGAGCAAGTTGGTTTAAAAAATTGTGTGAGTTGGCTGGGCATGGTGGCTCATGCCTGTAATCCCAGCACCTTGGGAGGCTGAGGCAGGCGGATCACCCGAGGTCAGGAGTTCAAGACCAGCCTGGCCAACATGGTGAAACCTCGTTTCTACTAAAAATACAAAAAAATAGCCAGGTGTGGTGGCACGCACCGGTAATCCCAGCTACTCGGGAGGCTGAGGCAGGAGAATGACTTGAACCTGGAAGGCGGAGGTTGCAATGAGCCAAGACTGCACCGTTGCACTCCAGCCTGGGCAACAAGAGCAAAATTCTGTAAGAAAGAAAGAAGAAAGAAAGAAAGAAGGAAGAAAGAAGGAAGGAAGGAAGGAAGGAGAGAAAGAGAGAGAGAGAGAGAAAAAGAAAGAAAAAAGAAAGAAAAGAAGGAAAGAAAGAAAGAAAGAAAGAAAGAAAGAAAGAAAGAAAGAAAGAAAGAAAAGAAAGAAAGAGGGAGGGAGGGAGGGAGGAAGGAAAATGTGCCCCAGGAAGTGCCACCATTTACAACTTTTTTAAACTTGTCCCTTTCCCTCCATTACCTTGAGCTCCTCTCACCTTAATCGTGTCAGCAGCCTCCCAGCTGATCTTGGGGCCTCTAGTTTGCCTTTCTGTTAATCCTTGGCAAGATGCTCTTTTTGAAATCACATTCAACCAAGTCACTCCCTTGTTTAAAACCCTTCAGTGACTCCCATGACCTACAGCGTAAAGTCAAAACTTGTTCGCGTGTATACAAGTTGCTCTATGATCTGGCTGTTGCTGTCCTTTCCACTTTTATCTTTCTCTACCATGTTTTAAGTACTGGCCATATCAGCTGCATTTATAGAACTTTGAAATACTGTGTGATTTCACCCTCCATCCCTTTGCACATTCTCTGTGGAGAACTAGATTTTCTGTCTTGGCTACCTATTGCTGCATAACAAGTCATCCCAAAACTTGGTGGCTTAATACAGTAATTTATTATTAACACAGGCTCAGTTCAGTGATTCTCACTTGGGGTCCCTCCTGTAGTTGAAGTCAGATGATGGCTGAAGACTTTTTTACTCATGCGTGGCTTCTGGGCTAAGATGACTGGAACTGCTTGGGGCTGGCTGGGCATTTCCTTCCCTCTCTCCACTTGACCTTTCTGTGGGGCTGTTTGAGCTTCCTTGCAACATGGCAGTCTCGGGGAAGGTGGGCTTCTTATATGGCAGCTGGCTTCCCAATGAGTGTGCATTCTAAGAGAGCCAGGTGGAAGCTATGGGGCTTCTTATGACCTAGTCTTCAAGATCTCTGAGCATCAGCCATATTCTTTTGGTTAAAGCAGTCACAGGCCAGCCCAGATTCAAAGGCCTGGAAAGGTAGACTCCACCTTTAAATATAAAATGAGCTTGCTTGTCCAAAGGGGGTAGGAATTGGTGGTGGTCATCTTGAAGATAAATTGCTACAATGTCTTTTACTCTCTTGTTCTCCTGGCAAGTCCCTATTTGTTCATTTATCACCCAGTTGTGTGTCACTTTTGTGAAAGTCATCCCTCTTCTACCTAGGAAAAATGGGTCTCCAAGTCCAAAAAAAAATAATTCTGCAGAAACTAGAAAAATAAGTCAGGGAAGAAGCCTGTACCATGAGCATGCATCTGTTACTCTCCTTATCTCACTGCATTGTATGTGTTCGTGTCTCTCCTGCCTCACCATAAATCCTTTGAAGGCAGAGGCTGAACCTGATTCATCTTGGTGTCCTTAGGATCTAGCTTAGCACATAGGTGCTCAATAAATGGGTAGTTGAGGTAAGTGAATTGAATCACAGCTATTTTATAATTTTAACCTAGGGCCTACTACCCTTAAAACCAAGCAATCAGCCAGTCACAACATGTTTGTGGAGACCAGCAGTGAGTCATATAATCAGTTTCCATTATGGGGCTTCCATTGTCTACATTCTGGGATTCCACAAAGATAAACTGAATGTTTATCATGTGTGAGGCATTGTCCCAAGTACTTTATTGTTAATTCACTAGTCCTCACAATAATCTTTTCTTTTTTTTTGAGAGAGAATTTTGCTATTGTTGCCTAAGTTGGAGTACAATGGTGCAATCTCGGCTCACTGCAACCTTTGCCTCCCGGGTTCAAGCGATTCTCCTGCCTCAGCCTCCTGAGTAGCTGGGATTAGAGGCACCTGCCACCACACCCAGCTAAGTTTTTATATTTTTAGTAGAGATGGGGTTTCACCATGTTGACCAGGCTGGTCTCAAACTCCTGACCTCAAGTGATCTAGCCACCTCGGCCTTCCAGGGATCTGGGATTACAGGAGTGAGCCACCGCACCCGACTGTCCTCACAATAATCTTATTTTACCTGTTATTATTCCCACTTTACAGATGATGAGACATAGGAAGGCTAAGTAACTTCCCCAAGGTCATACAGCGGAGATCTAGACCAGGCTCCAGAATCTGTATTCTGAACCTCTGTACTCTCCACTAATGTTCTCTCCTGAGCTCAATATTTTCAGAGACTGTTTAGCAGAATGTCACAGAGGTAATTAGGCGTGTCACATGAGGAACATTGAAGAAACAAAGACTATTTAACCTGAGGAAGAAGTTGCTTGGCAACAGGCCCCTATGGATGCAGATAGTTGAAGGACTGGCTTGTTTCCAGTGTCCTCTGTTGCAGTCAACAGGTGGATGCTGCAAGGAGATCCTGGAACCTTGGTGTAATGGAGAACTTCCTCATCATGGTGGCCCCCAGGGTATGGGTTGCCCTGGAAAGTCAAGTCCCATTCTTCTTGGAGGATGGATACCAATGTCCCTTTTGACATTAATTGGCCCTTTTACCACATTTTATCCAGTGTGTGAAAAATGCGGTTTCTTTCTTTTTCTCTTCTTCCCTTCCCCTTCCCCTCCCCTCCCCTCCCCTCCCTTCCCTTCCCCTTCCCCTTCCCCCCCTCCCCCCCCTCCTCCCTCCCTCCCTTCCTTCCTTCCTTCCTTCCTTCCTTCCTCTCTTCACTGAGTTCCTGACCAAAGCAGGTGTTTTCTTACTTGGCATGGGTTTATGAAAGTGAATTTCGTGTTTGTTAAGCACTAGGCAATTTTCAGATGCAAAGAGCATAGGCCGTGCATGATTACTTGTTCCAGTTCTCTCTGATCTGTGCATACCTGAGGCGCAGGCATCTGCACAAGCTTAAATAATGTAAAAGGCATAACTCATTGATACCTCCGGCTTTAGCAAGATTTACTCCTACCAATTTGAGTCATGCAAGTTAGGTTGTTTTTTTTTTTGCAGATTTCTTTTTTACTGCTGAACTACTTGTATATCTTATCCTTCAAAATCTTCCATATCCGTAATTGCCAATTAGTACCCTGATTTGGCAAATTCCTGGCCACTTCAGTTCAGCAATTATATGATTCAAACCCAGAAAAGCAGTTCAAGACCATTTTGTTTTGCCGGTCTGCAGGCAGATTCCCCAGTAGTGATCCAGATGAGGTACTGCAAACTGGAAACCATTCCCTCCCCGTTTCCTTGCAGACATTGGCTAAGTACACATTGATTTAATAAGATGATTTCCCAATACAGCCAAAAAGACTGAGCATCTCAGCATAATTTAGAGGCTATAACATTTAGGAGAAGTCTCATGTGATAGTGTTAAGTTAAAATCAGAGATATTAGGCCTCATGGCCCTGTAATGCTTAATTAACTTTGTGCTTTTTTTTTTTTAACTTGTCTTATGTCTCCCAGCCAAAGACCAGTCCTGTCAGGGGGATGAAGAGAAAGACCCTCCGAAGAGGCACCCTTACTCTGTGGAGACCCCATATGGCTTTCATTTAGACCTGGACTTCCTCAAGTATGTGGATGACATCGAGAAGGGAAACACCATCAAAAGAATTCCTATCCACAGAAGGGCCAAGCAGGCCAAGTTTAGCACTCTGCCCCGAAACTTCAGCCTTCCTGACAGCGGGGCTCGCCCCCCCACGGCCCTGCCGCCCCAAAACTGGTCCCCAGTGGTGCCAAGGAAGGCATCGCTTGGGACACAGGAGCAAACCCAGTCACTGCTGCTTGGTAATGCCTCCCAGGCCTCAACCAGCGCGAGTGAGGTGAGCTACCACAGGAGGGCCCTGTTGGCAGAGGCCACCAGGCAGTTGGAAGCTGCTGAACCAGAGGATGCCGAGGTCACCCTTGGGAGTGGACGGCCCCAGCTATTGAGAGCATCCAGCATGCCTGCCACGCTGCTGCACAGCAGGGCTTCTGAGGAGCCAGGCCTCAGCCTGGGGCCTCCTGCCCCTCCTGCCCTCCCTCCCCTTCAGGGTGAAGGCAGCGTCTGTGATGGCACCTTTGGCCCTGCAGAAGGATTGGCAGGTTTCCACAGCTCCAGCCCACAAGCATCAACTCAGATTCCGGAGCTGATCCAGGAGGGAGCTGAGCCTCCAGAGGGCACGGTGAAGGCTCCAAATCACCTCCCTCTCTCAGGCCCTCCTTCCTCATTCCAGAATGTGCTTGTAGTTCTAGAGGACAAGGAAGACGAACACAAAGCCAGAAAAGCAGAGGTGGTGTTCACCTCTGGCTCCCCCACACCAAGCCCTCCTCCTCTGCCATCACCCATCCCTGAGAATGAGCTCCTCCTGGAAGAAATTGAGCTCAACATCAGTGAGATTCCACCCCCACCACCTGTAGAGGTGGACGTGAGAAGCATTGGCATCAGAGTGACGGAGGAAAGCCTGGGCCTTGCCAGGGTGGATCCAGGCAGCATCTCCAGCTTGAAACAGCAGGTCTCGGCCCTGGAGGGAGAGTTGTCTGGAAGAACCGAGGAACTGGTGCAGGTCAGAACTGCCCTCCAGCAGCAGGAAGAGGAAATCAAGGCTAGGGAGCAAAGAATTCAAGAGCTGGAGTTCACTGTAGCCCAACTGGAAGGACAGCTTCACCAAGAGAACACCAAAGACACTCAGGGCCAGACGGACGCCATGGTGAACACTGACCCTGTCCATGGACTCTTGACCAGGGAGTCATGTGACAAGGGCATTGAGGTCAACCTTCTAGGCAGCATGGAATCTGAAAGCTGGGGGCACCAAGGAGAGGAAAATGGCCTCCTATGGAGGCCAGATGGTCACAAACAAGGGGATCAGAGCCCAGCAGAACATGTGCCCCAGCTGTCACTGCCACAGGGACCCGAGCAAGTCCTTACCCCCTCTGTACATAGCTTCCTCTCCACTGAACTCAGGATTGAAGAAGCAGGCACTGAACAGGAAGGAGGCCCTCAGGAAGGAACCAGGGGAGCAGGAGGCTTTCTGTGGGGCAGTGACAGAAAGACTCCCCCAGCAGGGAGAGAGGAGGCCAATTCCGATCTCCCAGGGAAGGAGCGCCTGGGAAGGCCACCGAGCTCGCCAACGGATGCCACTATTGGGCAGTACGTGAAGAAGATCCAGGAGCTCCTGCAGGAGCAGTGGAACTGCCTGGAGCACGGGTACCCAGAGCTGGCCAGCGCCATCAAGCAGCCGGCCTCCAAGCTCAGCAGCATCCAGAGCCAGCTGCTGAGCTCCCTCAACCTGCTGCTGTCAGCCTACTCGGCCCAGGCTCCCCCACCCAAGGAGCCGCCGGCCTCCTCCTCCCCCCCGCCGATGGGTAAATACTGTCAATACAGGGGCCTGAGACAGGGAGCCCTTTCTCCTTCACATGATGAGGCAGAGGGAACAAGGTTTTCATTATATTAATGTGTTTTAAAAAAGATTTTAGCAGCTGGGAGCAGTGGCTCAGGCCTGTAATCCCAGCACTTTGGGAGGCCAAGGTGGTCAGATCACCTGAGATCAGGAGTTCAAGACCAGCCTGGTCAACATGGCGGAACCCCATCTCTACCAAAAATACAAAAATTAGCTGGGCATGGTGGTGGGCACCTGTAATCCCAGCTACTTGGAAGGCTGAGGCAGGAGAATCGCTTGAACCTGGGAGGCAGAGGTTGCAGTGAGCCGAGATCACACCATTGCACTCCAGCCTGGGTGATAGAGCGAGACTCCATCTCAAAAAAAAAAAAGAAAGAAAGAAAAAAAAAAGAAAAAAAAGATTTTAGTACTTCCAGGAACCCAGTGGAATAAAAACTGATGTGTGTGACAGTGGAGGCTTGGGACCTCTACTCTTGCCTTTGCTCTAAGGTTGGGTCTGGCTATGAGGCCACTGCCTACAGCTGTATGGATAGCACAGGGCACAAAGATGGCAGCCAGGGAGGGCAAATGAAAGTTGAAAGCCAGCCCACACTCCATTTGCCAAGCCTTGCACTGCAGCACTGCATCCACCCAGAGGGGGCTGTTCTCATTTGCATTGTGCAAAGGCAGTGTCTGGGACCAAGAATGGCCCTGCTGCGTGGACTCCAAACCTCTTCCTGGGCTTTTGCATTCCTGTGTTCCTCTCTGGTTCTTGCATAGTAGAGGTTCTCTATAGCCTGGTTTTGGAGGAACATTATATTGATATCTGGTATAGTTCACTGAATATTTTCTCTGCGTGCGTGTGTGTGTGTACGTGCTTGTGTGTGTACAGGGGCAGGAGATTGAGTGCTGCTCACATATGGAATTGGGCCCTTTGGCTGAGCAGCACTTCCTCTTGTAACAGATCAAACCCTCTTCACTGCTGGGTAAAGTGGAACCACATTTTGCTTTGCTGGGCAGCATGCGGGTCTGCTTCCTGCCACAGATCACGATTTGGCTGCTTTCTCATTGTTTCCGTGCTAGTTCCAGCCTTGCCGGTTGGGAACCGCCTCCTGTCCTGTGGAGCACAATGCAAGATCTGTGTCCTTGCTCATGTGTCCACTGTGAGCACGGTGTCATCACCACTCCCGCAACCCTAGTGTCAGCATGCACTTGTGAGCCAGGAAGGACCACTGAGATGCCCTTGAGCAGAAGTGGGTGCTGGATCATGAGTCCAGAGGCCTAAGTTCTTCTCCTGCACTGCCATTCACTGAGCAAGTCTGGGCCTCAGATTTCCCAGCCGTAAGACAGGGGCAGCAATGGCACCTACACCACATTGTTCTTCATCCACACCTAGAGGGGCATCGTTAACAGAGACAGTTCTCCCGACATTGAGCAGAAAGCAAGGCTCCCCCAAGAGGTCCCCAAAACATTGATTTACATGATCTGGTTCCCTGTCCCTCCTTACCTCTCCACACACCGGCAACCCTTGTCCCCTCAAAGTAATATCCTGGTTTTGCTACATTGCCATGCATCCCCAAGATCATTCTAACCTGTGATGTTGTGTCTGCCTAGAGATCTCCCCGTCGACCAGCCTTAAATCCATAATGAAAAAGAAAGACTATGGCTTCCGTGCAGGAGGTAATGGAACCAAAAAGAACCTTCAGTTTGTTGGGGTTAACGGTGGGTAAGCATCGCTTGTGAAGCTCAGACTGCCTTTCTTGCTACCTCTCCTGCTATTGTCCTTCACACTCTCTTTTCCTAGGGGGAGGCATCTGGTTTTCATTCCTCTTCAAGGGAATTAATTTCAATGGCCCTTTAAAACTCCATCTCGGGTTTGCATGTGTTTGGCTTCTTGCCAGCTGTGGTGGTCTGTTGGAACCTCTGCTTTTAATATGTCTTGGCTTTGGTCTTCCCCAGGGCCAGGACTCCAGGTGGCTTCTGGGAGTTTTGGGGGTATACGGGCCCTTAGAGGAAGGCATTTAACTTGAACCATAAAACTGAAACCAGTAACAAACTGTTAATTCATGGAACTTCAAATTTCATCCATTTAATTTTTTTCTTCCTTTAACTTCCTGCAAGCCAAGCCCAGGTGTTTGGGGATGAAGAAAAACAACTAGACTATTGACTTAGAACATGAACAAAACCTTATATATTCTAGAGAATTGAATGTTCAACAAACACTTATTAAATGCCAACAGTGTGCTCGGTCGTGGAGATTGAAAAGTCAAATAAATAAAGGTCCCTGCCTTTAGCTCACAGATAACAGACGTAAAGATGAAATGCTGATGTGCTGAGATAAGTTCTGTTAGGCGAGGAAGCACAGGGTGGTGTGGAAGCCCAAATCCTGAAGGCTGCCCAGAGAGCTCAGAATCCCTGCTAATTTGAGTCACACCAGAAGGGAAGACATTAAATGCCAACAAGGGGAAACGTCAGAAATGATGAACCAGGGCCGGGTGCAGTGGCTCATGCCTGTAATCCCAGCACTTTGGGAGGCTGAGGTGGACAGGTCACCTGAGGCCAGGATTTCAAGATCAGCCTGACCAACATGGTGAAACCCCATCTCTACTAAAAATACAAAATTAGCTGGGCATGGGGGCACACACCAGGTAGTCCCAGCCACTCAGGAGGCTGAGGCAGGAGAGTCGCTTGAATCCAGGAGGCAGAGGTTGCAGTGAGTCGCCAATATGGTGCCACTGCATTCCATCCTGGGCGACAGAGCAAGACTCAGTCTCAAAAAAAAAAAAAAAAAGGAAAAAGAAAAGAAAAAGAAATGATAAACTGGGTGTCACAGGCGAGTTGCTGTTCCCACTTCCACTAACATCTGACATGGGATTGTGTGCTTTTACAGTTCATGTACAGGAAAGGAGAATCAGCCTAATCTCAAAGCCTAGTGTAGGTCATGTTTCTCCCCAGCTTAAACACCCCCAGCGGTCCCCACTCTGCATGCAAACCTGGAAGAACCAAATCATGGCTCTGCTCAGCCTCAGTTTCTGCCACTGCCATTCCTTCCCTCCCTCCAATGGGCTGAGCTCAGGCCCATCTCAGGGCCCTGGCACTTGCCGTTTCCCTGCTAAAGTCCTCCTCTCCTGGACATTCCTCAGCATTTGTTACTCCAGTGCAGTGATTCTCAGCCTTGGTTGCACGTTGGAAATACCAGGGGAGCTTTTAAAACATCCCAGTGTCTGGGTCCTTTCCCTGAACACTCTGGTTTAATCAGTCTGGGTGCAGTCCACATACTGGGAATTCTAAACACCCTCAAATGATTCTAATGTACCACTAAGGTTAGGAACTTCTGCTCTAATTAAAGTAGCCACTCCTCTTATCCTTCTATCCCATGGCTCTTTTTTTTATTTTATTCATTTTTTGTCACCACCTGAATGTAATATTTGTTTACATGTTCATTTTCTGACCCTCCCTACTAGAATATAAGCTCCACTAGGGCAGGGACTTTGGTATAGGATTTAGAACTGCCCCAGCACGTAGTAGGTGCTCAATAAATTCCTGTTGAATGAATAAGTGAACTTCCAGGCAAAGTTTTTATGGAAGCAGTTCCAAGATGAGTACTGTTTGGGAAATGTAATATGCCCTCCACTCTGTTAATCACAAACATGAAAGGTTGTTCCTGCGTAATAGAGGAAGAAATATCTAGGGTTTAAGTGAGACAGAATATAAGCATACCAGGGAGCAGACTGGGTTTGCAAATCCGTTGAGCACAGGAGTTTTATGTAGAGGCCACCATTCAGAGAAGGGTCCTTAGGGGATTCAGTGGAAGCCATGGCCACCAGTCCCTGTGGCTGTGTCCAGTGGCCCAAGAACCTGAAATCATCTTACCACCAGCATTCTCCATCAGGGATCTCCTGTTGAATATCAGTAGAGGCGTCAATCAATCTTCCAGGACTTTCCTCCATGGCCTCTGGCCTCTGGTCTGCCAACTCAACAGAGTCACTTATAATTGAACATAAGGGTCACTACCAGGAAAGAGGGCCATGAGTCAAGTGGCCTGTGCTCTCCCTTTTTTTGCTCCAAGCAATAGTTCAAACAGGTTGCAGCGAAGACAGGCAGATGTTGTGTTGGGGTATCCCATGGAGGGCTGGATGTAGGTGTGGAGGAGTTCATGCCTTGCCAGGTGCAAGCTGGGCTGGAGCAAGCTGAAGGGAGGACTCGCCCTCACCCAGAGATGTGAAGATTTGCAGGCAACTTGGCGAACTCAGGGTGGAGGTGGGGATGTTTGCCTGGAGTTGGGCCCCTCTCCAGACCTAACATTAGGATTCCACAAGCAAATGAGAACGCTGGATGGCCTGTCTGGGTCACCAAATGCATCAACCAATGAGGGGACAGGCTACTGGTGGGTTTGCTGCAATGAGCACAGTTAATTATTTTGACAATGAGCACAGTTAATTGAGTCTCCCCAAATAGCCTCCCTGCACCATGCAGTCAGAAAGACTGCATGTCTTTCTGACACTAAGATTCCTGGGAGCCTGTCACCCTGCCGGCAGGTGTAGAGAGTCGGGGAGGAGGTTAGCAAGCTGCGGAGTGTTACCTGAGGCCCACCCAGCTCTCACTGGTGTTGACATGGGCACTGGGCAGGAAAGACAGGATGAGTGACCTTTGTTTCCTACCCCAGGTATGAGACCACCTCGAGTGAGGAGACCAGCGGTGAGGACAGCTCCCCAGAGGACTTGTCTGACAGTGAGGCTGAGAAGAAGTGTGATGGCCCAGACCACAGGCATGTCAAAGACGCTCACCTCACCTGCGAGGCTAGGCAGAGCATCCCCGAGGGCGCCTGCCATGCTGCCCAGGAAAGTGGGGCTGGGGAAGAAGTCCCCCACTCCAAGGCTGAGAGGTGAGCAAATGGACACAAACGTGGGCACTTGTTCCTCTGAAAAAGGGCAAGGGCATATATCCACCCACTCATGCGATCATTTGTTCATTCATGTACCCATCCATTCGCCAGTGTTGTTTAAGTCTCTGTTTCATGCCCACACTGTGCACTCATCAAATGAGGCAGATATATGGCTCCTGCTTTCGTGGAATGTACTGTCACAGCCGGTGTCTATGTATAAAGTCAACATTTACCTAGTGCTGAAACTGTGAAGGACTTTACAAGTATCCTATATACGACTTTCAACAGTCCTGCCGAGTAGAAGTTACTGTGACCGCCACACTATACAGATGTAGAAACAGAGACTTAGGGAAGTGCAGGGATGCAGCCAGCAGAGCAGGAACCCCAGCCCCAGTCCTTCTGATTGTTACCCATACGCTTTTCTGCCTGTCCTGTTGACCATGCTGGCTTTTAAAGTGATGTGTCTTTTTTTTTTTTGAGACAGAGTTTTGCACTGTCGCCCGGGCTGGAGTGAAGTGGCACAATCTCGGTTCACTGCAACCTCTTCCTCCCAGGTTCAAATGATTCTGCTGCTTCAGCCTCCCGAGTAGCTGGGACTGCAGGTGCCCACCACCATGCCCAGCTATTTTTTTGTATTTTTTAGTAGAAATGGGGTTTCACTATGTTGGCCAGGCTGATCTTGAACGCCTGACCTTGTGATCCACCCGCCTCAGCCTCCCAAAGTGCTGGGATTACAGGTGTGAGCTACTGTGCCTGGCCAGTGATGTGTCTTTTAAAGTGATGGGAGCAGCCAGGCACCATGGCTCACAGCTGTAATCCCAGCACTTTGGGAAGCTGAGGTGGGAGGATCCCTTGAGGTTAGGAGTTCGAGACCAACCTGGGCAACAGAGTGAGACTCTATCTCTATTTTAATTATAGTATTTAATTTTTTAAGAAAAAAGAATAGAAGTAAAGTGATAGGAGGTCATATGGGAGGAAAAGAAGACCATTGCCTTTGGAGTCAGGCATACCTGGACTCAGTTCCTGCCTCTGCCATGGTGTTACTTTAGGCAAAGTCCTTGAGCTGTGGTTGCCTCAGTTTCCTCATCTGTCAAATGTGCATAATAGCAACTTGATAGGTTTGATTGAGAACTACTTGAGAAAAAGCAAGTAAATGCTTGGCACAGCACTTCCCACAGACTAGGCTCTCAGTAAATGGTAGAAACAAGACGGTTATTACCATTATCATCACTATCACCATCTCCAGCCTGGCTGCCAGAGGAGTGGTGAACAGTGAATGGGAGCCGATTGTCACCCAGGTCAGGGCTGCTCCAACATGGCAGCAAGATAAGGACAGGCCAAGTGAGTCGGCTTCTTTGTGTCCAGTGTCTTTAAGCCTCACCTGAGGCCTCTTGGTGCTGAGCCTTCCTTCAGACTAATACGGGAAGAGTGCTTGCCACTGTGGACACCCCAGCTTCAACGCGTCTCATATTACTGACTCTGTTAGTGCTTATGGTGTCCTCCATGGAAGAATAACCCGAAGAAATTTTCTGGTATGGATTGGATTCTTTGATTTTTTTTTTTTTTTTTTGCAGCCTCCCAGGCAGAAAATATTTGGTCCAAAGTCAGAAAGACAGCCCTCCCCGGCCGGGCGCGGTGGCTCAAGCCTGTAATCTCAGCACTTTGGGAGGCCGAGATGGGCGGATTACGAGGTCAGGAGATCGAGACCATCCTGGCTAACATGGTGAAACCTCATCTCTACTAAAAATTCAAAAAACTAGCCGGGCGACGTGGCGGGCGCCTGTAGCCCCAGCTACTCGGGAGGCTGAGGCAGGAGAATGGCGTAAACCCGGGAGGCGGAGCTTGCAGTGAGCCGAGATCGCGCCACTGCACTCCAGCTCCGGTGGCAGAGCGAGACTCCGTCTCAAAAAAAAAAAAAAAAAAAAAGAAAGACAGCCCTCCCCTTCCCAGCATGCCAGGAAATGCAGTTGGGCCTGTCCACCACTGCCTACCATGACCCCCCACCTAAATGCTTTGGTTATCGGCCCTAGCCCCTGACAAAAGCAGGATTAAATGGGCAACACACTTGGCTCATCTTCAGAAGCATTCAGAAGCCAAGTCACATCAGCACACACCGTGGTCACTCTGGATTTCCGAAGCATGCCCCCTCCTAGGGCAGTTGCCCGGGTTGGATTTTTGAGCTGCTGAGATGTGAAAGAGGAGGAGCGTGAAAGTCTTGTTTATCAACATGAAGAATGATTATGTAAATATGTGTGTATATATATTTGTTTTCTTTAGATATAAACCCTCAGAAGAATTTCTTAATGCATGCCAGGCACTGAGCCAGCATCTGCCAGAAACTGGGACCACCACGGACCAGCTCTTGGTACTCTCATTTTTCATTGTCATGTAAAGGTTTCCCTTCTGTTTAAGATGTTAACTCTGCCAGGGTGACTTTAGTCCATTGCAGTGGTGTGAGTGTGCAGTTTACAGTGTGAGGCAGTAGTGTGGGTGTGCAGTGATGTGAATGGTGTAAGTGTGCAGTGTGAGGCAGCAGTGTGAGTGTGCAGTGGTGTGAGTATACAATGCACAGTATGAGGCTGTGGTGTGAGTGTACAGTGGTGTGAGTGTGCAGTGCACAGTGTGAGGCTGTGGTGTGAGTGTACAGTGGTGTGAGTGTGCAGTGTGAGGCAGTGGTGTGAGTGTGCAGTGATATGAGCATACAGTGCACAGTGTGAGGCAGTGGTGTGAGTGTGCAGTGCACAGTGTGAGGCAGTGGTGTGCGTGTGCAGTGTGAGGCAGTGGTGTGAGTGTGCAGTGCACAGTGTGAGGCAGTGGTGTGAGTGTGCAGTGTGAGGCAGTGGTGTGAGTGTGCAGTGGTGTGAGTGTGCAGTGCACAGTGTGAGGCGGTGGTGTGAGTGTGCAGTGTGAGGCAGTGGTGTGAGTGTGCAGTGGTGTGAGTGTGCAGTGTGAGGCAGTGGTGTGAGTGTGCAGTGGTGTGAGTGTGCAGCGCACAGTGTGAGGCAGTGGTGTGAGTGTGCAGTAGTGTGAGTGGTGTGAGTGTACAGTGCACAGTGTGAGGCAGTGGTTTGAGCGTGCAGGCCAGGGCCCCTTTCCTCTGGGTGTTCTCTCCTTTACCCAAGCACTGCTGCCTGAAGTGATGGGTCACGCTGAGGAAGTGGAGCCCGTGGATATGCACAAGAAAGCAGGCCGGGGGCTCAGAGGTACTTCCCACGCATCATTAAGCAATGCACCATGAGTATCTGTCATCAGACTCTGTGACTTAGGCTCACGATGGCCCTGGGGTTTGAGAGGACTGTGGGCAGAGTGTGAAAAGCATGTAGAATGGGAACTGAAGGTTCTATTCCCAGAACCCTCGTCTGTGAGATATTGGGCAAGTCAGTTTGATGCTCAGGGCCTCTGTTTCTTCATCAATAAAATGAAGGTGGTGGATGGCATGTTTCCATTCCTCTCAAGCCCTGACGTTTAATTTTGTAGTCATTACTGTTTTTCTTGAAGTGTACCTCTGGGTCAAGAGACTGAAAACAAGAAAACACGCATTTGCTCCTTCACACCTTCATGGTTTACAGAGATTTAAACACATAGTGACTCTACTTTTAATCAAGGGATATTGGCACAGACACATTTTCCCAAGTTTTGAGAGCAGCTGTAAGACCCACGGTGGAACAACCCGTAAGCATTTTTAAAAGCCATTTTGCTCTCCTTTGCAAAAGAGCCCTAGAAGTAAAAACAATCAATGCATCAGTGTTTATTTCTTACCCAACTCGTTTTTGTTATTTTATCTTTAGCTGATCTGACAAATAGTTGTTCCCTAAAGAACCAATATGTAGGGCCAGGGCCAGTGTCTCACGCCTGTAATCCCAGTACTTTGGGATGCCGAGGCAGGTGGATCACTTGAGCCCAGGAGTTTGAGACCAGCCTGGGCAATATGGCAAAACCCTGTCTCTACAAAAAAATACAAAAAATTAGCCTGGCATGGTGGCACGTGCCTGTAATCCCAGCTACTCAGAGGCTGAGGTGGGAGAATCACCTGAGCCCCAGAGGTTGAGGCTGCAGTGAGCTGTGATTGCACCACTGCACTCCAGCCTCAGCACTGGAGTGAGATCCTGTCAGAAACACAGGGAAAAAAAAAAAAAAAGAACCAATATGTGGATGTTGATCAAAACTCCTGTCACTTATTCTTAATTGAATTATCAAACTAGGCCGGGCGCGGTGGCTCAAGCCTGTAATCCCAGCACTTTGGGAGGCCGAGACGGGCGGATCACGAGGTCAGGAGATCGAGACCATCCTGGCTAATACGGTGAAACCCCGTCTCTACTAAAAAATACAAAAACTAGCCGGGCGACGAGGCGGGTGCCTGTAGTCCCAGCTACTCGGGAGGCTGAGACAGGAGAATGGCGTGAACCGGGAGGCGGAGCTTGCAGTGAGCTGAGAGCCGGTCACTGCACTCCAGCCTGGGTGGCAGAGCAAGACTCCGTCTCAAAAAAAAAAAAAAAAAAAAAAAAGAATTATCAAACTAAGGTCTTTCTTAGCCCTTCATTCAAAACCCACCACTCAGCCGGGCGCAATGGCTCACACCTGTAATCCCAGCAATTTGGGAGGCCAAGATGGATGGATCACCTGAGGTCAAGAGTTCAAGACCAGGCTGGCCAACACAGCAAAACCCTGTCTCTACTAAAAATACAAAAATTAGCTGGGCATGGTGGCCCACGCCTGTAATCCCAGCTACTTGGGAGGCTGAAGCAGGAGAATCGCTTGAACCCAGGAGGTGGAGCTTGCAGCAAGCTGAGATCATGCAACTGCACTCCAGCCTGGGCCACAGGCTGGCCCACTCTGTCTCAAAAGAAACCAAACAAACAAACAAAAACAAAAAACAAAATCCACCCCTCTGTTCCTTAATATTAGGATCTTTCTCCAGATTTTCTTGAAGATCCCATGGGTAAAGGAGATACTCTGATTTATAAAAGTGTTTTAGCCACAAAAGATTCCACTGATTCTGCTCTAGAAAAGTGATCAGAGGATATGCAAGCCTGGCACCACACCCATGTTGGGATCAAAGCAATGGATACCGTCTCCCTTGCCCCCACCTTAGAGGAAGAAGCAGGTGTGTAAGGACCTCACTCTGTAGAACCATGAAGGTAAGGGGCCAGTCCCCTTTTACTACCATTTTATAATAGAACAAGGATCAAAAAGGTTATATGACTTCCAAGGTCCCACGGCTGAGCCAGGGATTTTATTTATTTATTTATTTTTGTTTCTATTATATTATTTTTTAAATCTGAGATGGAGTTTTGCTCTTGTTGCCCAGGCTGGAGTACAGTGGTGCACTCACACACAACCTCCACCACCCGGGTTTCAAGAGGTTCTCCTGCCTCAGCCTCCCGAGTAGCTGGGATTACAGGCATGCACCACCATGCCCGGCTAATTTTGTATTTTTAGTAGAGACAGAGTTTCTCCATGTTGGTCAGGCTGGTCTCAAACTCCCGACCTCAGGTGATCCACCTGTCTCGGCCTCCCAAGGTGTTGGGATTATAGGCATGAGCCACCACGCCCGGCCAAGCCAGGGATTAAACTGTGTCACATAGATTTAGTGACTCCAAGTCCAGGACTCTTCCTGGCGTGAGTATGAAATCATTTATCATAATCACTTCTCAATAGCTTCTCCTCCCCATTAGGTAAATACCCTTTAAACACTGAGGTCATGTCACACACAGAGTTGATGTCATTGGCTCTGGAACTCTTCTCGTTCATGGTCTCAGAGGAGCTGAATGCTGCAGATAGCAGGGCCCTGCCGTGGGTTGTTAAGCCATTTACTCTCAAGGTCCTTGCAAAGCTTAAAAGCCAAACATATCAAGCACACCTGTTTGGGTTTTATTTCAAGTATAAATTGGGGATGTTGTTTGTCTTCGCTTGCATGTTTCCCATTAGTAAGATGATGTGATTTTCCAGCTATGCCTATTAAACACACGCAGGAGTCCTGGTAGAGTCTGGGGCAAGGTCAGTGTGGGCTGGCTGTGTGAGGGGGAAGGAGAGGGCCTTTGTAATTGTGAGCATACCAGGGATGTGAGCTAAACTTCTTACTGGGGGTGTGAGCTAAACTTCCCGCAGACTCAAACTTTCTCCAGTTAAGTGCCTTGTTACTGGTTACTAGGCTGTCCTCCCAGTCCTCCTTTCCACTCCCAGAGGGGGCTGATCACACAACTACAAAGTATGTTGCTGCATTCCTAACCCCACCAGCTCTGAGCCCTTCAGGAATAATCACATGGCAAGCTGGAGGGAGCTGAAGGGACAGAGGCCAAAGCTGGCTTTCCTTGTGTAAGGGAGGAACTCTTGCTGGCCAGGGAACCTCTTGGAATTGGTCTCTTTTGGGGTTTCAGAGGCAAAGCTTGAACACCATCAGTCAAGAGTGGTTCCGCGTCTCCAGCCGGAAGTCGTCTAGCCCTGCTGTGGTGGCCTCCTACCTCTGCGAGGTCCAGCCTCACTCCCCACACTTCCTGAAGCTGCTTGTCAACTTGGCCGATCGCAACGGAAACACAGCCCTTCACTACAGCGTGTCCCACTCCAACTTCTCCATCGCGAAGCTGCTGCTGGAGACAGGTCAGAAGTGGTTGCATTCATACAGTCTGGGTCCATCCTTGAAGGACACGGCAATTTAAAAACTTTTTTTCAAAAATTTCAATAGCTTTGGAAGTACAAGTGGTTTTTGGTTACGTGGATGAATTGTACAATGAAGTCTGGTCTTGTAGTATACCCATCACCCAAATAGTGTACATGGTATCCAATAGGTAGCTTTTCCTCACTGCCTTCCGCCTTCCCCTCCTCTGACTCTCTAGTATAACTGTCCTTTATGCCACTCTGTATGTCTTCATGTACCTGTGGCTTAGCTCCAACTTATAATGAGAACATGCAGTATTTGGTTTTCCATTCTTTTTTTTTTGAGACAGAGTCTTGCTCAGTTGCCCAGGCTGGAGTGCAGTGGCCGGATCTCAGCTCACTGCAAGCTCCGCCTCCCGGGTTTATGCCATTCTCCTGCCTCAGCCTCCCAAGTAGCTGGGACTACAGGTGCCCGCCACCTCGCCCGGCTAGTTTTTTGTATTTTTTAGTAGAGACGGGGTCTCACCGTGTTAGCCAGGATGGTCTCGATCTCCTGACCTCATGATCCACCCGTCTCGGCCTCCCAAAGTGCTGGGATTACAGACTTGAGCCACTGCGCCCGGCCTGGTTTTCCATTCTTGAGTTACTTCACTTAGGATAATGGCCTCCAGTTCCATCCAAGTTGCTGCAAAAGACATTGTTTTGTTCTTTTTTCTGGCTGAGTAGTATTCCATGGAATGTATGTATGTGTGTGTGTGCATATATGTACATATAACATTTTATTATATGTATGTATGTATATATCATATATTTTATATATATGTATATATAACATTTTCTTTATCCACTCATCAGTTGATGGGCATTTAAGTTGATTCCATGTCTTTGCAATTGTGAATTGTGCTGTGATAGTGTACAGACGCGGGTGTCTTTTTGATAGAATGACTTGAAGGGCAATTCTTGTACACATTTCTTTCTGGTGAGGAAATGCTTCACTGTCGAAAGTTCCCTCTGGGCTGGCTGGGCGCAGTGGCTCACACTTGTAATCCCAGCACTTTGCGAGGCCGAGGCGGGCAGATCACGAGGTCAGGAGATCGAGACCATCCTGGCTAACATGGTGAGACCCCGTCTCTACTAAAAATACAAAAAATTATCTGGGTGTGGTGGCGGGCGCCTGTAGTCCCAGCTACTCGGGAGGCTGAGGCAAGAGAATGGCGTGAACCCGGGAGGCGGAACTTGCAGTGAGCCGAGATCACACCACTGCACTCCAGCCTGGGCGACAGAGCAAGACTCTGTCTAAAAAAAAAAAAAAAAAAAAAAAAGAAAGTTCCTTCTGTGTTCCAGAAACTGGACCAGACCCTTTTGCCTCTGTTTGCCTCATTTGTTCTTCACAGCATTCCTGTGATGTGGGTATTGTTCTCGTGTTGCAGCTAAGGAAGCTGAGGCTCAAGAGTTATAAAACTTGCTCAGGTTACAGCACTGGTCAAGGGTAGAGTCAGGTTTTGTACTCAGTTTGTCCACCTCCACAGCTATAACCGTACTGCCTCTAAGGAAAATGGCATTTTCCCATCTTCAGAAGACACTTTTTAACAAAGGTCGTGGCTCCATTTGACCAATTTGACTCAACTTGATTCATTCATCTTTCATCAGATATTTATTGACTACGCATGAGGTCCGTACTGGCTACTACCAGGGATGCAAAGGTAACCCAGGTTAGCCCTCTGCCTCCTGGGAGCTAACAGTCTAGCAACTGGGATGGAGCTGGATGGTGGCTCATGAAAGAGAGGTAGAGAAAGTGATTTAGGAACTGAAATGAGAGTGTGTCTGGTTTAGGGAGCAGCAAAGGTGCACTGGAGCAGGTAGGACTCCAGCAGGCAGTGTTCCAGGCAGAAGGAACTCCATGGAGGTTAGATAGGGAAAAATGCAGACCAGAAAGCTTGTAGTTTGGATTGGATGGGAATTAAGGTTGGAAGGGTGAGTTGGAGCCACCACATGGAGAAATGGAGGACCTGGAGTGCCAGGCTGAACCCTGCTTGGAAGGTCCCAGGAAGTCAGTGCAGGTTTTTTTTGTAGGAAACTCCATAACCAGGGTAATTCTCTAAAAGAGTCATTTGACAGTAGGGGTGGGTTAGTGAAGGGAGCAGGAGAGGAGGTGGCAGGGCAGACAGGAGGCCATTACAGAGGTCCACAGAGAGGTAGTGAGGGCTTATAATAGGTGAGGATGGTAGGAACCGAATAGCAAAAAGCCACTGGGAGGTCAGGCATGGTGGCTCGTGCCTGTAATCCCAGCACTTTGGGAAGCCGAGGCGGGCAGATCACTTGAGGTCAGGAGTTCAAGACCAGCCTGGTCAACGTGGCAAAACCCTGTCTCTACTAAAAACACAAAAAAAAAGTAGCCGGGCATGGTGGCATGCACCTGTAATCTCAGCTACTATGGATGCTGAGGCAGGAGAATTGCTTGAACCCAGGAGACGAAGGTTGCAGTGAGCCGAGATCACACCACTGCACTGCAGCCTCCAGAGCAACAAAGCTCCAGCAACAGAGCAAAACTCTATCTCAAAAGATTTAAAAAAAAAAAAAAAAGACTGGGCACGGTGGCTCATGCATGCAATCCCAACACTTTGGGAGGCTGAGGCGGGTAGATCATTTGAGGTTCAAGACCAGCCTGGCCAACATGGTAAAACCTTGTCTCTATTAAAAATACAAAAATTAGCTGGGTGGTAGTGACGCATGCCTGTAATCCCAGCTACTTGGGAGGCCAAGGCAGGAGAATCGCTTGAGCCTGGGGTGGGTGGAGGTTTCGGTGAGCCGAGATAGTGCCACTGCACTCCAGTCTGGGTGACAGAGTGAGACCCTGTCTCAAAAAAAAAAAAAAGTGATTGGGAAGGTAGTGCCCAACTGGTGAGGTGAGTTGGAGCTCTCTGTCAAGCCTGGATGGTTGAGAAGACAGTGGGCTGCAGGAGGAGAAGGACTAAATGTGGAGGAAGCAAAAAGGATAATTCAGTTTGGGGCAGATTTTTAGTTTCTGGAGATGTGCAAAGGCTATTGAGAATTCCAGATGCAAAATGAAAAGGCAACAGAGCTTTGGGTGGGGCCAGCCAGAGCACATGCAGTGAGGCCTTTAGGAGAGGAGGCCTCTCTTGCTCTTGGTTATCCTGTGCAGAGAGAGAGAGAGAGCATGCCAGTGGAGGAGACCTAGGCAGAGTTGTGTGATAACTAAAAGAAATAAGAGGATTGTGGCTGATGGGGAAGGACAGTCCATGAAAAACAAAGAGTGTCAACTGTGTCAGATTCTGCAGGGTCCCTGAAGGATGATGCCTGGGTTTGGCAGATGGAGGGGACACAGGGTGCCACTGGTGACTTTGGAGACAGCTGCTTTGGGGCATGTTGGGAGGAAACCAGCTAGAAGAGGGGAAGGAGCAAAGCGCCAGGCTTGGGGAAGGCAGTGATGGAGTGTCTTGGCTGAAGGAGGCAGGAGAGCCTACGGAGAGATGGTTTTGTGTGTGTGTTTGGGGAGAGGAGATCAGAACATATTTTTTGACTGAGAAGAAGAATCCAAGAAAGAAGAGGAACAGGTAAGGTGGGGAACAGAGACAGAGAATGAGAGACAGACAGAGAGAGAGATGGAGAGGAAGAGAATGAGAGACAGAGACAGACAGAAAAAGAAAGAGAGAGAGACAGGGAGAGAAAAAGGAAGAGAGATAGAGACTGACAGAGAATCAGAGACAGAGAAAGAGAGAGGTGAAAGATACAAAAGAGAGAAGCCACTTGGCGAAGCAAGGTCTGGGAGGAGCTGGGAAAGCCTGGGCTCCACAGCAGAGGCAGGTGAGGGCAGCCGAGGCAAGACGCTGGGCCATTCATTTCTCTGAGATGGAAGCGAAAAAAGGAGAAAGTGGGTAACAGTGCAGAGAGATGTTGAGGAGAGCAGGGAGGTGGAGGCCACCGGCCTCAGATGGCCTCAATCTTCTCAGGAAAGTGAGAGTAGAATCAGGGTTATAGATTGGAAAGGGGTAGTTAACAGTCAACCAAAGACAGGTGCGTGATGGGGCTGAGCTAAAGTGCATGGGCCTCGGTCAAATGTCATCTATGAGTTTAGGAAGGCTATATCGGCTGTCTAGGAGAGTACGTACAAGAGGTATAAAACCCCAAATGAGCCCCACAGATGTGGCCTTCTGCTAAGTATTTAGCATCTGCTAAATATAATTTAAATGTATTATGAATTATATTTATAAATTATGTTATAAATTATATTGTATTTATAATTATAAATATGTTATAGAATAATGAATATAATTATTTCATTTAATAATGAAATTTTATTGTTAGAATAGGATGATTATCCCTCTTTATAGACCATGAAAGTGACAATCAAAAAAGTCAGCAAACTTACCCTACATCACCCAATGACTAAGTGTGCTACTAGGATTTAAAGTCAATACTGAGCCAGGCAAGGTGGCTCATGTCTATAATCCCAGCACTTTGGGAGGCTGAGGCGGGGGGATCACTTAAGCTCAGAGGTTCAAGACCAGCCTGAGCAACAGGGTGAAACCCCATCTCTACCAAAAATACGAAGATTAGCCAGATGTGGTGGTACACGCCTGTGGTCCCAGCTACTCGGGAGGCTGAGGTGGGAGGATTGCTTGAACCCAGGAAGTTGAGGCTGCAGTGAGCGGTGATCGCACCACTGCACTCCAGTATGGGTGACAGCGTGAGACCTGGACTCAAAAAAAAAAAAAAAAAAGAGGAAAAAGAAAAGTCCGTCCCATTGCTCTTTTCATTTCTGGCATCTAGGAGGTAGAGCATAACTCTTCCTTTAGGAGGCCTGAGGTAGGAATTTAAATGAACATCAAAAGTCTGAATTTAGGACCCAACGGCTTTCCCCAGCTTGGGTCCTATCTGGCTAAAATCCCTCCTGTGGCTTCCTATTGCTCTTAGCGTGAGAGGCGGCTTCTTCAACTTGGCCTTCAGGACCCTGCCTGCCCTGGCTCCCACATGCTTGGGCCGTCTCTGCTGCCACCATGCTGTCCTCCTTCCCTCCACACTAGCCACGCTGGCCTCACTCACCAAGGTCATTCCCTCCTGGGTTTTTTGTATTTGCCTTCTACCTGGACTGTTCCCCTGAGGCTCTTCTTGTGACTGGCTCCTTCTCATCATTCAAGTCACAGTCCAAATGTCACCTCCTCAGAAGTCTTCCTGGTGCTTCTGTCTAAAGTGGCTGCCCCCACCTCTCTCTAGGGGGGCACCCTCTTTCTTTCTTGAGACACTCTTTGCTTTTCATTTCTACTCAACAGAATGTTCATTCACTCAAAAGGGGCTCCTGTCTGTCTTGTTCCTGTCCGTTTCCCTAACACCTAGACCAGTTCCTGGTTCCTAGTAGGTGTTGAGTGAAAATGTCTGTTAAATGAATGAGCGATGGATGACTCTTGGGAGCTAGGTTAAATTCCAGTAAACTTCCAAGTCTTCAAAATTCTGCTAAGCAGCTTTGAGTCTCTTCAGCTGAACGGGAAAGGCAGTGTACATAATGACAGCCTGAAGTTGTTTCTGATTTTCACGTCATCAAAAGAAGATTAAATTATAGCTAACAGTGAGCTGATGTTATTGATTTCAGTTCTTAATGGATGCATGGATACCATCAAAATGGTAGATCAAATGAGAAAGGCACATAATTAAATGGAACATGGCTCTGTGTTCTGTTACTGTATTCAATGTTAGGGGCCATCAGTGTAGAATGTGAATAAAGCAGCTACTGCTTTTTCAGTGTCATCCTCATCCCAGACACTGGACTTAGTGTGATATACGTATACACTGTCATATACAATCCTTGCAGGAATTGTGAAGCAGATCTTAATTGCCTTTTCTGAGTGAGGAAACTGAGGCCCAGAGATGTCAGGTAATGCGGTCAAGGTCACAGAGCCTGTAAGAAGCTAATCCAGAATTCAAACCAAGATCAGTCAGCCTCCTAATCTGGGCTTTTTCTACTACACTATCTATGCTTCTGGACATTGAGACTTTGGGAACATCCATTATGTTCATGAAGAATCCAAAAACCAGTAACATATGGCCCTTGTCTTTAAGTAGCTCACAGTCTCGTAGCCGGTTAGAAGTTTCTGGGTGAGCCAGGCCAGGACAGAGAAGAGACAACTAAAATTTGGGTGGTATAAATATCTGCTGATGCTAAGAATTCACTTAATACTTATCAACTTTAAAGTGGTTTGGAAACTTTTCCCTTTAACATAGTGAAATAGCTAAATAGCCATAAAGGTAAAGTAAGAAGGGGATTGCGGAGAATGGGTTGAGAGAGTTATTACTTTCTCTCATCTGTAGAAGCGATGTTGAGGATGACAGATCTGTCACACTCTCAAACCTGGGATGTCCTTACAGGCAGTTGTTAAGCATCCAGAAAAAAAAAATTACAAACTATAAAGGGCTGTACAGAAGTGATTCATTATTATTGAGAATAGAGCCAGAGTGCACCTCTGCCGGCTCAACCCCAAGTAATCCGTCCTTCATTTTCCCAAATGCCCTTGCAGGGCGTATTGAGTCAGAGGATGCTCTGTCGAGAGCCTTGCTCCTCTGTCACCTCCAGGGAGAGTTGGCTTTGCTGCCTGATGGCTGCTCTGAAGCATCTTCTGTAAAGTCCTGGGTCCTGGCAGGGTGCAGTGGCTCACGCCTGTAATCGTAGCACTTGGAGAAGCCAAGGCAGGCAGAACACCTGAGGTTAGGAGTTCAAGACCATCCTGGCCAACATGGCGAAACCCCATCTCTACTAAAAATACAAAAATTAGCTGGGCATGGTGGTGCATGCCTGTAATCCCAGCTACTCAGGAGGCTGAGGCAGGAGAATCGCTTGAACCCAGGAGGCAGAGGTTACAGTGAACCGAGATCACACCAGTGCACTCCAACCTGGGCGACAGAGTGAGACTCCATCTCAAAAATAATAAATAAATAAATAAATAAATAAAGTCCTGGGTCCTTAGCCCCTCCTAGTCCCTTTCCTGAGCCTGTGGGCAGGGGTCAGACCTCAGTCTACTGAGCTAAAAACCATGTTTCTGAAGAGATAAAAGAGAACTGATAACCGGAGGCTCGTTTACACATCTTAAAAGCAAACTTAAAATAATCAAGGGGTAGAAATAAAACAGTTATTAACAAGGCAGTGCAAATGTTCACTTCTCTATCAGGACAGAGCTATGAGGTGATGCATGGAGTTGTTATTTAGCTTTCATCACCTGCCGGCTCATGGCAGTGGTCCAAGGAGCTTGAGGGAAAACTGCTGATAAATGAGGCAGACTGATGCCTCTGTCTCCACTGACGGCCTGGTATTATCATGGCACACTTCTGAAAAATTGTTTGAAAAATTATGGGGTAGCCAGGCGCAGTGGCTGATGCCTGTAATCCCAGCACTTTGGGAGGCTGAGGTGGGCGGATCCAACATGGAGAAACTCCGTCTCTACTAAAACTACAAAAATTAGTCAGGCGTGGTGGCTCATGCCTGTAATCCCAGCTACTCGGGAGGCTGAGGCAGGAAAATCGCTTAAACCCGGGAGGCGGAGATTGCAGTGAGCTGAGATCGGACGATTGCACTCCAGCCCGGACAACAAGAGTGAAATGCCATCTAGAAAAAATAAAAATAAAAATTGTAGGTTGGAGGGAATATCAAACAAATGTTGCTTTTTTCCACTTGCACAGAACTTGCAAATAGCCCTGACATTTTTTCATAAACCATATTTTTACAATGAATACCTAAACCTTATGGGAATATCATTCTGAACAATAATAGTAATAACAATGAACTCTCACTGAGTGTTTCCTGTGTACTAGGCATGGTTCTAAGTCATGGGTGTCCAGTCTTTGACCTCCCTGGGCCACACTGGAAGAAAAAGAACTGTCTTGGGGCACACGTAACATACACTAACACTAATGATAGCCAATGAGCTAAAAATAATGCTTTAAGAAACTATGAATTTGTGTTGGGCTGCATTCAAAGCTGTCCTGGGCCATAAGTGGCCCACAGGCCACAGGTTGGACAAGCTTGTTCTAAGTTCTTTAAATATATTAGACTGGGCACAGTGACTCACACCTGTAATCTTAGCATTTTGGGAGGCCACAGTGGGTGGATGACTTGAGCCCAGGAGTTCAAGACCAGTCTGGGCAACATAGTGAAAAACGCTGTTTCTATAAAAAACACAAAGAATTAGCCAGGCATGGTGACATGCACCTGTAGTGCTAGCTACTCAGGAGGCAGAGGTGGGAGGATCACTTGAGCCCAGGAGGCAGAACTTACAGTGAGATCATGCCACTGCACTCTTCCTCAGTCTGGGCAACAGAGCCAAACCCTGTCTCAATATATAAATAGATAAATAAACTCAATAAATTTCACCTATGAGGTAGGTTGTGTTGTTATCTTTGTTTTATACAGGAGGAAATGCTAAGAAAGGCTAAGTGACTTGATTTAGTGTAATTGTTTTCCTATTGCCCAAAGGAGCTACGTAAGGGAGGACTGCTTGAACCCAGGAGGTTGAGGCTGCAGTGAGCCATGATCGCACCACTGCACACCAGCCTGGGCAACAGAGCGAGACTGTATCTCAAAAAAAAAAAAAAAAGCGACATAATTTTTTCAGATAAGCAACAGTACAAAGACGTTTGGTTTTCCCATCACCCTTGAGAGGTGGGGTCATTTACATAACAGGTATCAGTCTAGGCGTGATGATCCCCTACCTTTCCTTAGGTGGGGAGGAATATGGATACGTATCTGCAGGGCTACAAAGCAGGACTTTCTTTAGAATTCTCATTTACTACTTAGTCTTAAAAATATGCCACGTTTGGCCGGGCATGGTGGCTCATGCCTGTAATCCCAGCCCTTTGGGAGGCCGACATGAGTGGATCATGAGGTCAGGAGTTCAAGACCAGCCTGACTAACATGGTGAAACCCAATCTCTACTAAAAAATACTAAAATTAGCCAGGTGTGGTGGCACGCACGTGTAATTCCAGCTACTCAGGAGGCTGAGGCAGGAGAATCACTTGAACCTGGGAGGTGGAGGTTGTAGTGAACCAAGATCGTGCCACTGCACTCCAGGCTGGTGACAGAGCGAAACTCCTTCTAAAAAAAAAAAGAAAAAAAAAAAGCCAGGTTTGGTCAAGCGCAGTGACTTATGCCTGTAATAATCCCAACACTTTGGGAGCCCGAAGTGGGCAGATTGCTTGAGGTCAGGAGTTTGAGATCAGCCTGACCAACATGGTGAAACCCCATCTCTACTAAAAATACGTTTAAAAAATAAAAAATTAGGCCAGGTGCAGTGGCTCACACCTATAATCCCAGCACTTTGGGAGGCCGAGGCGGGTGGATCACGAGGTCAGGAGATCGAGACCATCCTGGCTAACACAGTGAAACTCCATCTCTACTAAAAATACAAAAAATTAGCCGGGCATGGTGGTGGGTGCCTGTAGTCCCAGCTACTTGGGAGGCTGGGGCAGGAGAATGGCGTGAACCCAGGAGGTGGAGCTTGCAGTGAGTCCAGATCGCGCCACTGCACTCCAGCCTGGACGACAGATTAAGACTCCGTCTCAAAAAAATAAATAAATAAAATGAAATAAAATAAAATAAAAAATAAAACAAAATAAAATAAAATAAAAAATTAGCTGGGCGTGGTGATGCACGCCTGTAGCCCTAGCTACTCAGGAAGCTGAGGCAGAAGAATCGCTTGAACTGGGAGGCGGAGGTTGCAGTGAGCGGAGATCGCACCACTGCACTCCAGCCTGGGCAACAGAGAGAGAGAGTCTGAAAACAAACAAACAAACAAATGCCAGGTTTTTGGCTAGGTACATTGGCTCACACCTGTAATCCCAGCACTTTGGGAGGCCGAGGCGGGGGGATCACTTGAGGTCAGTAGTTCGAGACCAGATAGGCCAATACAGTGAAACCCTGTCTCTACTAAATATACAAAAATTAGCCAGGTGTGGTGGCGTGCACCTACAGACTACTCAGGAGGCTGAGGCAGAAAAATCACTTAAACCCGGGAGGCAGAGGTTGCAGTGAGCTGAGATTGTACCACTGCACTCCAGCCTGGGTGACAGAGTGAGACCTTGTCTCAAGAAAAATAAACAGATAAACAAATAATGCCAGGTTTTCATTGTATTGTGAAATGTAATTCTTAGTTGTTTTAATATGAAATTGTGGAGTTTTCTTCTCCCTCCATTTTTCAAGTGAGATGGTTGTTTCTAGAAGATTTCCCACGTTTATCTGATGGTGTTGTTCACCCTCCTGGTACCCGGCACAGTAGATCCCTGGGCCCTTGGAAAGGACCTACTAACACAGCCATCAGTTTAACAGTTATACACAAATGTGAGCTAGTGAGTGTGAAACCTAAAATGCACAGCCATGGCGGCATTCCAGGCATAGGGGCAGGTGAGGGGTGAGCTCCAGAGCCGGACAGACCTGAGTGTTCCCAACCCACTTCGCCTTCACATGAGTGGACAATTTAACTTCTCTGGCTCTTAGTGTCCTCATCTGTAAAATAGGAATGACATCTTGTGCTCCAGTTTAGGAAATGAAATCATGGCCACTAGCCCTTTGGCCATCTCTGGCTTTGTTGTGGGCCTCCCTTGCTGGGTGTCCTCGGAAAACTTGTCAAGAAAAGTAACCAGCTGGCCAGGTGCAGAGGCTCATGCCTGTAGTCTCAGCACTTTGGGAGGCCAAGGAGGGTAGATCACGAGGTCAGGAGTTCAGGACCAGCCTGACCAACATGGTGAAACCTCGTCTCTACTAAAAATACAAAAAAATTAGCCAGGTGTGGTGGTGCATGTCTGTAATCTCAGCTACTCAGGAGGCAGAGGCAGGAGAATTGCTTGAACCCAGGAGGTGGAGGTTGCAGTGAGCTGAGATCAAGCCACTGAACTCCAGCCTGGATGGCAGAGCGAGACACCATCTCACAAAAAAAAAAAAGAAAAAGAAAAAGAAAACTAACCAGCTTTAAAGGCTGCTGCAAATGTAAACCACTGGAAAGCATTGCTCTAGTCCGTGGCTTTCTAACCAGCAAGCAGTGTCCTGTTGAAACGGCTGAAGTGGAGTCTGGCTCCTGGCCCCTCAGGAGCCCTTCCAGCACCCATTGCTTCTCTTGCAGGCGTCTGCAACGTGGACCATCAGAACAAAGCTGGCTACACTGCCGTAATGATCACTCCCTTGGCTTCCGCAGAGACCAATGAAGACATGGCTGTTGTCTGGAAGCTCTTAAGAGAAGGAAATGTGAACATTCAAGCTACTCAGGTGGGTGGAATGAACATGATCTTTTCAGTAAATGCAGGGGCACTTCCCAGCTTTATTCTGCTAGTGGGGAGAGAAATTCCATGCAGATCCATGTAGTTTTTAACCCAAGTGAGGCTGGGACCTCCAAATGGCATCAGGCAAAGCCTGAATATTCGGTTTTCCTTATAGGCTTCCGAGACCCAGTCAGGCTTGCACAGAGGTCAGTGAGCTTCTAATATAGGCCCCAGTCTGAAACTGAGCAAATTCCATCTGGGTGCAACCTCTAGAACCAACATTCTCAGTTGCCATCTTGAGAAGGCATTTGCTAGTTGGCTGCTCTAAGAAAGCCCTTACAGGTGACCCACCTTGATCATGGCCCACAGCATCTAACTAGGCTCTTTGGAGGTCCAGTCCTTTAAAGAAGTTTTCACCTCTATCACTCCAAAGGCTTTTAACAAGGTCATGAGTCCTCAGACTGAGGGAAACTGTGGATAGCCAGGGCAGACAGAAGCATTGGCTCATCATTCCTAGGGGCGTGTGGATTTCCACTTTCCAGGCTTATATCAGCTTAGCTCAGAGGCTTATTAGAGAGTTCTGCAGGGTCATTATCAATCAACCTGGCATGCTGTCTCAACCCTTGAAATAACCAGATCCCAAAACACTCCTATCTGCCTTACCTTTGCACCAACAAGTGTGAGTGGTATTATTCCAGACACACAAATCATGCCCCAGTCCCCAGGAGCAGTGCCATGGGCCAGGCTGGGAACAGCAGTTGCTGCGAAGAGCCAGTGGAGCCCTACACAAATGTAGTAGCCAGGGATTCGGGACATGTGGGCTCCACGAATTCCTTGGGTCACTTGTGCCCTAGGTCAGAAGAGCCCTTAAAGGTTACCTAGGTCTATCCCTTATTATTTTGCAAAATCCTAGAAGGTGGTCTCCAGCTCCAGGACCTCCAGTGTCAGGAAACTCACGCTCTACCAAAGTAGCCCATTTGTTACTCTAGACAGCTCTGATAACTTTCTATACTGAGCCAAAACTGGGTACTCTAAATCTTTCTTTTTTTGAAACAGAGTCTCGCTCTGTCACCCAGGCTAGAGTGCAATGGCGTGATCTCAGCACACTGCAACCTCTACCTCCCGGTTCAAGTGATTCTTCTGCCTCAGCCTCCCAAGTAGCTGAGACTACAGGCATCTGCCATCATGCCTAGCTAATTTTTGTATTTTTTAGCGATGGGGTTTCACTGTGTTGGCCAGACTGGTCTTGAACTCCTGACCTCAGATGATTCACCCGCCTTGGCCTTTCAAAGTACTGGGATTACAGGCGTGAGCCACTGCGCCCAGCCTCTGAATCTTTCATGGAGTGATTAGAAGTTGATTGGGGTTCACTCCAAAAAACGATCTTAAGACAGCAAAGGCAGCGCAGAGGGTTGGAATGTCTCTATTCATCTTCTGGGGCCCTCTGCTTGAGAACACAGGGTGGGGGTGTGGTCCTTACCCAGAAGTGCTTTGAGTTAGACAAGGCTCCACATAGAACAACAGGGACTCCTCAGAAGGTCATTTGCCCGTTTTTTGAACCTACAGGAATGAATGGAGTATGTTTAACTCTCCTTTCCCCTGGAGTGATCATAGATGATAAGGTAACTGTTAAGAACTGTGAAGAGTCTGGGCTTTTACCCCATGTTAAAGCTAACAAGGTGGCCTGCTACAGTTTTGTGGATGCTGGCAGAAGACATGAGACTTCTGTGCCCGAGACAAAGGGCCATGTATTACCCACAGCCGAAGCAGTAGCCACAGTATCAGCATTGCCCAAATCCCAGCTCTCACAGGGTAGTGTGAGGAGGGCCAGAAAGCTGAGCATGGAGTGGGTTGTGTTACAGGACAGGACCCCTGAGCATAGGGAAACTGAAGCTTTGATAAGGGACAGTAAGCCTGCCTGCCCTTTTCTCCAAAGAAGACACAAGGCTGTTCACTATATAAACATCCTTAAAAAGATAGTCTAGAACAAAAGGGCAGATTGTGGTGTGCTTTACTCACAGGATGTGCAGAAAAGCAAGAGACTTATGGAAAATGGACTCCTAACAATATACTAAGTACCACTGTCCCATACTCCCCCAGAGTGATTGTAGATAGTAACCCAACCCGATGGCAAAGTCATCATTGCATACTAATAGCAACCCTAGTGGTGGCCAGAAACCAGTATTTCTGGCTTTCTGGTTTTCAAGGTATTCTACTTACCTACAACTCCTGTTCCATAAGACTCAATACAGCTAATGTTTCATTTTTAACTAATGTTTCCCATAAATATGTTAATTATTTTCTAAATTGTCCCTCTTGTAAGAGGGGATGCTTGCAAGAGCATCAAAATCAACCCCTTCTTTGTACAGAGAAGAAACTGATACTGTAGGAAGACAAGGGACTCATTCCGGGTCACCACAGGAGGGGTGAGAATGCATAGCTGCAGCCATTCCCTTTAGCTCCCCCTGGGCCTTCACATGTGGAGAGAAGCGGAGGTACCAGATTAAACGGGAATACGCTGGGAGTCTCCTAGGAACAAGCTGCTTCTCTCTGGATCTCCAGGGCAGTGCAGCAGCATATAGTAGCTCTCTGTAAATGTTCATTGAATTAAATTATATTGAAAGGGACCAGGAGAACAATGAGGAAGGAAGGGGTCCTGCATCAGGCAGAGGGGCAGATGTGAGGACCATCTGCATATGTCATCTGGCTTTAATAACAGTTGGGGGCTGGGCGCGGTGGCTCACGCCTATAATCCTAGCACTTTGGGAGGCCAAGGTGGGCTGATCACTTGAGGCTGGGAGTTTGAGGCTAGCCTGGCCAACATAGTAAAACTCCATCTCCACTAAAGATTTAAAAAAAAAAAAAAACTTAGCTGGGCATGGTGGTGGGTGCCTGTAATCCCAGCTACTCGGGAGGCTGAGGCAGGAGAATCACTTGAACCTGGGAAGCAGAGGTCGCAGTGAGCCAAGACTGTGCCATTGCACTCCAACCTGGGTGACAGAGCAAGACTCCGTCTCAAAAATAATAATAATAGGCTGGGAGCGGTGGCTCAAGCCTGTAATCCCAGCACTTTGGGAGGCCGAGACAGGTGGATCACGAGGTCAGGAGATCGAGACCATCTTGGCTAACACGGTGAAACCCCATCTCTGCTAAAAAATACAAAAAACTAGCTGGGTGAGTTGGTGGGTGCCTGTAGTCCCAGCTACTCGGGAGGCTGAGGCAGGAGAATGGCCTAAACCCAGGAGGCGGAGCTTGCAGTGAGCTGAGATCCGGCCACTACACTCCAGCCCGGGCGACACAGCGAGACTCCGTCTCAAAAAAAAAAAAACACACACACAAAAAAACAGTAATAATAATAATAATAATAAAACAGTTGGAAAGAGGGGTCTGGAAACCCTGTGGTCTGGATAGTTCAGTAAACAACTGTATATATGTATGTATATACATGTATATGTATGTATCAACCTGGCATGCTGCCTCAGCCCTTGAAATAACCAGATCCCAAAACACTCCTATCTGCCTTATCTCTGCACCAGCAAGTGTGAGTGGTATTATTCCAGACACACAAATCATGCCCCAGTCCCCAGGAGCCATACATATATATGTGTGTATATATACACACACACATACACAAACACACACATATAATATATACAAGGTCTGGAAACCTTGTGGTCTGGATAGTTCAGCGACAAGGTTTCACCATGTTGGCTAGTCTGGTCTTGAACTCCTGACCTCAAGTGATCCGCCCACCTCAGCTTCCCAAAGTGCTGAGATTACAGCCATGAGCCACTGCACCCGGCCCTATGTATATCTCTACAGTCCTCTCACCCAACTTTATTATATTTTGCCCTCATGGTTTTCCTGGGTTCCAGGCAGGTCTCTCTGATGGGACATCAGGCTTTGTAAGGTTGAAGAATAAGGCAAGAACTGTTTTCTCTCCTTTTGGATCCCCTGAGGCCCTGAAAGCACTATCTTACATGTAAAAACTGCTGAGAATGGCCGGGCGCGGTGGTTCACACCTGTAATCCCAGCACTTTGGGAGGCTGAGGTGGGAGGATCACCTGAGGTCAAGATTTCGAGACTAGCCCGACCAACATGGTGAAACTCCATTTCTACTAAAAATACAAAAATTAGCCGGGAGTAATGACAGGCACTTGTAATCCCAGCTACTCGGGAGGCTGAGGCAGGAGAATGGCTTGAACCTGGGAGGTGGAGGTTGCAGTGAGCCAAGATTGCACCATTGTACTCCAGCCTGGGCAACAGAGCAAGACTCCGTCTCAAAAAAAAAAAAAAAAAAAATCGGCCAGATGTAGTGGCACACGCCTATGGTCACAGCTACTCAGGAGGCTGAGGTAGGAGGATCACTTGAGCCCGGGAAGCAGAGGTTTCAGTGAGTCGTGATCATGCTACTCCACTCCAGCCTGGGTGATAGAGTGAGATTCTGTCTCAAAAAAAAAAAAAAAAAATATATATATATATATATATATACACACACACACACACACATACACACAGACACACACACACACACATAGTATATATAAGAAAATCTATGGGAAATGGGAAATGACGGTCAATTTGTAATCAGAAAAATTACTACTGTACATTATTGTATTTACATCCTTTATCTCATTTGATTCCCACAAAAGCCCTGTGAGGTACACAGGACAAATCATTGTTATATATATATATTTTTTGTTGTTGTTGTTTTTTGAGACAGATCTTGCTCTGTTGCCCAAGCTAGAGTGCAGTAGCACAATCTCAGCTCGCTGCAACCTCTGCCTCCCAGGTTCAAGCGATTCTCCTGCCTCAGCCTCCCGAGTAGCAGGTGCCCGCCACCATGCCTAGCTAATTTTTGTATTTTTTTTTTTAGTACAGACAGAGTTTCACCATGTTGGCCAGGCTGGTCTTGAACTCCTGACCTCAGGTGATCTGCCTGCCTTGGCCTCCCAAAGTGCAGGGATTACAGGCATGAGCTACTGTACCCGGCCCCAATTGTTATATTAATTCTTAAAAGAAGGAAAACCAGCTGGGCACAGTGGCTCACACCTGTAATCCCAGCACATTGGGAGGCCAAGGAGGGTGGATCACCTGAGGTCAGTAGTTCAAGACCACCCTGGTCAACATGGGGAAACTCCGTCTCTACTAAAAATACAAAAATTAGCTGGGCGTGGTGGCAGGTGCCTGTAACCCCAGCTACTTGGGAGGCTGAGGCAGGAGAATGGCTTGAATCCGGGAGACAGAGGTTGCAGTGAGCCGAGATCGCGCCATTGCACTCCAGCCTGGGTGACAAGAACGAGACTTCATCTCAAAAAAAAAAAAAAGCTAGCCAGATGTAGTGAGTGGCACATGCCTGTGAGCCCATCTACTTGGGAGGCTAAGGTGGGAGAATCACTTGATCCCAAAAGATTGATGCTGAAGTGAGCTGTGATTGTGCCACTGCACTCCAGCCTGGGTAACACAGCAAGACCCCATCTTTAAAAAAAAAAGAAAAGAAAAACCAAGAATCAAGAAGACAGTGACGTGACCTGAATCATGCATTAGGGAACAGCAGAACTAGAGCTTGGACTTCCTTTCTGATTCCAGCTCATTGCTACGTCCGCCTACGATTACAGAGATGCCCAACATTACTGTCAATGTCTATAGATTAGAAATGACCACGGGACATGCAACCAGAGATCGTGTTGAGAGGGGAAGGTTCTGGGTATCCTTCAACAGAAAATTTAAGAGGCATTGAGCAGAGAAGGCTTCATGGGGAAAGTCAGGCTGGGGCAGGCAGTAAGAAGCCACGATGCTCAAGCACTCAACCTTCATCTGTTCCATCATTCCACATTTATCAGCACGTTCTTGGTGCTAGACACTGGGGAGACAGGGACAAAAACACTTAGTCCCTGCCATCAACAATGTCACATCCATGAGAAAGAGCAGTTGACAAGTTGCAATACTAAGTGGTGAGTGCTGTGTTAGGAATCCCGTGCCTGGGGAGTGAGAGAAGGCTTTAGAGAGGATGTAGCATTTGACTAATCTTAAAAGAGTAGAATTTTGCCAAGCAGAGAAGGTTATGTCCCATATCAAGGGCAGGAGACTCAGATCAGTGGTTGTGTTCTTGGAAGTCTCTGATGAGCACACCCAGGCTGGAGAGGGGGTCCTTCCCCACTGGCAGCAACCTCACCACATCCCTGTGGCTCTGCATGCAGGGAGGCCAGACTGCACTGATGCTGGGAGTCAGCCACGACAGGGAAGACATGGTTCAAGCGCTGCTTAGCTGCCAGGCAGATGTCAATCTGCAGGACCACGATGGATCCTCGGCCCTCATGCTGGCCTGTCACCATGGCAACGTGGACCTGGTGCGGCTGCTCCTGGCACACCCGGCCTGCGACAGCAGTCTGACTGACAAGGTGAGACTTACAGGCAATTACCAAGTAGCTGTTGCTGGGCAGGGTGGCTCATGTGTGTAATCCCAGCACTTTGGGAGGCTGAGGTGGGAGGATCACTTGAGACCAGGAGTTCAAGACCAGCCTGGGCAACATAGGGAGACCCCATCTCTTTAAAAAAAAAAAAAAGTAGCTGTTTAACTCCCACTCCTGAAGAGTGTCTTGCCAGCCAGCAAAATTCAAGGAACCCTATGGCAGTGCAACAAAATCAGCCTCCTAAAGCTGTTGTGGGTTTTTTTTTTTTTTTTTTTTGAGACGGAGTCTGCCTCTGTCGCCCAGACTAGAGTGCAGTGGCGCGATCTGGGCTCACTGCAAGCTCCGCCTCCCGGGTTCATGCCATTCTCCTGCCTCAGCCTCCGGAGTTACTGGGACTACAGGCGCCCGCCAGTACACCCGGCTAATTTTTTGTATTTTTAGTAGAGATGGGGTTTCACCGTGTTAGATAGGATGGTCTCGATCTCCTGACCTCATGATCCACGCGCCTCAGCCTCCCAAAGTGCTGGGATTACAGGCGTGAGCCACCGCGCCCGGCCTGTTGTGGGATTTAAATAAGAGGCTCAGTACAGTGGCTCATGTCTGTAATCCCAGCACTTTCAGAGGCCAAGGCAGGAGGATTGCTTGAGGCCAAGAGTTCAAGACCAGCCTGGGCAGCACAGTGAGACCCCATCTCTACTAAAAATACAAAAATTAGCTGGGCGTGGTGGTAGGAACCTGTAATTCCAGTTACTCTGGAGGCTGAGGCAGGAGAATCACTTGAACGTGCAAGGTGGAGGTTGCAGTGACCTGAGATCGCACCACTGCACCACAGCCTGGGCAACAAGAGTGAAACTCTGTCTCAAACAAAAAAACAAAACGAAACAAAAAATTAACCAGGTGTGGTGTTGCACGCCTGTAATCCCAGCTGCTGAGCAGGCTGAGGCAGGAGGATTGCTTGAGCCCAGAAGGTTGAGGTTGCAGCGAGCCACGATCAGGCCACTGCACTCCATCCTGGGTGACAGAGTGAGATCCTGTCTCTAAAAAATAAATAAATAAATAAATGAGATGATTCATGGTAAATGTTTGGAGTCTTAGAGCTGCAAAACCCACAACCCTAGCTTTTCGCAACACCATCCTGGGTGAATATACCCAGGTCTGGGTATATTCAGCCTCATTTGGTCACAGCAATAACAACATGTGGGCTTAGAGGCAGTAGCTTAGATGGGGAAGCTCTGCTATCCAATAGGGACTCAAAAGCCTTCAGAAGGAATCAAGCTTACAGAGTCATCTCTGTAGTCATTTAACTGAAAGTGCCTCTTGGACGCAGATCCACTTTATGAAGCAGCCCATTCCATCAAGCCGGCCTACTTGAAGTTGCCCTGTCAGTCACAGGCTTCTTAAACAAACTTCCTCATAAGGTGATGGCAATGATGATGATAACAATAGTAACTAATCAGTCACAATAGTAACCAATACATATGGAGGGTTTACTCTGTGTCAGGTACTGTACTAAGCATTTGTCGTGGACCGTTTAAACCCCACAACAATCTTGTGAGATTGACTGTCTTCCTACTGCCCCACTTTGCTCAAGGAGACAGAGGCATCAAATGGTTAGGTTACATACCCAGGATTACTCAGCTAGTGGAACCCGGCTCCATTAAACTCCTGGGCCCATACCCTTAACTGTTCCATCATCATCACTGTTGTCACAATGAAGCATCCATGTCTCTGGCTCCCTGCTGAATCCCCCACACCTAGTAGAGTGCCTGCCACATATCATTGAATCAGTCAACAAATGATTGAGTGAACCCCTAAACTTTGGAGGTAAGTCAACAGTAAGTGACCTTGTTCCTGATAATTACAGTAGGTATAATAATATTTCTAGAGTGCTCCTGGGAACTAAATCCTCTCCCTCTCAGTAATCCAGTGAGATAGATACTGATGAGAAAACAGGCCTGGAGATGTTACGTAACTGTCCTAAGATTTACAGGCTACTGATTCTCCGAGCAGAGATTCAAGCCTAGGTCTGACTCCAGTATCCTTAATATTAGCACCATAATTTAATGATTTAAGCAGCTGTCTTTATGCTTTCTTAACAGCCACAGTTCAAAGGGAACAAAAACCTGGAGAGGGGAAGAGAGTCCTCTCCCTGCCCAGGGGCAGCACCTCTTACTGGGCCACATTTAAACTACCCGGAGATTGACTCATCAGCAATTTAAGCTGCTGTGTCCCTCAGTCACACCCAGACAGCAGGCACCCATCCAGTGACTTTAGGTCCTGTGAACCCTACCTTCACCCCAAAGCCATTTCTGAGATCATTAGAGAGCACAGACCTTCTTGATATTCATTTGGGAACGGGGTAGACTACTAGAAACCAGAGCCTCCTCTTCCAAACATTATATGGTCAGACAAAGGATCTGTGCTAATGAGCTCCCTGCTGGGTTGTCCTGGGGGAGAAAGAGGCAGCCCTAATCTGGAACAGGCCTGTACATCAAAGGCCCCTGGCCCTCTAAGGAGTAGCCACTGCTGATGCCCAAAGAGGCCTGAGATGGGAGGCCTGTGGGACAGGCAGGCAGGCATGAGCTTTGGAAGTCCCTGGTTAGCTGGGATAATCAGGCAGTGGATCTGAGAGCTCTCCTAGGTATCTCTGGAGGTCTGCCACAGGTATGAGAGAGCCTAGTGGCTGCTTTCTGGTGGTGGAAGAGTTGTGGGATCTGTTGCATTTCAGACAACTCAAGCATGATTGTTAGAAGCATGGACTTTAAAAACTCATGAGACCAGGTGCAGTGGCTCATGCCTGTAATCCCAACACTTTGGGAGGCCAGGTGGAGAGGATTGCTTGAACCCAGAAGTTTGAGACCAGTCTTGGCAACAAAGTGAGACCCCCTGTGTTAGTCCGTTTTCACACTGCTGATAAAGACATACCTGAGACTGGGCAATTTACAAAAGAAAGAGGTTTAATTGGATTTACAGTTTCACATGGCTGGGAAAGTCTCACAATCACGGCAGAAGGCAAGGAGGAGCAAATCACATCTTACACAGATAGCAGCAGGCAAAGAGAGAGCTTGTGCAGGAAAACTCCCCCTTATAATAACCGTCAGATCTCATGAGACTTACTCACCATCCTGAGAACAGCACAGGAAAGACCTGCCCCCATGATTCAATTACCTCACACAGGTCCCTCCCACAACACATGGGAATTCGAGATGAGATTTGGGTGAGGACACAGCCAAACCATATCACCCCCTCTCTACAGAAAATAGAAAAAGATTAGCCAAGTGTGATGGCTTGCACCTGTAGTCCCAGCTACTCAGGAGGCTGAGGCAGGAAGATTGCCTGAGCCCGGGAAATTGAAGCTACAGTGAGCCGTGATCATACCAGGGAACGCCTGTCTGGGTGACAGAGTGAGACCCTGTCTCAAAAAAAATAAAAATAAAAATAAATTAAACGCGCCGGGCGCGGTGGCTCAAGCCTGTAATCCCAGCACTTTGGGAGGCCGAGACGGGCGGATCACGAGGTCAGGAGATCGAGACCATCCTGGCTAACACAGTGAAACCCCGTCTCTACTAAAAATACAAAAACTAGCCGGGCGAGGTGGCGGGCGCCTGTAGTCCCAGCTACTGGGAGGCTGAGGCAGGAGAATGGCGTAAACCCGGGAGGCGGAGCTTGCAGTGAGCTGAGATCCGGCCACTGCACTCCAGTCCGGGCGACAGAGTGAGACTCCGCCTCAAAAAAAATAAAAAAAAAAAAAAATAATAAATAAATAAATAAATTAAACGCTCATGAGTTCGAATCTAGGTTCAGTGACTTTGGGTAGGTGACCTAACTATTCTGGGCCTCTAGATGCTCATCTGTAAAATGGGGACAGCAGTAGACTCTACCTAAATACTATAATGTTTATAAAGGCTGAATCTGACATCTAGGAGTACACAGGGGATGGTAACTGTTTTAATTATGAATAGATGAATAGTGGTAGCTAAAACAAAAAAATACCACATCAACCAGCAGGGACCATGGCATTTACAGACAGTGTCTGGAGGGAGCAGAGAGAACAAAGGTCTGGAATTAGGGGAACCAATCAGAGTAGGGCGACCGACCCCCGAAGGGAGAAGCCACTGACAGACTTGGTTCAATCTAGTGGTTCTCAGCCAGGGGTGATTTTACCCTCTGGGGGAGATTTGGCAATGTCTGGGGACATTTTTAGTCACAAGTGGATGAGCAAATGCTCCTGATATCTAGTAGGTAGAGGCCAGGGATACAGCTAAGCATCCTACAATACACAGGAACAGCAAAGAATTAACACTTACCCATCCAGGCCCGGTGGCTCATGCCTGTAATCCCAGCACTTTGGGAGGCCGAGGTGGGCAGATCACTTGAGGTCAGGAATTCAAGACCAGCCTGGCCAACATTCTGAAACCCTATCTTTGCTAAAAACACAAAAATTAGGCCTGGTGGCACACGCCTGTAATCCCAGCTATCGGGAGGCTGAGACAGGAGAATCGCTTGAACCTGGGAAGTGGAGGTTGCAGTGAGCTGAGATCGTGCCACTGCACTCCAGCCTGGGTGAAAAAGCAAGACTCTGTCTCAAACAAAAACAAAAACAAAAAAATTATCTGGTCAAAATATCAATAGTGCTGCAATTGAGAACGCCTGGTCTAGGCAAACACTGAAATCCAGGTGGGTTTAGGTAACCAATCCTGGTGAAGTGCTGGATCAGGGAGAGCCAGGCCAGGCTGAGGACCAGGCAGGCTGGAGTTTGGGTAGGCTGTAATCCTGGAAGGGAGGGACTAGAGTGCTAATCAGGAGATGGAGGAGGAAATCTATCATGGCAGAAGCTGGAGCAACTTAGGGAAAGCCCAGCCAGCACAGTGGTGCCCAGGTAGTGCAGGCAGTGGGCCCACAGGTAAGGCGGGTTCCAGACCCCACTCATGGATGGGTCACATGCTGCCCACCTGGGTCAGGTTTGATTCACATGCAGATTCCCAAGGGTGGCTTTGGGGAGCACAGTGTCTCCATCCACAGGGTGAGACATTTCAGTGGTAAAAGGGAGCTTTTGACAAGGCTCTACCAAGTACCAAGGCTTGTCCCTGGTGCTTCACATTTAGGGGGAAAGTCTGGCCCTTCTCATACCCACCGTATCATTTCCATCTTCATCTTTCCTATGGAGGCTTAGATGTTAACAGCAGAGCTCATTTGGGAATGTCTTTGGAAAACTGGGAGAGAATTCATGTCCTGAAATTGGTTTATTTCATCAACATTTAAAGCTCGGTATAAATGCAGAACTCCCAGAACAGCTGGCCAGGCCCTTTCCCTAGATTTAAAGGCAATTTGAGGAAATCCATCACCCAGCCTCTTCTAGATCTCAGAGCCCACCCTTTAATTTGTCAGCTCCTTTAAAGCACCCATCAGATTGAAAACTTCTTGAAGGCAAAGATTATGCCTTGCTCATCTTTGGGTGATACATAGTGGGCTTGTGATGAATTCAAAGACACCCCCCTCCAACACATGGATACACACAGTTGTACAGTTGTGCCAGCTGCCTGCACACTTCTTTTTTTCTTAACTTCTTTCTTTTTCTTTAAATAGGGTCTCACCCTGTCGCCCAGGCTGGAATGCAGTGGCACGATCATGGCTTATTGCAACCTTGACCTCCTGGGTTCAAGTGATCCTCTTACCTCAGCCTCCCAAAGTGTTGGGATTACAAGCACGAGCCAGTGCGCCTGGCCAAGTGCAGATTTTTGAATCCCTGAAGTTACACGCAAATTTTGCACCATATCTGGCTAGTCCCCCATCTCTTCAGTCAGGATCTCCTAGAGCAGCTCTGGAGTGTTGTCGAGCAGGGGCTCCCACGCGAGCTGCATCGCATGGGCTTGTTCCCAGGGTTCTGGCAGAGGCATCTGAGGTACACTAACCCTGGCCAAGTTGTCTCTGTGGTCACACCTCCTAAGCTGAGATTCTGCTCTCCGTGTCAGCAGTCGAGGAGTCCACAGCTGCAGGCTGTCCTCCAGATGGACCCTGTTAAAAGGTGCGCCTCCCCTGGGACTGGTCCTGTGACTCTTCTGCGTAAATACTGTCAGCACATACTCTGTGCTTACACAGAGCCTCAGGATTGACAAGGCACAGCAGATGGAGCTCAGGAGCAGGAACTCCAGCCTAAGTAAACCCAGGCCCCTCCTTTAGGAGACTTTTACAGGACTCCCTGCTTAAAAGCTTTGCTTTGTTCCAGTACTTTCCAGTGTAAGAACCCATTCACTAGGATTTAGATTCCATCAGCTTGAATGAATACCATTAGGTTCTCGTGCAGCATTCTCTCTTTCAACAATGCTTGTTGAGGGCCGACCAAACGCCAGGCTCTGGGCCAGGTGCCAGCATGCAGTAGTGAACAGGCCAGATCAGATTCTTGACCTTGTGGAGACCGAAATTTATCAAATAACCCCACAAATACCAACATATAGCAAGTGGTAAAAGAAAAGTCTAGGGAGTCATGAGGGCTTTTCAGGGAAAGAACTTTGTATGTTTTGAGAAGCCCATGTGCCATCTTTGGGGGTCCTACTGAAACGCCACTTCCTTCCTCTGCCTCCCCCCAGCCATCTTCTACCCCACCCTGGCACACAGTGGCCGTCCTCTGCCCTGAGCTCACTCTGTTCCTGTCTTCTGACTCGTTTAGTGCTTTGCCATGCTTTATAGTTATTTGCATGCGTGGGAGCCCTGATGGCCACTGGATTCCATCCCTGTGCATGGGAAAAAGCCTGAAGTGTTAAGCTGGGTGTTAACACTTCCTACCTGCTTCTGTGAAAGAATTGTCCACATTTTAGGAAGTAAATCTGTGCCTATGCAGTAGAGAACAATCTAGTGGGATCTTGGGTGTCCCCTACCCATCAAACCCTTTACAGCAGCAAAATGTTGAAATATTCACAGTAGGCCAACAGCCTCAGGTCAGATTTCAGCTCCCAAGAAGTTACCTAAAGAGTGTGGTTTTCAGAGCTGTTGAGAGTTCAGAATTCTGGACGTGAGAATTGCAGCTGCTCAGTCAGGCCGGTGGTGCCTGATGAGAGCCCTCTGCGTGCAGCTTCTTTAGACAGTGGGACTACCAGCTTCCTGCATTGCGTGTCAATGTAAAGAGTGCTGTGGCATCACAGATCAGGAGGTAAAAATGTGCATGTCCTTCAATGCTCTGAGCCCACTTCTTTTTATTTTATTTATTTATTTATTTATTTATTTATTTAGAGACGGGGTTTCACTCTTGTTGCCCAGGCTGGAGTGCAATGGTGTGATCTCAGCTCACCTCAACCTCCGCCTCCCAGGTTCAAGCGATTCCCATGCCTCAGCCTCCCGAGTAGCTGGGATTACAGACATGCGCCACCACGCCAGGCTAATTTTGCATTTTTAGTAGAGAGGGGGTTTCTCCATGGTGGTCAGGCTGGTCTTGAACTCCCGACCTCAGGTGATCCGCTGGCCTTGGCGTCCCAAAGTGCTGAGATTACAGGTGTGAGCCACCGCACCCGGCCTCTGAGCCCACTTCTAAGAGTCAGTCCTTAGGAAATAATGAAAAATAGGAAAATGCTTTTTGCACTAAGATTATGATGGCAAAGACTTGGAAACAACATAAATTTCCATTGAAAGGAAGTTATAGAATATTTCCATAATTAGTAAAAATTAGTAAATTATGGAATATTACACAGCCAAAAAGAAAAATCATGCATTATAATGGCTATGTAAGAATAAAGAAAAATCTTATAGCATATCATGGTAAATTAAGAATTAAAGCAAATTCAAAGTCGATATACAATATCATTCCTTTATTTAAAAACCAACAACAGGACAGGTGCAGGACGGGACAGGATTACAAATTCACGCCTGTAATCCTAAAAGTTTGGGAAGCCAATGTGGGAGGGTCACTTGAGCCCAGGAGTTCAAGACCAGCCTGGGCAACATAGGGAGACCCTGTCTCTACAAAAAATTTAAAAAAAAAAAAAGAACCAACAACAAATTTGTTCAGGAGAAAAGATTGGAGCAAAACACACCAGAATGCTAACTTTCACTTAGATACGTGTAATGGAATAGCAGCAGTTATTTTATTTCCTGTTTTCCAATTTAAAGTAGAAAAAAGTGGGGCTGGGCTCAGTAGCTCACACCTATAATCCCAGCAGTTTGGGAGGCCAAGGTGGGCAGACCACTTCAGCCCAGGAGTTTGAGACCAGCCTGGGCAACTTGGTGACACCCCATCTCTACAAAAAATACAAAAATTAGCCAGGCATGGTGGTGTAATCCCAGCTACTTGGGAGGCTGAAGGTGGAAGATCACCTGAGCCCAGGAGACGAAGGTTGCAGTGAGCTGTGATTGCGCCACTGCACTCCACCCTGGATGATAGAATGAGACTCCATCTCAAAAAAAAAAAAAAGCATTAAAAACCAGATGACCCTTCTTTATTTCTAAGTCACAGATTTCGCAGGAGTTACTGTTGTTTCTGTGGAAGGGACCGCATTTCTGGTGATCCTCATGCCATTTGAATCTTCTCCTCTATGGAGGTCTCTGGAAGCCTTCACAGACACCTGTGTCCCAGGCATACCCCTACTCCCAACTTGCCCTTCCCCGCTGGGCAGGAGGCAGATTGGATGATATTTATTTCTCCTTTCCTTTTTCTCCTATAGGCTGGCCGCACAGCTTTGTCCATCGCTCTGAAGTCACCCACCCATATGGAAATTGCTGGGCTTCTGAGAGCCCACGCGGAGCAGGGCAGGTCCCTGGGGCTGTAGGGGCTGCAGAAGAACTGGCGGTGGGGAACAAAAGCCTTCTTCTCTGGACTCCTCCCTCGCCCTTGAAGAGGGCGGAGGTCACAGGCCAGAGAGCCACCCCTCTAGAGAAGAAACTATGTCAAATATGCACATACATTCCTGTTGTATAATTCTGCTCATTAGAATGCTTTGTAGTTTTTGCCTTAGGCCAAGCCCCAAAACTACACGGGCTTCAGAGCAGGGTTCAAGGTGCAAGGTGAGGGGTACATCGGTGTCATCCAAACATCCAAAACATCTTCAGCCTTGAATTCCTCATGACTCTACCCTCTGTAGCATTGCGTAGCAAGAAGGCAGGCAGGAGCACATTCGCACATTAGGAAAGCAATACTTTTTACATGGAATTTTAAAGTGCACTATCTTTGTTTTTTAAGCAAGTGTATACAAATATGTCCCATTGATATGCATGTCTAGAGATGGGAGGGGATTTAAGTCAACCCCCTGGCAAGCATTCTGTAGAGGACCCTAGAAGGATCACCATGCAGACTGGTGAAACTGAACAAGGACCATTTGGGAGATTTGTTTTGATGGGGTTGACAAAGAAATCTAAAATTCAGACAAGGTAGGAAGAAGCACATTGGCATCAATGCTGTATATACAGTCTTGACTATTTCTGAGTCATCTAATGACTCCAATGTGCTCCAGGGAAATTGGAATTAACTAAGAAATGTATTATCTAGTAGGTTAGTATGTAATAAATAAGAAAAAGAAATTCAATCCAGTGACATACACCACATGTATTTGGGCAGAGTCAGATTCTCTCAGCTATTTTGAGTCTGCAAAAGAAACAAAAAAAAGCTTCCTCCTGAGGATGGGTTATTGTCATCAAGAAGCCACCACATTTCCTGCATAGCTGTACCCATTACCTATGGTAATTCCCAGTGCTTTCCCCTCATATCCCCTAGAAGCAAATATCTGTTCTAAGGTTTTCTGGGACTTGTGGCTGCAGAGCCTTCAAGCCTGGAAAGCAGCAGAAGCAAAGGAGCCAGGCAGGGCAGGGCAATCCTTTCCGAAGCTTCCATATTCCCTGGGCCCAGCACATGCAAGGTTTATATGGTCAGTAGCTCACATGAAGTCATCTGAATATGCTCTTTCTTTAAATCTCTTATGAAAAAAAAGAAAACGGCCGGGCGCGGTGGCTCAAGCCTGTAATCCCAGCACTTTGGGAGGCCGAGACGGGCGGATCACGAGGTCAGGAGATCGAGACCATCCTGGCTAACATGGTGAAACCCCGTCTCTACTAAAAATCCAAAAAAAAAAATAGCCGGGCGAGGTGGCGGGCGCCTGTAGTCCCAGCTACTCCGGAGGCTGAGGCGGGAGAATGGCATAAACCCAGGAGGCAGAGCTTGCAGTGAGCTGAGATCCGGCCACTGCACTCCAGCCTGGGCGACAGAGCGAGACTCCGTCTCAACAAAAAAAAAAAAAAAAAAAAAGAAAACAAGAAGTAGTGTCAAAGTTTGATGAGCTTTACATTGGAAATGCAAAAGCTTGCACTCTCATTTTGGCTGGGATGTCAATTTGCTGGGTGCCCCTGCAGTGAGTCATGAAACCTCCTTGGGCCCCAATTTCATCATCTCTAAAAACAAAAATTATCATACAACCTACCTCCTGGGGGGTGCTGCACAAGAAGCAGCTGATGGAAGTTTTGAAATACAATTTGTGGCCGGGCGTGGTGGCTCACACCTGTAATCCCAGCCCTTTGGGAGGCTGAGGTGGGTGGATCACCTGGGGTCGAGAGTTCGAGACCAGCCTGACATACATGGAGAAACTCCGTCTCTACTAAAACTGCAAAAATTAGCTGGGCATGGTGGCAGGCGCCTGTAATCCCAGCTGCTTGGGAGGAGGCAGGAGAATCGCTTGAACCCAGGAGGCGGAGGTTGCAGTGAGCTGAGATCATGCCATTGCACTCCAGCCTGGGTAACAAGAGTGAAACTCTGTCTAAAAAGTAAAAATTTAAAAAAAAAAATCCAATTTGTAACCCATTAGGGCCATCTATAGAAATGGTACAGCAAACTTCTTTATGCCATTGTGATTCATAAGAGAGGCTCGGCCGGGCGCGGTGGCTCAAGCCTGTAATCCTAGCACTTTGGGAGGCCGAGACGGGCGGATCACGAGGTCAGGAGATCGAGACCATCCTGGCTAACACGGTGAAACCCCGTCTCTACTAAAAAATACAAAAAACTAGCCGGGCGAGGTGGCGGGCGCCTGTAGTCCCAGCTACTCGGGAGGCTGAGGCAGGAGAATGGCAGGAACCCGGGAGGCGGAGCTTGCAGTGAGCTGAGATCCGGCCACTGCACTCCAGCCTGGGTGACAGAGCGAGACTCCGTCTCAAAAAAAAAAAAAAAAAAAAAAAAAAAAAAAAAAAAAAAAAAAAAAAAAGAGAGGCTCAGAGTCCCAGAACACAACAACATGTGTTGATGCAACTCAGAGGTGGAGACAATGGAGCAAATAATGAGCAAAAAAAAAAAAAACAAAAAAAAAAAAAAAAAAAAAGAGGCTCAGAGTCCCAGAACACAACAACATGTGTTGATGCAACTCAGAGGTGGAGACAATGGAGCAAATAATGAGCAAAAAAAAAAAAACAAAAAAGCTTTAAATGGGTTTATTTTGACCTCAAAATACATTGTAAGAGCAACGTCCTATGTTAATAAATGTTCTAGCCCGGTGCCTCGCGAACATTTATGTGCATACAAATCACCTGGGATCTTGTTAGAAGGCAGTAGGTCGGGGTGAGGCCTGAGACTCTGCATTTCTAACCAGGTCCCGGGAGATGCTGATGCTATCGAGCCACAACCACACTTTGAGTAGCAAGCCTCTGGCCTATCCTTATTGTTTGTTATATTAAAATGCTGCCTCCCAATCTTCTGTCTCAAAATTTCTTTGCATTTCTCTGCTCTTGGTTCTTGGGAATTTGCAGTGTGGGTCTTATTTGCTATTGTCTTCAGTATGGAGCCTGTGTCCTGTGTTGCCTGTTTAGGATTTATTTCTACATTTCATATTAGGTGGCAACTTTCACTGGGTCACTTTAAAAAAATGAAATCATAGTAAAAACAACTTATTTACCAGGAAAAGCAAACTGGGTTTCCTAGGGCTTGAAGACTACTTACTCATCACTATCAAAAGACTGTCCAGGCCGGGCGCAGTGGCTCAAGCCTGTAATCCCAGCACTTTGGGAGGCCGAGACGGGCGGATCACGAGGTCAGGAGATCGAGACCATCCTGGCTAACATGGTGAAACCCCGTCTCTACTAAAAATACAAAAAACTAGCCAGGCGAGGTGGCGGGCGCCTGTAGTCCCAGCTACTCGGGAGGCTGAGATAGGAGAATGGCGTGAACCCGGGAGGCGGAGCTTGCAGTGAGCCGAGATTGCGCCACTGCACTCCAGTCTGGGCGACAGAGCGAGACTCTGCCTCAAAAAAAAAAAAAAAAAAAGACTGTCCATCCTTTCTGAGGTTTTTAATAATTTTATTTTAATCTCGAGGTTTGGACATGAGCATATGATCTCATCCTTTATAACCATTTCTTTCCTTTGGAATGTCTGAGCTCAGAATATGGTGAGATGAACAAGCACAGCCTGCCTTCCTGTCACTGTCCCTCAGCTCTAAAATTCATTTTAAAATATCTATTGATTGGGGTGCTGAGGCGGGCAGATCACTTAAGGTCAGGAGTTAGAGAACAACCTGGACAACATGGTGAAACCTGTCTCTACCAAAAATCTTTAAAAATTAGCCAGGTGTGGTGGTGTGTTCCTGTAATCCCAGCTACTCAGGAGGCTGAGGCTGGAGAATTGCTTGAACCTGGGAGGCAGAGGTTGTGGTGAGCCAAGATCACGCCACTGAACTCCAACCTAGTCAACACAGCGAGACTGTCTCAAATATATATGTGTGTGTGTGTGTGTATGTGTGTGTGTGTATATATATACTGGCCAGGTGCCCGGCACTGTTCCCAGCACTAGAGACATCACAGTGAGTCCAGTTCAGTCTCCTGCCTCACCATCCCCTAGGGAAAACACATAGAAGGTCAAAGGAAGCCCAGAGGGGTACCACTAAAGGGAACCAGAGTTGGCCTTAGGAAGTCAAGGGAGGCTTCTGGAGGAAGGGCCACTGAACTTAAAGATTACTGGATGTTAGGCAGAAAAGGAAGTGGAGTGAGAGGTGAGTGTGCCAGGCAGAAGAGTACTGCTGTAACTGCCCAGTGAGTTCACCTTGCCCGTTGCCTAGACAGAGCTGATTTATCAAGACTGGGGAATTGCAATAGAGAAAGAGTAATTCACGCAGAGCTGGCTGTGCAGAACAGAGTTTTATTATCACTCAAATAAGTCTCCCCAAGCATTCGGGGAGCAGAGTTTTAAGGACAACTTGGGGGCTGGGGGAAGCCAGTGAGCTGGGAGTGCTGATTGGTCAGGTCGGAGATGAACTCATAGAGAGTTGAAGCTGTCTTCTTGCGCTGAGTCAGTTGCTGGGTGGGGGCCACAAGATCAGAAGAGCCAGTTTATTGATCTGGGTGGTGCCAGCCGATCCATCAAGTGCAGGGTCTGCAAAATATCTCAAGCACTGATCTTTGGAGCAGTTTAGGGAGGGTCAGAACCTGGTAGTCTCCAGCTGCATGACTCCTAAACCATAATTTCTAATCTTGTGGCTAATTTCTTGTCCTGCAAAGGCAGTCTAGTCCCCAGGGAAGAAGGAGGTTTGTTTTGGAAAAGGGCTGTTATCATCTTTGTTTTAAACTATAAACTTCCTCCCAAAGTCAGTTCAGCCTGCGCCCAGGAATGAACAAGGACAGCTTGGAGGTTAGAAGCAAGATGGAGTTGGTTAGGTCAGATCTCTTTCACTGTCTGTTATAAGTGTGCAATGGCAGTTTCACTGTGAAGGCTGAAAGAAGGGAGAGCAGGCATTTGGGGGCCTTCATTCAGTTCAATGTGACTGCCATGTTTGAGTGGGACACTGAAATCAAAGGGTGTATTTTTAAGAGACGAGACTGAAAATACATGGAGACCACATCAGAAAGTGCTGTAAAAGCTGTGGTAAGGCTTTATTCCAAAGGCAACAGAAAGCTATTGAAATCAAGATTTAAAATGGCGAAATCCGGCCGGGCGCGGTGGCTCAAGCCTGTAATCCCAGCACTTTGGGAGGCCGAGGCGGGTGGATCACGAGGTCAGGAGATCGAGACCCTCCTGGCTAACACGGTGAAACCCCGTCTCTACTAAAAAAAAATACAAAAAACTAGCCGGGCGCGGTGGTGGCGCCTGTAGTCCCAGCTACTCGGAGGCTGAGGCGAGAGAATGGCGGGAACCCGGGAGGCGGAGCTTGCAGTGAGCCGAGATCGCGCCACTGCACTCCAGCCTGGGCGACAGAGCGAGACTCCGTCTCAAAAAATAAAATAAAATAAAATAAAATGGCGAAATCCATTCCTCTAACCCACATTTAACACATATTTATCAGGTACCTCTTCCCTTCCAAGTGCTCTGCTTGAGGCTGGACCTATGCCAGCGGGCGAGTTAGGCACAGAGTACACTGCACATGAACAGGGAAGAAAGACAAATGAGCCACTGCCTTGCAGTGAGAGCCATGTTGCAACTGGGCGAGCAGAGGGTGCTGGGGGGTGCCTAGATGGGGCCCTCCGCCTAGTCCCCCCTTCACCTAGAATTGGGGAGGGGGTCTAGGAAGGCTTCCTGAGGGATATTTTAGCTATCTGAAGGATGCGTAGGAGCTAGCCAGGCAAAGAGGAGCAGGAGAACGTTCCAGGCAGAGGAAGAAGCATGAATAAAGCTCCAAAACAAGAAAGAATATTGATTTGGGCCATTCAAAGAATGTTAGCACGCCTACACTGGGCACAGTGGCCCATGCCTGTAATCCCAGCACTTTGGGAGGCCAAGATGGGTGGATCATTTGAGGTCAGGAGTTCGAGATCAGCCTGACCAATATGGTAAAATCCCATCTCTACTAAAAATACAAAAATTAGCTGGGTGTGGTGGCATGTGTCTGTAATCCCAGCTACTTGGGAGGCTGAGGCAGGAGAATCACTGGGGAGGCGGAGGCTGCAGTGAACTGATATCTCACCACTGCATTCAAGTCTGAGTTACAGCCAGACACTATTCCCCACTACCCCCAAAAAAGGAAACAAAGCTTAGATTCACATGTTAAAAACAGCACTCCAGTTTTTTTTTAGCATGGGTGACATTTATTCAATAAACATTTGTGGAGTGTCCTTTCAGAGTCCTGGGCTCCAGAGTTAAGGGCTTGTTGGAGGGGGCAGATGTAAGCTAATGACAACGGTGAAATGTGACAAGTGTTGGAAGCCTGAGTCAAGCTGCAGAGACTGACTTGGACAAGGGGAGTCAAGGAAGCCTCCCAGAGGAGTGGCTTTTCAGCTAAGCCATAATGAAGCCTAGGAGTTTAGACATAACAGCAGGTGGATGGAACATGTGGGAAAATGTGACCTGAGCCGGGCACGCTGGCTCACACCTGTAATCCCAGCTATTCGGGTGGCTGAGGCACAAGAGTCGCTTGAACGCAGGAGGTGGAGGTTGCAGTGAGCCTAGATCACACCACTGCACTCCAGCCTGGGCGACAGAGTGAGACTGCATCTCGAAAAAAAAAAAGGAAAAAAAAAGAAAAAGTGTGACCTGTTGGGCAATGGAGATAATTTCAAAATGACTTTAGTTTCAGTTATGCGGGAGACATGACTAAACAGGAGATGTGAGAGAGAGGTCAGGAAACATTGCACTGGTACATTGATACTTGGAATTTGGGCTTGTGCCTGTAACTTGAGGGGAATAACAGGCCCCTTTGAAAATGCAAAGGCCTCAGCAGAAAAAGTTTGGGAGGCCAAGGCAAAAGGATTGCTTGAAGCCAGGAGTTTAAGAAAACAGATTGAGACCCCATCTCTAAAAAAAGAAAGATTTGGATTTGAGAGTACATTCTCCAATCTCATGTTGCCTTTGAGATGAGGAGATTTCCACTCTTCTCCCTGGAAGGGAAAACTATGGGAGAAAACTGTCCTTTAGAGATGGGGTCTCGGCCGGGCGCGGTGGCTCAAGCCTGTAATCCCAGCACTTTGGGAGGCCGAGGCGGGCGGATCACGAGGTCAGGAGATCGAGACCATCCTGGCTAACATGGTGAAACCCCGTCTCTACTAAAAAAATACAAAAAACTAGCCGGGCGAGGTGGCGGGCGCCTGTAGTCCCAGCTACTCGGGAGGCTGAGGCAGGAGAATGGCGTAAACCCGGGAGGCGGAGCTTGCAGTGAGCTGAGATCCGGCCACTGCACTCCAGCCTGGGCAACAGAGCGAGACTCCATCTCAAAAAAAAAAAAAAAAAAAAGAGATGGGGTCTCAATCTGTCACCCGGCTGGAGTGCAGTGGTGTGAAAATAACTCACTGGACTCAAGCAATCCTCCTGCCTCAGTCTCCTAAGTAACTAGGATTATTACAAACATGTGTCACCAGGCCTGGCTATTTAAAAAAAAAAATTTTTTTTTTGTAGCGATGCAGTCTTGCTATGTTGCCCAGGCTGGTCTTAAACTGTCCTTTGTCCCTCTCCCACAGTCCCAGTGGTCAGATCCAGGGCAGGAACAGAGGGAAGCTCAGGCCTTGTCCCCACAAAGAGGAAGCGGCTGCTGTTCTCTCCACCCCTTGTGGGCTTAGCAGGGCTGGTCCAGCCCAGTGTGGGACTGTGTGACTCTGCACACGAGTGTTAGGATGGTCACTGTAAATCCACGCCACGCCCTTCTTTTGAGCTTTAGTCAGGAATAAAGTTGATGTCTGTCTATGGTATCTTATCTTTCAATTGGTTCCTAGCCTGGGAAATGAGAAAAGTGATGTTATTTATTGTCCCCATGTTCCCAAGCCCCACACACTCCCTGGTCAGCACACTGGGCTCATAGATGACGCCTAGCTTGGTCCAGCTAGGAGAAGTGGGATGGAAAAAGAGGGGCCAGGGTGACAGGGCACATGAAGTGGGGCACTGCCAGACCCAAAGGATGTCTGAGCCCACAGCTGACATGGCCCTGCCGAGGGTTCACTTGCCATTGCATGACTCAAGGGGGTGCCACCATTGTGTCTAGTGAACGGTACCTTCTGGAGTTGTGCTCCAGAAGCTGCCATTCACAGAAGACACAATGGTGCTCCCTGGAGTTGTACAACAGAGTGCCCTAGGTCCCAATGTGAGGTAGGACAGGGCCTCACAGGAGGGGAGATGGGGCATCCAGGTCTCGAAGTTCAGAGGTCTGCTCAGGTAGACAAAGTGACAGAGAGGCAGGCAAGACTATTCCAGGGGCCAGGGTTTGCCACCCAGGAGCCTGTCCAGGAGTCAGAGGAAGTCAGTGATCCCAGGTGGGGCTTGGTCCAAGTAGCAAAGAAGGTAATAATTCAGGACAGCAACAATTATGGAGCCACCTGGATGCCAACCCCAATCAGATCCGATCTGGGTTTTAACATACTCACATTTGAGGCTGGGCGCAGTGGTTCACTCCTCACTCCTGTAATCCCAACACTTTGCGGGGCCTAGGTGGGTGGATCACTCGAGGTCAGGAATTCAAGACCAGCCTAACCAACATAGTGAAATCCCATCTCTACTGGAAAAAAAAAAAAAAAAAATTAGCCAGGTGAGGTGTCACATGCTTGTAGTCCCAGCTACTGGGGTGGCTGAGGCAGGAGAATCACTTGAACCCGAGAGGCGGAAGTTGCAGTGAGCTGAGATTGTGCCACTGCACTGCAGCCTAGGCAACAAGACTGAAACTTTGCCTCAAAAAAAACCCAAACAACAACAACAACAACAAAAACCACTCATATTCTAGGCGGGGTGTGGTGGCTCACGCCTATAATCCCAACACTTTGGGAGGATGAGGCAGGAGTATCACTTGAGGCCATCACTAAAAATAGAAAAAAAATGAGTCAGGCATGGTGGCAGGCGCCTGTAGTCCCAGCTACTGGGAGGCTGAGGCATGAAAATTGCTTGAGTCCAGGAGGCAGAGGTTGCAGTGAGCCAAGATTGCATCACTGCACTCCAGCCTGGGCAACAGAGCAAGACTCTGTCTCAAAGAAGCATAAAAAATAAATAAAATAAAACACTCATATTCAAATATAAATGGACATAAGAAAAACAAAATATAAAAATACTCACAGCCCAGCAGGGAACAGACATGGGAACCAAGGGGTCAGCTGAGCTAGAACTGAGCTGGGTCTTGGAGCATGAATAGGAAGGAGTTCACTCCGCAGAGATGTAGGGTGAGCATCCCAGGCTAGGAGTCCAGGCAGGAAAGAGCACCGGGATGTCCTCTGACATACAGCAGTGGGTGGCTACCTGGGGCTGAAGTACTTGGGGGATTACAATAATCTTAAAGGCGGTTGTTGATTGATAACTCACTACCATCTTCCTTGGATTCCTCTAGGGTTCCCTTAGGTAAGATGGAAGAGAAGGCAGGGAAGGTGGATGGGGAGGTCACTGGTGCTCTGGTCCTCTTAGAAGTCCTCAGGTTGTACCAGTTGGCTCTCTTTAGAATGTGGTCCAGCAGGTGGGGCATGGTGGCTCACACCTGTAATCCCAGCACTTTGGGAGGCTGAGGCAGGTGGATCATTTCAGGTCAGGCATTCGAGACCAGCCTGGCCAATATGGTGAAACCCCATACCTACAAAAATATATATATATACAAAAATTAGCTGGGCATGATGGCTGGGCTTGTACACCTATAATCCCAGCTACTTGGGTGGCTGAGGCACGAGAATCACTTGAACCCGGGTGGCAGAGGTTGTAGTGAGCTGAGATCATGCCACTACACTCAACCTGGGAGACAGGAGCCAAACTCCAACTCAAAAAAATCCCTTGTGTAATACCAGCACTTTGGGAGATTGAGATAGGAGGATTGCTTGAGCCCAGGAGTTTGAGACCAGCCTGGACAACATAGTAACATTGCTATGCACAAAAAAATTTAAAAATTAGGCAGGCGTGGTGGCACGTGCCTATGGCCCCAGCTACTCAGGAGGTTGAGATGGGAGGACTGCTTGAGGTTTAGCTTTGACTCTTTTATGGGCTGGAATAGATCCAGGATCTGGGTGGACTTTCTCTTTAATTTCTTAGAGCCCACCACGAAGCACGGTGGCTCATGCCTGTAATCCCAGCACTTTGGGAGGCCGAGGCGGGTAGATCACCTGAGGTCGGGTGTTCTAGACCAGCCTGACCAACATGGAGAAACCCTGTCTCTACTAAAAATCCAAAATGAGCTGGGCGTGGTGGCACATCCCTGTAATCCCAGCTACTCTGGAGGCTGAGGCAGGAGAATCGCTTGAACCCGGGAGGCAGAGGTTGTGATGAGCTGAGATCGTGCTATTGTACTCCAGCCTAGGCAACAAGAGTGAAACTCCGTTAAAAAAAAATAAAAAATAAAAAATAAATAAATTTCTTAGCGCCCACCATGGTTTGTATGAGTATTTGTTGGTGGACAAGTCATATATGATTATATTAGTGACCTTTTCCACACCCCTTCTGGTCTGTATGCAGTCTTGAAACAGGGGGGCTGCTCTGCAGTTCCAAAGTGATTATCCTGTAGCAAACATCAGGCAAAATAAGCAGGTGGGATGGGGATGTGGAGGAGATGCTGATGCGATTGGAAAGGTTAAGAATGCTGCCCAGCGCCCAGCACCCAGCCTCTGTTTGGGAGAGACTTGGACATGTCTGACCCCAGATGAAAAGGCCTAAACTATTGCTTTTTTCTTTTTCTTCTTTTGAGACAGAAGAGTCTTGCTGTGTCTCCCAGGCTGGAGTGCAGTGGTGCAATCTCGGCTCACTGCAACCTCCGCCTCCCGGGTTCAAGCAATTCTCCCGTCTCCATCTCCCAAGTAGCTGGGATTACAGGTGCGTGCCACCACGCCCGGCTAATTTTTGTATTTTTAGTACAGACGGGGTTTCGCCATGTTGGCCAGGCTGGTCTTAAACTCCTGACCTCAGGCGATCTGCCCACCTCAGCCTCCCAAGTGCTGGGATTACAGGTGTGATCTTACCACCAGGCTGGACTAATCTTAACTTCTAAGCAGGAAGAACTTAACTCCTGGGATGGAACACCACGCCTGATTTACCTCGGAACTCTGGGTACGGGAGATCGGGGAAGGACTGACTTCTATTGAGGTTCTACAAGACATTTTTCTATATCATTTCATGGAAAAGTTTAGTATATTCACAATCTTTGTAAATTGAATAATACTTTGAAAACCCTTGGAGAGGCTTCCGTGTAAAGGAAACTTGTAGCAAATCACTGAAATGAAGGAAATATTCCTCATTTTTTTCCCCTCTAGTTGACCTCTCTTTAACAAAATCTATTTTCCAAAAGAAAGTAGTTGTCACTGGCTGGGTGCAGTGGCTCACGCCCATAATCCCAGCACTTTGGGAGGGTAAGGCAGGAGGATTACTTTAGCCCAGGAGTTCGAGACCAGCAATGTGAGACCCCATCTCAAAAAAAAAAAAAAAAAGGCCGGGCGCGGTGGCTCAAGCCTGTAATCCCAGCACTTTGGGAGGCCGAGGCGGGTGGATCACGAGGTCAGGAGATCGAGACCATCCTGGCTAACACGGTGAAACCCCGTCTCTACTAAAAAATACAAGAAAACTAGCCGGGCGAGGTGGCGGGCGCCCATAGTCCCAGCTACTCGGGAGGCTGAGGCAGGAGAATGGCCTAAACCCGGGAGGCGGAGCTTGCAGTGAGCTGAGATCCAGCCACTGCACTCCAGCCCGGGCCACAGAGCGAGACTCCGTCTCAAAAAAAAAAAAAAAAAAATGAGCTGGACATAGTGGTGTGCACCTGTAGCCCCAGCTACTCAGGAAGCTGAGGCAGGAGTATAGCTTGAGCCAAGTGGTAGAGGCTGCAGTGAGTCATGATTGTACCACTGCACTCTAGCCTGGGTGAGAGTGAGATCCTGCCTTTAAAAAAGAAAAGGAGAAGAAGAAACAGCCGGCGCAGTGGTTCATGCCTGTAATCCCAGCACTTTGGGAGGCTGAGGCGGGCGGATCACCTGAGGTCAGGAGTTCGAGACCAGTCTGACCAACATGGGGAAATCCCATCTCTACTAAAAATACAAAATTATCCGGGTGTGGTGGTGCATGCCTGTAATCTCAGCTACTTGGGAGGCTGAGGCAGGAGAATCACTTGGGAGGCGGAGGTTGCGGTGAGCAGAGATCATGCCACTGCCCTCCAGCCTGGGCAACAAGAGCGAAATTCTGTCTCAAAAAAAAAAAAAAAAAAATTAAATGAAAAAAAGAAAGAAAGAAAAGAAAAGAAAAAGTGCTAGTCAGTATTTTCCATTGAGTACCTCCTACCCAGGTGGGTAAGGTAGGTAAAGTGAAACTGAACCTTCCAATACCAAAACAACAACTCTCTAATAATTTATCTGTTAATTGTGAATAATGTGAAAATCTATAGGGGTGAACCGCCATTCTTTCAAGAACCTACCTCTCATCAATGCTTCCACTCAATTACTCATTTAGTATTAGGAATGAGGGAGGCTTCTAAAAGGAGGAGTCGTCATCAACATTCTCACTTCCTTGCTTTTCTTCATTCCTTCACCACAGATAGCTTTTTATTTGTTTTGTTTGTTTGTTTAAATAGAGATGGTGGTCTTGCTATGTTGGCTGGGATGGTCTTGAACTCTTGGCCTCAAACAATCTTCTTGCCTCGATCTCCCAAAGTGCTGGGATTACAGGCATGAGCCACCACACCCAGCCCACAGGTAGCTTTGACCTGCGATTTTCTGCAGCCCAGTTCAGCTCTTTTCCTCAGCTTCTGCAGTAATGCTCCCTAGTCTTCCTCCTCCAGGGCTCTATCTCAGGCGCCTCTCTGAATCACCTTAAGAGGTTCCATCTGGCCGAGAGCAGTGGCTCAGCCCTGTAATACCAGCACTTTGGGAGGTCAAGGCGGGCGGATCACGAGGTCAGGAGATCGAGACCATCCTGGCTAACATGGTGAAACCCTGTCTCTACTAAAAATACAACAAATTAGCCGGGCATAGTAGCGGGCACCTGTAGTCCTAGCTACTCGGGAGGCTGAGGCAGGAGAATGGCATGAACCTGGCAGGCAGAGCTTGCAGTGAGCCCAGATTGTGCCACTGCACTCCAGCCTGGGCAACAGAGCGAGACTCCATCTCAAAAAAAAAAAAGAGGTTCCATCCTATTTTCTTCTTTTCTTCTCTTCCCTTCTCTCCCTTAGGACCCCCAGGACTACTTTCATCCGAACAACTTCCACACCCACACCTCTGCCCTGACTTCTGCAGAGCTCCAGTTCATCTCACCTGACCCAGTACTGATCTTTTTGTTTTGTGTGTGTGTGTTTTCTTTTTTCTTTTTTTTTTTTGTGAGACAGAGTCTTGCTCTGTTGCCCAAGCTGCAGTGCAGTGGCACAATCTGGGCTCACTCCAACCTCTGCCTCCTAGGTTCAAGCAATTCTCCTGCCTCAGCCTCCTGAGCAGCTGGGACTACAAGTGCACGCCACCACGTACTGCTCATTTTTTTTTTGTGTGTGTATTTTAGTAGAGATGGAGTTTTTGCCCAGACTGGTCTCCAACTCCTGAGCTCAGGCAATCCGCCCGGCTTGGCCTCCCAAAGTGCTAGGATTACGGGCTTAAGCCACTGCGCCCCAGCCTGTTTAGCTTTGTTTTTTGAGACAGAGTCTTGGTCTGTTGCCCAGGCTGGAGTCCAGTGGCACAATCTTGGCTCACTGCAACCTCCACATCCCGAGTTCAAGCGAATCTCGTGCCTCAGCCTCCAGAGCAGCTAGGATTACAGGCATCCACCACCACGGCCGGGTAATTTTTGTATTTTTAGTAGAGATGAGGTTTCGCCATGTTGGCCAGGCTGGTCTCGAACTCCTGGCCTCAAGTCATCCGCCTGCCTCGATCTCCCAAAGTGCTAGGATTACAGACATGAGCCACCCCACTGGGCCAGTACTGATCTTGCAGGAGTACCCTGCTCAATGCATCTGACCCCATGGTGCTGGCGTCTGCTGAACCCCTTCTGAGGTCATGGCATCCTGCCTTAAATAAAACTCATCCCATGCCGGGCGCGGTGGCTCAAGCCTGTAATCCCAGCACTTTGGGAGGCCGAGACAGGCGGATCACGAGGTCAGGAGATCGAGACCATCCTGGCTAACATGGTGAAACCCCGTCTCTACTAAAAAATACAAAAAACTAGCAGGGCGAGGTGGCGGGCGCCTGTAGTCCCAGCTACTCGGGAGGCTGAGGCAGGAGAATGGCGTAAACCCGGGAGGCGGAGCTTGCAGTGAGCTGAGATCCGGCCACTGCACTCCAGCCCGGGCGACAGAGCGAGACTCCGTCTCAAAAAATAAATAAATAAATAAAATAAAATAAAAAAATAAAACTCATCCTTAGTTCCCACCTCCTACAGAAATTCTCTGAACTGTAGCTTTGGCTTCAAGATGCCGTGTGGTACGGCTTCCTTCCCAGCTTCCAAAAATCCACCACCATACTACTATCATACCCTCCAGTTAGACGACACCGAATTTTTCCCAACCTCCAAGAATTTGTTTACGTTGCAGCCTCCACCTACTGTGATCTTTTCATATCCAATGTCTGCATGCGCAGATCTCACTCAGAGTTCTTCTCCAGTCCTTTCAATTTAAGATGCTAAAATACCTTGACGAACAAGTCCCAAAAGGCCAATTCCAGTGGGTGTGATATCCTAGAAAGTCAGCAGGTGGCGCAGTGGAGCGCAAAGAGCTCAGGAAAATTAACTGCCGCTATAGAAAAAAAAAAAAAACAGGGCTGGGCGCCGTGGCTCACACCTGTAATCCCAGCCTGTAATCCCAGCATTTTGGGAGGCCGAGGCGGGAGGATAACGAGGTCAGGTGATCGAGACCATCCTGGTTAACACGGTGAAATTCTGTCTCTACTAAAAATACAAAAAATTAACCGGGCGTGGCGGCATGCGCCTGTAATCCCAGCTACTAGGGAGGCTTCCCAGCTACTCGGGAGGCTGAGGCAGGAGAATTGCTTGAAAGGCTGCAGTGAGGCGAGACTGCACCACTGCACTCCAGCCTGGGCAACAGAGCAGGACTCCATCTCAAAACAAAAGAAAACAAAACAAAAAAAACACATGGGCTGTGCGCGGTGGCTCATGCCTGTAATCCTAATCCCAGCACTTTGGGAGGCCGAGGCGGGTGAATCACCTGCGGTCAGGAGTTCAAGACCATCCCGACCAACATGGAGAAACCCCGTCTCTACTGAAAATACAAAAATTAGCTGGACATGGTGGTGCGCGCCTGTAATTCCAGCTGCTACTCGGAAATCGCTTGAACCGGGGAGGCGGAGGTTGGGTGAGCCGAGATGGCACCATTGTACTCCAGCCTGGGCAACAGAGCAGGACTCCATCTCAAAACAAAAGAAAACAAAACAAAAAAAACACATGGGCTGTGCGCGGTGGCTCATGCCTGTAATCCTAATCCCAGCACTTTGGGAGGCCGAGACAGGCGGATCACGAGGTCAGGAGATCGAGACCATCCTGGTTAACACGGTGAAATTCTGTCTCTACTAAAAATACAAAAAATTAACCGGGCGTGGCGGCATGCGCCTGTAATCCCAGCACTTTGGGAGGCCGAGACAGGCGGATCACGAGGTCAGGAGATCGAGACCATCCTGGTTAACACGGTGAAATTCTGTCTCTACTAAAAATACAAAAAATTAACCGGGCGTGGCGGCATGCGCCTGTAATCCCAGCTACTAGGGAGGCTTCCCAGCTACTCGGGAGGCTGAGGCAGGAGAATTGCTTGAAAGGCTGCAGTGAGGCGAGACTGCACCACTGCACTCCAGCCCGGGCGACAGAGCAGGACTCCATCTCAAAACAAAAGAAAACAAAACAAAAAAACACATGGGCTGTGCGCGGTGGCTCATGCCTGTAATCCTAATCCCAGCACTTTGGGAGGCCGAGGCGGGTGAATCACCTGCGGTCAGGAGTTCAAGACCATCCCGACCAACATGGAGAAACCCCGTCTCTACTGAAAATACAAAAATTAGCTGGACATGGTGGTGCGCGCCTGTAATTCCAGCTGCTACTCGGAAATCGCTTGAACCGGGGAGGCGGAGGTTGGGTGAGCCGAGATGGCACCATTGTACTCCAGCCTGGGCAACAAGAGCGAAACTCTGTCTCAAAAAAGAAAAGAAAAGAAAAAAACACATGAAAACATCTCTTTCAAGTTAAAAAAAATCGATAAAATAGAATCAAAGAAAGTAGAAGAAATAAGGCTAAAATCAGAACTGAATGACTAAAAAAACACAAAAACTGAATATATAAATCTAAAAACTGGATTACTAAATAGTATGGGTGTCAGCAGCTAAACTAAACAAGAGAAAAAAGCAGAAAATTTTAAAAAATTAGAAATGATAAAGGGAAACTTGCTCAATATATATAGAAAATATAGATAAGACCGGGCACAGTGGTTCACGCCTATAATCCCAGCACTTTGAAAGGCTGAGGCAGGAGGATTGCCTGAGGTCAGGAGTTCGAGACCAGCCTGGCCAACATGGTGAAACCCCCGTCTCTAGCAAAAATACAAAAATTAGCCAGGTGTGGTGGTGCACACCTATAATCCCAGCTACTTGGGGGGCTGAGGCAGGAGAATTGCTTCAACCTGGGAGGCGGAGGTTGCAGTGAATTGAGATCCCATGTTGGTCAGGCTGGTATCAAACTCCTGACCTCAGGTGATCTGCCCATCTTGGCCTCCCAAAGTGCTGGGTTTACAGGTGTGAGCCACTGTGCCTGGCCTGTGTATTATTCTTTTAATGTATTGCTAGTTCAATTTGATATATATACTTTATATGTGGTTCGTATTGATAACCAAAATGAGAAATTGAGGCATTCGTCTCAAATCATTGAGGTTTACTGAACCAGCTTGAGAGTGCACCTGTGAAAAACTTGAGTCACAGAAGCATATGTGGCTGTTTTTAACAAAAAGGTTTCTCAGGAGGTTTAGTATTTATATATTTTCCTTAAAGGTGGGGAGGGCCAGCAGTGAGACAAATGATTACATACTTGTGAGACTTTAATGAGTCCCCAGTAAATCTATATTTTACATAAGGTGAACTTTTGAAGAAAAAGGGAACAGAGGAAGCAGATATCTCAGGTAGGGTGAAGGAACCATCAGTCTCGTCTTATCTCAGGAATGGATGGAGAAGGATTATTTCATCTTGTCTTTGTTCTGTACCTGGGCAGATAAGCTAGTAGTCTCTTGAAAGGGCTAGTTTCTGTTTAGCCCTCAGGCAAGAAAATGTAATGACTTTCAGCGAGGGGAGAGGTATGGGTAATGAGGTGAGTCCAATCTCCCATTTCATCATGGCTGTGAATTCAGCTTCCAAGGTTTCTGCGGGGTATTCTTGGTCAACAGGGGGTCCATTCAGTCAGTTAAGGGTTTGGAATTTTATTTTTATTTCTCAGTATATATGTATATATTTATTCTTTTTTTTCCAGACCTTTTTCTCCTTTTTATCATCTTTTTCTTTTCACAAGTAAAATTGGTCTGCAGTTTTGTTTTTATTAGCTTCTTAGGTTAGTGATTTCTTTGATTTTGGAAAATGAGTTATTTCCTTTATTTCTCTATTCTCTTGAACAGTTTAAACAGCATAAAAAACATCTGTCGTTTCAGTATTTGAAAGAGTCACATGTGAAATTGTAATCACCCAACAGGTTCTTCCTGGCCACTACACAGACAAAACTAATTCACTGAGACTGTGGTATAGGAGTACACAAAGAGGCCGGGCGCGGTGGCTCAAGCCTGTAATCCCAGCACTTTGGGAGGCCGAGACGGGCGGATCACGAGGTCAGGAGATCGAGACCATCCTGGCTAACACTGTGAAACCCCGTCTCTACTAAAAAAATACAAAAAATTAGCCGGGCGAGATGGCGGGCGCCTGTAGTCCCAGCTACTCGGGAGGCTGAGGCGAGAGAATGGCGTAAACCCGGAGGCGGAGCTTGCAATGAGCTGAGATCCGGCCACTGCACTCCAGCCTGGGCGACAGAGCGAGACTCCGTCTCAAAAAAAAAAAAAAAAAAAAAAAGGAGTACACAAAGAGTTTAATTAATGCAAGGCCAGCCACATGGAAGAACTAGGGTCATCATTCAAATCAGTTGCCAAAAATATTCAGAGGTTAGGGTTTCTCAAGGATAGTTTGGAGGGCAGGAGACAAAGGAATGAGTGTTGCTGACTGGTTGGGGATGCAATCACAGAGAGACAAAAAATGATGTTCATATACTCTGAGTCCCCTTCTGGGTGGGGGGCCACATGACTGGTTGAGTCATGAATCACAAGGTGGAATCAATCAATTGCAAGAATGTGAAAAGTCTGCAAAAACATCTCAAAAGACCAATCTAGGTTATACAATAGTGATGTTATCTATAGGAACAATTGGGGAAATCACAAATTTTGTGACCTTTGGCCACATGACTCCTAAGCAGTAAGAGAGGAGAGAAACTGGTTGGGCGTGGTGGCTTACGCCTGTGATCCAAGCACTTTGGGAAGCTGAGGCAGGTGGATCACCTGGGGTCAGGAGTTCAAGACCATGCCTGTAATCGCAGCTATTTGGGAGGCTGAGGCAGGAGAATTGCTTGAACCTGGGAGATGGAGTTTGCAGTGAGCCGAGATCGCGCCACTGCACTCCAGCCTGGGTGACAGTGCAAGACTCTGTCTCAAAAAAAAAGAAAAGAAAAGAAAATACATTTCAATAACATTTCTATACCCATTCCTAGTAAACTTCTATATCTTAGTCACTTCAGGCTGCTTTAAGAATGTATCATAGACTGGGTGGCTTAAACAACAGGCAGTTATCTTCTCACTGTTCTGGAGCCTGGAAGTCTGAAATCAGGATGCCAGCATGGTGAGGTTCTGGTGGGGCCCTCTTCTTGGCTTGCAGACAGCTGACATCTCACTGTATGGTCACATGGCCTTTCTTTGATGTGTGCTCATGAAGACAGAACTCTCTGTCCTTCCTCTTATAAGGAAACTAATCCATTGTGAGGCCTCCAGGATCATGGCCTGATCTAAACCTAAGTACTTCTTAAAGGCCCCACCTCCAAATACCTCACATTGGAGGTTAGAGCCATAGCATATGAATTTTGAGGGGACACAAACATTGAGTCCATAACAATCTCTTAATACATATTTACGGGTAGTTCTTTATCTTGCTCCTTTATATTTATTTTTTTAAATAGAGACAGAGTCTCATTATGTTGCCCAGGCAAGTCTCAAACTCCTGGGGTCAAGTAATCTCCCCACATTGGCCTCCCAAAGTGCTGGGATTACAGGCATGAGCCACTGTGCCTGGCCACTTTTATTCTCTTTTTACCTCTAACTAAAAGTAAATAAAAGTAGCTGGGCGCAGTGGCTCATGCCTGTAATCCCAGCACTTTGGGAGGCCAAGGCAAGTGAATCCCTTGAACCCAGGAGTTCGAGACCAGCCTGGGCAACATGACAAAACCTCATCTCTACAAAAAGTACAAAAATTACCTGGGTGTGATGGCACACGCCTATAGTCTCAGCTATTTGGGAGGCAGGAGGAGGCTTAAGCATGGGGAGGCGGAGGTTGTTGTGAGCCAAGATTGCGCCATTGCACTCCAGCCTAGGTGACAGAGCCAGACTTTGTCTCAAAAATAAAATAAAATAAAATAAAATAATAAATGTTAAAAGAATTTGTTTGTATTTTGTATTTAATTAAAGATAAAAAGGGCTGGTTTGTATCTTTTTATGGAGTCTTATTTTTTCCCATAAATTTTAACCATCATCATCTTGTCTGATGTTTGCCTTCTCATTTAATTCCATTTTTATAACTTTTAAAAATAAATGAGGCTGGGCACAGTGGCTCACGCCTGTAATCCCAGCACTTTGGGAGGATTGCCTGAAGTCAGGAGCTTGAGACCAGCCTGACCAACATAGTGAAACACTGTCTCTACTAAAAATAAAAAAAAAAATTAGCTGGGCATGGTGGTGGGTGCCTGTAATCCCAGCTACTCAGGAGGCTGAGGCAGGAGAAGTGCTTGAACCTGGGAGGCAGAGGTTGCAGTGAGCCGAGATCATGCCACTGTACACCAGCCTGGGCGACAGAGTGAGACTCCGTCTCCAAAAAGAAAAAAGAAAAAAAAAAGAAACCCCAAGCAGATACAATAAAAGACACTTCATACAAATGAATAAAAAATGAATTAAAGCCAATGAAAGAAAAAGTTGAAAACATGAAATTAGAGGGAATAAAAGATACGGTGGGTGAAATAGGCCCAGTTCTTTAGCCCTGTAAAAAATAAGATAAATCACATTTTTTTTTTTTTGGAGTTGGAGTTGGAGTCTTACTCTGTTGCCCAGGTTGGAGAGCAGTGGCGTAATCCCAGCTTACTGCAACCTCCGCCTCCCAGATTCAAGCGATTCTCCTGCCTCAGTCTGAGTAGCTAGGATAACAAATGTGTGTCACCACACTCAGCTAATTTTGTATATTTAGTAGAGACAGGGTTTCACCATGTTAGCCAGATTGATCTTGAACTCCCGACCTCAGATGATCTGTCTGCCTCGGTCTCCCAAAGTGTTGGGACTACAGACGTGAGCCACCATGCCTGGCCTTATTTTTCTTTTTTTGAGACGGGGTGCACTTCATCACCCAGGCTGTAGTGCAGTGGTTTGATCATAGCTCACTGCAGCCTCGACCTCCCAGGCTCATACAATCCTCCTACCTCAGCCTCTCGAGTAGCTAGGACTACAGGCACACACCACCACACCTGGCTAAATTTTGTAATTTATTGTGGAGATAGGGTCTCACTATGTTGCCTAGGCTGGTCTTAAACTCCGAAGCTCAAGCAATCCTCCTGCTGCAGCCTTGCAAAGTGCTGGGATTATAAGCGTGAGCCACCACACCCAGCATAAAGCACATTTAAGGATACAAAATTCGGCCAGGCATGGTGGCTCACGCCTGTAATCCCAGCACTTTGGGAGGCGAAGGCGGGCAGATCACTTAAGGCCAGGAGTTTGAGATCAGCCTGGCCAACATGGTGAAACCCGTCTCTACTAAAAATGCAAAAATTAGCCAGGTGTAGTGGTGCATGCCTGTAATCCCAGCTACTTGAGAGGCTGAGGCAGGAGAATCGTTTGAACCCAGGAGGCAGAGGTTGCAGTGAGATTGTGCCATTGCACACCAGCCTGGGGGACAAGAGTGAAACTCCTTCTCAAAAAAAAAAAGAGATACAAAATTAAAAGCCCAATCTGCATGTAGATAGATGAGTGCAGTACGATGAAAGAAATACAAACAGAGGTGTTCTAATCACACTAGAAGTCAACATTGAGCATCACAAGGTACCGTTTTTTTCTCCATTAAAATATATTTTAAAGTATGCCCTTTGTTGGCAGGGAGAGGCAAAAAGCCAGCTCTCTCAGTTGAGACAGTATAAATCACTAACTCTGATTTTGAAAGCAATATGGATAATATTTAGGACAAGTCATAAAATGAGCAGACCCTTTGGTCTATTAATTCCAGACTTGCCAGCCTGTCCTATCATAAGGGTGGGGTGGGGAAGGAGGGTAGGACTAAATAAAGGAAATTCTTATTCATAAAAATTTGTATTTGTGGCTGGGCGCGGTGGCTCAAGCCTGTAATCCCAGCACTTTGGGAGGCCGAGACGGGCGGATCACGAGGTCAGGAGATCGAGAACATCCTGGCTAACACAGTGAAACCCCATCTCTACTAAAAATGCAAAAAACTAGCCGGGCGAGGTGGCGGGCGCCTGTAGTCCCAGCTACTCCGGAGGCTGAGGCAGGAGAATGGCGTGAACCTGGAGGCGGAGCTTGCAGTGAGCAGAGATCCAGCCACTGCACTCCAGCCCGGGCGACAGAGCAAGACTCCGTCTCAAAAAAAAAAAAAAAAAAAAATTTGTATTTGCATATATGGTGATTAGAAACAAAGTAACTGCAAAGTCCAAAGGTTATTTTAGAGGAAAGATTTAATTTAAAAATTGGCCAGGCACAGTGGCTCACACCTGTAATCCCAACACTTTGGGAGGCCAAGTTTTGGATGGATCACCTGGGGTCAGGAGTTCGAGACCTGCTTGGCCAACATGGCAAAACCCCATCTCTACTAAAAATACAAAAAAATTATCCAGCACCTGTAATCCCAGCTACCAGGGAGGCTGAGGCCCAAGAATTGCTTGAACCCAGGAGGTGAAGTTTGCAAAGAGCCGAGATCACGCCATTGAATTCCAGCCTGGACAACAGAACGAGACTCTGTCTCAAAACATAAATAAATAAATAAATGACTTTTAGCAGCTTGAATTGCTTATTATTATTATTATTTGAGACGGAGTCTCACTCTATCATCTAGGCTGCAGTGCAGTAGCACACGATCTTGGCTCACTGCCATCTCCACCTCCCGTTTTCAAGCGATTCTCCTGCCTCAGCTTCCCAAGTAGCTGGGATTATAGGCATGCACCACTATACCCGGCTAATTTTGTATTTTTAGTAGAGACAGGCTTTCTCCATGTTGGTCAGGCTTGTAATGAACTCCTGACCTCAGGTAATCTGCTTGCCTCGGCCTCCCACAGTGCTGGGACTACAGGTGTGAGCCACCGTGCCCAGCCTACTTTTCATATTCTTATGCAAGTTAAGCAAATAACTGAAGTATCCCTATTTGTTTATAGACTTGGGTGTGCCTACTGTATAATAACATCTCTAGACTTCTTCAATGTCTCATCTGAAGTGTGAGGCTCCTCAGTCCTTTCTCAGGTTTTCAGAGAACACAGTATTGCCCCTTTCATATAACTCATAAGCCTTAACATTCTTTAATGTCTAGTTTTCCCACTAAGACCATAAACTCTATCAAGTCAAGGAAAGTCTCTCTTGGCATAAAAGCATTCGGACCACCAGTATTGAGTTTACATCCTCCATGGTTGCCGTGAAAAGAGAGATTGATATCACAATCCCTACAGCCTGGAGTTTTGCTGCCCAGTTTTTACACTACCATACAAAAAAACTTGAATGTCTGCATAGCGTCATTTAAAAACTAACAATAGAGAAGTCAAAAATACGGATTTTTAAATATCTCTAAGCCCCAGCCATACTAAAAGAGAAATAATTCTCTGCATGAGTCAAATCCTCTCTCTGGCCGGGCACGGTAGCTCATGCGTGCAATCCTAGCACTTCGGAAGGCCGAGGCAGATAGATCACATGAGGTCAGGAGTTTGAGACCAGCCTGGCCAACATGATGAAACTCCCTCTCTACTAAAAATAAAAAATTAACTGGTGTAGTGGCACATGCCTGTAATCCCAGTCACTCAGGAGGCTGAGGCAGCAGAATTGCTTGAACCTGGAGGGGGTGGAGAGGGTGTAGGTTGCAGTGAGCCAAGATCGTGCCACTTCAGCTTGTGTGAAAGAGTGAAACTCCGTCTAAAAAAAAAAAAAGTCTTCTTTCCTCTAAGTTTTTTCAGGCTATTCTTTCTTTTTCTTTTCTTTTCTTTTTTTTTTTTTGAGACAGAGTCTTACTCTGTCACCCAGGCTGAAGTGCAGTGATGTGATCTCAGCTCACTATGACCTCTGCCTCCCGGGTTCAAGCAGTTCTCCTACCTCAGCCTGCCAGGTAGCTGGGACTACAGGCACTTGCCACGATACCTGGCTAATTTTTGCATTTTTAGTAGAGACGGGGTTTCACCATGTTGGTCAAGCTGATCTTTAACTCCTGACTTCTTGATCCGCCCGCCTCGGCCTCCCAAAGTGCTGGGATTACGGGTGTGAGCCACCGCGCGCTGCAGGCTATTCTTTCTACCTGGAAGCCCTTTTTCCTGCCCTTGTTGAGGTAGCTTCTAGGATCCTTCAGGGCTTGATTCAGTTACCACCACCCTTAAGAAGTCTCCTTTCAGGCCAGGCATGGTGGCTGCAAAGAATTTGGTGATCTACAGGTACCCTCTAACTCTCTTCCTATGCTGTCTGTAAAGACAAGGTCACGGCCGGGTGCAGTGGCTCACGCCTGTAATCCTAGGACTTTGGGAGGCCAAGGCAGGCGGATCACTTGAGGTCAGGAGTTCAGGACCAGCCTGGCCAACATGGTGAAATTCCATCTCTAGTAAAAATACAGAAATTAGCTGGGCAATATGGCGTGCGCCTGTAGTCCCAGTTACTGGGGAGGCTGGGGCGGGAGAATCCCTTGAACCTGGGAGGAGGAAGTTGCAGTGAGCCAAGAATGTGCCACTGCACTCCAGCCTGGGCGACAGAGCCAGACTCCATCTCAAGAAAAAAAAAAAAAAGACAAGGACACATGCAGGCTGGGAGCTTCTAAGTCCCTAGGATGTTTATATTTCTTTACAAACCTGGTAGCAGATGGGAATGTAAAATGGTGTGACTGCTGTAAAAAACCATAAGGAAGTTCCTCAAAAAACTAAAAATAGGCTGGATGCAGTGGCTCATGCCTGAAATCCCAGTACCTTGAGAAGCTGAGATGGGAGGATTACTTGAGCCCAGGAGGCCAAGGCTGCAGTGAGCTGTGATGATGCTACTACACTCCAGCCTTGGTGACAAAGCAATACCCTGTCTCAAAAAAAAAAAAAAAAAAAAAAATTAAAAGTCGAATTACCATATGATCTGGGCCGGGCAGGGTGGCTCATGTCTGTAAAATCCCGGCACTTTGGGAAGCCGAGGTGGGTGGATTGCCTGAGGTCAGGAGTTCAAGACCAGCCTGACCAACATAGTGAAACTCCGTCTCTACTAAAAATACAAAAAAATTAGCTGGGCATGGTGGCAGGCGCCTGTAATCCCAACTACTTGGGAAGCTGAGACAGGAGAATCGCTTGAACCTGGGAGGCAGAGGTTGCAGTGAGCTGAGATCGCCAGTGCACTCCAGTCTGGGCAACAAGAGTAAAACTGTCTCAAAAAATAAACAAACAGGCCGGGCGCAGTGGCTCAAGCCTGTAATCCCAGCACTTTGGGAGGCCGAGACGGGCGGATCACGAGGTCAGGAGATCGAGAACATCCTGGCGAACACGGTGAAACCCCGTCTCTACTAAAAAATACAAAAAGCTAGCCGGGCGAGGTGGCGGGCGCCTGTAGTCCCAGCTACTCAGGAGGCTGAGGCAGGAGAATGGCGTAAACCCGGGAGGTGGAGCTTGCAGTGAGCTGAGATCGGGCCACTGCACTCCAGCCCAGGTGTTAGAGCGAGACTCCATCTCAAAAATAAAAATAAAAATAAAAATAAAAAATAAATAAACAAAACAAAACCATACGATCCAGCAATTCCTTTTTTGGGCAAGAATTCAAAAAGATATTAACACATCCATGTTCATTACAGCATTATCCAAGAGGTGAAAACCACAAAAAAATCCATCTAAGGGTGAGTACATGAAAATGTGGTAAAAACATACAATGGAATATTACGCAGACTTTTTAAAGGAAGATTCTTTCACATGCTACAAGATGGCTGAACCTTGAGGACGTCATACTGAGTGAAATAAGCCAGTCACACAAGGACAAATACTGTATCTGTCCATTCATATCAGGTATCTGGAATAGTCAAAAAATCACAGAAACAGGCCGGGTACGGTGGCTCACACCTATAATCCCAGCACTTTGGGAGGCTGAGGCAGGTGGATCATTTGAGGTCAGGAGTTCAAGACCAGCCTGGCCAACATGGTGAAACCCCGTCTCTACTAAAAATATAAAAATTAGCTGGGCAGTAGCGGCATGAGGCTGTAATTCCCTGCTACTCAGGAGGCTGAGGCAGGAGAATCGCTTGAACCCAGGAGACAGAGGTTGCGGTGAGCTGAGATCATGCCAGTGCACTCCAGTCTGGGTGACAGAGTGCGACCCTGTCCCAAAAAAAAAAAAAAAAAAAATCATAGAAACAAAGTGAAAAGGTGATTGCTAGAAGTAGGGGGAAGGAGGAATTAGTGCTTAGTGGGCATAGAGTTTCAGTTTTGCAAGATGAAAAAGTTGTAGAGATTTGTTGCACAATAATATGAATATATTTAGCACACTACTAAACTGTACACGTAAAATGTTTAAGATGTTGGCCAGGCGTGGTGGCTCACACCTGTAATCCCAGCACCTTGGGAGGCCGAGGTGGTGGGTCACAAGGTCAGGAGATCCAGACCATCCTGGCTAACACGGTGAAACCCTGTCTCTACTAAAATACAAAAAATTAGCTGGGTGTGGTGGCAGGCGCCTGTAGTCCCAGCTACTTGGGAGGCTGAGGCAGGACAATGGCGTGAACCTGGGAGGCGGAGCTTGCAGTGAACCAAGATCTCGCCCCTGCACTCCAGCCTGGGCAACAGAGCAAGACTCCGTCCCAAAAAAAAAAAAAACAAGTTTAGGATGTCAAGTTAAATCTTATGTGATTGCAACCACAATTAAAAATAAAAATTTTAAAAAAACACCTGAAGGCAGTACATGAAAATACAAATAAATTCAGTTTGCAAAACACAGATGAACCATTTGGAATTTAAGATCATTGACTGGGGCCTGGCGCGGTGATTCACGTCTGTAATCCCAGCACTTTGGGAGACTGAGGTGGGTGGCTCACCAGGTCTGGAGTTCGAGACCATCCTGGCCAACAGGGTGAAACCCCATCTCTACTAAAAATACAAAAAATGAGCCGGGCATGGTGGCACAAGCCTGTTGCAGAATCGCTTGAACCCAACAGGTGGAGGTTGCAGTGAGCCTAGATAGCGCCACTGCACTCCAGCCTGGCAACAGAGTAAGACTCTGTTTCAAAAAAAAAAAAAAGATAATTGATCTCAGTGGCTCACACATCTAATCACAGCACTTTGGGAGGCCAAGGTGGGTGGATCACAAGGTCAAGAGTTCGAGATCAGCCTGGCTAACATGGTGAATCTCTACTAAAAATACAAAAATCAGTCAGGCCTGATGACACACGCCTGTAATCCCAGCTACTCAGGAGGCTGAGGCAGGAGAATTGCTTGAACCGAGGAGGCGGAGGTTGCAGTGAACCGAGATCCCACCACTGCATCCCAGCCTGGGCAACAGAGCGAGATTCCGTCTCGGAAAAAAAGAAAGGTAAAATAAAAACAATAAAAACAATATGGGATTACTACCCAGATATATGAGGAACTTCTGCAAAATAGCAATAAAGAGAGTTGTTTGTTTTTTTTAATTGATGAAAGAACATTGATGGTGGCTCACGCCTATAATCCCAGCACTTTGGGAGACCAAGGTGGGCAGATCACCTGAGGTCAGGAGTTTGAGACCAGCCTGGCCAACATGGCGAAACCCCGTCCCTACTAAAAATACAAAAATTATCCGGGCATGGTGGCACGTGCCTATAATCCCAGCTACTAGGGGGGCTGAGGCAGGAGGATCGCTTGAAACCAGGAGGCAGAGGTTGCAGTGAGCTGAGATCATGCCTCTGCACTCCAGCCTGGGCAACAGAGCCAGACTCTGTCTCAAAAAAGAAAAAAAAAAAAAAATTAGCTGGGCATGGTTGCAGGCGCCTGTAATCCCAGCTATTAGGAAGGCTGAGGCAGTAGAATTGCATGAACCCGGGAGGCGGAGGTTGCGGTGAGCCAAGGTCATGCCACTGCACTCCAGCCTGGGCGACAGCGTTAAGACTCCATCTCAAAAACAAATTAACAAACAAAAAAAGATACTAATCAGCAATTCACAAAAGACAAACTCTAAATGGCTGAAAAATATATGGAGAGATTCTCAACTTCACTAATCAGAGAAATACAAATTAAAACAAAGGGATACGGTTTTGTGAAGGTAAGAATGAGAATGCAAGGGAGGATACATGGAAATACAAATTTCATCCCAGGCCTTCAGGTGGAAGAGACTGAATATACAAACAGACAATGGTCAAAGCATACAACAGAACTCTCACCAACAACTTCTGCAGTAATCACCGGGGGAGAAAAACCACAACCTTTGTGGCAACTGGCCCAGAACGGTCAGAGTTGGTCAGCGACGGCCAATTTCCCTATTTTTGCTCCAAACTCAGGACCAAGCAGAAAAAAACAGATATGCTCCTCAAAGCCATCACATAAGAAGTCCTGCTTCTAGTTAGCCTCTCCATGCCAAGAACTTCCAGAGGACACACATACCGGAGGCCATCCCTTTTTATTTCACTATGAAGCTTTTTTGCTCCCCCCGACTACCTCTGCCTCTGAGTCTTTGTCAAACACTAGTGATGGTGGCTGCCTCCTTTGCCAGAGCAAGGTCTGAACTATTTGTTTTTGTTTGTTTGTTTTTGAGACAGAGTTTCGCTCTTGTTGCCCAGGCTGGAATGCAAGGGCTTGATCTCAGCTCACTGCAACCTCTGCCTCCTGGGTTCAAGCGATTCTCCTGCCTTAGCCTCCCAAGTAGCTGGGATTACAGGCATACACCACCATGCCCGGCTAATTTTGTATTTTTTAGTAGACAGGGTTTCTCCATGTTGGTCAGGCTGGTCTCGAACTCCTGACCTCAGGTGATCCACATGCCTCAGCCTCCCAAAGTGCTGGGATTACAGGTGTGAGCCACCACACTTGGCCATTTGTTTTTGAGACCGAGTGTCACTCTATAGCCCAGGCTGAAGTGCAGTGGCGCAATCTTGGCTCACTGCAACTTCCACTTCCTGGGTTCAAGCAATTCTCCTGTCTCAGCCTCCTGAGCAGCTGGGATTACAGGCGCACACCACTACGCCCGGCTAATTTTTGTATTAGGAAAAATGGGGTTTCACCATGTTGGCCAGGCTGGTCTCAAACTCCTGGCCACCAATGATCCACCCTCCTCAGCCTCCCAAATTGTGGGGATTACAGGTGTGAGTCACCATGCCCAGCGGAGCAAGGTCTGAATATATAGCCTAAGTTTCTCCCCATTTGCAGGGTTTTCATTCACTGTCACAGTACTACACTCACATCAATTAAGAATACACTCACAAAATGATGTATTTTAGAAGAAACACATGTCTCCAAGGATTTACATGACACATAGAGTAGGTGAAGACTGGGAGGCAGGGGAAGAATGAGTGAGGACTGAGGATAAAGGGGAAAAACCAAGAGGGACCCTGCCTAGCCTTGATTTGAGTAGCAGGGACAGAAGATTCTCAATTTTATCTACTTTCTGCACTGGAATTCTCTTTTCCTTTCCCTCAGCCTTGGAAAAAGGCAGCTTAATTACTATATTCAAATAAATCCCACAAGAAAAGACAAGTCTTGACTTTGTATAAATACTTCAAAGTGGTCAGGTAAGGTGGCTATAATCCCAGCACTTTGGGACGTTGAGGTGGGCTGATCACTTGCACCCAGGAGTTCGAGACCAGCCTGGACAACATGGAGAAACTCCGTCTCTACAAAAAACACCAAAAAATTAGCTGGGCATGGTGGTGTGTGCCTGTGATTCCAGCTACTTGGGAGGCTGAGGCAGGAGGATCACTTGAGCCTGGGAGGTTGATGCTGCAGTGAGCCCCAATGGTTGTGCCACTACACTCCAGCCTGAGTGAGAGTGAGATCTTGTCTCAAAAATAGTCAGTGTTTAAGCATCCAGGTTGAGGCTACCGCAGAGGTTCAGGCTTCTCTGTCTCTCAAACTGGCTGCTGGAAATAGTCAGCAGATTCCTGTGGTTTGGCCTCTTAAAATCTTCCAGCCACCAATATCTCTCCAGCAACCGGCTATGAGTCTAGGGGACAGCAGTGTTTAGGAGGTGAATTGCGGTCATGACTACTGCATTTGTTTTGTAGGCCTGCCATCACAAAGTACCACAAGCTAAGTGACTTAAAACAAGAATGTGGCCGGGCGCGGTTGCTCACACCTGTAATCCCAGCACTTTGGGAGGCTGAGGCGGGCAGATCACGAGGTTAGGAGATGGAGACCATCTTGGCTAACAAGGTGAAACCCTGTTTCTACTAAAAATACAAAAATTAGCCGGGCGTGGTGGCAGGCACCTGTAGTCCCAGCTACTCGGGAAGCTGAGGGAGGAGAATGGTGTGAACCCAGGAGTCAGAGCTTGCAGTGAGCTGAGATCACGCCACTGCACTCCAGCCTGGGTGACAGAGCAACACTCCATCTCAAAAGAAAACAAAAAAAAAAAAACACAAGAAATGTATTCCCTTGTGGTTCTGGAGGCTAGACATCCGAGATCAAGGTAGTGGCAGGCTCATGCTCACACCAGAAGATCTAGGGAAGATTCCTTCCTTACCTCCTTCTAGTTGCTGAGAATACATAGTGCACCTTGGCTTGTAGAAGCATCACTCCTCCAATCTCTGCCTCATCTTTGCAGACGGGGATTATGGAATTATGGCCCATCACGCCTGGCCTGCTTTTTTGTGTGTGTGTGAGATGAGTTTCACTTATTCTGTCTCCCAGGCTGGAGTACAGTGGCACAATTTTGGTTCACTGCAACCTCCGCTTCCCAGGTTCAAGCGGTTATCATGCCTCAGCCTCCCAAGTAGCTGGGCTTACAGGTGCCCACCACCACACTCAGGTAATTTTTGTATTTTTAGTAGAGATGGGTTTTTACCATGTTGGCCAGGCTGGTCTCGAACTCCTGACCTCAGGTGATCTGCCCACCTCGGCCTCCCAAAGTACTGGGATTACAGGTGTGAGCCAGCTCACCCAGCCTGATTTTTATACCAGTTATGCCAAGATGCTACTGTTTGGGGTATGGGGGAAAAACCAGGAATATACTAAATTAGTCCTAGTAGCAGTCTAAATGATGAGATCACTCCCTCTCCTTAATTTCTTCACTAATCATCCATTGCAATTTTTTTTTTTTTTTTGAGACGGAGTCTTGCTGTCACCAGGATGGAGTGCAGTGGTGCAAACTCCTCCTCCCAGGTTCGAGGGATTCTCCTGCCTCAGGCTCTCAAGTAGCTGGGACTACAGGCAAGCACCATCACACCCAGCTAACTTTGTATTTTTAGTAGAGACACGGTTTCACCATGTTGACCATGATGGTCTTGTTCTCGAGATATGCCTGCCTCAGCCTCCCTAAGTGCTTGGGTTACAGGTGTGAGCCATGGCACCCAGCCGATTCATTTCATTCTTAAATAAACTGAAAAACTAGTAAGTGTCACACTAGGGAAGAGATTTCATCTCTCCAGGAATGGGTTTACACAATAAAATGTAAAAGCTATTAGACTATGTATGACAAAGTTACTTCAGAAAATGTATAATCGAAAATTTTTAAATAAGCAAACATAACATACAGTATTCAAGGGAAAAAGATTTAATATAAAGATTCAAATATCACATAATGACAAATGATACAAATTTGTGAAGTATCATTTCTTCCCTTTTTTTTGTAGTTTCACCACATTGTCCAGGATGGCCTTGAACTCCTGTGCTTTTGTTACTGTCCCCTCCTGTTTTCCTACTACATTGATGGGTCGTCTTGACAGGTGTGGCCCTCCCCCAATAGTATAAGAAGTTTACTCTTTGACAAGCTAGGACAATGTAAGTTCTAAAAAGACTAGTCAACTGCAGTAGCGAGGTGGGTGGGGGAAGTAGAACAAGGAATTCTATCTGTAACTGACTGAACAATCAACTGAAATAACTCTACATTCAGACCAGCCTTTTTAAAACACACCCTTTCACTTTATTAACATCTAGGTAAATCTGTAATACTCCCTGCTCCTCATCCCCAAGTATGCTATTAGCTGTCCATCCTTCTGGGTAGAAGTGTATTTTCCAGTTTTACTTGTTGATTTTTGGATGTGTGCTGGGGGAGGAAAGCATATTGTTTCTAGTCACCCTAGAGTGCTAAAGCACATCATTTTCCAGTAATTCTCTCAAGGTGGGCATATGCGAAACATAATCTCTAAACTCTTCAACATCAAGAAATACCTTTGTTTTACCCCTAAAATCAAATGCCATTTTGGCTGGATATAGGATTCTAGGATTAAAGCCTTTTGCCAGCAGAACTTTAAAGACATTGCTCCATTTACTTCTAGCATCCAGTGTGTCCAGTGATAGGTCTGCCGTCAACCTGATTCTTGTTCCTTGGTAGGTTATTTCTCTTCTCTCTTTAGAAGCCCTTATTATTTTCTCTTTATCATTAGAATTCCAAAATTTTACCAAGATGTGTCTAGGAGTCAGTCTCTTTTCATCAATCTTACTAGGCACTCGGCAAGCACTGACAATCTCAAGACTTGAACCTTTCTTTAGTTCTGCAAAGTTTTCATCAATTATTTCCTTAATTATGTCCTCTGCCCCATTCTCATTATTCTCTTTTTCTGGAATTCCTATCAAACGAATATTGCAACTTCTGGATCTATCCTCTATATCTCTTTGCCTTTCTTTACTAATCATCTGTTTGGTCATTTGCACTGTATCCTTAGAGAATTCTTCAATTTGATCTTCTAGACTGTCTATTCTTTCTTCAAGTATGTCCATTCTGCTACTTAGATCATCTACTGAATTTTTAATTTCCAAGACATCCGGATGGGAACTTTTCAGATTTCCAATCTCCTCTTTTATCTCTCTGATGCTATTAATCACACTACTTCTCAAGTTTTCTTCTGTTTCCTGTGTTAAGTCTGCTTCTTTGGATGTTAGTTCTTCTGTGTGCAGAGTTCTGTGTTTCTTTTCTTCTGTTTTCTTAAGTTTGGTAACTCCTGTTGAAATACTCAAATTTGTATGTGAATGCTTTTTATGCTCATCATAACCTATCTCTAGTGACTCTGAGGGAGAGGCCAAACATAAGGTCAGACAGGGTGTGCCAGTTCCTTGACTTGTGGGCACAGCTGTTTCCTCTTCCTTCTGGGTTTTGTGTACCGCCTGGTGTTTCACCAACTTTTTCTTCCCAGAGTCCCCAACCAAATAACTAAAGGGAATTTCTTTTTGTCTACATGAGACTTTTTTCTTCTCAGGCAGGGAGGTAGTCTTTACCTTTACTATTTCAGAGTCCTTTCCTTCCTCTTCCTCCTCTGGCTCAGAATCCTCTATGGAGTCAATGAAAATAGTTTCCATGCCATCACTGATTATCTCAACTTCATGCTTTGCATCTACCAAAGTATGATCCTGAAAGGTTGAGTCCTGTTCTGAAGTCTCTTCCTCCTCCTCCTCTAACCCTGAGGCCTCTTCCTCCTCCAGCCCTGAGGCCTCTTCTTCTTCCTCCTCCATCCCTGAGGCCTCTTCCTCCTCCTCCATCCCTGAGGCCTCTTCCTCTTCCTCCAGCCCTGAGGTATCTTCTGCATCATCCTCCATCCCTGAGGCCTCTTCATCCAGCTCCTCTAGCTCAGAAAACTCTTCCTCTTGAGCCTCTAAATTGTTCATCTCCTCTGGCTTAGCAACTTTCACTTCTTTAAGAAATAGAAAGCTCAATCCATCACTGGTCATTTCTCCAGCTCCATGCTTTGAGTCTATTAGGGTTTTACCCTAAAGTTAAACAAAGAAAAAGAAGAGTTATTTACTTAAATCATTTATTTTAAAGAATTAAAACTTCAATTCACTAATTTTAATATGGCTTCCATTCTGACAATGGGAACATATCTGAAAAACTGCTTAAATATTAATTGTTCTTGAAGGCCTAGGTCCCTAAACAAGTCAAGTTTCCCTACAATCATCTCAAGATATTTGTCATTTCTTATGTAATCTCGGAACAAATTATATGAGGTCATGTCTACTTTCTTCCTTCTAGATCCCACAACATTTACTGCTGTGTATGTGACTGATTCTCAGTAATTACCTGTTTTAATGAATTGTCTGCTTATTACATGAGTCCTATGGTAAATAGGCATTGTAATCAGGCTAAAGTTTACAATCTGCTTTAGGAAGATAAGCACACACAAACAAAAATGCCAAGCTCACATTTACCTTTCCCCACAGATAACAACAAATTTAATTAAAAAAAAAAAAAAAGACCCCAAATGCAGTTTATACTATAGCCTTATGACTTTATTCATTTATTTATTTATTTTTTTGAGACAGAGTCTCACTCTGTCGCCCAGGCTGGAGTGCAGTGGCCGGATCTCAGCTCACTGCAAGCTCCGCCTCCCGGGTTTACGCCATTCTCCTGCCTCAGCCTCCCGAGTAGCTGGGACTACAGGCGCCTGCCAGCACGTCCGGCTAGTTTTTTGTATTTTTTTAGTAGAGATGGGGTTTCACCATGTTAGCCAGGATGGTCTTGATCTCCTGACCTCGTGATCCGCCCGTCTCGGCCTCCCAAAGTGCTGGGATTACAGGCTTGAGCCACCATGCCCGGCCAGCCTTATGACTTTAAAGACAAGCAGGCTTTGGTTAGGAATACAAGCTCAGTTCAAAACTATTCAAACCCTGGCCCAATTGCCACATTTGCTACTAGTGCCTCACTTTTCCTTATAAAGCCGGGTCTAATGACAGCACCACCCCAGGATTGTTGTAATATAAAGTAAGCAAGGTACTGAGCTTCTGATGATGTCTGCAACATAAATGTTGGCTCCTAATATTCCTTGAAGTCCTTAGTCTGCCATTGAGCTTTTCAGTCTTCGCAAACCCACCAGGACAGGTTAGGTGCCTCATCTGTGTAAACACTGGAAGCAGCTAATTTCTGGAATTAAATACTGATTTTTAAATAATTTGTTGATTCAAGTGTACCTTCTCCTTCTGGATTCTCACTTTGCAGAGGTTACACTTGGAAATGTGGGAAAGGCAGAGGAGAAGCGTTCATTTGGAAACATGTAAAAAATATTGGCTTATAAATCTAGACCTTGGCTGGACATGGTGGCTCACACCTGTAATTCCAGCACTTTGGGAGGTCAAGGCATGTAGACTGCTTGAGCCTAGGAGTTTGAGACCAGTATGGCCAACGTGGCAAAACCTTGTCTCTACAAAAAGTACAAAAATTAGCTGGGCGTGGTGGTGCATGCATGTGGTCCCAGCTATCGGGAGGCTGGAGTAGGAGGATCACTTGAGCCTGGGAGGTGGAGGGTGCAGTGAGCCCAGATTCAGCCACTGCACCCCCACCAGGGAAATAGAGCAAGACTTTTATCTCCAAAAAAAAAAGCACTTTCCAGCACAGCAGCCATTGGAGAACAGCAGCCACAGCTCTGTGTGACCCCAAGGCTTTGGGCCTTAGCAAGGGCAACAAGGTGATCAACATGAGCAAAAGCCCAGGCACAGCCACTGCTCCAGGCATCTGACCAAACACACCAAGTTAGTGTGGGACATGATCTGAGAGGTGTGTTGCTTTGCCACGTAGGAGCATCACACCATCCATGGTGTGATGGTGAGGGCCTGATGAAAAAGGCCCTCAAGTTCATCAAGAAAAGGCTGAGGTCACACATCCACACCAAGAGGGAGAGGAGCTGAGCACCATCTTGGCTACCATGATTAAACCAGCTGCCAAGAAGGACTGAGGCCCCCTTGCCCTCGGCAAGTAATAAAACTTTCACAGAAAAAAAAAGTATCCTTTAAATCATTACTTTTATTATGCTTTTACTTTTAAGGAATCATTTTTCTTTGATTTATCTGGCCCGGCGCAGTGGCTCACACCTGTAATCCCAGCACGTCGGGTGGCCAACGTGGGTGAATCACCTGAGGTCGGGAGTTTGAGACCAGCCTGACCAACATGGAGAAACCCGACTCTACTAAAAATACAAAATTATCTGGGCATGGTGGCACAAGCCTGTAATCCCAGCTACTTGGGAGGCTGAGACAGGAGAATCACTTGAACCTGGGAGGTGGGTTTGTGGTGAGCTGAGATCAGGCCATTGCACTCCCGCCTGGCCAACAAGAGCAAAACTCCATCTCAAGAAAAAAAAATTTGATTTATTCTTCAAAATAACCGTCCCAACTATTACATTTATACAACACAAGCTTTATCTATTTGTATGCTTACCCTTTTTTCTTGAGTTCCATATCCTCTTCCTCCTCCACTTATTTCTTCCTTTTGTGGGAGTACATCTTTCAGTAATTCTTTTATAGAAGATTTTTGGCTGGCAAATTTTCTAAGGCTTTGCAGATCTGAAAATGTCTTTATTTCACCATCACATTTAAATGTCAATTTAACTTCGCACAGAAATTTAGGTTCAAAATCATGTTCTCTCAGAATGTTGAAGACATCACTCCATTGCTTACTAATATTCAGCGTTGCTGATGAAAGGTTGGCAGCCAGGGTAAGTACTGCTCCTTCATCCATCAACACTTTTTCTTCTCTGGAGGCTTTTAAAATGTCCTCTTTATTCTCGAATTTCTGAAATTTTCTTTCCTCTCTCATGTCTTTGACAAATTCATCCTCTCCATCCTTCCTACTCTCTCCTTCTGTAATGTCTAAATGGACATTGTGATTTCCATGTCTGTCACCTACATTGCATAAAGTTTCTTCCATACTTCCCCCGTAACTTTGTGATTCATTCTGGGGTAATGTCTTACCTTCCTTACTATTGTATTCATCAGCGTTATCTAATTTACCGCTCAGCTCATTTACTTCTTTGACTTTAAAGGTTAAATTTTCAATATCATCACCTACTTTAGAGTTTTCTCCTTCCGTTTTCCCTAGCATCCCTGTTTTTTGTAATGCTAAATTGATTATTTGTTGAAACTCTGTCCTACTACTGGAGTTCTCTGAATTCTTTACCTCAGGTATTGTAGTTTCTCCTCCTAAAATTGCCTTTAGGTCACTTTTAAGAGTTTCCCTCATCTCCTCAAACATCAGGTCTTGAATTTCCATTAAGACCTTAAACTTATTCATAACAATTGCTGATACGTCCTTGCACTTTAAATCTAATACTGGAGCTATGTCCTTTTCAGTTTCTGTTAACGGCTTTTTTTTCATATAGGTGATATTTTCCTGTTTCTTTGCAAGTCTAGCAAATTTTGATTGTACACTAGTAGATACATCAGACATTGTGGATATGTTGTCAAGACTGGATTCTCTTTTTAATTCCTGCAGAATGATTTTGTTCTTACAGGTCGGCTAGACTTCAGAAATTAAAAAATCTTAAAATACGTCAATCTGAAACAAAGAAATGAAAAATTACTTACTGAAGAATTCTCTTGAGAAACTTTGTAAGAATATGAGCTTAGTTAAGAAAACTATGCTGGGTGCACTCCATAATAAATTAATAAAAGGTTCACTAACAAAATGGGTATCTGTAAACTAAGACCAGAAAAAAATTAGAATTCAAAATTTATAGATTAGCATGAAAACTCCCTTTACATAAAGATTTGAAAGCAATAAATTAACCAAAGAGCAGACAACTACGAATGAAGCTGTCTGATTTGCCATACTATTAGCTTTGTTGTCTATGTTCTCTATAATGAGATTAATTACAAGAAAATAGATGTTATTCTTTAAAAAATCAACATATGTATCATACCAAATCATCCAAGTCTCAGCTAACTTGAATGGAATCTTACAGAAAATTGAGAAACAGGTGTCCCTTTTGAATTGCAGAGATTATTAAGACTTTTTCTGAAAACTAGTTATCAAGCCAATTCAAAATGACTTTCTTGGCCAGGCATGGTGGCTCACGGGTGTAATCTCAGCACTTTTTTTTTTTTTTGAGACGGAGTCTCGCTCTGTCGCCCAGGCTGGAGTGCAGTGGCCGGATCTCAGCTCACTGCAAGCTCCGCCTCCCGGGTTTATGCCATTCTCCTGCCTCAGCCTCTGGGGTAGCTGGGACTACAGGCGCCCGCCACCTCGCCCGGCTAGTTTTTTGTATTTTTTAGTAGAGACGGGGTTTCACCGTGTTAGCCAGGATGGTCTCGATCTCCTGACCTCGTGATCCGCCCGTCTCAGCGTCCCAAAGTGCTGGGATTACAGGGTTGAGCCACCGCGCCCGGCCATCCCAGCACTTTTATAGAGGCTGAGGTGAATCACTTGGCCCAAGGAGTTCAAGACCAGCCTGGGCAACATAGGGAGACCTGTCTTTACAAAAAATATAAAAATTAGCTAGGTATAGTGACACACGCCTGTGGTCCCAACTACTTCGAAGGCTCAAGAGTTTCACCATGTTGGCCAGCCTGGCCTCAAACTCCTGACCTCGTGATCCGCCCCCCTTGGCCTCCCACAGTGCTGGGATTACAAGCGTGAGCCACCGTGCCCAGCCAAGAATATTGTTTTTTAGAGTACAGGGCAATCTAGAAAGGCTTCCTTGGTGAAGGCAGGTGAATCACTTAGCTTATGAGATTGAGACCTGCCTAGATAACATGGTGAAACTCTGTCTCTACAAAAATATAAAAATATTAGCCTGGTGTGGTGGTGTGCACCTGTAGTCCCAGCAGTAACTGAGGCTGAGGTAAGAGGATCACTTGAGCCTGAGGGGGGCAGAGGATGCAGTGAGCTGACATCGCGCCACTGCACTCCAGCCTGGGTGACAGTGTGAGACCCTGTCCCCTCCCCTGCAAAATAAGAATCATATAAGCAGCTAAAATGTCATTCATGTCAGGGCAAAAGATATATGCTGAGCACCCAACTAAGAATTTCAAGCAGGGCACGGTGTCACACTTGTAATCCTAGCACTCTGGGAGGTTGAGGTAGAGTGATTACTTGAGCCCAGAAGTTCAACAACAGCCTGGGCAACATAGTGAGACCGCGTTTCTAAAAAATAATTTCAGAAATTTTTCATTGCAATAAAAACTGAACCAGGAAAAATAATAGCATAAAATTAAAAGATAAATTAAATTTTAAAACTTCTATGTTTAATGTTTAAATACTAAAGGTTAAAGTTATTTAAATTTTAAAATAACTAATCAATCAAACTAATGGAGAAACTTAAAATACTAAATCAAAATGATAATTACCTATCAAAACTTGGGGAATAGGCCGGGCGCGGTGGCTCAAGCCTGTAATCCCAGCACTTTGGGAGGCCGAGACGGGCGGATCACGAGGTCAGGAGATCGAGACCATCCTGGCTAACACAGTGAAACCCCGTCTCTACTAAAAAAATACAAAAAAACTAGCCGGGCGAGGTGGCGGCGCCTGTAGTCCCGGCTCCTCGGGAGGCTGAGGCAGGAGAATGGCGGGAACCCAGGAGACAGAGCTTGCAGTGAGCTGAGATCCGGCCACTGCACTCCAGCCTGGGTGACAGAGCGAGACTCCATCTCAAAAAAAAAAAAAAAAAAAACCTGGGGAATGTAGCTGAAGTGGTGCTTTGAGGAAAATGTATCGACTTAAAATGTTAGAAAAGAATAAAAATTAAAGTTAAATTACCAGATTCAGGGCAAAATCTACCCAAGAAACCAAGAAATGTGCACAAATCAAAGAAATGAAAAGCAGAAATTTATAGAGAATTAACAAAACCAAAATACAAATAAGGAACACTATGAACAAAAGGGGGGCACAACTACAGATAAAGCATGGTTGAAAAATGGGAGCACCATTCAACTTTCATAATTAAATCAGAAAATGTAGAAGCGACTATTACCATAGTTGTGCCCAAACTCTTCCAGAGAATAGCGAAAAAAGTCAGGCACAGCGGCTCATATCTAGAATCCCAGCACTTTGGGAGGCCAAGGCAGGTGGATCACCTGAAGTCAGGACTTCGAGACCAGCCTGGCCAACATGGCAAAACCTCATCTCTACTAAAAATACAAAAATTAGCAGAGGCTAGGCATGGTGGCTTACGCCTGGAATCCCAACACTCTGGGAGGCTGAGGCAGGCAGATCACAAGGTCAGAAGATAGAGACCATCCTGGCTAATATGGTAAAACCCCATCTTTACTAAAAATATAAATAAAAAATTAGCTGGGCGTGGTGGCGGGCACCTGTAGTCCCAGCTACTTGGGAGGCTGAGGCAGGAGAATGGCTTGAACCCGGGAGGCAGAGCTTGCAGTGAGCCTAGGTCGCGCCACTCCATTCCGGCCTGAGGGTCAGAGTGAGACTCCATCTCAAAACAAAAACAAAAACAAAAACAAAAATAAAAATTAGCCGGACTTAGTGGCATGTACCTGTAGTCCCAGCTACTCAGGAGGCTGAGGCATAAGAACTGCTTGAACCCGGGAGGTGGAGGTTGCAGTGAGCCAAGATCATGCCACCGTACTATGTGACAGAGTGAGACCCTGTCTCAAAAAAAAGAGAATAGAATGATAGTTACCAGAGGCTGGGCAGGGTAGTAGGTGGATGGGTGCAGGGAATAGGGATGGTTAATGGGTACAATAATGATCTAGTATTTGGTAGCACAACAAGGTACCTACACTCAACAATAGCTTATTGTATACGTAAAGAGTGTAATTGGAATGTTTTTAACAAGAAGAAATGATAAATGCTTGAGGCGGTGGATAGGATACCCCCAATTACCCTGATGTGATTATTACACATTGCATGTCTATATGAAAATAAATAAATACATCTACTATGTAACCATAAAAATTTAAAACAGGCCAAGTGCAGTGGCTCACACCTGTAATCCCAGCACTTTGGGTGGCCGAGGTAATTGCTTGAACCCAGGAGTTTGAGACCAGCCTCAGCAATATAGTGAGACCTCATCTCTAGTTTTTTAAAAAAAACAAATTATGCCAGGTGAGGCGGCTCATGCCTGTAATCCCAGCACTTTGGGAGGCTGAGGTGGGCGGATCACCTGAGGTCAGGAGTTCGTGACTAGCCTGGCCAACACCGTGAAACCCCATCTCTACTAAAAATACAAATTTAGCTGAGTGTGGTGGTGGGTTCCTATAGTCCCAGCTGCTTGGGAAGCTGAGGCAGGGGACTCAGTTGAAGCCAGGAGGTGGAGGTTGCAGTGAGCTAAGATTGTGCGGTTGCACTCCAGCCTGTGTGACAAGAGCAAGAGACCAAGACACTGTCTCAAAAAAAAAAAAAAAAAAAAATTCAACTCAGGATGTGGAAGTTGCAATGAGCCCAGATCATGCCTCTGGGCTACAGAGTGAGCCTCTGTCTCAAAAACAAAAACAAAAAAAAAAAATTATAAATGAACAGCTAAAAAAAAAGAAGAAAAAGCATGATAGTTATAAAAAATTGTTTTAAAAACATGGCACTTATCACAAAATTAACTTCCAAAATATGAGCAACAGGAGGTAAGGGGGACAAATGTATACAGAAAATCTTGATTACACCAGAGAAAAGGTTAAAAGAAGAAACATGTAAATGATTACTAAAAAAGAGAAGGAATCAATATTAGTCACACACTTAATCCCCCTTTTTTTTGAGATGGATTTTCACTCTTGTTGCCCAGGCTGGAGTGCAATGGTGTGATCTTGACTCACCGTAACCTCCGCCTCCCAGGTTCAAGATTCTCCTGCCTCAGCCTCCCGAGTAGCTGGGATTACAGGCATGCGCCACCACGCCCGGCTAATTTTGTACTTTTAGTAGAGACGAGGTTTCTCCATGTTGGTTAGGCTGGTCTCAAACTCCCGACCTCAGGTGATCCGCCCACCTAGGCCTCCCAAAGTGCTGGGATTACAGGTGTGAGCCACCTCACCCAGCCTCATCCTCAATAATTAAGTAAATTTTAAAAACCAAGCACCAGTAGTATCTGAATCTAATCAAGGACTGAGAAAGCAACCAAGTAGCCCACAGGACAGGTCTGTAGGAACTTATACAGGACTTCAACAGGAATAAAGGGGCCCACTCTCATTCAGGAGACTAAGGGAATTCACTAGATGCAGTGTATGCTCCCCCTATTTTGGATCTCTATTTGAATGAATCAACTGTAAAATGCAGGGAGTATTGAATATGGACTGATTATTAAATGATATTGAGGAATATATATTTTATTAACTGTAACAATACTGTATTTAGTTAAGAAAGAGTCCTTATTTCATAAAAACCACATACTGAAGTTTTTACAGGTGAAATGGTATGATGTCTGGGATTTACTTTAAAACACAGCAAACAAATAAATAAGAAAAAAGGGAGATTAAGCAAATGGGGAAAAATATTTGTTTTTGAATCTGGATGATGAGTACTTTCACTGATGTTTGAAAATGCTACTGGCCGGGCGTGGTGGCTCACGCCTGTAATCCCAGCACTTTGGGAGGCCAAGGTGGGTGGAACACGAGGTCGGGAGATCAAGACCATCCTGGCTAACATGGTGAAACCCCATCTCCACTAAAAAAATACAAAAATTAGCTGGGCGTGGTGGTGGGCGCCTGTAGTCCCAGCTACTCGGGAGGCTGAGGCAGGAAAATGGCATGAACCTGGAAGGTGGAGCTTGCAGTGAGCTGAGATCCGGCCACTGCACTCCAGCCTGGGCAACAGAGCCAAAAAAAAAAAAAAAAAAAAAACAACCAGAAAATGCTCCAATGCCTTTTTTTTTTTTTTTTTTTGACGCAGGGTCTCACTCGCTGAGGTTGGAGTGCAGTGGCATCGGGCCTGGCCTGATAATGCTTCTAATTTTTTTTCAAACTGAAAATCCTTAAGGAAAACCACTGAGCTCTCCCTGGTGAAACAGACTTCTACTTGACTTGCCAAGATGAAACAGAAAGCTGAAAACAAGGGTAAACTTCTACAGGCACATGCAGACAAATTCTTTTGATAACAATTGTGCCTTTATTGTGTCCAATAAACGCTACAATAAGTGAACTTGAGGCCGGTTGCAGTGGCTTATGCCTGTAATCCCAACACTTTGGGAGGTTGAGGAAGGCAGATCACCTGAGGTCAGGAGTTCCAGACCAGCCTGGCCAACATGGTGACTAGCCTGGCCAACACGGTGAAACCCTGTCTCTACTAAGAATACAAAAATCAGCTGGGCATGATGGCGGGTGTCTGTAATCCCAGCTACTCCAGAGGCTGAGACAGGAGAATCACTTGACCCTGGGAGGTGGAGGTTGAATTAAGGTTAACGCCACTGCACTACAGCCTAGGCAACAGAGCGAGCAAGACTCCATCTCAAAAAAAAACTAAAGCGAAAACTAAAATAAAATTGATAAACTAAAACAAATTAGAAAACAATGTCCTTAAAAGAGAAGGATTGAACAAATGATGGTTTATGTACACAATGCGATTATATATAATAGATATAATTATATATAAGTACATAAAATACATTAATTTATAAAATATACATTATAATATACATTATGGCCAGGCACAGTGGCTCACGCATGTTAATTCCAGCACTTTGGGAGGCCAAGGTGGGTGGATCACCTGAGGTCAGGAGTTCGAGACCAGCCTGGCCAAAATGAAATCCTGTCTCCACTAAAAATACAAAAATTAGCCAGGCGTGGTGGTGGGCGCCTGTCGTCCCAGCTACTCGGGAGGTTGAGGCAGGACAATTGCTTGAATGCCAGAGGTGGAGGTTGCAGTGAGCTGAGACCACGCCATTGCACTCCAGCCTGGGCAACAAGCGTGAAACTCCATCTCAAATAATAATAATATACATTATGTTATATATATACACCATATGTTATGATATATATATACTCTATATGGTGCATACAATATGTTTAATGTACGTATAAAAATTATACTTTACATAATAGAGTATATTAGAATCATACACATTGGTTAAGGATGTCTTTGGTACGTTAGAAGGAAAAAAACAGTGCAGAAAATATACTATGAGTACAATCCCATTCTTAAACACATGTACAAAAACCGTATGTACAGTAAACACAAAAAGATTGTCAATTATGTCAGGAGAATGCATATCAAAACACATTCCAGTGTTTGAACATCCTGATTACAGCCAGTGCAGGGGCAAATATCCACTCTGGCCACATTCATAGTGACCCTGGGGATTTTTAGACCTTTTCAGTAATTCATCTGGCCAGTGCCCTATTATGTAACACTACCTTTTTTGGGTAATGTGTTTTCCAAGAGTCACTCTATAGTACATGATAGGTGCAATGAGAAACCGGAAATTAATTAACTTTTTAAAGAGACAGCGTCTTGCCATGTTGCCCAGGCTACACTCAAACTCCTTTCTCAGCCTCCTGAGTAGCTGGGAATACAAGCACACACCACCATGCCTGGCTTAAAACTGAAAATCACAGCCCGATGCAGTGGGATTTATTATTTGTCATTAACCGTATCAAATGCTACTTTTTTTTCTTTTTTTTTGAGAGAGTCTCACTCTGTCGACTAGGCTGGAGTGTAGTGGCACAATCTCGGCTTACTGCAAACCCTACCTCCCGGGTTCAAGCGATTCTTCCACCTCAGCCTCCTGGGTTGAGGACTACAGGCACACGCCAGCACGCCCAGCTAAGTTTTGTATTTTTAGTAGAGACGGGGTTTCACCGTGTTGCCCACGCTGGTTTCAAATTCCTGACCTCAGGTGATCCACCCGCCTAGGCCTCCCTAAGTGCTGAGATTACAAGCATTACTGCTCCTGGCCTCAAATGCTGAAGACTAAATTATAATTAGCGTTTAATGACAATAAATGTGACCTTTTTCACATCCAAGATATCACATACTCTGAATTCTAGCCAGGCACTTCCCAGGCACTCTGGGTTTAGAATCCCTGATCAAGAAGAAAGCAGAGGCTGGTACAAATTTAGCAAATTGTGCCTCAGGGTTGGATGGTAGCCATCAAAAGGGCTCAGGGAGCAGGCATCCTGGCTTCTGCTTGCAGTCTGAGCTACTTGGGGGGCTGAGGTGGGGGGGGATCACTTGAGCCCGGGAGTTCAAGGTTACTGTGAGCTATGATTGCATCACTGCACTCCAGAACTTGGGTGGCAGAGTAAGACCCTGTCAGACAGAAAAAAAAAAAAGGAAGAAAGTGATTAGGGAGACTTGGGAGATTTTCATCAGTGTACTCACAAGTTCTGCTTTATATTTTAAGGAGGTTACTCCAAAAGTATGCAAAATATAGGAGAACACCGGTTGGGAAGGGCAAAAAGTAGTTAGCACTTCGCTCACAGGATTGGGGGTTGGGAGAGAGAATAAACTTTTCCTTTAATTTTAGGGATGGAAAAAAGCTTGTTGATTTGCATTGCCTTGGCTTGTGACTGCCATCTTTTCATATGTTTATCTGCTTGCATTTCCTTTGTGGTGAATTACCTTTTCAACATTGGCAGCCTGTTATTGGGGGGTTGGTGTGTGTGTTATTCTGAATTTGCTGGGGGATTATGTACTTCTGTTTTATTTTTTCTTTCTTTTATATAAGAACAATTAATATTCCCTCACCTCAGTTTCTATAATCTGACCTCTGAGGCCACCCAAAGTTTGGTGTGGTATCTCTCACAATATGCGGGTGCCTTTTCTTTTGTGTTTATGCTTTTTTTTTTTTTTTGAGGTCTCACTATCACCCAGCGTGACAAGCAGTGGCATGATCACTGTTGGCTGCGGTCACAAACTCCTGGGACCAAGTGATCCTCTCACCTCAGTCTTATCCTAAGGAGGTGGTATTATAGGCATGCCACCATACCAAGCTAAAGTGCCTGATTTTTATGGGTGCATGGGAGGACAATAAAGGAGAATGCCAACTTCAAATTCTAGTTGGTATGTCTCTTTCCTTAGGTCAGGGGACATTTAATTTTTTTAATAGCTTTATACTTTTAACATTATTTTTCTTTTTCAATAGGCCATTTGTAATCTTCCAGTTACATGTGCACACCTCACTTTTCTATGTGTGACATGCCATATTTTGAACATATTGAACATATTTTGGTTCAGTAAGTAATTCCCTCAGCAGTGGGCATTCAAGTAATTTACAGGGTTTTGTTTTGTTTTTGAGATGGAGTCTCAGTGTCATCCAGGCTGGAGTGCAGTGGCACAATCTCAGCTCACTGCAACCCCCGCTTCCCAGGTTCAAGCGATTCTCCTGCCTCAGCCTCCCAAGTAGCTGGGACTACAGGAGTGTGCCACCACGCCCGGCTAATTTTTGTATTTTTTAGTAGAGATGGGGTTTCGCCATGTTGGCCAGACTGGTCTCGAACTCCAGACCTCAAGTGATCTGCCCTCCTCAACCTCCCAAAGTACTGGGATTACAGGTGTGAGCCACCACGCCAGTCCTACCTTTTAATCTTGAAGTAGTGACTGCAAAACTTGCAACAACTGTTATGTGAAATAAAACGTGGTTTCTAGTGATTAGGAAACTGTGGGTTCTGCTAATAGCACCAGACTGCAAAAGGGTCCTGACCCACACTATAGTTAGGACTCATTTCTTTATCAGACTCAAGGTCACTTCCCCCGTTTCACTCTAAAATACCCCTCCCCAGTCCAGGCGCGGTGGCTCACGCCTGTAATCCCATCACTTGGGGAGATGGAGGTGGAAGGATCACCTGAGGTCAGGAGCTCGAGACCACACTGGCTGAAATGGCGAAACCCCGTCTCTACTAAAGCACAAAAATTAACCAGGCATAGTGGCAGGCGCCTATAATACCAGCTACTTGGGAGGCTGAGGGAGGAGAATCGCTTGAACTCAGGAGACGGAGGTTGCAGTGAGCGGAGATGGCACCATTGCACTCCAGCCTGGGAGACAAGAGCGAAACTCTGTCTCAAAAAATAAAATACCCCACTGGTTGGCCGGGCGCGGTAGCTCACGCCTGTAATCCCAGCACTTTAGGAGGCCGAGACGGGCAGATCACGAGGTCCGGAGATCGAGACCACCCTGGCTAACATGGTGAAACCCCGTCTCTACTAAAAATACAAAAATTAGCCGGGCGCAGTGGCGGGCGCCTGTAGTCCCGGCTACTCAGGAGGCTGAGGCAGGAGAATGGCGTGAACCCGGGAGGCGGAGCTTGGAGTGAGCCGAGATCGCGCCACTGCACTCCAGCCTGGGTAACAGAGCGAGACTCAGTCTCAAAAAAAAAAAAAAAATTCCCCACCAAACTACCTACCAAGTCTCAGCAGTTCATCCACCTCTGTACCTTCGCGGGGAAGACGAACTCTCTGCAGAGCAGGACTTGGGTCTACTGGAAACTGTGCCTTGGTGCCTAGAATTCAAGTTCATAACACCAAATTTTAACGTTTATTTAATCATGACACCAAATTTTAACGTCTATTTAATGTAGAAAATCACCTCATATTATAGACAGGAAAAAAAAGCACTTCTCTATGCATGTGTTTGCTTAAAAAGGCACACAAGTCATTAGCAGAGTCTGGAGTGCAAGTTGGGAGAAGGCTGCAGGGAAGGGGAGGACACAGAGGTGAATCTGAGGAGGACAGGGAGGGGCTGGAGAGAATGGTTTCTTCTTTGTGAGAGTTGGGGGTCCATTATGGAAGGCACGCTTTCCTTTTGCAATTTGAACAAGAATGAAATTTGCCTAACAATTGGAGGAAATTGAAGAAAATGCATAAGTTATTACTTCCAAATCAATTTTTCCAGTCACATAATAGAACACTTTTTTTTTTGAGACAAGAGTTTCGCTCTGCTGCCCAGGCTGCAGTGCAGTGGCCCTATCTCGGCTCACTGCAACCTCCGCCTCCCCGGTTCAAGCGATTTTCCTGCCTCAGCCTCCCGAGTAGCTGTGAATGTTACAGACGCGAGCCAGCACACCCGGCTAATTTTTTATTTTTAGTAGAGACGGGGTTTCCCCATGTTGGCCAGGATGGTCTCGATCTCCTGACCTCGTGATTCGCCCGCCTCGGCCTCCCAAAGTGTTGGACTAACAGGTGTGAGCCAAGGCGCCCGGCTCTCCATCTTTTTTTTTTTTTTTGAGACGGAGTTTCGCCCTTGTTGCCCAGGCTGGAGTGCAATGGCGCTATCTTGGCTCAGTGCAACCTCCGCCTCTCGGGTTCAAGCGATTCTCTTGCCTCAGCCTCCCGAGTAGCTGAAATTAAGGCATGCGCCATCACGCCCGGCTAATTTTCTATTTTTAGTAGAGACGGGGTTCTCCAATGTTGGTTAGGCTGGTCTCGAACTCCCGACCGCCGCCCGCCTCGGCCTTCCAAAGCGCTGGGATTACAGGCGTGAGCCACCGCTTCCGCCTCCTCTATCCTTTTTTTTAAAGCTAGGACTTGTCAAATACCACCTCATTTTCTTGACTTCATTTTTTCTTCACAGAACTACTTTAATGTTTCCAATTTGGGGATAAAGAAGTCTTAGGATACTTTTTTCCTCACTTCGCCACGGAAGGTAAGGGAAAGAGCAGGGAGTAAAGTGAGGGGACCAACTGCCTGCCCCACCCCGGGCCCCACGCACCTGGGCCAGCCTTACCTGGGGCACCCCTGGACCCACGCACCCGGATCAGCCCTGCCTGGGGCACCTTGGGCCCCTCGTGCCTGAACCAGCCTTACCCGGGGCACCCCGGAGCCCACGCGCCTGGACCAGCCTTACCCGGGGAAACCCGGGCCCCAAACACCCAGGCGAGCCTTACCTGGCGAAAAAGGAATCCGCCTGGACGACTGAGGAGCGAACAAAGTGAGGATGGAGGTTTTTAACTAAGGACTGAGAGGACTCAGGATCTCTCGGCTGGCTCCTCCCCTCCTGGTGTGTCCAACCCCCTCTGTCTACATACCCTCGCCTCCTCCCCGGAAATCGCATTCTGCCCCAAGCAATTGCTGACTTCCATCGCTGCCTCCCGACTGAGCCCAATTCCTTCTGTCTCCACTGAGCCTTCGCTTGAAGGAGCCCCACCCCTCAGACCCGACTCCAGACTCAAATCTGAAAAAAGGCACCACTAAAGCGCCTCATCACCCAGGCGTGAACCCCAAGGTCACCTCATTCCTTTTCTTCAACCTTCGCAGTTAATCCATTCCTGAGCCCTTGAATTTGCCCGCTTCTCTCCACCTCCACAGCTCCAGCCCAGTCCAAGCCCCATTGTCTCTCACCTGAATCACTGAAAACACCTCCAACTGCTCCCTGGTCTCTCCCGCGACCCCTCTGCAATCCTCCTCCCCCTCCAATGCCTTTCAGCGGCTTCCTGTTTCGGTTAAATTTCTACCTCCTCATTCTATCCTGAATGCCCCTTCAACATTGTCTTAGCAATACTCTCCTCACAACAGAAACACGGTCTCTTTCTGTTCTTCACAAAACAGAACTTCCTGCCTCAGGGCCCTGGCACTGGCTGTTTACTCCGCGAGTTTTTGTGTGTTTGTTTGTTTTTTGAGACAGAGTCTTTCTCTTGTCGCCACAGCGCTGGAGTAGTGCAGTGGCGCGATCTCGGCTCACTGCAACCGCCACTCAAGCAGTTCTCCTGCCTCAGCCTCCTGAGTGGCTGGGATTACAGGAGCACGCCACCACGCCCAGCTAATTTTTAATTTTTTATTTTTTTCTTTTTGAGAGGGAGTCTTGCTCTGTCACCCAGGCTGGAGTGCAGTGGTGTAATCTCGGCTCACTGCAAACCTCCGCCTCCTGGGTTCAAGCGATTATCTTGCCTCAGCCTCCTTAGTAGCTGGGATTACAGGCGCGAGCCACCATGCCCGGCTAATTTTTGTATTTTTAGTAGAGGGTGTTTCACCATGTTGGTGAGGCTGGGTCTTGAACTTCTGACCTCGTGATCCACCTGCCTCAGCCTCCAAAGTGCTGGGATTACAGGTGTGAGCCACCGCGACCATCCACCTCTTTGAGTTATTTTCTTAGTTCTTTCAATATGGCTTCTGTTCATCCTCAGGTCTCAGGTCCAATGTTAACTCCTCTAACAGGTCTCCCAGACTACCCTTTCTACAGGAGCCAAACTCCCCACATCCCAATATTCTTTTTTGTTTCATTTTGTTTCTTGAGACAGTGTCTTGCTCTATAATAGAGACTCAAAGTTTCTGTTGGACTCCCCAGGCCTGACTGGCCAGGCTCAGATGGAACTTGACTTGCCCAACATCATGCAGCTAATAAGCAGAGAAGTCTCAATATCTGGTAGTTCAGTCAATACACAGCACATGAATAAACAAAGAGAATTTTGTCTTTTGTTTTTAGTTTTTATTTTTATTTATTTATTTACTTTTTGAGACGGAGTCTTGCTCTGTCGTCCAGGCTGGAGTGCAGTGGCACAATCTCGGCTCACTGTAACCTCCACCTCCTGGGTTCAAGCAATTCTCCTGCCTCAGTCTCCTGAATAGCTGAGATTACAGGCATGCGCCACCACACCCGGCTAATTTTTGTATTTTTAGTAGAGGCGGGGTTTCACCATGTTGGCCAGGCTGCTCTGGAACTCCTGACCTTGTGATCTGCCCGCCTCAGCCTTCCAAAGTGCAGGGATTACAGGCGTGAGCTACCACGCCCAGCTTTGTCTTTTGTTTTTAATCCCTTATTTCTTCTTACTGCCTATAATCCCAGCACTTTGGGAGGATGAGGTGGAAGGATCACTTGTTCATAGTTTGAAACAACAACAGCCCTTTCCCAGAACAAACCCTGGGGATTTAGATTGCCTTTGTAGGACTAACAAATTAGCCACAGGATTAGAAATTATTGTTTAGGAATCATGCAGCTGGAGGCTACAAGACTCTGACTCTCCCCAGATTGCTTCTGGGGATAAAACCACTACTGTAAAATCTAAGACCAGGGAGATATTTCACAGATATTTTGCAGATCCTGCACTTGATGGATCAGCTGGTACCACCCAGATCAATAAACTGGCTCACTTGATCTCGGTGAGTCACTTCCCCACCCAGGAATTGACTCAGCGCAAGAAGACAGCTTTGACTCCTTATGATTTCATCTCTGACCTGACCAATCAGCACTCCTGGCTCACCAGCTTCCCCCCTCCCACCAAGTTGTCCTTAAAAACTGATCTCTGAATGCTTCGGGAGATTTTTTTTTTTTTTTTTTTTTTGAGACAGAGTCTCGCTCTGTTGCCCAGGCTGGAGCGCGGTGGCCGGATCTCAGCTCACTGCAAGCTCCACCTCCCGGGTTTACACCATTCTCCTGCCTCAGCCTCCCGAGTAGCTGGGACTACAGGTGCCCGCCACCTCGCCCGGCTAGTTTTTTGTATTTTTTTTGTTTTTAGTAGAGACGGGGTTTCACCATGTTAGCCAGGATGGTCTCGATCTCCTGACCTCGTGATCCGCCCGTCTCGGCCTCCCAAAGTGCTGGGATTACAGGCTTGAGCCACCGCGCCCGGCCGCTTCGGGAGATTAATCTGAGTAATAAAACTCTGGTCTCCCACACAGCCCACTCTGTGTGAATTACTCTTTCTCTATTGCAGTTCCCCTGTCTTGATAAATGGGCTCTGTGTAGGCAGTGGGCAAGGCGAACCCATTCGGCGGTTACAATCACACCACTACACTCCAGCCTGGGTGATAGAGCAAGACCTTGTCTTAAAAAAGAAAAAAACAAAACAAAACAAAACAAAACAAAACTGGATGAGGTGGCTCAAGCCTGTAATCCCAGCACTTTAGGAGCCCAAGGCAGGTGGATCACCTGAGGTCAGGAGTTTAAGACAAGCCTGGCCAACATGGTGAAACCCTACTTCTAATAAAAGTACAAATATTAGTCAGGCGTTGTGGTGTGTGCCTGTAATCCCAGCTACTCAGGAGGCTGAGGCAAGACAATCGCTTGAACCTGGGAAACGGAGGCTGCAGTGAGCCAAGATTGTGCCACTGCACTCCAGCCTACATGACGCAGCAAGACCCTCTCTCAAACAAAACAGGAAAATTTGAACACTGACTGGATATTTGATGATATTAAGAATAACTGTTAATTTAAGTGTAATAAGGTTACTGTGATTAGATTTTTTAAAGGTTAAAGCCTTCTGTTACTGATCAACGGTGTTCTTGGGCTCTCAGTGCAATAGAAATTGACATGAGGCTCAAAGAGTATTCCCAGACAAGGTTTGTTGGAGCTTATGCAGCGACATAATGGGGGGGGGGGAGAGAGAGAGACAGAGAGAGACCTGACTAACTGTGCTTTATTAGGCAGAGAGAGAAAGAGAGAGGATGACCTAACTCTGCTTTATTAGGCAGAGAGAGAGAATGAATTGAATGAATTACCTAACTCTGCTTTATTAGGCAAAGAGAAGGAATTAACATCAGGAGTAGAGTATGCAGGTTGGGCTGGGCAAAGCAAAGGCTGTAAATCAAGTGTTCAGTATTTCTTCCTGAGGTGGGACACTGCACAACCTTAGTTTGATATTTAGATCTCCTAAAGCCAGTTCCCGGAATTGTTTTACGTAAAAGGCAAGGTTAAACATTATGAGCCGGGCACGGTGGCTCACGCCTGTAATCCCAGCACTTTGGGAGGCCAAGGCGGGCAGATCACGAGCTCAGAAGATCGAGACCATCCTGGCTAACATAGTGAAACCCCGTCTATACTAAAAATACAAAAAAATTAGCCAGGCGTGGTGGCGGGTGCCTGTAGTCCCAGCTACTCTGGAGGCTGAGGCAGGAGAATGGCCTCAACCCAGGAGGCGGAGCTTGCAGTGAGCCCAGATGGCGCCACTGCACTCCAGTCTGGGCGACAGAGAGAGACACCGGCTCAAAAAAAAAAAAAAATGAAGGAGGTGTGGTGTCCCATTCTTATTATATCTCACTTCCAGCCCTGTGCTACTAGGTTTGGGGTAAAAAGACTGGGTTCTGGGTTCCAATCGGCCAATCAAGGCCTATTTATATGAAGAAGTGGAGCTGACTGGTGGCAAAGGGAATAGACTAGTGAGGTGGTGGTGTCCTACAGCAGGGGCCTTGACGCTGGTACATGCTGCCTCTACAGTACTTGGAGAACTTCCAGCAAATAAGTTGGCCTGAACAGTTGCTTTGTTTTGTTTGTCCATTGAAGCATTTTATTTGTACATGTGTATTACATCCCTAGAAAAAGAATCCCAGGATTTTACCTGCTGCGTGTTTTCATTTTCCTTCTTCATGGCCCATGATGTCAGGTGAGGTTGTCAGTACAATGAAACCAAACTGAGGGGAAGGGAAGAGATTATTCTGCCATTTTTCTAGATCTTTGAGTTGTATGTCGAATCTGGGCCTGATCACTCCACACTTGTGTAACCTTGCCTGAGAGGTTCTCAACAATTTTCCCAGCTCTATGATCATCGATGCCCTCCAATTTGCCAATGTTCAAATGTGAACATTTGAACATGCTTCATCATCAGAGTGAGAAACCAGATGTTGTCTTGGGAGCACAGCCTAATAAGAACCTGGCCTTTGGCTCTCTCTTCAGCATTGTTGATGCTCTTGAGAACATCTGCCATGACATTTATGTGCACCATTATGGTGGCACGATAAAACGGCAGAAAGAGCTAGTTGTTGTTTTTATGTTATTTTACTTTTTTTTTTTTTTTTTTTTGAGACAGAGTCTCGCTCTGTCGCCCAGGCTGGAGTGCAGTGGTGTGATCTCGGCTCACTGCAAGCTCCACCTCCTGGATTCATGCCATTCTCCTGCCTCAGCCTCCTGAATAGCTGGGACTACAGGCACCCGCCACCATGCCCGGCTAATTTTTTGTATTTTTTAGTAGAGACGAGGTTTCACTGTGTTAGCCAGGATGATCTCCATCTCCTGACCTCATGATCCGCCCACCTCGGCCTCCCAAAGTGCTGGGATTACAGGTATGAGCCACCACACCTGGCCTGTTGTTGTTTTTAATTATTATTATTTTTATTATTATTGAGACGGAGTTTCAATTTTGTTACCCAGGCTGGAGTGCAATAGTGCCACCTCAGCTTACTGCAACTTCCACCTCCCGGGTTCCAGCGATTCTTCTGCCTCAGCCTCCCAAGTAGCTTGGACTACAGGCATGCACCACCATGCCCAGTTAATTTTTGTATTTTTGGTACAGTTGGGGTTTTACCATGTTGGCCAGGGTGGTCTTGAACTCCTGACCCAGATGATCCACGCACCTCGGCTTCCCAAAGTGCTGGAGTTACAGGCGTGAGTCAACATGCCCGGCATTTTTTTTTAAATATTCATGAAGTATTGTAACATTCTGTCCATTAGTAACTAATATTTGAGAACATTTACAATAATAATGGAACTTAAAGTTAGATGTATATTTTATTTTACATTTTAATACATCTTAATAGGAGATATTAAGATAATTAAAAATAATTATGGTCACAATTATAATGGCAAAAACATAAATGTTTGGTGTTAGTATATATATATACAATTCAGTTTTTGATCTAAAGTCTTTGGTTGTCAAAAGGAACATTAGGTTTACTTCATTAATAGGAGTATGTGTTAATGCTGGTATGGCTTCTTAGTATTTTTTTCTGCTGTTAATTTTTGGAATAGTTGCGTGTGATTTTATGAATGCAGTTGAGTGGGGAGACAGATACTCATTATTTTAGTTCCAAAAAAGAGTATATAACTGGTTACTATAGTACTAAGGAGGTAGACAGGTTACGCAACTGCCTAATATTTTTGAGGCCAATAATTTAAGCCTGAAGAATTTGCCCAAGATTCAGGAGCTAAAGTCCATAGTAGACAAGGCATGAAGCCAAATTGGGAGTTTAAGAAAAGAACAGAGCCATATATTGCTCTTTCTGGCAATGGTAATGGTGAATTGTCCATGACTATCCTACGGCTTTAGACAATCTCAGTGCTGGGTCCTCTGTGCTAGTGATCAGGGAGCTGCAGGAGGGGGAGAGAAGAAAAATTGAGGGAAAGGTGAACATGCCATGGTGCCCCAACTCTATGCCAGTCACCCTAAGGCAACCAGTTTCCTGAGCCTCAACTTAAACATATATCTGTTTTTAAACCAATTTCCCTGAAAAGGTGACTGAGGTCTGAGAGATTCCCCTTACCTTTACCTGCCTTTTCCTCAATCTTTCTTTTCCCACTTTGTAAAATGATGACTCACATTTCTGAACTAATTTTTTTTTTTGGATGGAGTTTCACTCTTGTTGCCCATACTGTAGTCCAATGGCGCAATCTCGGCTCACTGCAACCTCCGCCTCCCAGGTTCAAGTGATTCTTCTGCCTCAGTCTCCCAAGTTGCTAGGGTTATAGGTGCTCACCACCATGCCCACGTAATTTTTTTTATTTTCAGTAGAGATTGGGTTTTACCATGTTGGCCAGGTTGGTCTTGAACTCCAGACCTCAGGCGAGCCACCCACCTCAGCCTCCGAAAGTGTTGGGATTACAGGCCTGAGCCACTGCACCCGGCTTTCTTAACTCATTATAGGGGTATTTCTGCTGGATATAAAACTCTGGTTGAGCCCAGGAATTTGAGACCATCCTGGGCAACAAAGTGAGACCTTGACTTTACTAAAAATTGAACAATTGGCTGGGTGTGCTGGCACACACCTGTAATCCCAGCTACTTGTGGGGCTGAGGTGGGAGGATCACTTGAATCCAGGAGTTTGAGGTTGCAGCAAGCTGTGATTGTGCTACTGCACCCCAGTCCAGCCTGGGCAATGCAGTGAGACTCAGTTATGAAAAAACAAACATGGCTGGGCACAGTGACTCATGCCTGTAATCCCAGCACTTTGGGGAGGCCGAGGCGGGCGGATCGCCTGAGGTCGGGAGTTCGAGACCAGCCTGACCAACATGGAGAGACCCCGTCTCTACTAAAAATACAAAATTAGCCGGATGTGGTGGCACATGCCTGTAATCCCAGCTACTAGGGAGGCTGAGGCAGGAGAATCGCTTGAACCTGGGAGGCAGAGGTTGCAGTGAGCTGAGATTGCGCCATTGCACTCCAGCTTGCGCAACAAGAGCGAAACTCCATCTCAAGAAAAAAAAAAAACAACAAAACAAGACCGGGCACGGTGGCTCACACCTGCAATCCCAACACTTTGGGAGGCCAAGGCGGGTGGAAAACCTGAGGTCAGACATTCGAGACCAGCCTGACCAACATGGAGAAACTCCGTCTCTACTAAAAATTAGCTGTGCATGGTGACGCATGTCTGTAATCGCAGCTACTCAGGAGGCTGAGGCAGGAGAGTCGCTTGAACCCAGGAAGTGGAGGTGGCAGTGAGCTGAGATCGCACTATTGCACTCCAGCCTGGACAACAAGACCGAAACTCCATCTCACACACACACACACACACACACACACAACAACAAAAACAAACAAACAACAACAAAAAGCCAGGCGCAGTGGCTCACACCTGTAATCCCAGCATTTTGGGAGACCTAGGCAGGCGGATCACTTGAAGTCAGTTCACTTCCAGCCTGGCCAACATGGCAAAACCCTGTCTCTGCTAAAAAATACAAAAATTAGCTGGACATGGTGGCAGGCACCTATAATCCCAGCTACTTGGGAGGCTGAGGCAGGAGAACTGCTTGCTTGAACTTGGGAGGCGGAGTTGCAGTGAGCTAAGATCTCGCTGCCACCGAATTCCAGTATGGGTGAGGAGTGATACTCTGTCTCAAAAAAAAAAAAAAAAAAAAAAAAAAGCCTGGGGTCATGGTGACTCACATCTGTAGTCACATCTGGGAGGCTGAAGTGTGTGGATCACCTGAGATCAGAAGTTAGAGACCAGCCTGGCTAACATGGTGAAACACCGTCCCTACTAAAAATACAAAATTAGCAAGATGTGGTGGCGCAGGCTGTAATCCCAGGTACTTGGGAGGCTGAGGCAGGAAATCGCTTGAACTTGGGAGGCAGAGGTTGCAGTCAGCCCAGATGACGCCATTGCATTCTCCATCTCAAAAACAAGAAAGAAAAATATAAAGAATTGCAAGCTATGGTTCTGTTTTTTGTTGTTGTTGTTGTTGTTTATTTTTTAAAGAAAATTATAGAGAAGCAGACTGGGCATGGTGGATCATGTCTGTAATCCCAGCACTTTGGGAGGCTAAGGCAGGCAGATCACCTGAGGTCAGGAGTTTGAAACCAGCCTGGTCAACATGGTGAAACCCCATCTCTACTAAAAATAAAAAAATTAGCCGGGTGTGGTGGCAGGCACCTGTAATTCCAGCTACTCGGGAGGCTGAGGCAGGAGAATTCTTGGAACCTGGGAGGCGGAGGCTGCAGTGAGCTGAGATCGTGCCACTGAGCTCCAGCCTGGGTGACTGAGGGAGACTCCATCTCAAAAAAAAAAAAAAAAAGAAAAATATAGAGAAGCAAACAGAGATCACCTCAAATACTTTGATGTACATTCTTTCAGATTTTTTTCAGATTTTTTTATATGTACATATGTGCTTATATAAAATATGAATTGTTTACATCTGTGAACTTTCTTTCTGTGAAGATTTTTTTTTTTTTTTCCCATAGGGTTTTGCTCTGTCGCCCAGGCTGGAGTGCAGTGGCACAATCTTGGCTCACTGCAACCTCCGCCTCCCAGGTTCAAGCAATTCTCCTGCCTCGGCCTCCGGAGTAGCTGGGATTACAGGCGCCCGCCACCATGCCCGGCTAATTTTTGGATTTTTGGTAGAGACAGGGTTTCACCATGTTGGTCAGGCTGGTCTCAAACTCCTGACCTCAGGTGATCTGCTCCCCTTGGCCTCCCAAAGTGTGGGATTACAGGTGTGAGCCACCATGCCTGGCCTCTTTGGGGATCTTAATCAAAGTTGAGTTATATAAAAGTCAGCTGGGGAAAAATTACATATTATTCAAACTTTACAGCAATGAAGATGAAATCTCAGGCCAGTTACTTAACTGCTTTGTGCCTATTTCCTGTAAAATGAGAAATACTATGATATTAGTCCATAGGATTGTTGATTAAATAAAGTCAAACATGCAAAAGTGCTTAAAATTGTGCCTATGGCGGCCGGGCGCGGTGGCTCAAGCCTGTAATCCCAGCACTTTGGGAGGCCGAGACGGGCGGATCACGAGGTCAGGAGATCGAGACCATCCTGGCTAACACGGTGAAACCCCGTCTCTACTAAAAAATACAAAAAACTAGCCGGGCGAGGTGGCGGGCGCCTGTAGTCCCAGCTACTCGGGAGGCTGAGGCAGGAGAATGGCGTAAACCTGGGAGGCGGAGCTTGCAGTGAGCTGAGATCGGCCACTGCACTCCAGCCTGGGTGACAGAGCGAGACTCTGTCTCAAAAAAAAAAAAAAAAAAAAAAAATTGTGCCTATGGCATAGTAAGCCTTCTATAAATTTTTTTTTAATTTTTATTTTTTACACAAGGTCTCACTGTGTTACCCAGACTGAAGTGCAGTGGCGCAATCTTGGCTTACTGCAACCTTTGCCTCCCAGGTTGAAGTAATTATCTTGCCTCAACCACCCTGAGTAGCTTGGATTACAGGAATGCACCACCATGGCTGGCTAATTTTTGTATTTTTAGTAGTGACAGGGTTTTGGCATGTTGACCAGGCTTGTGTTGAACTCCTGACCTCAAGCAATCCACCCACCTCTGCTTCCCTGTGTTGGGATTACAGACTTGAGCCACTCTGCCCAGCCCATAAATGTCTACTATTAACATTGTTGGCTGGGCGCGGTGGCTCAAGCCTGTAATCCCAGCACTTTGGGAGGCCGAGACGGGCGGATCACGAGGTCAAGAGATCGAGACCATCCTGGCTAACACGGTGAAACCCCATCTCTACTAAAAAAAAAAAATACAAAAAACTAGCCGGGCGAGGTGGCGGGCGCCTGTAGTGCCAGCTACTCGGGAGGCTGAGGCAGGAGAATGGCGTAAACCCGGGAGGCGGAGCTTGCAGTGAGCTGAGATCCGGCCACTGCGCTCCAGCCTGGGCCGCGACAGAGCGAGACACCGTCTCAAAAAAAAAAAAAAATTGTTAATGCCATCATTTGTTTAAACTTTTAAAAAAATTTTGGCCGGGCGCGGTGGCTCAAGCCTGTAATCCCAGCACTTTGGGAGGCCGAGACGGGCGGATCACGAGGTCAGGAGATCGAGACCACCCTGGCTAACACTGTGAAACCCCGTCTCTACTAAAAAATACAAAAAATTAGCCGGGCGAGATGGCGGGCGCCTGTAGTCCCAGCTACTCGGGAGGCTGAGGCGAGAGAATGGCGTAAACCCGGGAGGCGGAGCTTGCAGTGAGCTGAGATCCGGCCACTGCACTCCAGCCTGGGCGACAGAGCGAGACTCGGTCTCAAAAAAAAAAAAAAAAAAAATTTTATTATTTATTTATTTTGAGATTGAGTCTTACTCTGTTGCCCAGGCTGGAGTGCAGTGGCACCATCTCGGCTCACTGCAACCTCCGCCTCCCAGACTTGAGAGATTCTCCTGCTTCAGTCTCCCAAGTAGCTGGGATCATAGGCGCGTGCTACCATGCGCAGCTAATTTTTGTAGTTTCAGTATAGACGGGCTTTCACCATGTTGGCCAGGATGGTCTCAAACTCCTGACCTCAAGTGATCCATCTGCCTTGGCCTCCCAAAGTGCTAGGAATACAGATGTGAGCCACCATGCCTGGCTTCATTTTTTAAATTAGAGATGAGGTTTCACTATGTTGCCCAGGCTAGTCTTGAACTTCTGGGCTCAAACGATCCTCCCACCTCAGGCTCCCAAAGTGCTGGGATTACAGGTGTGAGTCACCACGCCCAGCTATTTAAACTTTTTGCATTTTTTTTCTGTGAAATAGATCTTACACATTTTTTTATTTTTCTGTAAATATTATTCCTGAATAGCTGGGTACAGTGGTTCATGCCTGTAAGCCCAACATTTTGGGAGGTCGAGACTAGAGGATGGTTTGAGTCCAGGGGTTCAAGACCAACCTGGGCAACATGGCAAAACCCTATCTCTATAAAAAGTATAAAAATTACCCAGGCATGGCCGGGTACGGTGGCTTGTGCCTGTAATCCCAGCACTTTGGGAGGTCGAGGCGGGTGGATCGCAAGGTCAGGAGATCAAGACCATCCTGGCTAACACAGTGAAACCCCATCTCTACTAAAAATACCAAAAATTAGCAGGGCGTGGTGGCGGGTGCCTGTAGTCCCAGATACTTGGGAGGCTGAGGCAGGAGAATGGCATGAACCTGGGAGGCGGAGCTTGCAGTGAGCCGAGATCGTGCCACTGCATTCAAGCCTGGGCAACAGAGTGAGACTCTGTCTCAAAAAAAAAAAAAAAAATTACCCAGGCATGGTGGTACACACCTGTAGTCCCAGCTACTCAGGAATCTGAGGTGGGTGGATCACCTGAGCCCAGGAAGTTGAGGCTGCAGTGAGCTGAGAATGCACCACTGCACTCTAACCTGGGTGTTGGAGTGCGACCCTATTAAAAAAAAAAATTCCTGACTAAAATTGTAAAATTGATGTTCATTACTATCGTGAATGATACTTTTCTCCTAGTCTATTCCTGATATGTAGGAAAACAGTAGCTAATAGCCAATGTCTCATATAGTAGCTCATAGCCTGGCAGTAGTTCATAGTCTAGCATTGAAACTGCCTTTGCAAAATTATGACTGAGACAGTGAAAGAGATCTAACCTAATCAACTCTATCTTGCTTCTAACCTCCAAGCTGTCCCTGTTCATTCCTGGGCATAGGCTGAACTAACTTTGGGAGAAATTTATAGTTTAAAACAAAGACGATGACAGACAGCCCTTTCCCAAAGCAGACCTCCTTCTTGCCGGGGGCCTAGATTGCCTTTGTAGGACGAATGCTAGCCACAAGATTAGAAACTATAATTTAGGAGTCATGCAGCTACAGGCTACTGAGTTCTGACCCTCCCTCAACTGCTCCTAATATCAGTGCTTGAGATATTTTGCAGACCCTGCAATTGATGGATCAGCAGGTACCACCCAGATCAATAAACTGGCTCATCTGATCTTGTGGCCCCCACCCAGGAACTGACTCATTGCAAGAAGACAGCTTCAACTCCTTATGTTTTCATCCCTGACCAATCAGCACTCCTGGCTCACTGACTTCCCCCAACCCACCAAGTTATCCTTAAAAACTCTGCTTCCCAAATGCTCGGGGAGACTTATTAGAATAATAAGAAAACTCTGGTCTCCTGCACAGCCAGCTCTGCATGAATTAATCTTTATCTATTGCAATTCCCCTGTTTGATAAATATGCTCTGTCTAGGCAGTTGTTCGGAGAAAAGCTGAGTGTTGGAGAGAAGCTGAGGCAGGTTTTGCATATCTGCTAGACTTGCTGGCTCCTTGCTTCTAGTACTCCTAGTACCTCAAGCAGTCATATGTTTCTCATTCACTTGATACAATGTTTCCTTTCAACCCCCACATCCTCACCACCTGTTTCTTTGTTGGATTACCAATAAATAGTGTGGGCTACCAGCGCTTGGGGCCTTGCAGCCTCCGCAATTGCAATGGCCTCCGGTCCCACTTCTCTCTCCCAAACTTTTTCTCAATCCTTTGACTCCTCCGACGTTGTCGCCCCCACAACCTGGTGTTGGGTCTGATTACCCCAACATTCCTGGCTGCCCAACATGGGGCGACAAAGACCCTGGTGAAGGAACACTAGAGCATGTGAAAGCAGAGGACACATCGTCAAAGGACACCTGAGGACGTCTGAAAGAAGCTTAGCGGGAAAGCTGAACACTCGGAAGAACCAGGGTAACAATGGGACAAAGTGAAAGACGTTCTGCTTACTTAAATTTCTTAAGGCATTTGTTACGAAGAAGGGGAGTGAAAGTACTCAGAATTTGTTATCACTCTTAAGTGCAGTAAAGCAATTTTGCCCATGGTTTCCAGAACAAGGGACTATGGAGTTGGATGAATGGGAGTAAATTGGAAGAGGTTTTAAAAAGGCATATAAAAGGCTGGGCGTGGTGGCTCACGCCTGTAATCCCAGCACTTTGGGAGGTTAAGGCGGGTGGATCACAAGGTCAGGAGATTGAGACCCTCCTGGCTAACACGGTGAAACCCTGTCTCTACTAAAAACTACAAAAAATTAGCCAGGCGTGGTGGCAGGCGCCTGTAGTCCCAGCTACTAGGGAGCCTGAGGCAAGAGAATGGCATGAACCAAGGAGGCAGAGCTTGCAGTGAGCCAGTGAGCCAAGATCACGCCACTGCACTCCAGCCTGGGCAACGGAGTGACACTCTGTCTCAAAAAAAGCAAAAACAAAAACAAAAAGGCGTATAAAGAGGGAGCAGAAATTCCAGTTTCCATTTGGTCAGCGTGGGGGCTAATAAAGACAGCTCTTGAGCCATTTCAAACAGACGATGAGGCAGATTCAGATGAGGAAGAGGAGGATGAGTGTAAAAAACTAACTTCAGATGCTGGGTGTGAGGAACAGCTGTCGGAGATTAAAGAAAAGAAAGGAAAACTAAAGTATGTTTTACTAGCCCGTTGGCTCCACCTGCTGAATTAAGTGAATGGCCACCTCCTCTCTCACCCCTTAATGGGCGAGAAAATAAATTAGCTGAAAAACTTACTACTGCTCCTGTAGTTGCAACATTAAAACCTGGAGCAATTGGTGGTGCTATACAAAATTCTATTCAAAAAGCTAGAGCCAAGGGACACCTTGAAGCATGGCAATTTCCCATTACTATAATCCAGCAAGGAGGACAGAATATAACTAATTGGGCCGCTTTTCCTTTTAAGTTACTGAAGGAATTTAAGCAAGCCAGTAATATGGACCGAACCCTCCTTTTGTGTAAACTGTATTTAAAAATATGGCTCTTGATAATAGATTAATACCGTATGATTGGGATACCTTGACAAAATCTGTTCTCACTCTCAGTACTCGCAGTTTAAAACCTGGTGGGTTGGCTGGGCGCGGTGGCTCAAGCCTGTAATCCCAGCACTGTGGGAGGCCGAGACGGGTGGATCACGAGGTCAGGAAATCGAGACCATCCTGGCTAATACGGTGAAACCCCGTCTCTACTAAAAAAAAAAAAAAAAAAAAAAAAAAAAAAAAAAGCGGGCGCGGTGGCTCAAGCCTGTAATCCCAGCACTTTGGGAGGCCGAGACGGTCGGATCACGAGGTCAGGAGATCGAGACCATCCTGGCTAATACGGTGAAACCCTGTCTCTACTTAAAAATACAAAAAACTAGCCGGGCAACGAGGCGGGCGCCTGTAGTCCCAGCTACTCGGGAGGCTGAGGCAGGAGAATGGCATAAACCCGGGAGGCGGAGCTTGCAGTGAGCTGAGATCCGGCCACTGCACTCCAGCCTGGCAGAGCAAGACTCCGTCTCAAAAAAAAAAAAAAAAAAAAAAAGCCGGGCGAGGTGGCGGGCACCTGTAGTCCCAGCTACTCGGGAGGCTGAGGCAGGAGAATAGCGTAAACCCGAGAGGCGGAGCTTGCAGTGAGCTGAGATCTGGCCACTGCACTCCAGCCTGGGCGACAGAGCGAGACTCCATCTCAAAAAAAAAAAAAAAAACAAAAACCTGGTGGGTTGATGAAGCTCCAAACTCAGGCAATGGAAGACATACAAGCACAGCCACCTGTGCCTGTTTCCTTTGAACAGTTAAGGGGAGTTGGCCCTAATTGGGGTTGATTAGAGAATCAAGCAGTAATGGAGGATGTTGCCATTGTTCAGCTGTGCTTTGTGTGCTTATGGGCATGGGAAAGGATAAATGTTACAAAGGAAAAATATTCTTCTTTCAGTTCTGTCTGATAAGGACCTAAAGAACCATATATTGATTTTATTGCTTGGCTCCAAGGGGCTGTGTATAAAGCCATAACTGATAAAATGGCTCAGGATGTTGTAATACAGCTTCTTGCATATGATGATGCTAATGCAGAGTGTCAAGCTGCTATTAGACCCCTGAGAGGGAAGGCTCATTTAGCTGTATATATTAAGGCTTGTGATGGCATTGGAGGTAACTTACATAAGGCTACTCTTTTTTTTTTTTTTTTTTTTTTTTGAGACAGTCTCGCTCTGTCACCCAGGCTGGAGTGCAGTGGCCGGATCTCAGCTCACTGCAAGCTCCGCCTCCTAGGTTCACGCCATTCTCCTGCCTCAGCCTCCCAGGTAGCTGGGACTACAGGCGCCGCCACCTCACCCGGCTAGTTTTTTGTAGTTTTTAGTAGAGACGGGGTTTCACCGTGTTAGCCAGGATGGTCTCGATCTCCTGACCTCGCGATCCGCCCGTCTCGGCCTCCCAAAGTGCTAGGATTACAGGCTTGAGCCACCGCGCCCGGCCACATAAGGCTACTCTTTTAGCTCAGGCTATGGCTGGATTAAGAGTAGGAAGGAGTATGCCGGGTTTCTCAGGCTCTTGCTTTAATTGTGGGCAATTTGGACACACAAGAAAGGAATGTAGAAAAGGAAATCAAAAGGCAAAAACTACTGCCATCAAACGACAGAAAAGTCCTGGTGTATGTCCCCGGTGTAAGAAAGGCAATCACACAAATCAGTGTCATTCTAAATTTAGCAAAGATGGACAACCTCTTTCAGAAAACAAGAAGAGGGGCCTGCCTCGAGCCCCTCAACAAACCGAGGCATACCTGGCACGGCCAGTGCCCTTACATATGTACAATTGTCCCCGCCTCAGCAGGCAGTGCTGCTGTAGACCTCTACGGCACAATTGCCATCTCCTTACTTCCTGGGGAACCACCAAAGAAGGTCCCCATGGGAGTTAGGGGTCCCTTACCCTCAGGAACCGTCACTCTATTACTTGGAAGATCTAGTCTAAATTTAAAAAGTGTTACTGTACATACAGGAACAATTGACTCTGATTATATCAGAGAAATTAAATTAGTTATTAGTTCCTCAACTCCGTGGTCTGCCTCCCCAGGAGAAAGAATTGCTCAGTCGTTGCTGTTACCTTACATAAAGCTAGAAAGCAGCTCAGTGAAAAGAACAGGAGGCTTTGGTAATACTAATCCAGCAGGAAAGGCTGTGTATTAGGTTAATCAAGTGTCTGACAAAAGACCTATTTGCACTAGTAACTATTCAGGGAAAAGATTTTGAAGGACTAGTAGATACTGGAGCTAATGTCTCTATTATTGCTATAAATCAATGGCCCCTGCACTGGCCTAAGCAAAGGCATCCATTGGTATTGTTGGAGTAGGCGTTGCCTCAGAAGTTTTTCAAAGTTCTTTTTTTTTTAACCATGTCAAGGGCCGTATGGTCAGGCAGGGACAATCCAGCCTATCATTACATCTGTTCCTGTCAACGTATGGGGTAGAGACTTACTGCAACAATGGGATGCTGAAATAATCTATTCCTATGGATCAATATAGTAATAATAGTAGACAAATGATGAAAAATATGGGATATTGCCCGGGAAAAGGACTAGAAAAAGAGAAATTGCCAATCAGAACCTTTAGAATTAGAAGAGCAAATATGTCAGACCGGATTGGGGTGTCATTTTTTTTTTTTTTTTTTTTTTTTTGAGACGGAGTCTGGCTGTGTCTCCCAGGCTGGAGTGCAGTGGCCGGATCTCAGCTCACTGCAAGCTCCGCCTCCCGGATTTACACCATTCTCCTGCCTCAGCCTCCGGAGTAGCTGGGACTACAGGCGCCCACCACCTCGCCCGGCCAGTTTTTTGTATTTTTAGTAGAGACGGGGTTTCACCGTGTTAGCCAGGATGGTCTCGATCTCCTGACCTCGTGATCCGCCCGTCTCGGCCTCCCAAAGTGCTGGGATTACAGGCTTGAGCCACCGTGCCCGGCAGGGGTGTCATTTTTAGGAGTGGCCATTGTTGAGCCTCCGGCTCCCATTCCTCTTGTTTGGCTAACTGCCAAACTGGTTTGGGTGGCGCAATAGCCACTGAAACAGGAAAACCTGGAGGCTTTAAAAGAACTAGTGCAGGAACAATTGCAAAAGAGACATGTAGAGTCTACTTTCTCCCCTTGGAATTCTCCGGTATTTGTCATTAAGAAAAAATCCAGTAAATGGAGAATGTTAACAGATTTAAGGGCCATTAATGCTGTGATTCAACCTATGGGCATGCTACAACCGGGGCTGCCCTCCCCAACAATGATCCCAAAATACTGGATTGAATGTGCCTTAATTTGAAAGGTGACTGATGAACACCTTAATTTTTTATTTCATTCTTTACAGCAAGCAATACAACAAAGGCATTCACCTTTCTATATCACTCATATGGGAGCACATACTAATCTCTTGAACCCTTTAAACTTAATCAAAGGGCGGATGCCTTGGTGTCTGTAGCCTTTGCTGATGCACAAACATTTCATTCTTTAACCCATCTTAATGCCGCGGGCCTTAGAAAAAGATATGGTCTATCGTGGAAACAAGCTAAAGAAATTGTGCAACCCAGTTCTGCCTGCCAAGTCAGATGTACCATCTGCCACATCAAGGACCAGGAGTTAACCCTAGAGGTTTATCTCCAAATTCCATCTGGCAGATGGGTGTAACACATATTCCTGCTTTTGGAAACTGTCCTTTGTTCATGTTTCGGTAGATACCTATTCACATTTTATCTGGGCCACATGTCAAACAGGGGAAGCTACAGCTCATGTTAAAAGACATCTTTTATCTTGCTTTTCAGTTATGGGAATCCCAGAAGAAATCAAAACTGATAACAGCCCAGGATACTGTAGTAAAGCCATGGCTACATTTTTTCAACAATGGAATATTACCCATACTATGGGTATTCTATATAACTCACAAGGACAAGCAATAGTGGATAGAGTTAACTGTACTTTAAAAAATTCAAATACAAGGCTGGGCATGGTGGCTCACACCTGTAATCCCAGCACTTGGGGAGGCGAGGCGGGCAGATCATGAGGTCAGGAGATTGAGATCATCTGGCTCAATGATCCATTAGCTCATGGCTAACACGGTGAAACCCCGTCTCTACTAAAAATACAAAAAAATTAGCCGGGCGTGGTGGTGGGCACCTGTCGTCTCAGCTACTCAGGAGGCTGAGGCAGGATAATGGCGTGAACCTGGGAAGCGGAGGTTGCAGTGAGCTGAGATCATGCCTGGGTGACAGAACAAGACTCCCTCTCAAACAACAACAACAAAACCACAAAACTCAAATACAGAAGCAAAAGGGAGGGGACTAGGAATATAAGACATCACATATGCAATTGCATTTAGCTTTATTAACATTAAATTTTTTTTTTTTTTTTTTTTTTTTTTTTTTTTTTTTTGAGACGGAGTCTCGCTCTGTCACCCGGGCTGGAGTGCAGTGGCCAGATCTCAGCTCACTGCAAGCTCCGCCTCCCGGGTTCCCGCCATTCTCCTGCCTCAGCCTCCCGAGTAGCTGGGACTACAGGCGCCCGCCACCTCGCCCGGCTAGTTTTTTTTTTTTTTTTTTTTTTTTGTAGAGACGGGGTTTCACCATGTTAGCCAGGATGGTCTCGATCTCCTGACCTCGTGATCCGCCCGTCTCGGCCTCCCAAAGTGCTGGGATTACAGGCTTGAGCCACCACGCCCGGCCAACATTAAATTTTTTAAATTTACAAAAAGATCAACCCATGACTGCAGCTGAACAACACCTGACAGGACAAAAGGAAAATAAAGAGGCTGGACAAGATATATGGTGGAGGGATGCACATACAAAGAGCTGGGAAAAAGGAAAGATAATTTTATGGGGAAGAGAATTTGCTTGTGTCGTTCCAGGTGACAATCAGGTGCCTGTGTGGGTGCCCACCCAACATCTGAAGATCTGTCATGAACCATAGCATCTAGTGGACCCACTGTACAGTGCAAATTGAAGGTTTAAGGATTGCTTTTAAGCCTCGATTTGCTTTCTCTGTGCCTTGTTAGAAGGGGCCTGCTTCTCCTTATCAACGGTAAGTTTTGCCCTGCAGTAATTAACCAAAGAGGCAGAAACTGAGTTACAAATGCTTCAGCAATGGTATGCCTCCCAGCTACAGCCACAAAAGGTTTTGCTTCTGTTTCAGTAGATTTACTAACGTGGGGGTGAGGGTATGCTTGTGTTTTTTGCAGGAGATGAACAAACTGTAGGTGCCCTCAAGATGTGTGCAACCATGGAACAGGAGACTGGAAGGACCCATGGATCCCAACCATGGACCGGGTTCCCCTCGTACGAACCAAGCTGAGAAACTGCTGGAGTGCCAGGGTTTTACCTATAGATACTTAATTGACCAATGCTTTCTGACGGAACGCCTCTCTACCCTGAATACAAGAGACCCTAATAGGTAGGCAGGGGTATCATCGCCTCTGTTCAGCATGAAGAAGTTACAGAAGATGGACCTTCATCCTTCTGCAACCCCTAGGATTAAGGGTCCTCTTGTAAAAGGGGAAGGGGAGATAAATAGGAAGCATTCAAACTAGAGCAACTCCATTTTGAATAAGGGCTAAGAAAAATGAAGCTGGATCACCAACTGGCAATTAAGGGCTGCACAGCCTGCAATTGCCTTGCTCAATTAATTTTAAAAAGGCCACCTTATACTAGTAATAATGATAGCTGTGGCAGTTTTTACAAAAAAGAGAAGGGGGGGCATGTTGAGAGAGAAGCTGAGGCAGAGCTTGTATGTCTGCCAGACTGCTGGTTCCTTGCTTCTAGCACTGCCATTATCTCAAGCAGCTATATGTTTCTCATTCACTTGATACACTGTTTCCTTTCAACCCCCACATCCTTACCACCTGTGTCTTTGAGCGCCAACAACTAACCTGGGCTCCCATAGCTTGGGGCCTTCGCAGCCTCCACTCTTGCTATGGCCCTGTGGTCCCGCTTCTCCCTCTCAGACTATTTTTTTATCATTCCTTTGACTCTGTCGGACTTCTTCGCCCCCACGACCTAGTGTTGCGTCTGATCACCCCAACAGCAGTGGGCAAGGTGAACCCATTGGGCAATTACAGCATCTCCTGGGAAAGATAGATCCTGTAAACATAATTTTAATACAACATGTTAATTGAAAAGGTAAAGATAAGCAAGCAACAGGTTTCATGGAATGGCAGAGGAAGTTGCATTAGCAAAACTTGCGGAGGAGGTCTGGGGAAAAGTTTCTTGGAGGTTGTAATAGCGAACTGAGTCTTGAAGAACAAGGCATTTTGCACAATGGATGCTGTGCTCTCCTAAGTCAGGGAAAACAAACCTTGTAAACAATTTGAAGAGATTTATTCTGAACCAAGTATGAGTGACCAAGGCCCAAGGCAAAATCTCAAGAGGTCCTGAGAACATGTGCCCAAGGTAGTTGGGTTACAGGTTGGTTTTACACGTTTTAGGGAGACATAGGCATCAATCTATACATGTAAGGTATGCATTGGTTTGGTTCAGAAAGATGGGATAGGTGGATACAAAGATTTTCCAATGGGCATTTGTTTGAAAGAGTTATTATCTAAAGCCTAGGAATCCACAGAAAGGAGTGTCTGGGTTAAGATAAGGGGTTGTGGAATCCAAGGTTCTTATTGTGTAGAATAGATGGTAAATGTTTCTTATCAAGCCTTAAAAGGTGCCAGACTAGTTAATGTCTCTGGATCAGGAAAAGACCTGGAAAGGGAAGGTGATTCTCTACAGAATGTAGATTTCTCCACTAGAATGTAGATTTCCCCACCTGGGCCATTTAAAAATATGCCATAAGAATATATTTGGGGGTAAAATACTATGGATTTCTTTCTGGGTGGGCTCTCGGTCATGTGCAGCTATACTAGAGTCACGCTGGAATTTGGTATCTTATTGCTACAAAGAGTGGGCTTTGCCAGTCTTAAGATCTGTATTTTAATGCTTTTATTTTTAAAGACAGAGTCTTGCTCTGTTGCCCAGGCTGGAGTGCAGTGGCGCGATCTCAGCTCACTGCAACCTCTGCCTCCCGGGTTCAAGTGATTCTCCTGCCTCAGCCTCCTGAGTAGCTGGGATTACAGGGGCCTGCCACCATGCCTGACTATTTTTTGTATTTTTCGTAGAGACGGGGTTTCACCATGTTGATCAGGCTGTTCTTGACCTCCTGACCTCGTAATCCACCTCCTCCCAAAGTGCTAGGATTACAGGCATGAGCCACCGCGTCCGACTTTTTCTTTTTTTTTTCTTTGTTTTGAGAGGAGGTCTTGCATTGTTGCCCAGGCTGGTCTTGAACTCCTGGGCTCAAGCGATCCTCCCAAAGTGCTGGGATTACAGGCGTGAGCGCAGCACCATGCGTAAAATCTCCATTTTAATGTTAATGCTGGTCAGTTGTGCCTGAATTCCAAAAGGAGAAGGGTATAATGAGGCGTGTCTGATCCCCTCTTCCCATGATGGCCTGAACTAGTTTTTCAGGCTTACTTTAGAATGGGGGTGGGGGTCTCCATTCAGTTGGTTGGGGGCCTCAGAATTTCATTTTGGTTCACACAAAACTAATTCTTTCTCAGTGGAGGTCCCAACATACTGGTCTCTGCATCTAGCCCTCACTGATGCCAGGACTCAAAGTAGGAGCAAAGGAAGAGAACCAGCAAGGTGGGTTCAACAGTCTAGGGAACCTGGTGCATCCCCCTCCACTAGCCCTGGGACTAGACTTTTGTTTTTTTTTAATGGAGTCTCGCTCTGTCACCCAGGCTGGAGTGCAGTGGCACGATCTCGGCTCACTGCAACCTCTGCCTACTGGATTCAAGCGATTCCCCCGCCTCCACCTCCCGAGTAGCTGGGACTACAGGTGCGTGCCACAACGCCCAGCTATTTTTTTGTATTTTTAGTAGAAACGGGGTTTCACCCTGTTAGCCAGGATGGTCTCTATCTCCTGACCGCGTGATCCGCCCGCCTTGGCCTTGTTTTTTTTTTTTTTTAAAGGTGGCGGAGGGATTGATGAAAGCTTTTTTTTTTTTTTTTTTTTTTTAAAGTTGGAGTCACCCAGGCTGGAGTGTGGTGGCACGATCTCAGCTCACTGCAACCTCCGCCTCCCAGTTTCACTCCTGCCTCAGTCTCCTGAGTAGCTGGGATTACAGGCGCCCGCCACCATGCCCGGCTAATTTTTGTACTTTACTTAGTAGAGACGGGGCCAGGCTGGTCTTGAACTCCTGACCTCGTGATCCGCCCACCTCCGCCTCCCAAAGTGCTGGGACTACAGGCGTGAACCCCCGCACCTGATGCTTTAAGCGTTCTTTTTGGCAGTGTAGTACTCTTCTAGCCTTGTGGACATGTCCTAATCTGCTGTGCTTTCTGGAGAGAAGGGTGGCATCTATGGAGATGAGATACCTATTCCCACCTGTTATGAATCTTTCTCATTTCTCACTTGCCATCATAATTTCTGGGGAGCCCTCTTCTGAGGTAAGTAATGAGATCAATTTCTTTTTTTTTTTTTTTTTGAGGTGGAGTCTCGCTCTGTCGCCCGGACTGGAGTGCAGTGGCTAGATCTCAGCTCACTGCAAGCTCCGCCTCCCGGGTTTACGCCATTCTCCTGCCTCAGCCTCCCGAGTAGCTGGGACTACAGGCGTCCGCCACCTCGCCCAGCTAGTTTTTGTATTTTTAGTAGAGACGGGGTTTCACCGTGTTAGCCAGGATGGTCTCGATCTCTTGACCTCGTGATCCGCCCGTCTCGGCCTCCCAAAGTGCTGGGATTACAGGCTTGAGCCACCGCGCCCGGCCGATCAATTTCTTTCAAACAAGATTTCCGTCTTTCTCGCCAGGGAGGAACCAGGTAAATGGAAAACCTGCGCCATCTTCTGGCTAAGATCTGAGTAGCTTTCTGAAGAGCCATTGTTCTTTAGTGTTACAGGTTTTCCTCTGCTTTTCTAGCTGCTAAATTGAAGGTTCTTCAAAGAACTTTAGGGTATGTATGTATACTTGTGTGTGTTCAATGACGAATCAGGGAAGAAACTAGGTTGAAATACTCTGATTTGTACATGTATACCTGCAGCGATCCAGGGTTCTGATGTAAACTGTTCATGGGCCACACTCTGTGAAACCGTAAAAATGATGCAGCGAAGGCCAAACCTTCATTTCATTGAAGGGAAAATCTGACCACAAAACTCTCCAGATTAAAATAGCTCAGTTGTCCAGAGGGGGTGGCTTATACCCGTAATCCCAGCACTTTGAGAGCCCAAGGCAGGAGGATCACTTGAGGCCAATAGTTTGAGACCAGCCTGGGTAACATAGTGAGACCCCCATCTGTACAATAAATAAAAAATTAGTTGGGCATAGTGCCATGCTTGTAGTCCCAGCTACTCGGGACACTGAAATGGGAGGACGACTTGAGCTCAGGAGGTCAAAGCTGCAGTGAGGTGTGATCGTACCACTACACTATGGCCTAGGCGACAAAGTGAGACCCTGTTTCAAAAAAAAAGACATGAGATGAGGGCTGGGTGCAGTGGCTCATGCCTGTAATCCCAGCACTTTGGGATTTCTTTTTTTTTTTTTTTTTTTTTGAGACCGAGTCTCGCTCTGTCGCCCAGGCTGGAGTGCAGTGGCCGGATCTCAGCTCACTGCAAGCTCTGCCCCCCGGGTTTACGCCATTCTCCTGCCTCAGCCTCCCGAGTAGCTGGGACTACAGGCGCCCGCCACCTCACCCGGCTAGGTTTTGTATTTTTTAGTAGAGACAGGGTTTCACCGTATTAGCCAGGATGGTCTCGATCTCCTGACCTCGTGATCCGCCCGTCTCCGTCTCGGCCTCCCAAAGTGCTGGGATTACAGGCTTGAGCCACCGCGCCCGGCCGCCACTGTTCCTAACCAGTAAGTGTTTTTTTTTAATTTTTTTTTTTAGACGGAGTCTTGCTCTGTCGCAGAGGCTGGAGTGCAATTGCATGATCTCAGCTCACTGCAACCTCTGCCTCCCAGGTTCAAGCGATTCTTCTGCTTCAGCCTCCTGAGTAGATGGGATTACAGGCGTGTGCCACCACGCCTGGCTAACTTTTATATTTTTAATAGAGATGGTGTTTCACCATGTTGGCCAGGCTGGTCTCGAACTCCTAACCTCAGGTGATCCACCTGCCTAGGCCTCCCAAAGTGCTGGGATTACAGGTGTGAGCCACCACACCTGACTTTTTTTTTTTAAACAAATCAATTTTTTTTCTCTTTTTGTGAGTTGGAGTTTTGCTGTTGTTGCCCAGGCTGGAGTACAATGGCACGATCTCACTGCAACCTCTGCCTCCCAGGTTCAAGTGATTCTTCTGCCTCAGCCTCCTGAGTAGATGGGATTACAGGTATGCACCACCACACCTGGCTAAGTTTTGTATTTTTAATAGACACGGGGTTTCACCATGTTGACCAGGCTGGTCTCGAACTCCTAAGTTCAGGTGATCCACCTGCCTAGGCCTCCCAAAGTGCTGGGATTACAGGTGTGAGCCACCACACCTGACTTTTTTTTTAACAAAACAATTTTTTTTTTTGAGATGGAGTTTTGCTCTTGTTGCCCAGGCTGGAGTGCAATGGCACGATCTCGGCTCACCGCAACCTCTGCCTCCTGATTTGAAGTGATTCTCCTGCCTGCCTCAGCCTCCTGAGTAGCTGGGATTACAGGCATGTACCACCACACCTGGCTAATTTTGTATTTTTAGTAGAGGCAGGTTTCTCCATGTTGGTTAGGCTGGTCTTGAACTCCCGACCTTAAGTAATCTGCCTGCCTTGGCCTCCCAAGGTGCTGGGATTACAGGCGTGAGCCACCACGCCTGGCCAACAAATCAATTTTAATGTCCGTTAGGGCTGGGCGTGGTGGCCTATGCCTGTAATCCCAGCACTTTAGGAAGCCGAGGTGGGTGGATCACCTGAGGTCAGGAGTTTGAGACCAGCCTGACCAACATGGTGAAACCCCCATCTCTACTAAAAATACAAAAAAATTTAGCTGGGCATAGTGGTGGTTGCCTGTAATCCTAGCTACTCAAGAGGCTCAAGCAGGAAAATCATTTGAAAGCAGAAGTGGAGGTTACACTGAGCTGAGATCGCACCATCACACTCCAGCCTGGGCAACAAGAGGGAAAATCCATCTCAAAGAAAACAAAAACACTAAATCTGCTAGCGTTTTCTTTTCCTTTTCCTTTTTTTTTTTTTTTTTGAGAAGGAGTCTCGCTCTGTCGCCCAGGCTGGAGTGCAGTGGCTCAATCTCGGCTCACTGCAAGCTCTGCCTCCCAGGTTTATGCCACTCTCCTGCCTCAGCCTCCCCCGAGTAGCTGGGACTACAGGCACCTGCCACCACACCCGGCTAATTTTTTCTATTTTTTAGTAGAGATGGGATTTCACCATGTTAGCCAGAATGGTCTTGATCTCCTGACCTAGTCATCTGCCTGCCTCGGCCTCCCAAAGTGCTGGGATTACAGGCGTGAGCCAACGTGCCGGGCCTCTGCTAGTGTTTTCTAAGTGTATCTTATAATAGTAATCTTACTTAAAGTTCTCAAAATAATAAGTTCTAGCAACAAGACTCCTTCAGAGTGCAGACCTTGGAAAGAATCAGGATAAGGGCCGAGTTGGGGGCACCCGAGGACTGAAATCCATGGCCAAGCCCTGAAACCCTCACATCTGTATCTTGTTGCTCAACGTCCAGGTCAGGCCAATGGATCTAACTGGCCAATGGAAAAGCTGGGATTGGAAGGCAATGGAACCTGGTCAGTCAGAGACAAAGCACCAACAGGTATGAGGATCATGTCCACCTTCCTGTAGTCGGTTAACAACATTGCTGGGGTTGAAACTGACCTGAGGCTCTGGCCACACTGGAGGTCAGGAAAGCTTGTACTACAGCCAGGCCTTTTCTGCCTTCCCTCCCCTCCTGTCTGATTCCTACTGAGGACTCAGCTAAATGGACATGTTTTTTTTCCCTGTTAGCCTGGATGGTTCCAGAGACAATCAGCTGCAATGCCACAGTGGAAAGCTGGAAAGAAGAGAGTGAGTTTGGTTGGATGTGGCCCAAGCCTGGACTGACCTGACTTCATTTCTGGCCTATGAAGATGATTAAACAGCGACTGAGGGTCTAAAGACCAATACATTCCAGGTAGCTCTATAGTCTGGAATTCTCACTCGGCATTCCCTCTCTCAGTCTCATCTCTTCCAGAAGAGTTAGTTGGTTATCTGAATACTGGGCTGGGTGCAGTGACTCATACCTGTAATCCCAGCACTTTGGGAGGCTGAAGCAGGCGGATCACCTGAGGTCAGGAGTTCGAGACCAGCCTGACCTACATGGAGCAACCCTATCTCTATTAAAATTACAAAATTAGCCGGGTATGTTGGTGCGTGCCTGTAATCCCAGCTACTCGGGAGGCTGAGGCAGGAGAATCGCTTGAACCCAGGAGGTGGAGGTTGCAGTGAGCAGAGATCGTACCATTGCACTCCAGCCTGGGCAACAAGAGCAAAACACTCTGTCTCAAAAAAAAAAAAAAAAAAAAAAGTCTGAATGTTGTTGTAGTTGCCTGGAAACTTCCTATAACTCCTTGAGGAGCTTTAAAAAAAATGCCAGTTCTTAGATTTCTCCCTTCCTCCCCCTACTCTGGGGTGTAGCTTGGGCATTGAGCCTTTAAAATATCCCCAGGTGATTTGAATGAATAGCCCAGCTTAAGAACCACTGTCCTAAAAAGAGCACCAAGTTTATGCTTTTTTTTTTTTTTTGAGACCGAGTCTCACTCTGTCATCCAGGCTGGAGTGCAGTGGTGCGATCTCAGCTCACTGGAACCTCTGCCTCCCAGGTTCAAGTGATTCTCCTGCCTCAGTCTCCCAAATAGCTGGGATTTACAGGCGCCACCACGCCCGCCTAATCTTTGTATTTTTAGTACAGTCAAGAGTTCACCATGTTGGCCTGGCGGGTCTCAAACTCCTGACCTCAGGTGATCCACCCGCCTCGGCCCCAAAGTGCTGGGATTACAGGTGTGAACCACTGCACCCTGCCAGGTTTGTGCTTTTTGGACAGGTGGGGCTGTGTGTTGAACCTGTCTGCTAACAAGTGTTCATACACCTGGGTGTGGTGGCTCATACCTGTAATCCCAGCACTTTGGGAGGTTGAGATGGGAGGATCGCTTGAGGCCAGGAGTTTGAGACCAGCCTGAGCAACATAGTATGACCTCGTCTCTACAAAGAATTTTAAAAAGCCCAGTGTGGTGGTGTGCATCTGTAGTCCTAGCTACTCAGGAGGCTGAGGCAGGAGTGTTACTTGAGCCAAGGAGGTCGAGGGTGCAATGGATCCTAGTCTCACCAATGCACCCTAGCCTGGGTGGCAGAGTGAAACCCTGTTTTAATTTAAAAAAAAACCAAAAGCCAAAAAAAAAAAAAAACCAGGGCCGTGCATGGTGGCTCAAATCCCAGCACTTTGGGAGGCTGAGGTGGGTGGATCACGATGTCAGGAGATTGAGACCATCCTGGCTAACACGGTGAAACTCCGTCTCTACTGAAAAATAGAAAAAATTAGCTGGGTGTGGTGGCGGGCACCTGTAGTCCCAGCTACTAGGGAGGCTGAGGCAGGAGAATGGCTTGAACCCGGGAGGCGGAGCTTGCAGTGCGAGGCTCCGTCTCAAAAAAAAAAAAAATTAGGTGGGTGTGGTGGCATGCACTTGTAGTCCCAGCTACTCAGGAGGCTGAGGTGGGAGGATCACCTAAGCCTGGGAGGTCAAGGCTGTGGTGAGCCATGATCACGCCACTGCACTGCAGCCCAAGCAATAGAGTGAGACCCTGTCTCAAGAAAAAAAAAAGTTCATACAGGTGCAGACTCAGTCTGAGACTTGTTCTAACAGGTAAAATACCTCCAGTGGCAAGGCAGCAAGGGAGGAGGCTGGTGTTTCTTTCTGCCTCTAGCCACTGGAGGCAGAAAAGAACTCAGCAATTGTGAATGACCACAGACTGGAAAAAAGGGGAGTGTTCGGGCTTTCAAAGTTTAGTGTTTAGTATCACCAGAAGAGCTTGTTAAAGCTTAGATTTCTTGGCCCTACCCCAGAGATTCTGATGCAGTTGGTCTAGGCTAGAGCATACATTTGCACCTCTCCTAGGTGGTGCTGATGATGGTGGTCTGCAGTCACATCTTGAGCAGCAGTGCTGTCTATGCCAATGATAGTGTGTGCAAAGGCCTAAGGGTGGAGAGTCCGGCTTATCCTGGGATAAGCCAGGGTTAACCAGAGTTAATATGACTGCTGGAGGTTAAGATGGAAGATTTTATGAAGAGCTTGACATCCATGCTGAGTTGGACTTGACCCTGAGTCCACTGAGAAGCCACCTACTTAGGTGTACAAATACTTAGGGTCCTTGGGTGGTGGCGTGGCAGAGGCAAGATCTCAAGCCATCCGCTCCTGAGGGTTCTGGGATGGTAGAGGTGGTGATGGTGACTGCACCACAGCAGTGAACACCAGAGGGGTTGAGGGGCTGGAAAGGTGTTGAGAACAAGGACAGTGGACACTTCTGCACTTTCCTTAAGGCAAGGCCATCCTTCGAGGGGTCCGTTCAAGGTCTCATGATGTCTGATGCTTGATTTGTGAATTTGGAGGGTGTTTTTGGATGAGATCAACATTTCTTTCTTTTTTTGTTTGTTTGTTGTTGAGATAGGGTCTCGATCTTTCTCCCAGGCTGGAGTACAGTGGCGCCATCTCAGATCACTGCAGCCTTTGCCTCCTGGGCTCAAGTGATCCTCCCACCCTCAGCCTCTGGAGTAGCTGGGACTTCGGGCACGCGCCACCACGCCCAGCTGTGTGAAACATTCTTCCCAGAAGATCATCTTCTGGGTCTTGAGCCTGCTGGCCCACAGTGCAGATTTTGGACTTGCCCACCTCCATAACTGCAAAAGCCAATTCCTTATGATAAATCTTTCTAAATACATACACGTCTTCTCGGTTCAGTTTCTCTGGAGAACGCTGACTAATACGATGTTGGACAGGAAGTTTCTGCTCTCAATCTTTAAGAACAGGTGAATCCTATTCTTCATGGCATGGGGGCCACTGGAGTATATTTCTTTTCTTTTTGGGGGCAGTGGGGGAGGAGGATCATGTTCTCACTCTGTTGCCCAGGCTTGAGTGCAGTGTGTGATCATAGCTTACTGCAGCCTCGACTTCCAGGCTCAAGCGATCCTTTCACTTCAGCCTCCGAAGTAGGTGGGGCTGCTGGTGCATGCCACGGTGCCAGGTTGATTTTTTAATTCATTTATTATTTTTGAGATGGGGGCCTTACTCTGTCACCCAAGCTGTAGTACATGATCATGGCTCACTGCAGCCTCAATATCCCTGGGCTGAGGTGATTCTACCACCTTAGCCTCCGGAGTAGCTGGGACTACAGGTGTGTGCCACCACACCCGACTAATTTTTGTGTTTTTTGTAGAGGCGGGGTCTTGCCATGTTGCCCAAGCTGGTCTCAAACTCCTGCGCTCAAGCAATCCACCCACCTCAGTCTCCCAAAGTATTGGGATTACAGGTGTAAGTTACTGAGCCCAGCCTCATTTACTTTTTGTAGAGACCAGGTCTCCCTGTGTTGCCCTAGCTGGTATTGAACTCCTGGGTTCAAGTGATCCTCCACTTTAGCCTCCCTGGAGTGTTTTCAGACAGCTATCCTGAAGTTCCCAGGAGAGTAACACATGGCTCTGGGGTTGAGAGGAGTTGAATGACGGGTTCCCTTTAAGACATTACCGTTTCTTCTGTTCTCCTGGGAGAGTAATGCTGGGGACATGCCCAGTAAAGCCATTAGGCAGGAGGAGCCATTGAAACACCGCATCTGTAATCACCTGTGTCTATCTAGAGCAGAAGAATGTTTAAACCATGAGGGAGGATATCCAGAGTGCCTGGCCTTGGAAATTCTTCCCAGGATGCGGAGACGTAAGGTGAGTGGATAGACTAGGTCTTCTTTGTCTACATCCAAAAGATGTGTCCTTTTTTCATTTGTTTGTTTTCTTCTACTCTTTATTTTAATCTTTTTAAAATCTTGTGCTTGTGTTGTGGCACCAAATCTTGTGCTTGTGTTTAGGGAGAACTGAAATAAACTTACACATTCAGGCTGTGCACACAGATGTTTATAGTGGTTTATTCCTAATTGCCAAAGCTTGAAAGCAACCAAAATGTTCTTTAGTAGGTAAATGGATAAACTGTGGTACATCCAAACACTGGAATATAACTCAGTGCTAAAAAGAAATGAGCTATCAAGCCATGAAAAGACATGGAAGAGGGGCCGGGTGCAGTGGCTCACGCCTGTAATCCCAGCGCTTTGGGAGGCCGAGGCAGGTGGATCACCTGAGGCGGGGAGTTCATGACCAGCCTGGCCAACATGGCAAAACTCTGTCTCTACTAGAAATACAAACATTAATTGGGTGTGGTGGCACACGCCTGTAATCCCAGCTACTCAGGAGGCTAAGGTAGGAGAATTGCTTGAACCTGGGAGGCAGAGGTTGCAGTAAGCCGAGATTGCGCCACTGCACTCTAGCCTGTGAGACGGAGAGAGACTCTATCTCAAAAAAAAAAAAAAAAAAAAAAAAAACTTGGTTTTCATGGTTGGGAAGGGGGTTGGAGAAGAATAGGGAGCACACAAAGGACTTTTAGGGCAGTGGAAATATTCTATATACCTTTATGGTAGGCACGTCATACATTTGTCCAAACCCATAGGATGTACACCACCAAGATTCAACCCTCAGGTACTCTATGGAGTCTGGGTGAGAATGTAGGTTCATTCATTGTAGCAAATGTACCAGTCTGGTAGAGGATGTTGATAATGGGAGAGGCTGTGTGAGTGAGGGTGCAGGTATGTGGGAAAACTCTGCACCTTCCTCCCAATTTTGCTGTTAACTTAAAACTGCCTTTTAAAATTTTTTTCAGAGACAAGGTCTTACTTTGTGACCCAGGCTGGAGTGCAGTGGTGCAAACAAAGCTCACTGTAGCTTCAACCTACCAGGCTCAAGCAACCATCCCACCTCAGCCGACCGAGTAGCTGGGACTATAGGCACACGCCATCATGCCTGGCTAATTTTTGTATTTTTTGTAGAGATGGGATTTCACCATGTTAGCCAAGCTGGTCTCAAACTCCTGGGCCCAAGTGATCCTCCCATCTCTGCCTCCCACAAGTGTTGGATTACAGGTGTGAGCCACTGTGCCTGGCCAAAACTGTCCTTAAAAATAGTCTTAACATAGTGAGAGCCCTGTCTCTACAAAAAGTTAAAAAAAAGAAATTAGCCAGATGTGGTGTCGCACACCTGTAGTCCCAGCCAGTTGGAGAGCTGAGGTGGGAGGGTCGTTGGAGCCGGGGAGTTTGAGGCCACAGTGAGCCGTGATCGCATCACTGCACTCCAGCCTGGGTGACAGAGCGAGACCCTGACTCAGAAGAAAAGCTTTCGAGAGTATTTCGAACCAATTTAGCAGCCATGTGTGAGTACTCTACAGTAGTTTGCTAAGTTGGTGAATTCCCAGTAAGGTTTATGGAAAACTCTCAGGGCTGCAAGCTAGTGAGGGACTGGGCTAGTCACTTCCTTTCTCTGGCATGCTTCTCCCACTTGTAAAATGGGAGGAGTGCTGTAGCAGGCAGGACAAACTCCCAGTTCTGAGGTTGCCTCCATTTCAAAAAAACTGATTCTAGAAGGAAGATCAAATATATGTCTGCTCCTGTATAATTTTGCCAAGCATAGGTCCTGATACCTGACAGTAATCTCTCAGGGACTGAAGACCAAAGCAACTTTCTTGCTTACTCCTTCACATGACTGGAAAAGGATATACTGCTAAGGCAAGGCAGGGTGAGTCTTTTATACACCGTCACACACACACAAATGACTCTTCCAAATGTCAGTTTATTTTGGGATTGTGCAGAGAGTGAAATGTTTCTTTTTTTGTCTTTACTTAAATACAGAGCATCTGAAGATTGAAAGTCAAGCTGTCAAAAGCTTAACATTTGCACTAGGCTGGCATACAACTGAGACTATAACCTAAATTTAAATTTTTGTTTTAAAAAAAAGTCTCACTGTTCTGGTTGACTTTAATAGAAAAAATATAAATAAAATATAAAATTAAGAAGAAAATTGGGTGCAAAAAGTTTTAGTTGTGCCAGACAAGGTGGCGTGCACTTGTAGCCTCAATTACACAGGATGTTGAAGTGGAAGGATTGCTTGAGCCCAGGAGTTCGAGGCCAGCCTGGGCAACACAGCAAGACTGAACCTCTCTCTGTCACCTAGGCTGGAGTGCAATGGCACAATCTTGGCTCATTGCAACCTCCACCTCTCAGGTTCAAGCCATTCTGCCTTAGCCTTCTGAGTAGCTGGGACTACAGGCGTGCACCACCACACCTGGCCAATTTTTGTATTTTTAGTAGAGACAGGGTTTCGCCATGTTGGCCAGATTGGTCTTGAACTCCTGATCTCAGGTGATCCGCCTACCTTGCCTCCTGAAGTGCTGGGATTACAGGTGTGAATCACCATGCTCGGCCTATAATGCATCTATTCTAGTGCCCAGCAACATAGTTGGGCAATGAATACCTGAGACAGCTATTAATGGATTCTAGACTTTTTTTTTTTGGAAACAGAGTCTCACTCTGTCACCCAGGCTGGAGTGTAATGGCGCGATCTTGGCTCACCGCAACCTCCGCCTCTCGGTTTCAAGTGATTCTTGTGCCTCAGCCTCCTAGTAGCTGGAATTACAGGCACCCACCATCATGCCCGGCTAATATTTTTTTTTTGAGACGGAGTCTCACTCTGTCGACCAGGCTGGAGTGCAGCGGTGCTCACTCAAGCTCACTCGGCTCACTGCAAGCTCTGCCTCCTGGGTTCATGCCATTCTCCCACCTCAGCCTCCAGAGTAGCTAGGACTACAGGCACCCGCCACTATGTCTGGCTAATTTTGTTTTTGTAGTTTTAGTAGAGATGGGGTTTTGCCGTATTAGCCAGGATGGTCTCGATCTCCTGACCTCGTGATCCACCCGCCTCAGCCTCCCAACGTGCTGGGATTACAGGCATGAGCCACCGCGCCCGGCCTAATTTTTGTATTTTTAGTAGAGACAGGGTTTTGCCATGTTGGCCAGGCTGGCCTTGAACTCCTGACCTCAGGTGATCTATCTGCCTCAGCCTCCTAAAGTGTTGGGATTACAGGCGTGAGCCACTATGCCCAGCCATGGACTCCAGATTTTAATAGGACACCAAAATACCTTGTGAAAAGTTGGACTTTTTTTTTTTTCTATTAGGGAACAAAATGCTGAAGAAAAAGCACAATTAGATCCAGAAAGTACACTTTTTCATATATAATAAAACTCCATTTGCTCTGTAGGCAACTACATTTATTTAGAATCTTTGGAAATATCTTATACATACAAACATTCAGCACTTTTATTCTTCCTGGCTTACTTCCCTCTCATGCTAATTCCATTAGTGATATCATTACTATACTTAAATGGCCCAAATGATGAGGCCAAATATAAGAGCACTACTTCTTTCACAAATTGCCATTTTCATAGCCTCTCAGCTTGTCAGTAAGTTCTGAGGCAAAAATATCTTTTTGGAAAGGCAATTACTTATTAGTCATGCAAGCAGAGACAGAACCAATTATGACAAATACTAGTTCTATCAATTTAGTGCAGTAAGAAGTATAAAGCATCATAAATCCTTCATCAATATACTTTTACGAGCATGACCTAAAAGGATAATGTATAAAGAAACACAACAACAATGTATTATCTCAAAATGTGTATTTAATGGCCATTCCATCAAAATAAAGCAGAATCTCATTTCAAAACTATTATATGTATATATATTGTTAAGGTGCATTTTCAAGTTTCATTTGGGTTTCATTTCTTCGTGGCTTGCCTGAGGTGTTCTTGCAGGTACAATTAACACAAAATGTTCTGAGGTTGGTGGCTTTTCATGCATTGAAAAATGAGATCCTAACAACATTGCACATCTTGGATACATTAGAAATTTTAAAAGCCATGTGTAATTTCAGAAAACTTAATATCGTCATGAAAGACATTTTCAACACAAAATTTAGGCACTCTATACTTTGGAATAGCCATAAAATATTCCAATAAGAGTTAATGCACTTTGTGATTACATCTACTCAAAGATAATTCTCAATTAAAATCTATACTTATTAAATAACATTTTAAATTAGAGCCCATTAAACTTTGACAATTACTGTGAAATATTTGCAGCATTGTGTTGTAGTTAAATAATGCTGAACTACTTCTATTACTGACTCTAGTACTCATCCTTCATGGTTTTTTTTTTTTTGAGACAGAGTCTTGCTCTGTTACCCAGGCTGGAGTGCAGTGGCATGAACTCAGCTCACTGCAACCTCCACCTCCCAGGTTCAAGCAATTTTCCTGCCTCAACCTCCTGAGTAGCTGGGATTACAGGCGCCTGCCACTGCACCGGGTTAATTTTTGTATTTTTAGTACAGACAGGGTTTCACCATCTTGGCCTGGCTGGTCTCAAACTCCTGACCTCATGATCCACCTGTCTTGGCTTCCCAAAGTGCTGGGATTACAGGCGTGAGTCACTGTACCTGGCCATGGTACTTTTAAAAACAGAGGACTCTATAGCATCCACCAGTAAGCATCTCGCCCTTTTTCTTGCTAATATATGAATAAGATTGCCAATAATCAACTTAAAAGTATTCTTGTATATTCTGCTGTAGCTGCTTTCTTAGCATGCAAAACTTCAGCAAATGGGAGTCTCCTTGGAGATCAGGAAACATCAGCCACGCATTTTCATCACAGATTCCTAGGCTCAATTCATTTGCTCACTTTGCAGCTAAGTATGTTGCTCCATTGAGGTTCCTGCAGTCTGTGCTGCTGGACTGACTGCTATGAAGGTGAAGGGAAAGATAATCAAATATGTCTCCCTACTTTGTACAAGGCCAAGGCCACCCAGACCTTGTTTGACTTGAGACAAAACTTGCTTATCTCTGCAGTGTGGTTCTGGGGCTTCTACCTCCTTTTCCTAAGACCGAGGGGTGGGAATGATGCCTGCCTACTGAAATGCCATTAATTCCAGGTGATCTTCCTGGATTTGAATTTAATTTAGCATTGTTAGTATTCAGAACATGTATGCTAGTTGTTCCTGTTGAGAATAAGGTTCAGTTGCTCAGTGGTATGCATTTAGATGGCGCAGAAAACAATTAATCTTTCAGAATTTTTAGAAGATTACAGTCTGTAAATTGACTCATCAAAATCACCAATGACTAGCATATAAAGATCTATCCAGAGAAATGAGTTTGAGACTTATTTGACTATAAGTCATACAGAAGAGAGCACAGTAATTTCCCATAGGAGAATCTGGTATTTCATCTTGGGGTCACTGGTAAATTAATTACACTGCTAATGTTTTCTTGCTTGCTTGAAGAGACAATTAGCATAAGTAAATCATGAGTGAGATGATAAGTTGCTTAACATTTGTTTCTGTCCATTGGGTGAGATCTGAGGTTGCTGTTAAGCCTCGGTATGAGTAGGGGATAGGGAGAGAAGAGCATGAGGAAAGAGAGGTTAACTCCAGGTTTGGCAAATATAATCAGAACCAATTGGTTAAAATCAGAATATTGGGCTGGGCGCAGTGGCTCACACCTGGAATCCCAGCACTTTGGGAGGCCAAGGCAGGCAGATCACCTGAGGTCAGGAGTTCAAGACCAGCCTGGCCCATATGGGGAAACTCCGTCTCTACTAAAAAATACAAAAATAAGCCCTGCATGGTGATGCATGCCTGTAATCCCAGCTACTCGGGAGGCTGAGACAGGAGAATTGCTCCAACCTGGGAGGCAGAGGTTGCAGTGAGCCAAGATGGCGCCACTGCACTCTGGTCTGGGCGACAGAGACTCAGTCTCAAAAAAAAAAAAAAAAAAAAAAGCAGAACACTGAAATTAAATGCAAAACAGACTCATTTCAGTTTTAGAAATCAACCTCACCAACAGGTGACAGGAACTGGGAAACATTAGGAGATGATTATTGATTTGGGAAATTCACATGAAACCTTAGCCATTTCTCCTGAGCAGAGAGGACAAGAAATAAGAATGAAGGTGCATTTTAGTTGAGGGTGCTTTTCATACCCACTCAGAACTTCATCTGCCTGTGGATATTCTAAACAACAACATCTATCTTGTGACCAGGCCCGAGGCTCACGACAGCACAGTTAAGGTTACAGTCCCTCTCTGGTGTTTGAGAATGGCGACCGCTTGCTCGTGAGTAACACCCTCCAGGCTCTCGCCATTAACAGCTAAAATCTGATCCCCTCGTTTTAATCGGCCGTCATCTGCAGCAGCTCCCTACAAACAAGAAACATTCCAGTTTAATCCAGGCTAAAGCACAGTTTATATTACATTCATATTAAAAACTCTAACTTCTGTCTGGTGTGCATAGTAAAAGAGGAACTTTAAAAACTACCAATTAAAGTTTTTTTCCAGGTAGTGTTTTAAATGAGGAAAAATGTAAGATACGCTGTTTGAATAATAATAGTTGAATAGTAACTACAATTATGGATAATCTAAATAACATACTAGTCGAAATGTACTGATACATTTCTTTTAATACAAGTAGAACCTTATTTCACTATTTAGTATTTAAATGGAATTGGATGTCATATCACCTCCTATTCATGGAAATGTAATATACAAAAAAAGGCAGAATTGAATCTGGTGTTAGTCTTATAATACCACCATTATACAGAGTTCCCGTTGCATTATTAAGCTATCAGCACTGTGATCTGTCAAAAATAAGTGTAGTCTTTAAATGGGTGAATTGTATGGTAAGTGAATTATATCCCAATAAAGCTGTTATCTCTATATAAATATATACAAGTGTAGCATCGCTAAAATTTTGTAATATCATATTCAAAACCTTCCACTTTATCTTTGATCATCTAAATAGGTTTCTAAATGACTACTTTTATTATATACTCAGTCATGCATGGCTCCTCAAAACGGCACAAAGCCAGTGAAACTTCGGGGTTTTTACACTCTAAAGCTGCATATCTAAAAATGCCACGATATTACTAGAAACATTTTGGACTGGTAAGGGAAGAAAAGACCTAAAAAATGATTTACAGGAGGTTTCACCATCTGTAGGGGGTAACTGTTTAAGTCCCTTGAAAAGTCAGTGCCACAAGAATCCTCTAAACGAGGTCAAACTTCAGGGGGCAACCAAAGCCTACAGGTACTTGGCTCTTGACTGACTCAATCAGAAGCTGAGCTAGGAGGCACCAGCGCTCCTGAGACCTGTGTCCATGTGCAGCTTGGAGGTCCTGAGATGCTGGGAATCAGACAGGTTTTCTAAACCGTGAGAATGGTGGAATTTCTAAATGCATGTGCAATAAAGAATATTCAAAACCCGCTGGGTGCAGTGGCTCACGCCTGTAATCCCAGCACTTTGGGAATCTCAGGTGAGAGCATTGCTTGAGCTCAGGAGTTTGAGACCAGCCTGGGCAACATGGTGAAACTCTGCCTCTACAAAAAATTAGCCGGCCATGGTGGCTTATGACTGTGATCCCAGCTACTTGGGAGGCTGAGCAGGAGGATCACTTGAACCTGCAGAGATTGGAGTGAGCTGAGATAGTGCCACTGCACTCCAGACTGGGTGACAGAGTGAGCACTGTCTCAATAAAATAAAGTATTCGAAATCAGGTATATACTGTGGACAAAATATCAAAATTAAGTATTAATAACTTGCAACTGGCCAGGCACAGTGGCTCATGCCTGTAATCCCAGCACTTTGGGTGGCCAAGGCAGGAGGATCGTCTGAAATCAGGAGTTCGAGACCAGACTGGCCAACATGGTGAAATCCTGTCTCTACTAAAAATAAAAAAATTAGCTGGGTGTGATGGCGCACACCTGTAATCCCAGCTACTTGGGAGGCTGAGGCTGGAGAATCACTTGAACCTGGGAGGCGGAGGCTGCAGTGAGCTGAGATCGCCCCATTGCACTCAGCCTGGGCAAAAAGAGCGAAACTCTGACTCAAAAAAAAAACCCAAAAAACAAAAAACCCAAAACTTGCAACTTCACTCAAATCTTTTAAGAAAGTAATGGGTCAACTGTACTAAAGACAAAATTAAACAAGTAATTTTACTGGATAAAATCAGAATTACAAGCAAAGTTGATTTCATTAAATTTCACATGCTAAGATTTAAGGGCTTCAGTAAATCTCAGATATCTATGCAAATTAGTTTTTTAAAAACTATGTTAAGCTCTTTATCTTTTTTAGTAATGCAAAAAAAATTTTTTAAATTTTTTTGAGAAGGAGTTTCACTCTTGTCGCCCAGGCTGCAGTGTAATGGTGCGATCTCGGTTCATTGCAACCTCCACCTCCCGAGTTCAAGCAATTCTCCTGCCTCAGCCTCCCGAGTAGTTGGGATTACAGGCATCTGCCATCAGGCCTGGGTAATTTTTGTATTTTTAGGAGAGAGTTTCACCATGTTGGCCAGGCTGGTCTCGAACTCTTGACCTCAGGTGATCCACCCGCCTCAGCCTCCCAAAGTGCTGGGATTACAGGTGTGAACCTGTGCCCAGCCAGGATGATTTTTTAACTTTCTAGGATTTGGACTCTCTCTGGTGTTGCAGTGCTTGGTTGATGAGCACTTACTGATATGTATCTATTCTCCTACTTTACCAATGTGGCATTTGTGGACTACAGGAGAAAAGGTAAAATCGAAATAAATACATTGCTTGAAAACCTCTACCTACTTCATAATTGTGCCTCTTTACTCACTTGCTATTTGTCCCAAGTTGGTCACTTAGTCTTCTCAGATGCCATAAAATGGGCATCTACTATCTACCTTGTGGCCTGTTCTAAGGATTAAATGTATGACACATGGCATTTACTCAACATGGTGGTAAATAAAACACTAGTGACAACCAAGTTCATGGTTCAGATTTCATAGGCTCTGAAAAACTGCTCCTTAAATTTTTAGAGTTGCTGAAGTCTTTAGGTCAATCTCTTATTTGGCTTAGGGTAAAATTCAGCTGCTGAAGGGACTAAGACCTAAGGCTGGCTTGGATTTTTTTTTTTGAGACTGAGTCTCACTCTGTTGCTCAGGCTGGAGAGCAGTGGTGTGATCTCAGCTCACTGCAACCTCCACCTCCCAGGTTCAAGTGATTCTTGTGCCTCAGCCTCCCAAGTAGCTGGGATTACAGGTGCCTGTCACTACAAATGGCTAATTTTTGTATTTTTAGTAGAGAGAAGGTTTCACCATGTTGGCCAGGCTGGTTCTGAACTCCTGACCTCAAGTGATCTGCCTGCCTCGGCCTCCCAAAGTGCTGGGGATTATAGGCGTGAGCCACCATGCCTGGCCTACATTGGAGTTTTTAAAAAAATCTTTTTCATTTTAGAGATGGGGTTGTCCCCATCTCATTTTTGTTGTTGTCCAGGCTGATCTTGAACTCCTGGACTCAAGTTATTCTCCTGCCTCAGCCTCTCAAAGTGCTGGGATTACAGGTGTGAGCCACCATGTCCTGCCCTACTGGAATATTCTTTTTTTTTTTTTTTTTGAGACAGAGTCTTGCTCTGTCGCCCAGGCTGGAGTGTAGTGGCGTGATCTCAGCTCATTGCAAGCTCTGCCTTCCAGATTCATGCCATTCTCCTGCCTCAGCCTCCAGAGTAGCTGGGACTACAGGTGACCACCACCACGCTCGGCTAATTTTTTTATATTTTTAGTAGAGACAGGGTTTCACCGTGTTAGCCAGGATGGTGTCGATCTCCTGACCTCGTGATCTGCCTGCCTTGGCCTCCCAAAGTGCTGGGGTTACAGGTGTGAGCCACCGTGCCTAGCCTGGAATATTCTTTTAGTAAGACTGACTGTGCTAAGTGGGCCACTGGATAGGGCTTAGAAATTTGTCTTCTTACTTTTTTAAATTCAGAGCTTTTCATTTTTAGGTGTGCCATTCTGTAAGTAATGAAATGCACGAAGGATATTCAATATCTATTCCTTACAATGTTTCTACTTCCATGGGTGCTTCCTAAAGGAGCTCTTTCAGTGGGGCCTTTGAAGAGGGCATTCTGTGTGAGCCGCAGTCCATTCTTTATTCCCACTGCTCTTGTCCCACTGTGTGGATGCTGCTGGGTTCTTTTAAAAATTCACCAGCAATGCACAGGCATTTTACTCTTAGCTGTATGTTCTGGTGCCACGTCAGGGTGTCTGGCTCCCACCTGTATGTTCTGGTGTCCTGTCAAAACGTGTCTGGGTCCCAGCCTATCAATCTATTGAAAGTGTAGACAGCTGGGGCAGCCTGCTGAGCTCTGGATCCAGGTCAAAAGGCCTTAGAAGCTGACCCCATGTTGTGTCTGTATCCAGTTACACGAAGTGAATGGGTGATGGCAAACATTCTGGAGGGGCTTTGTGGAGGCAACGGCAGGCCAGCAGAACGTGTTAAAACATGGGGGCTAATTATGCAGCCTTCCCACTGTCCTTATCTACATAGCTGGCTATTTCAAAAGCAAAGTATAATAATGCCCTCCAAAGAATAATTATCCCAACAACTTATGGTATTAAATGTGTCATAGGAGAAGGATGGTCAGTTTATGGTTTATCTACCTTGGGGATAAGCATTCTGCTACCCAGAATGTTTCTGTGCTGCCTTTCCTCTCCACTTTTGCCTATAACCAGTTTAACAGGTTGTGTTTGGGAATGCTGTGCCCTAATAGGCACTCTAGCAAGACGCAGGAAGTGGGTAAATGTGCAGCTGCTCAATGTGGTCCAAAAGCAAATGCCAAATGACTTAAGGGTTTTATGGCAGTTCACTGGGCCCAATTAACAGGTGATAAGATCTAAGATCTGCACAGGTAAAAGCAAGCTTGTATTTAATGTATAGTATAGCTTTCTAGAAAGAGACAGATTCCTTCTTATTCCTCCTTTCGAAGACCTTTATCTCTCTCTCTCTCTTTTTTTTTTTTTGAGATGGAGTCTCACTCTGTTGCCCAGGCTGGAGTGTAGTGGTGCCATCTGGGTTCATGGCAACCTCTGCCTCCCAGATTCAGGGGATTTTCATGTCTCAGCCTCCCAAGTAGGTGGGATCACAGGTGTGTACCACCACGCCAGGCTAGTTTTTGTGTTTTTTAGTAGAGAAGGGTTTCACCATGTTGACCAGGCTGGTCTTGAACTCAGGTGATCCGCCCACCTCAGGCTCCCAAAGTGCTGGGATTATAGACGTGAGCCACTATGCCCAGCCTTGAAGACCTTTATTTCTTTAGGAAAATAAAGCAGTTCAACAAGATCTGTTCATAAACAAATGACTGTGATAAAACCAAAGAAGAAAAAAAATTGTAATATCAATTTGAAATACTTCTCAGAGATCTTCAAAATTTATTTAAAAATTAAATTCCAATTAAAAAAATTACAATGAAGTTAAAAATAATTACTCAGGCTGGGCACAGTGACACACACCTATAATCCCAGCACTTTGGATGGCCGAGGTGGGTGGATCGCCTGAGCTCAGTAGTTTGAAGTCAGCCTGGGCAACATGGCGAAACCCCGTCTCTACCAAAAATACAACAATTAGCCAGGTGTGGTGGCATGCGCCTGGAGTCCTAGCTACTGAGACAGGAGAATTGCTTGAACCTGGGGAGGCGGAGGTTGCAGTGAGCTGAGACCACGCCATTGCACTCCAGCCTCGGTGACAAGAGCAAAACTCCATCTCAAAAAAAAAAAAGAATGCAGAATGCACTGATTCGAGGCTTGCACAGCACAAACCTTTCTGCCTTAGCCTCCAGTGCCTATTATTTTCAAGAAGAAGGCCAAATCCTTTTTCTAGTTCAGAACAATATTTCCAAGGACACCTTCTAAAGAGTGGCACTGCTCCTTATGCTGTGTTGCTGAAAGAAGACACTCTAAAAATCTGTGAGCATCTGCTTCCGTAATAGAGTCCAAAGAAAACTGCACTTCTGTGACTCCGCCATTGTAAAAGAACTCTTCTTTCACTATTCTGGTGTGAGAATTTCCTATAAGATTCAAATGAAATAAGCATACATGCACACATCCAGGTTTAATCCAAAGTAAAGCTAAGCAAAGCACTTAAAAAAAAATCTCACCTAGGTTTAATTTTTTTAAAGTACATTAAAAAAGAAAATATACCTTTGCAAATACAGTCTTGACATAAATTGGCAGGTCTCCATGGGGACTTCCATAACCCCCTACAATACTAAACCCCAATCCTGCAGAGCCTTTCTCCAAAGTAATAATCTTAGGTGGAGGTGTTCTGAAAACACAATGCATGCTGTTTAATTCCAGAATAGATATCGAGAGGGAATTTCATTTTATTGGAAGAATACAGATTTGAGAGAGACTTTCATACTGCAAAACTATGAAGTTTGGTTTATCAAATCAAACTCTCAGAAGGCAATCTAGAAAGTTATTTTAAAACTTCTCACGTCATGCCAATTAATCACCTATGTTCTTGATGTTTTAGAGGTTTCTCTTCCATAAAACTCACTGATTTCTAATTAAAGTCATGATGCTGAAATTGTCAAAGCACTATTCTATATGCTTAGTTTTTAACTCTTTTTATTTATTTATTTTTTTGAGATGGAGCTGGGACTGCGGGTGTGTGCCATGCCTGGCTAATTTTTGTATTTTTAGTAGAGATGGGGTTTCACCATGTTGGCCAGGCTGGTCTCGAACTCCTGACCTCAAGTGATCTGCCTGCCTCGACCTCCCAAAGTGCTGGGATTACAGGCATGAGCCACTGCACCCAGCCAGTTTTAAACTTTTAAACTTACGGCTGACAGCTGAAGGAAGCTGTCATCACATCCTTGAAGCATGTGCATGGAAAGAGAGGTAGCGTGTCTCCTAGTGTGGTGGGAGACTTCACGTGAACTCTTGTCCATAATAGGCAGCAGCAGCCCACAGCTCAGGAAACTGCTGCTCCTTTTCTTTTATCTTTTTTTTTCTTTTGAGACAGAGTCTTGCTCTGTCGCCCAGGCTGGAGTGCAGTGGCACAATCTTGGCTCACTGCAACCTCCACCTCCTAGGTTCAAGCGATTCTCCTGCCTCGGCCTTCTGAGTAGCTGGGATTACACGGGTGTGCTACCATGCCCAGCTAAGTTTTGTATTTTTAGTAGAGACGAGGTTTCGCCATGTTGGCCAGGCTGGTCTCGAACTCCTGACCTCAGGTGATCCATTTGACGCCTCACAAAGTGCTGGGATTGCAGGCGTGAGCTGCCACACCCAGACTACTGCTCCTTTTCTGCCTGAATGCCCTGGCCACTTCCACCTAAGGCAGGAACTCATTCTCCAAACTCACTTCCAATGTGAGGTTCTCCTGCCTCTCTTGGGAGGATGGGTTCCACATTTTTCTTTTCTTTTTTTTTTTTTTTTTTTTTGAGACGGAGTCTCGCTCTGTCGCCCAGGCTGGAGTGCTGTGGCCGGATCTCGGCTCACTGCAAGCTCCGCCTCCCGGGTTCACGCCATTCTCCTGCCTCAGCCTCCCGAGCAGCTGGGACTACAGGCGCCCACCACCTCGCCCGGCTAGTTTTTTGTATTTTTTAGTAGAGACGGGGTTTCACCGTGTTAGCCAGGATGGTCTCGATCTCCTGACCTCGTGATCCACCCGTCTCGGCCTCCCAAAGTGCTGGGATTACAGGCTTGAGCCACCGCGCCCGGCCTTCTTTTTTTTTTTTTTTGAGACAGAATCTCGTTCTGTCACCCAGGCTGGAGTGCAGTGGTGCGGTCTCGGCTCACAGCAACCTTCGCCTCCCGGGTTCAATCAGTTCTCCTAGTCTCAGCCACCCGAGTAGCTGGGATTACAGGCGTCTGCCACCACATCCGGCTAATTTTTGTATTTTTGTAGAGACGAGGTTTCACCATGTTGGCCAGGCTGGTCTCGAACTCCTGACCTCAGGTGATCTACCTGCCTCGGCCTCCCAAAGTGCTGGGATTACAGGCATGAGCCACCGTGCCCGGCGTCCACATCCTTTTCTGTGCTTCCTCTGCACTGAGTCCAAATTTCCATTTCGGCACTGACTATCATATTGTAATTACTTTGCCATCCATTTCCTCTACCAGACTATGACCTCTTTGTCTTAGTCATCTGAGCCTTCCCAGCACCATGTGTGGTGCTTGTCAGAAACTCAGGATCATGACTGTGTAAATGAGAACCGAAATCCAGGAGAGAAGAGAGAAACCAAGGTGAAGCAAAATGGAGAAGGAAAATCTGTTTCAAGTGTAAAATTTAGCTTTTCAAAGCTTCATCCAGTGTGGAAGTCTTCTCTCTCAGAAACAACATGGCTAAAAATTAAATTACCTATGTGGGTTCCCAGTAATTTAATCTTAATGAAAGCTTAGGTGATGCCAATTTCTTATTCCCAAATGCTATTGCTCAAAAGGCAGAAACCCAGACCCTGTCTTATTTATGATAGGTAATTCACATTTGTGTACTGGCAGCATCCTTTGTTTTGTGGCAACATGCATGTCTGAGAGGCAAAGTCATCTCATATAAACTCAGCCATTCATGTGTTTAGAGAAATTGGCAAAATGGGGACACAAGCGATCTTTGAATATATTATTCTATTTATTTATTTATTTTTATTTTTATTTATTTATTTATTTGAGACGGAGTCTCGCTCTGTCGCCCAGGCTGGAGTGCAGTGGCCGGATCTTGGCTCACTGCAAGCTCCGTCTCCCGGGTTAACGCCATTCTCCTGCCTCAGCCTCCCCAGTAGCTGGGACTACAGGCGCCCGCCACCTCGCCCGGCTAGTTTTTTGTATTTTTTAGTAGAGACGGGGTTTCACCATGTTAGCCAGGATGGTCTCGATCTCCTGACCTCGTGATCCGCCCGTCTCGGCCTCCTAAAGTGCTGGGATTACAGGCTTGAGCCACCGTGCCCGGCCTATTGTTCTATTTAACTAGAATATTCTTCCCTCTCTTCCTCTTCAATTTCGCTGGGTTTATTAAAGGGTTTTCAGCTGGTTCACATTGTTACCAGTTGTTTGTTGATGTACTTACTGGTTGTTTACAGCAGACATCCATAGTTATTGCTGATGATCTATGCTATATAAATTAACTGATTTTTTGTTTGTTTGTTTTTGTTTTTTGAGATGGAGTTCCGCTCTTGTTGACCAGGCTGGAGTGCAATGGCATGATCTCAGCTCACCGCAACCTCCGCCTCCTGGGTTCAAGTGATTCTCCTGCCTCAGCCTCCCAAGTAGCTGGGATTACAGGCGTGCGCCACCATGCCCGGCTAATTTTGTATTTTTAGTAGAGCTGGGGTTTCTCCATGTTGGTTAGGCTGGTCTTGAACTCCTGACCTCAGGTGATCTGTCTGCCTCGGCCTCCCAAAGTGCTGAGATTACAGGCGTGAGCCACCACGCCCGGCCTTGTTAACTGTTTTTAACTGTTCTGTTTGTCTTTACATTTTTTTATAAACACAGAGTCTGACTATGTTGCCCAGGCCTTGGCCTCTCAAAGTGCTGGGATTACAGGAGTAAGCCACCACATTTAACTATTTTGAATGCCACCTGCTTATTCCAAATTTTTTTCTTTTTTTTTGAGACAGGGTCTTGTTCTGTCTCCTAGGCTGGAGTACAGTGGAATAATTGCAGCCCATTGCAGCCTCAAACTCCTGGGTTCAAGTGATCCTCCCACCTCAGCCTCTTGAGTAGCTGGGACTACAAGCATGCACCACTATGCCTGGCTCCAGGCAGGCTCCAGTTCTCTTAAGCTTAAGCATTAGCTTCTCCAACTACATTCCTTCACTGAGTTATGCCCCATATCCATGGTTTCACAGGACCCTCTCTCAATGAATTTAGCTCTCCCACAGTTATCTTTTATAACCATGGATTTATGGGTCTGTTTTTCCACTTCTCTGGCAGCTCTTTGGGGACTGGGGCAGTATCTTTACTTACATTTCTAAGTTTGCGTCCTCGGGACCTAGCACTTGTATCTAAGTGTCTGGCCTTAGAATGGTGCTCAGTAAATATCTGTTGAGATACTGATGAATTGTCCCCTATAGCTGAATGATTACGACGTCATGAATAAGGCTCTACTTTTCCCCACTTCGTGGCCTTACAAGGCACTCTCAGTAACAGCTCACTGGCCGGATACAAATTCGATTCATGTTTCTTCTTTCAAACACAGCCCCCATTTCCAAAGATACTGGAATGGGAACCTAGATGCCCAAAGCCATTGTTTTAGAGCTACCTCCTACCTACGGCCCCAAATCATTAAAGACCCTTATAATTGTGCCTATTTATACTCAGGGACGTGTTTTCAGGGGAAGAGGGAGGAGTGTGGCTCTACTCCTCAACTGGCAACATCAGATGGAATTTGCCTCCATTGATCTCACAATATCATAACATTTTCAACCAATTAGTTTAAATTTACTTTCATATAGAAGACTAGTTAAAAAAAAAAAAAAAATCCCAATGTTTGTTATGAGTGATTTTAAAATTCCTTTAAGCTTGTTGTTCCCAGCCTGCCAGAGGCCATGGAATTATAGCAAAGGAATTAAGATTACAAGGGGATCTCTGTATTTCCACAGACACATCAAAGGATGCTAAAAGTACACTGTACTTCCTATAAAGGTCCTTTTTTTTTTTTCTTTTAAGGAAAAGGCCACCATAATTTGAAAAATGTTATATTTCTATGTTTTGTTGTATTTCTATGGCAGGCATGTATTACTTTTATAACGAGAAAAAGGTAGAATGAGCTTAATTTAATATTCTTTCCTCAAGAAAAATAAACTCCAGGATGTCATTTAGGTGGGGAACTACGAGGAAAAAGTTGGATGGGCTATGACCATGAGATCCTTCAAAGGAACCATCCAGATCTGTCAACAAACATTTATTAAGCACCTACTAGTGACCAGGCACTGCTGGTACCTGCGAGGAATAGCTTTAGGCAGCATTTCTCAAACTGTAGATCCTTTGCCCACCTGTAGCGGAATCACTCTGGGAAACTTGTTAACATCAGGTTTCTGGAATCCACTATAGACCACCTAGTCAGAATTTTGGGATGTGGCCTGGGGAACTAGCATCTTTAAACATGCTACCTAGATTACTCTTTTTTTTTTTGAGATGGAGTTTTCCTCTTATTGCCCAGGCTGGAGTTCAGTGGTGCAATCTTGGCTCACTGCAACCTCTGCCTCCTGGGTTCAAGCAATTCTCCTGCCTCAGCCTCCCTAGTAGCTGGGATTACAGGCACCCGCTACTACGCCTGGCTAATTTTTTATATTTTTAATAGAGACAGGGTTTCACATGTTGGCCAGGCTGGTCTCTAACTCCTGACCTCAGGTGATCCACCCGCCTCGGCTTCCCAAAATGCAGGCATTACAGGCGTGAGCCACTGTGCCCAGCCCTTAGATTACTTATGCACATTCTAGTTTGAGAAACCCTGATTTATGAATGACTTTAACTGCAATGACTGGTTTTAATGAAACATGTCAGCAAGTATAACAACAAGATTTCATCTCAGAACAAGATTTTAGCCTAGAAGTTCAGGAAACATGGTTCCTTGCACAATAAAGCAGGGTGCACTTGGGCTATACATCCGTGGTTTCTTAGGGAAGCAGGCATAGGCACTGTGTCAAAGTGACCAGGTGCAGCATGTGCGCAGGCCCTGCAACAATGGTCTTTCAAGAACTCATATGGTGGAATGAAGCCTTGTGAGAAATAAGGATTCCCTAGGATTTAGGAAAAGTCATGGGCGCTTTGGCCTCCTCTCCTTTAGAGTGCACTTGAGTATCTGGAAAAGTTCTTCTGAGCTTTGCCCACATGCATAATAGGCCCTCAGCATCTGAAATACTCACTCTGCGTCTTCCGGATGGTGTTCAGCAGTGGGTGAACCAAGGTGGTAGCCTGTAGACATGTTTTCAAGCTGAGCTGCTATGGCACTTATGTTGGTATCTGCTACAACCTGGGGAAAAAGTGAAAACAAGGTATTTCATTATAAGGAAGGGGAGAATTAGAGAAACCATGCGATATATATCCAAGGGTCAATTCTCAATCCTAATCTTATCCAACTTATCTGGACCATTTGACACGATGGACTATTCTCTTTCAGACTTTTTTTTTTTTTCTTTTTTTAAGACAGAGTCTTACTCTGTTGCTCAGGCTGGAGTGCGGTGATATGATTTCAACTCACTGTAGCCTTGACTTCCCAGGCTCAAGTGATTGTCCCACCTCAGCCTCCCACATAGCTGGGACCACAGGTATGCACCACCAGGCCCAGCTAATTTATTTATTTTTTTGAGATAGAGTTTCACTCTTGTCACCTGGGCTGGAGTGCAGTGGTGCGATCTTGGCTCACTGCAAACTCTGCCTCCCAGGTTCAAGTGATTCTCCTGACTGAGCCTCCTGAGTAACTGGGATTACAGACACCCGCCACCATGCCTGACTAATTTTTTTTTTTTGAGACGGAGTCTCGCTCTGTCACCAGGCTGGAGTGCAGTGGCACGATCTTGGTTCACTATAATTTCCGCCTCTTGGATTCAAGTGATTCTCCTGCTTCAACCTCCCGAGTAGCTGGGACTACAGGCACACATCACCATGCCCGGCTAATTTCTGTATTTTTAGTAGAGACGGGGTTTCACCATGTTGGCCAGGATGGTCTCCATCTCTTGACCTCGTGATCCACCTGCCTTGGCCTCCCAAAGTGCTGGGATTACAGGTGTGAGCCACCGTGCCCGGCCTAATTTTTATATTTTTAGTAGAGACGGGGTTTCACCATGTTGGCCAGGCTGGTCTCAAACTCCTGACCTCAGGTGATCCGCCCACCTTGGCCTCCCAAAGTGCTGGGATTATAGGCGTGAGCCACCATGCCCAGCCCTGGCTAATTTTTTTGTATTTGTAGAGATGGAGTTTTTGCCATGTTGCTCAGGCTGGTCTCCCACATCTGAGCTCAAGTGATCTGCCCACCTTGGTATCCCAAAGTGTTGGGATTATAAGCATGTGCCCCTGCGCCCAGCCTTAAACTATTTTCTTCATTTCTTCGTTTGGCTTCTATGACACCACAATTCATTAGTTTATTTTCCACCATTTCTGGCCATTCCTTCTGTCATTCAAACCTCTAACTGAGGGCCACAGGGCTTAGTCCTTGAGCTTCTTATCTTTTCCATTAAACATATTATCCCATCGTCTCCCATTCCATCCCATCCCATATCCCATTCCATCCATCTCATGAATGTAAATACAATTTAAGTGATGATAATCCCTGAATCTGTACCTCTAGCTCCAATGCTTACCTAACACCAGATCCATATATCCAGTTGGCGACTGGATATATGGATCCTGTTGTCACTGAGTCCATAGACATCTATGGGACATCTCCAGGAATCTCAAAGCTAACATGTCTAAAATGGAGCCTTTGCTCCCTGCAACCTTTGCTCCTGGAGCCTTCTTCATCTTGGGCAACTGCAACTTGATTTTTCCAGTTTCAAGGATGGTGTCATCCCTGGCTCATCTCTGTCTCTCACAACCCACATTCCATCCTCATGAAATTCTATTGGTTTTTCTTTCTTTAAAATTTTTTTATTATTTTTATTTTTTTGAGACGGAGTTTCACTCTTGTTGCGCAGGCTGGAGTGCAATGGTGCGATCTCGGCTCACCGCAACCTCTGCCTCCTGGGTTGAAGCGATTCTCTTGCCTCAAGCCTCCCAGTAGCTGGGATTACAGGCATGCACCACCACGCCCAGTTAATTGTTTTGTATTTTAGTAGAGACAGGGTTTCTTCATGTTGGTCAGACTGGTCTTGAACTTCTGACCTGAGGTGATCCACCTGCCTCAGCCTCCCAAAGTGCAGGGATTACAGGTGTGAGCCACCATGGCCGGCAAAATTCTATTGGTTTTTCTATGAAACCATTTCTAGGCCTTCTCACTGGTCCCCTTGCTTCAGCCCCTCCATCCATAGCGGCTAGGATGTTTCTGTTACAATGGAGCAGATTATTCCAATATTTTGCTTAAAACTGTCCAAAGAAAGCCGACTCTCTTGGATCACCACTGAAGTCCCTCCTATAACCTCTAGGGTCATCTGCAGTGATGTGCCCTGTGACATCTCTGCCTCTCCCCTAACATTCTCCTCGGTATTCTCTCTGCCCCATTGTGCCGGCCTCCTCGCTGTTTCTCTCACATGCCAGACGCATCCCCACCTCAGCACTTTAACCGCTGTGCCTTCTGCCTGGCATGTTCTGTATTTGGCATCTTTGTGGCTGGCTTCTTCCCTACTCTTAGGCCTTTGAGTCACCTCCCCTGGTCACTGTAACTAACCTTTCCACGCCAACATCCCAGCTCCATGTTTCATGTTCCCCTTCTCTGCTTCTTGGTTCCTTCTAAATATTTATTTATTTCATTTATTTATTTTTTTATTTATTTTTGAGACAGAGTCTCACTCTGTCACCCAGGCTGGAGTGCAGTGACACGATCTTGGCTCACTGTAGCCTCTGCCTCCCGAGTTCAAGCAATTCTCGTGCCTCAGCCTCCCAAGTAGCTGGGATTATAGGCGCACGCCACCACGCCTGGCTAATTTTTTTGGATTTTTAGTAGAGACGGGGTTTTACCATGTTGGCTAGGCTGGTCTTGAACTCCTGACCTCAAGTGATCCGCCCGTGTTGGCCTCCCAAAGTGCTGAGATTACAGGCATGAGCCACCATGCCTGGCCTTTTATTTTTTGAGAAGGGGACTCGCTGTCGCCCAGGCTGGAGTCCAGTGGTATGATCTCAGCTCACTGCAGCCTCGACCTCCTGGGCTCAAGAGATCCTCCCACCTCATCCTCCAAGTAGCTGGACTACCGGCATGCACCACCATGCCCAGCTAACTTTTTAGTTTTTGTAGCAACAGTGTCTCACTGTGTTGCTCAGGCTGGTCTTAAACTCCTGGGTTCAAGTAATTGTCCCACCTTGGCTCTAAAAGTAGGGAGGATTACAGGCGTGAGCCACCCCACCTGGCCTGTTTCCTTCTTACCACCATCACTGTCTAATGAACTGCATACATCTTACCTTGTTTATCTTATTTATTGTCTATCGCTTCATATTAGAATGTAAGGGCAGGAAGTTTGTCTGCTTTGTTCACTCCTGTACTCCCCATCACATAGAAGAGTGCCTAGCACAGAGCAGGTGCTCAGTAAATAACTGGTGAGTGAAAGAATGGATGAATATCTCTGACTCCCTGAGATTTGCCTCTTAGATAGTCCTGAACAAAGGTATAGTAGAATAGGCTGTGTACTGTGGCTTGCACCTGTAATCCCAGCACTTTTGGAAGCCGAGGTGGGCGGATCATTCGAGCTCAGGAGTTCAAGACCAGCCTGGGTAACATGACAAAACTCTGTCTCTACTAAAAATACAAAAAAAGTTAGCCGGTATGGTGGCACACGCCTGGAGTCCCAGATACTCGGAAGGCAGAGGTTGCAATGAGCAGAGATCATACCACTACACTCCAGTGTAAAACTCTGTCTCAAAAAAGAAAATAATAAAAATAACTAAAGAAACCCACAAACGCACACAAAAACAAACGTATAGTAGAATAATGGCATTTAAACACTCACTTTATATTTGCATTCTCCAAATAACATTTTTTTTTTTTTGCAAATAACATTCTAAAGCATTTAGAAGAAATATAGTATAGCTCTGGGAGTCCACAACAGGACTCAGGATGGAGTTCCAGAGTTCAGTTTCAGCCACTTATCAATGCCGTATCTGAGTTTCAGCTTCCTCATCTATTAAATGGGAATCATAAAAGTCTGCCGCCTTATCCTGGAGTTGTTTTCCACCTCAACTAGTTACCAGAGATACTTTCTCAAGAGCTCCTTGGTTACCCCTGCTTCTAGGTTATAATTCTCACTGCACAAATACAGAGGGAACTTTGCCTGCCAGCACTGCAAAGCTCGACTTGACTGCAGTTTCAGAAAAGGCCAACAGAGGGCACGGCTGCCTAAACTGCTAAATTAAGCTTCATCTGTTAAGTAGAGCAGAAAAAGAAAGACAACAGGCCTGCCCCAGAACACATTTTGGGTGAAGCATCCTATTCTGGGGAAAACAGTGCTATGTCCAAGTTACAGAATCTTCTGGAAATACCACTGTATGAAGAATGACGGAATGAATTGGGAAATATTTAGGATGAAAGATTAAAGGAGGAAATGACAGATTTCTCCCTGCCCCCAAGTTCTGCTCTCTTCCACAGCAAGTGTACTGGAAGGGTTAACTTGTCCATGAACTCTTTTATCCTCCCTACTTTTGGAGTCTACCATCTTTATAAACCTACCCCTCTCCAGTTTCCATCCCCATCTCCTACCCAAACTTCCATGACCCACATTCTTCTGGCTTTCCTTCTGTGGGGGCCTGTTTCTCCATCTCTTTGCTCTTCTTCCATTCATCTCTTATGATGCAGTCCTGGGCCCATTGTCCACTTGCACACTCAGGCTCAAGTGACAGCATGTACATTCCCACAGCTTTACATTCCAATAACACGCTCACAATCCCAGCTTAGGCCAGGCGTGGTGGCTCACGCCTGTAATCCCAGCACTTTGGGAGGCAGAGCGGGCTGGATCACCTGAGGTAAAGAGTTCAAGACCAGCCTGGCCAACATGGTGAAACCTGGTCTCTACTGAAAATAAAAAAATCAGCTGGGTGTGGTGGTGGGCGCCCATGGCGCCCATAATCCCAGCTACTTGGGAGGCTGAGGCAGGAGAACTGCTTGAATCCCGGAGGCAGAGGTTGCAGTGAGCGGAGATCATGCCATGGCACTTCAGCCTGGATGACAGAGCAAGACTCTGTCTCAAAAAAAAAATAAAAAATAAAAAAAATCCCAGCTTACTCTGTGATATCCAATTGCCAGCTTGACATCTGCATTTTAGTATCTCAGAGACGTATCAAAATTAACACAATACCCAAACTTTTGATCCAACAATTCATTTCTTTCAATTCACTTTTCTTCTAGTTTTCCTCATTTTAGTAAATGGCACCTCCAGCTGCCCAGTTAGAAATCTACTAGGTGAAATAGTGAAAATACTAGTGTGCTGGCTGGTGCCTATCTAACTGGAAAGGACGCTAGGATGCCCGCCACAATAGCTGATCGCTCTCTGAATATCTGAGCCCTCCACTCCTGCTTGCTGTATGTAATCCATCAAGTCCCCTGGATTCTACCTCCAAAATCCTTCTCAAAACGGTTTACTTTCCATCTACAGGTGACCATCCTAATTCAGTCCATCATCAAGTGCCTGTTACTTGAATCCCCATTCACTTTTGTCTCACCTCACACCCACACGGTAGCCAGTTACCTTTTCAAATATAAAATGGGTATGGGCACTCCCCTGCTTAAAACCTTGTAGTGGTTTCCCTTTGGACTTGGAATAAAATTCAGACTCTCTAATTATGCATATAAAGTTCCCTCCATAGCCTACTCCTCTAATCCATGTCTCTCTGCACTCCACTCCACATTCCACAGTTCCCTCTGCGGGTGGGGAATTCCCCCCATCCCCCAAACCAGCCTACCTGGCATCAGCTTAAAAGTCACTTCCCGGCCGGGCGCGGTGGCTCAAGCCTGTAATCCCAGCACTTTGGGAGGCCGAGACGGGTGGATCACGAGGTCAGGAGATCGAGACCATCCTGGCTAACACGGTGAAACCCCGTCTCTACTAAAAAAATACAAAAAATTAGCCGGGCTATGTGGCCGGCGCCTGTAGTCCCAGCTACTCGGGAGGCTGAGGCGAGAGAATGGCGTAAACCCGGGAGGCGGAGCTTGCAGTGAGCTGAGATCCGGCCACTGCATTCCAGCCTGGGCGACAGAGAGAGACTCCGTCTCAAAAAAAAAAAAAAAAAAAAAAGTCACTTCCCTTCTACAAGCCTGCTTGGACCATCCGTGTTTAATTTCTCCTGTTTTCCTCTCCATAGCACTCTCCAAGTATTTCTCACAAATTATGGTGATTAGTATCTATGTGCATGTTGACTGTCTTTCCCACCCAATCACAGGATCCGTGAGGATCAGGACTGCTTCTCCTTGGCACAATGCTAATGTGTCTAGCACATAACAATTGCTTAATAATTGTGGAGTGAATGAACGAACCTAAAACTGTCATAAGGAATAGGGATTATGGGACTCAATTTTCTGAATTTCCACAGAGCAGGGTGAGACTGATGGAGGTTACAAGGAGATAGGTATTGGCTTCTTAAAGGAGGGAAAAAAAAGTAACAATTAAGGCAGTTATGGAATGGAATGGCACAGTTTGCTAGGACATGAACACCTCAGTGAAGCAAGCATTCAGATAGAGGCTTGAAAATAACCAATTCAGGATGTAGTGGAGGGGAGTCCTATGCTTTGTGGGAAGTTACACGTGTACTGTTGGCAGCTGACCATGAAACAGACTGTCCATATGAGGCTGAGGAAGAAAGTCACTAAAATAGTGTTTTCTCTAAGGTATCGTCAAATGCGAAGATGTGACGGCAGTCTGCTCCTTCCTTTACTCGCTCATTTATTCAACACAATGCAGCATCACCATAGTTGAATGTAAAATGAGCACTTACTTTATGCTTATTTTATTTGTTTATTTAATTATTTATTTTTGAGACAGAGTCTTGCTCTGTTGCCCAGACTGTAGTGCAATGGCACGATCTCGGCTCACTGAAACCTCTGCCTCCAGGGTTCAAGCAATTCTCTTGCCTCAGCCTCCCAAGTAGCTGGGATTACAGGTGTGTGTCATCACGCCCAGCTAATTTTTTTGTATTTTTAGTAGAGACACGGCTTCACCATGTTGGCCAGCCTGGTCTCAAACTCCTGACCTCAGGCGATCCACCTCCCTTGGCCTCTCAAAGTGCTGGGATTACAGGCATGAGTCATCATATTTGTTTATTTTTGAGACAGAGTCTCACTCTGTTGCCCAGGCTGGAGTGCAGCGGCACAATCTCACCTCACTGTAACCTCCACCTCCCAGGTTCAAGCAATTCTTGTGCCTCAGCTTCCGGAGTAGCTAGGATTACAGGTGCATGCCACCACGCCTGGCTAATTTTTGTATTTTTAGTACAGATGAGGTTTACCATGTTGCCCAGGCTGGTCTTGAACTCCTGGCCTCAAGCGATCTGGCCATCTCGGCCTCCCAAAGTGTTGGGATTATAGGCATGAGCCACCACGCCCGGCTATGCTCATTTTACATTCAGCTGTGGTGGTGCTGCATTATGTATGTCTTTAAGCATCCTTCTGAGTCCCTAGAGAGGTAGGTGCTGCTATTAGTCCCCTATTACAGATGAGGAACCTGGAGCAGGGAGGTTAAGTCACACAGGTGGTAAGGGGTAAAGCCAGGATTTAAATCCACATCTAGAACCTTGTACTCCTAATTGTCTGTGGTGTGAGGCAAATCACCTTGTGTGAGGCATTTTTGGAGCATGGGAAGGGGAGGGGCAGAGGGACAGTGGGACAAGAAGATGGAAATAGAGCAGACCATCATGATGGCATGTGCTTGGCACCAGGGGGTACTTCACTATCCAGGGTACTGCAAGGAGACAGCCTGAGGTGTGGGAGGCATAACACACCCACCACCTCACCCCCACTTCCTAGAAACCTTCCTAGCTTTCTAGGAAGAAAGCTCTCTAGCTTTTATTTTATTTTTAGAGATGGGATCTTGCTCTGTCATCCAGGGTGGAGTGCAGTGGTGCAATCATAGCTCACTGCAGCCTTTAACTCCTAGGCTCAAGTGATCCTCCCACTTCAGCCTTCTCAGTAGCTGGGAATACAGGTGTGAGCCACTGAGGCCAGCTCATTGTCTTTTAGAAAGAGACGATCCTTTCAAGAGTCCATGAAATCTGCCATACAAATGGTAAAACCAAAGTCATAGTTTTATTTGGGTAAAAATCAATTTTTTTGTTTTTGAGATGGTGTCTCGCTCTGTTGCCTAGGCTGGAGTGCAGTGACATGACCTCGGCTTACTGCAACCTCTGCCTCCCAGGTTCAAGTGATTCTCGTGCCTCAGCCTCCCCAGTAGCTGGGATTACTGTCGCGTGCCACCACACCCAGCTAATTTTTGCATTTTTAGTAGAGACCGGGTTTCACCATGTTGGCCAGGCTGGTCTCAAACTCCTGACCTCAAGTAATCCGCCTGCCTCAGCCTCCCAAAGTGCTGGGATTACTGGCGTGAGCCACCACGCTTGGCCAAAAATCAATTTTTAAAAAGTCTAGCTGCAAAGTAGAAAAACACTTCTATAGCATCGTCTTATATAAAAACTCACATCCTTCTAAAACCTGAAGTCCTTTTGCTCACTCCTTCACCCTGAAATGAAAAAAACTGATAATACTGAATCTTAGAGACCCACCCAGGACACATGGGGTTGTCCAGGCTTCTGCCTATTTTGTAGAAGTGGAATCCAAGGGGCTGAATGAGAAATGTGAAGGAATTTCACTGACAGCTTGGTCTTTTGCAGGAAGACAAGGAGAGCACAAATATGTCACCTTAAGAATGACTTTAGGCTGGGCAAGGTGGCTCATGCCTGTAATCCTAACAGTTTGGGAGGCCCAGGTAGGCAGATCACATGAGTCCAGGAGTTTAGACCACCCTGAGCAACATGGTGAGATGCTGACTCTACAAAACATACAAAAATTAGCTGAGCATGGTGGTGCATGACTGTAGCCCCGGCTACTCGGGAGGCTGAGGTGGGATGATCACCCGAGCCCGGGAGGTTGAGGCTACAGCGAGCCATGATTGTGCCACTGGATTCCAGCCTGGGCAACAGAGTGAGACCCTGTCTCAAAAAAAAAAAAAAAAGGAATGACTTTAGACTTTACAGCTCTAAGAAATCCCCATCAAGCCTTTTTGTCTTAAGAGATGATTGACAAGTAACTTGATAGGCAGCAGAGTTAAACCTTCCTGGGGCTTTGACTTGTGAAAGGGGATAATCTGATCTCCAAAGGGTGTGTTCAGCTTTGAGTTCATATAAGTTCAACTTTGAGATATGGTCTGTGAGCTGGCTCAGCCCCGCCACTGGAGAGCTCTTCCACCACCAACATCAGGGACTGACTGAACAACACGGAGGTAAGGCTGGGAGATGTTTGTGTGCTTTAGGGAAGGCAAAGAGGCTAATGTGAAGTTTGCTCTTTTTTTTTGAGATGGAGTCTTACTGTGTTGTCCAGGCTGGAGTGCAGTGGTGTGATCTTGGCTCACTGCAACCTCTGCTTCCCGGATTCAAGCAATTCTCTGCCTCAGTCACCCAAGTAGCTGGGACTACAGGCGCCTGCCACCATGCCCAGCTAATTTTCATATTTTTAGTAGAGACAGGGTTTCACCATCTTGGCTAGGCTGGTCTTGAACTCCTGACTTCAGGTGATCCGTGCCTCGGCCTCCCAAAGTACTGGGATTACGGGTGTGAGCCACTGCGCCTGGCCAGTTTGCTCTTTTTTAAAAGTAAATCTTACACTCCTGGGTGTAAACTCTGCGAAAGGTTCCGAGAATAGAGATGGGGCAGAGGAAACCCGGGGGAAGCACAAGTTGCCTGCCCTCCAGTGAGCTTGCAGCCAATATCATCTAGTATGGGAGGCAGATGTGAACACATGCAGGTCAGAGTGGAGAGAGGAGACGGGAAGGAAAGGGATTCCTTCTGGGGAAGGCACAGGGACTGTGAGGTCCTTAACTGGACAATAGGCATTAAGGTCTCTGTAGCCTGAATGTGCTTCAGAGCTGTAGTATGTGGGGTCCTTTCACCTGGGTGGGGCCAGGGCCAGTCCTAAGATCTGCAGCTGTGGTCCTGCATTTTGCATTACTCAGATCAGTAAACTTTTCTCTCATGTCCCGCTGGACCCAGAGGCCTGGAAATGTGGCTGGTGCCCTGGCCCCCCAACACGGGGTAGGTGGGTTCAGTTTATGCCTGCAGGTCCTTTAAACTTATGCTCCTTCTTGGCTGGGTGCAGTGGCTCACATCTGTAATCCCAGCACTTTAGGAGGCCGAGGTGGTGGATCACCCGAGGTCAGGAGTTTGTGATGAGCCTGGCCAACATTGAGAAACCCCATCTCTACTAAAAATACAAAAATTAGCCGGGCATGGTGGTGGGTGCCTGTAATCCCAGCTACTAGGGAGGCTGAGGCAGGAGAATCGCTTGAACCCAGGAGGCGGAGGTTGCAGTGAATTGAGATTGCGCCACTGCACTCCAGCCTGGGTGACAGAGTGAGACTCTGTCTCAAACAAACAAACAAACAAATAAACAGAAAACTTATGCTCCTTCTTGTTAGGCACAGTGCTGCTGTAGACATCTTGAGTGGTTAAGGCAGGTAACTAGATCAGGAATTGCTGGTGATGGGTATGCATTACCATTAAAGTTAGTAGAACTTCCTAAATTGCCAAATGGTTGTGTTCACTTAAAGTCTCACTAGGCATTTAATGAACTACTTGGTTTCCCCTCATCCTCCCCAACTCTTATTATCAAATATTTAGTAATTGCCGACCTGAGGTGGAGGAGACCCCTGATCTGAAGGAAGAGAAGGAACTCTCCCAACCCAAAGAGGGGGAGGCCACAGACCTGAAGAAAGAGGTGGAGAAAATCTCCTCATCCAAGGAAGAGGAGACTGTGGACCTGAGGGAAGAGGTGGAGAAAATTCCCCCACCTGAGGAGGAGACTATGGACCGGGAGGAAGAGAAGGAGAAGATCCCCCCACCTGAGGCGAGGGAGGCCACTGGCCTGAAGAAAAAGCAGGAAGAAATCCTCCCGCCAGAGGATGGGGAGGCCGCAGCCTTGTCCTCTGTGCCTAAGGAACAGTCAGAGACAGCTGCATCTGTGGAAGAACCGACAAGCCTGCTTCCCTCTCAATCTGTGTTCCCCCCTCAAACTGCTATCCCCCCTCACTCTGTGTTCCCCCCTCCGGAGGCATTTCCCCCTCAGGCCACTGTCCCCCCTCACTCTGTGTTCCCCCCTCTGGAGGCATTTCCCCCTCAGGCCGCTGTCCCCCCTCACTCTGTGTTTTTCCCCCCTCCGGACGCATTCCCCCCTCAGGCTGCTGTCCCCCCTCACTCTGTGTTCCCCCCTCCGGACGCATTCCCCCCTCAGGCTGCTGTCCCCCCTCACTCTGTGTTCTCCCCTCCGGAGGCATTTCCCCCTCAGGCCGCTGTCCCCCCTCACTCTGTGTTCCCCCCTCCGGACGCATTCCCCCCTCAGGCCGCTGTCCCCCATCACTCTGTGTTCCCCCCTCCGGAGGCATTTCCCCCTCAGGCCACTGTCCCCCCTCACTCTGTGTTCCCCCCTCCGGACGCATTTCCCCCTCAGGCTGCTGTTCCCCCTCACTCTGTGTTCCCCCCTCCGGAGGCATTTCCCCCTCAGGCTGCTGTCCCCACTCACTCTGTGTTCCCCCCTCCACAGGCATTTCCCCCTCAGGCTGCTGTCCCCACTCACTCTGTGTTCCCCCCTCCAACGGCACTCACAACTCATTCCATGTTTCCTTCTGCCAATGGTTTCTGCCTCACTGTTTCTTCAACAGAGTTCTCCCTTTGATGTGAATTTCCTTAATTTGTGCCACCTTCCCCACTGTTTTCCTTTAAGAAGATATTTATTCTCATGTACTCTCTTGTGCTTTGCCTCCATGTTGCATTTAATAACTTAGGGTAAAAGGAACATTAAACTTCATTACAACTGTATATTCTACAGTGAAATCTTGTATATTTATTAAGCTTTGTAAATGAATAATAAAGTAGAAGTCTTTACTGCATGGACCTAGGTTGAGTACCTTTCTTTAAAAACAGGTTTAGGTATTATGTTTTGAGAATTGAGAAGTCACAATAATTTCCAGATAAGTAACATATTACAATGCATAAAAGCTTGAGCTCCTTGCTTAGAACTTTCCTAAAGGTTCCAGAAAAAAAAAAAAATATTAGCCCTTAGACTTATTAGAATCCAAGTCTTTCAGTACCAAATCTGAAATTTAGCACTGGCTGGGTGTGGTGGCTCATGCCTGTAATCCTAGCACTTTGGGAGGCCGAAGTGGGAGGCCTGGCAGATCAAGGCTGCTGTGAGCCATGATTGCGCCACTGCACTCCAGCCTGGGGGACAAAGTGAGACCTTGTCTCAAAAAAAAAAAAAAAAAAAAACACACACACCACATACACACACACACACACGCAAAACATAAATATCCTTAGCACTTACACGCAGATGGACCCTCGACCTATGGGTGTACACATGTTGAAAACAAACAGGAAGGCTGTAAAGTTACGGTGATCCCTGAGAAAGTTGGCATCTTAAGATGGGGACACATTACAGAAAACACACACACACAAGAAAATCCCATGCCTGGCCTTTGGTATAACTTACTGACATAGAAAGCACAGCTGCTTAAAGTTTTTGTCTAGAATCTAGTGACCCTGATTTTAGTGACACCAGAATATATTGATTTTTATGTGTCTGTTAAAAACCTAGAGATTGAGCTGGGCGTGGTGGCTCACACCTGTAATCCCAGCCTTTGGGAGGCTGAGGTGGGTGGATCACTTGAGGTCAGGAGTTCAAGACCAGCCTGACCAACATGGAGAAACCTCATCTCTCCTAAAAATACAAAATTAGCTGGGTGTGGCAGCATGCGCCACACCCAGCTACTCAGGAGGCTGAGGCAGAAGAATCGCTTGAACCCAGGAGGCGGAGGTTGCAGTGAGCCAAGATCGCACCACTGCATTCCAGTCTGAGTAACAAGAGCGAAACTCCGTCTAAAAAAAAAAATCTTAGGTCCGAAGTGTGAAGCATTTGGAGTAAAATTCGAAAAGGGCAAACTGACTTCCAGCCACATCGCCACCTAGTGGCACACACCTCAAATGCCACCTGGAAAACCACTCCACTTTCAGGATTTTATTAAGGAATTTTAGTTTCTCTAACTTCAAGCCTATGTTATTACCATGAAAGTAATAAGATACCACTTAGTATTTACCATTTGCAACATACTGTATTTATTAGACACATTACATCACACCTCATTTAATCCTCTGAGCAACCTTGTTAAGAAAGGAGCTCCATAGTCCCTGTTTTAGAGGAATAGAAGGTTAGACTTTAGTAAAAGGATTCAAACTCACAACTTTCTGACACTACAGCCTACCTCTCCTACCTAACTTGGACTAGGTCTTCAACTTTCAAACCGTTTGTCCTTTTCCTGCAGTTTATCACTGTCTTCATGGCATTAATTTGGATTTTTTTTTTTTTTTTTGAGACAGAGTCTCGCTCTGTTGCCCAGGATGGAGTGCAGTGGCGCGATCTCAGCTCACTGCAACCTCTGCCTCCCAAGTTCAAGTGATTCTCCTGCCTCAGCCTCCTGAGCAGCTGGGATTACAGGCATGTGCTACCATGCACATGCCTGTAATCAAAAATAAGCCTATTCTTGTATTTTTAGTAGAGGGGGGGGGTTTCACCACCTTGGTCAGGCTGGTCTTGAACTCCTGACGTGAAGCGATCCACCCACCTCAGCCTCCCAAAGTGCTGGGATTACAGGCGTGAGCCACTGCACCTGGCTTAAGCGTTAGTTGATTTTTTATTTGCAAACCCTGTAGACTACTTTTCTTACCCCAGGCTGCATATTAGAATCACCCAAGAAATTTTAAAATCATCTGATGTCCATGCCATACCCCAGAAAAATTATATCCGAATCTCTGGGGTGGGGCCCAGGAACAGGTATTAAAATCAGTGATTTTGTTATGCAACTAAGGTAAAGACCTAATTGCAGATCATTCCTTTTTTTTTTTTTTTTTGAGACGGAGTCTCGCTCTGTGGCCCGGGCGGGAGTGCAGTGGCCGGATCTCAGCTCACTGCAAGCTCCGCCTCCCGGGTTTACGCCATTCTCCTGCCTCAGCCTCCCGAGTAGCTGGGACTACAGGCGCCTGCCACCTCGCCCGGCTAGATTTTTGTATTTTTTAGTAGAGACGGGGTTTCACCGTGTTCGCCAGGATGGTCTCGATCTCCTGACCTCGTGATCCGCCCGTCCCGGCCTCCCAAAGTGCTGGGATTACAGGCTTGAGCCACCGTGCCCGGCCTGATCATTCCTTTAATGATGCTCACACAGGCCACGACATGCCTGCTCTGCACCCTCAATGACACACCTTTTCCATTCCCAACCCTGGGTAAGCCATCCATCTTCCTCCCCTACTTGAATTTTTCTGGACTGAATTGGTAACTGTGCTGATCTGTTCCCTATTAGTTCATGTCCTTCAGCTTGATTGGAATGACTCAGCAACTCCATGTGAGCAGCACTGATGAGGTATCTGCTCTGGGCGAGGCCCTGCGCCCGAGGCACAGACACAGATTCCTCCAGCTTTGGAGAACAATGGTCTGGAAGGACATCAACACCCAGGCACTCCCTATTCTTGGATGGAGAGTTTCTAAACAAAGGATTTTCCAAAATTTATAAAGAAAAGAGGCCGGGAGTGGTGGATCACACCAGTAATCCCAGTACTTTGGGAGGCCGAGGTGGGCGGATCACCTAAGGTCTGGAGTTCAAGACTAGTCTGACCAACATGATGAAACCCTGTCTCTTCTAAGAATACACAATTAGCCAGGCATGGTGGCACATGCCTGTAATCCCAGCTACTCGGGAGGCTAAGGCAGGAGAATCGCTTGAACCTGGGAGGTGGAAGTTGCAGTGAGCCAAGATCACGCCATTGCACTCTAGCCTCGGCAACAAGAGCAAAACTCTGTCTCAAAAAAAAAGAAAAAAGAAAAGAAGAGAGGGCTGGCTGTGATGGCTCATACCTGTAATCCCAGCACTTTGGAAGGCTGAGATGGGACAATCTCTTGAGCCTAGGAGTTAGAGGCCAGCATGGGCAATATAACGAGACCTTGTCTCTCTCTTAAAAAAAAAAAAAAAAAAAAAGGCCGGGCGCGGTGGCTCAAGCCTGTAATCCCAGCACTTTGGGAGGCCGAGACGGGCGGATCACGAGGTCAGGAGATCGAGACCATCCTGGCTAACACGGTGAAACCCCGTCTCTACTAAAAAATAGAAAAAACTAGCCGGCGAGGTGGCAGGCGCCTGTAGTCCCAGCTACTCGGAGGCTGAGGCAGGAGAATGGCGTAAACCCGGGAGGCGGAGCTTGCAGTGAGCTGAGATCCGGCCACTGCACTCCAGCCCGGGAGACAGAGCGAGACTCCGTCTCAAAAAAAAAAAAAAAAAAAAAAAAAAGACGAGAGTAGCGTGAGAAGGCGTTTCAGATGAAGAGAATAACGTGGGGAGACCTATATTCATCCCTAAATAACGCTCTACTCCACTGGGTCTGAGGCATGGGATCTGAATTAGCAGCATCACCAATACCTAGGAGCTTGTTAGAAGAAATGCAAAACTGGCTGGGCACAGTGGCTCATGCCTGTAATCTCAGCACTTTGGGAGGCCAAGGCAGGCAGATCACCTGAGGTCAGGAGTTTAAGACCAGCATGGCCAACGTGGTGAAACCCTGTCTCTACTAAAATACAAAAATTAGCCGGGCATGGTGGTGGGTGCCTGCTACTCGGGAGGCTGAGGCAGGAGAATCGCTTGAACCCGGGAGGTGGAGGTTCAGTGGAGCTGAGATTGTGCCACTGCACTCCGGCCTGGGCTTCAGAGTGCAACTCCGTCTCAAAAAAAAAAAAAAAAAAATGCAAATTCTTGAATCCCACGCCACTCCTGCAAAATCAGAAATGCTGGGGGAGTCCTCCAGGTGTTTCTGGAGCGTGCTAAAGTTTGAGAAGCACCATTCTACTCAATTCCATTTAGCTGCTTTTCAAACGGACCTATACTCTTGGTTCTTTTCTATTCTTTTTTCTTGAGACGGTGTCTTACTCTCGACCAGGCTGGACTGCAGTGGTGCAATCTCCACCCTCCAGGTTCAAGCTATTCTCCTGCCTCAGCCTCCCGAGTAGCTGGGACGACAGGTGCGTGCCACCATACCTGGCTAATTTTTGTATTTTCAGTAGAGATGGGATTTCACCATGTTGGCCAGGCTGGTCTCAAACTCCTGACCTCAAGTGATCCACCTGCCTTGGCCTCCCAAAGTGCTGGGATTACAGGCATGAGCTACTATGCCTGTCCATATTCTTTTTTTTTTCTAAATATCTCTTTGTGTGTACATAAAAAAAATTAAAAAGTACAGCACATGATAAAAAAAATTCAACACTTGCCCTCCCTAGAAGCACACTGAACTTTTCTCTTTTTAATTCTAAAGAATAAGCTAAATAATATTCTTACATGCCTATTTTGAAATGTACTATCTTGGTGTCCATTAGACTCCATACTCTAAGAGATAAAAATTTAGCTAGCCAAACTCTTCTACTTAACTGTTACATTATTTTTAAGTTCTACTTGTTTCCTATGTTTTAAAAATCTACTCAATCCTCTGTAGTTCTAATACTTTCCAACAACTTTTTATCTCAATTAAAAAAATCACATCTATTCACTTATGTAATTTTTTTTTTTTTTTTAAATTTTGAGACAGGGTCTCCCTCTGTCATCCAGGCTGGAAGCATGATCTTGGCTCACTGCAACCTCTGCTCCCCGGGTTCAAGCAGTCCTCCGACCCCAGCCTCGCCAGTAGCTGGGACTACAAGTGCATGCCACTATGTATGCCTAATTTTTTTTTTTTTTTTTTTTTGAGACGGAGTCTCGCTCTGCCGCCCAGGCTGGAGTGCAGTGGCCGGGTCTCAGCTCACTGCAAGCTCCGCCTCCTGGGTTTACGCCATTCTCCTGCCTCAGCCTCCCAAGCAGCTGGGACTACAGGCGCCCGCCATGTCGCCCGGCTAGTTTTTTGTATTTTTAGTAGAGACGGGGTTTCACCATGTTAGCCAGATGGTCTCGATCTCCTGACCTCGTGATCCGCCCGTCTCGGCCTCCCAAAGTGCTGGGATTACAGGCTTGAGCCACCGCGCCCGGCCAATGTATGACTAATTTTTGTATTTTTTTTGTAGAGACGGGGTCTCACCATGTTGCCCAAGCTGGTCTCAAACTTCTGGGCTCAAGCATTCTGCCAGCCTTGACCTCCCAAAGTGCTGGGATTATGGGTGTGAGCCACTGCGCCTGGCCCATTTATATAATTTTAAAAGTCAAAATGATTCTATAGTATTTAATGAAAGAGTCCTTGCTCCTTTACCCCCATCACAGATTCTTATTCCCTAAAAGCAACTACTTTCAACTGTTTCTCCTAGTATTTGCTTCCATGTTCACGTTGCCCAGGCCAGAATGCAGTGGCGAGATCTCGGCTCACTACAACCTCTACCCTTGGGGTTCCAGCGATTCTCCCACCTCAGCCTCCTGAGTAGCCAGGATTACAGAGGTGTACCACCACGACCGGCTACTTTTTTGTATTTTTAGTAGAGACAAGGTTTCTCTATGTTGGCCAGGCTGTTCTTCCATATTCTTAAATAACAGTTTTACTTCTACTTCTTGATTTAAAAATTTTTGATATCTAATCACTTCTTATTGCGGAAGATAAAGATTTAACTCACATTTTCCTTCTACCAAAACACCACAAATCCCCATGCTACTAATAATTCATTCAGCCAGGTGTGGTGGCTCATGCCTGTAATTCCAGCACTTTGGGAGGCCAAGGCAGGTGGATCACTTGAGGTCAGGAGTTTAAGACCAGCCTGGCCAACATGGTGAAATCCCATCTCTACTGAAAATACAAAATTAGCCGGGCATGGGGGTGCATGCCTGTAGTCCCAGCTACTTGGGAGGCTGAGGCAGGAGACTTGCTTGAACCCGGGAGATAGAGGCTGCACTGCACTCCAGCCTGGACAACAGAGTGAGACTCCGTCTCAAAAAAATAAAATAATAATAATAATTCATTCATATTAATGTTTGGTTATATTGGATTTTATTATTATGACATTATAGTTACATAATGTTATTATTTACTTATTTAGAGCTGGGCGACAGAGTGACTATGAGTGCAGTGCTGAGTGTGGTGCTATGATCATAGCTCACTGCAGCCTCAAACTCTTTTTTTTTTTTTTTTTTGAGACGGAGTCTCGCTCTGTCGCCCGGGCTGGAGTGCAGTGGCCAGATCTCGGCTCACTGCAAGCTCCGCCTCCCGGGTTTACGCCATTCTCCTGCCTCAGCCTCCCGAGTAGCTGGGACTACAGGCGCCTGCCACCTCGCCCGGCTAGTTTTTTGTATTTTTTAGTAGAGACGGGCTTTCACCGTGTTAGCCAGGATGGTCTCGATCTCCTGACCTCGTGATCCACCCGTCTCGGCCTCCCAAAGTGCTGGGATTACAGGCTTGAGCCACCGTGCCCGGCCGTGCAGCCTCAAACTCTTAAGCTCAAGTGATCTTCCTGCCTCAGCCTCCGAGCAGCTAGTTTCTATGTGCTTTTTTTTTTTTGAGACGGAGTCTGACTCTTGTTGCCCATGCTGGGGTGCAATGGGGTGATCTTGGCTCACTGCAACCTCTGCCTCCTGGGTTTAAGCGATTCTCCTGCCTCAGCCTCCTGAGTAGCTGGGATTACAGGCATGTGCTACCACACCCGGCTAATTGTGTCTTCTTATTTATTTGTGAGGAAGACAGAGCTGAAAAAATTATATCACTATGTGCAAATATCAATACAAGATGTTGCTAAGGGAGAGACTTTTTTTCTGGTCAGTTACATTTGAAGTAGGCTCCTCCTAAGGTCTTTGTAATTCAAGGTCCTGGGTTCCACACGGAAGAGCTGCACTGTACTGCCTCTAGGGGTCAGCATAACGTGAAGGATGAGCAAGCACAGCCACCCATTTCATTTCAGAAAGCAAGATTTGTAGGGTGGAAGGAATGCAGGTAACTATGCAGGTTTCCACTGAAAGTGAGGATGAGGAGTTGAGGGAAGCAGATTCTATGCCCAGTCCACACAGTGTTTTGATTTGTGTTCAACAGACTATCAGGGACCCAAATAATTTAATAATATTTGGCCTATCACATAAACTCCCTTGAAATTAGTGACAGGATTTTCTTTTCTTTTCCTTTACAATTTTAACTTAAAGACCAGTGTGATAGTAAACTGACAGGATTTTCATTATACCCCTCATACATACTGAAAGCCACTTACCTTTTAAAATTTTATTTTATTTTATTATTATTATTATTATACTTTAAGTTTTAGGGTACATGTGCACAATGTGCAGGTTTGTTACATATGTATACATCAGTCACTTACTTTTTAAATGTCTGTTTTGACACTTTGGACTTAGACTATAGATGTTAAACACCACTAATTGCTTCTCCCAAATGTAATGGTTTTTCTTTTTTTCTAATTTTTATTTTTTATTATTAAATATCTATCTATCTATCTATCTATCTATCTATATTTTTTTGAGACGGAGTCTCGCTCTGTCGCCCAGGCTGGAGTGCAGTGGCCGGATCTCAGCTCACTGCAAGCTCCGCCTCCCAGGTTTACGCCATTCTCCTGCCTCAGCCTCCCGAGTAGCTGGGACTACAGGCGCCCACCACCTCGCCCGGCTAGTTTTTTGTATTTTTTTTAGTAGAGACGGGGTTTCACCATGTTAGCCAGGATGGTCTCGATCTCCTGACCTCGTGATCCGCCCGTCTCAGTCTCCCAAAGTGCTGGGATTACAGGCTTGAGCCACCGCGCCCGGCCTATATATTTTTTTTTTGTAGAGATGGGTATCATACCACATACCAGGCTGGTCTCAAAACTCCCAGGCTCAAGCAATTCTCCTGCCTTGGCCTCCCAAAGTGTTGGGATTACAGGCATGAGCCACTGTGCCCAGCTATGTAATGGTTTTTCAATTCGAACTTCCTATATATTTTTTATTTATTTTGGGCCAGGGTCTCACTCTGCTGCCCAGGCAGGAATGCAGTGGCACAATCGTGGCTCACTGTAGCCTCCAACTCTTGGGCTCAAGCCATCTACCTACTTCAGTCTCTTGAGTAGCTAGGACTACAGGCACACACCACCACGCCAGGCTAACTTCTTTATTTTAATTTTTTGTAGAGGTGGGGTCTTGCTATGACGTAGGCTGGTCTTGAACTGCTGGCCTCAAGTGATCCTCTTGCTTCAGCCTCCCAAAGTGCTGGGACTATAGGTGTGAGCCACTGCACCCAGCCCAAATTTCTTATTTTAAGGCTAGAATGATGAGTGGCTGGCTGGCCCTCTCTCTAAGGTAGTAAATGGTGGGCTTTATTCTTTTTATCTATAAACTATTTTATTTTATTTTTGAGACAGTCTCACTCTGTTACCCAGGCTGGAGTACAGTGGAGTCATCTCCGCTCACTGCAACCTCCTTCTCCCAGGTTCAAGTCATTCTCCTGCCTCAGCCTCCTGAGTATCTGGGATTACAGGCACCCATCACCACCCCCGGCTAATTTTTGTATTTTTAATAGAGACGAGGTTTCACCAGGTTGTCCAGGCTGGTCTTGAACTCCTGACCTCATGTGATCCACCTGCCTCAGCCTCCCAAAATGCTAGGATTCCAGGCATACGCCACCGCGCCTGGCCACCTATAAACCATTTTATATTACCTCTGCAGAAGTGTGGTTAGCATACATTTCTGGAGAAACTCATTAATGAAACTCACTGCCATTATGCTGCCTCTCAGTCACTGCATGGTGTCAATCTCAGAGACATTTGAAGGGCTAAAATATAAGCAGGGGTAATTAACAGCACACTTTGCTTTTATATCTTGGTATATTTCCTCGTGCCTCAGAACAATACTGCTGGGGACCACAGCTGATTGTCTGCCTTGGTTGACGACTGCTATGCAGTGAGAATTTAACAGTGTTGGCAATCTACGCTACAAGAAAAAGGGCATTGTATTTTTCCTCTTCCTGTAAGAGGAAAAGAAGAAACAGCACTTGGGCAGTTCAGTAACAGTCTTTGGGCATAAGAAAAGAAATCATTTCTTATTCCTTACAAACTCTGATTTACAAAAGAACACTGGAAGCTAAAAGCCGTGTTGATTTATCATGTGAAGCAGAAAGTAATTTTTCTCCCCTTGTTATGCTTTCATATAATCATGCTCACCGCCTGTATGGGTGGCATTAAAGAATTTCTGAATAAAAATAATAATTTCTTGCTTTCAACCTTCATAATTCACATCAGCAAGCACCCTGCTGGGTGGCGATGCCTACTGCCAGTGACGCTCAATCTTTTTTGCGTGCCACTTATCTGCCTCGCACAGCTGCGTGCTCCATTGATCGCAATACCTGCAGGATAATGCGCCCGAAGGCGTTCTTCAGCAGATTAACCACATCCGCGTGAGACAGCCCATCCAAAGGTTGCCCGTTAATGCTGACAATCCGATCCCCAACCTGGAAGCACAAAAGTGACAGAAAATCACTATCATTAAGAAAAATTAAATTTGAGAAGAATGCTTAAAATTCTTTGCAAGTCCTATTTCCCATTTGTGGCTATTGTGAGGATTCTGCGTTACTACTGTGTATACATGTTCAAGAAGCATGAGGAATTTTTTTGGCTTTCCCCAAATACAGACAAATCAGAGCAACAAGAAGGGGGTCAGATCTGATTATTAAAAAGCATAGTAGGCCACTTTTGTATTTTGGTAATGGTGGTGGTTCATATATCCATTGCCAGTAATAGCGAGGTGTACACATTAACTGTTCAATAAAGTTCTAATGAGGAAGCCAAATATTTTCTGCTTTATTTTTCTACTGAAATTAAGATTAAGGGGAAACAAGGGGGAGAAATCATAAAAATGGTGATTCTTTTGATTGAGGGAAGACTCTAAGGTCAAATGTCTCTCAGTTGAGAGCTGAGTTTGGGTGAAATGAGGTGCTTAAAAGCGTAAAGGAGGGTTTGCAAAGGAGCTGCAATTTCTTCTTTTACTGAGAAGCTTTGATACAAATAATAATATTTTTACGTGCCTGGGGACCTAATGAATTTCTAAAGGTATAAAGCTTCTTTAATGCATCTTGCCCTCAGCCTGGGTCTCTGATGGCTATTGGAATTCCAATTCTAAACAAGGTGCCCAGGGCTGCAACTTCCTCTCCCACCCCACCACATGCTGTTAGCCCTTCAACCAGTTATCTTTTGTTTACTTTAAGCTTCTGTGTCCGTGCAGCCACTCCACTGGCCTGAATCATGGCAATAAATATAGGAATATCTCCTAAGGGACTTCCTCTTCCTCCAGCAATACTGATTCCAAGGGCATCACTGAGCTCCTAAAAGAGAAAGAAAACATAATGCTTATATTTTTAATAAAGAGCCACAAACTGACTATCCCCAGATAGCTGTTGAACAAAATCCCTCCATGAGGTAGGAGGCCAAGATAACACAGGAGTTAAATGTGGAGACTTCGCAGTAGACAGCTCTAGTACTTTTTTTTTTTTTTTGAAACAAAGTTTCGCTCTTGTTGTCCAGACTGGAGTGCAATGGCACGATCTCAGGTCACTGCAACTTCTGCCTCCCAGGTTCAAGCAATTTTCCCACCTCAGCCTCCTGAGTAGCTAGGATTACAGGTGCACGCCATCACGTTTGGCTAATTTTTTGTATTTTTAGTAGAGACAGGGCTTCACCATGTTGGCCCGGCTGGTCTTGAACTCCTGACCTCAGGTGATCCACCTGCCTTGGTCTCTCAGAGTGCTGGGATTACAGGTGTGAGCCACCCTGCCCGGCCCCAGCTCTAGCTCTTAATTAGTTGTGGGGTCTTGGGGGAAGTTACTTAACCTTGTGAAAATTGTCAGAATCAAAATGGAGTCACTTGTGTTAAAAAAAAAAAAAAAAAATCCTTACCAATAGAGCCAGGAAAGGCTATGAAGAAAGGATTCTCAGGCTTGTATGCCTGATAACAAAAATTATCACAAAAGACTGCAAAAACCACAACCCTGCAGGAAGAACGTCACAACCTTACATAAAAAAACACTTCTACAAGTGCATTTGTCCAGCAAATGCCTGTCCAGCCTTGGGCTGTGTGTCACCCCTGTTATTAATCTTTGTAGCCAAGGATAATTATCTCAAAATAGTTATATATTCTTCATTTTGTCCTCTGAAAACTTTCATTTTCCTTACCTGCCTGAATATGCACGTAGTCTACTATGGCCCGCATATTCCCATTCCTGAATAAACACCATTTTCTTTTAGAGAGCCTCTCTGTTTGTTATTTAGGCTGACTACCTCTTAAAGCCTCCATCTCTATGTGTAAAATGAGAAGAATACTACATACCTGACAGTGTTGGTCTGAGCATTAAATGAGATGGTATAGCACACTCATGGCCTACAGAAAAGGCTCAATAAAAGGCAATAGCAGGAGTAAATTAAACATACACACACACACACACACACACACACACACACACACAACGCCCTATGCAGCTGCTTAGTTTAGTGGCCAATTCTGATGCAGACTTGGCAAGTATATTCTCATATGGTGTTTATGATTAAACTGCCACACATACTATGCTCTTCTGGGTGTGAACAAACACATTTGGCTTTAAAAGACTGCGCTGGCCGGGCGCGGTGGCTCAAGCCTGTAATCCCAGCACTTTGGGAGGCCGAGATGGGCGGATCATGAGGTCAGGAGATCGAGACCACCCTGGCTAACACGGTGAAACCCCATCTCTACTAAAAATACAAAAAACTAGCCGGGCGAGGTGGCGGCGCCTGTAGTCCCAGCTACTCGGGAGGCTGAGGCAGGAGAATGGCGTGAACCCGGGAGGCGGAGCTTGCAGTGAGCTGAGATCTGGCCACTGCACTCCAGCCTGGGTGACAGAGCGAGACTCCATCTCAAAAATAATAAATAAATAAATAAATAAAAGACTGCGTTAAAACAAAGGATCTGAGAGGACACCCACTGTAGTGACAACAGTTTGAAGAGAGACATAAAATGTGGCTGAAAATGTTCCCCAAGATGGACTCTGGTGAAGAGACTTGGCTCTAGTTCAGTCTTTTCCCACATTAGTATCATAGGGTTAATATTTTTAAAAACACTAAAAGAACAAATGACAAGTCCCAGTTCTGGCATGGTAGCACAGACACGTGACAGCATCTCTCTCCTGCCAGTTACAATCAAGATGTCTAGTCAAAATGTAAAAAACAACTACCTGGGGCCTCTGAAACAAAAAGAAACCAAATAAAGTGTGGTGGAGAGTCAAAACTTGGAGAAACGACAGCAGTGAGGGGAAATTCCCAGTTTTATTTTTTTCCTGGTAGCTTTACCCTGAGGGCGATTCCCAGTCAAGGAGCTGGAAAGGTAGGGTGAATGCTAACATTCACATAGAAATTCCATCCTTCTAGGCAGAAGAATCAGGAAAAAGAGGGAAAGAGAAGAAAAGCAGAAAATACAAAAAATTAGCTGGGCATGGTGGCATGCATCTGTAATCCCAATTACTTGGGAGGCTGAGGGAGGACAATGACTTGAACCTGGGAGGTGGAGGTTTCGGTGAGCCGAGATTGCACCATTGCACTCCAGCCTGGGCAACAGAGCGAGACTCTCTCAGAAAAAAAAGAAAGAAATTTCTGCTTGGATCACGTGTGGTAGAATAGGGTAGGTAGGAGCAGGCTTTATTACAAAAGCCTGTAAAAACAAGTGGCTGAAATGACTAAGGAAATATAAAATAATATTATTTTTGAAATCTTAGGGGAGAAATGTACGCAATAATTTTTTGGCTTTGTTTAAATCCATCATGATGTTTCCTTAATTTATCCATAATTATCTATACTGTTGGTACATTTAACTTCCCCATCACAGGAACATTTGAGTTGCTACTCTGGTGGAAAAATACTGGGAACAAATAAGGCAGATTTAGTCAAAGCTGTAGCTAATAACAACAGAGCCACTTCCTGGGCATTCCTGATGCACTAGGTACTATGCTAAAGATATTACATTCATTACCTCACTTAATCCACACAACAATATTTACCTTTGAGGTAAGTTGGTGTTATCACCCCCATTCTACAGACGCGAAAATTGAGGTTGAGGTTGACTTGCTAACTATTATAGAGCTAATGGCTTTTTTTTTTTTTTTTTGAGACAGGGTTTTACTCTGTCGCCCAGGCTGGAGTGCGGTGGCATGATCACGGCTCACTGCAGCCTCAACCTCCTGAGTTCAAGCGATCCTCCCACTTCAGCCTCCCAAATAGACCACAGGCATGCACCACCAAGCCTGGCTAATTTAAAAAAAAATTATCTGTAGAGACAGAGTTTCCCCATATTGCCCAGGCTGGTCTCAAACTACTGGGTTCAGTGATCCTCCCACCTCGGCCTCCCACAATGCTGGGATTACAGGTATGAGCCACCACACCCAGCTGTACAGCTAATGTACAGGCTGAATTGTGTCCCCCTAAGAATCACATGTTGAAGCCCCAAGTACCAGGGCCTCAAAATGTGACTGTACTTGGAGATAGGGCCTTTAAAATGAGGCCAGGGTGAGCCCTAGTCCAATGTGACTGGTGTCCTTATAAGAAAAGATTAGGACATAGGAGAGGCACCAGGGATGATGAGTGACATACAAAAAAGGCCACATGAGGCTACAGCAAAAAAGCGGACATCTGCATTCCAAGGAGGGGGGCCTCAGGAAAAACCAAACTTGCAGACACCTTCATCTTGGATCTAGCCTTCAGAACTGCGAGAAAATAAATTCCCGTTGTTTAAGCCATCCAGTCTGTGGTGTTTGGTAACTGCAGATCTAGCAAACTAATGCAGCTAATACATGGTAGAATGCCTTCAAACAGAGGTATCATTAAATCTAGAGAAGTAAGCTATGCTGGATATCACTTTACTGCAGTGGATTACCATGATTACAACAGGGTCATTATTTGTTCTTGAACCCCTCATTTAGGTCAAAGTGAGCAAAATAAAAGCCTACTTTTGGCCGGGGCTTGTGGCTCATGCCTATAATCCCAGCACTTCAGAAGGCTGAGGAGGTTGGATCACTTGAGGGCAGGAGTTGGAGACTAGCCAGGCCAACATGGAGAAACTGTGCCTCTACAGAAAATACAAAAATTAGCCAGGCGTGGTGGTGCATGCCTGTAGTCTCAGCTACTTGGGAGACTGAGGCACGAAAATTGCTTGAACCCTGGAGGTGGAGGTTGCACTGAGCTGAGATCGCGCCACTGCATTCCAGCCTGGGCGACACAGTGACTCCATCTCAAAAGGAAAAAGAAAAAGAAAAAAAGAGTCTACTTTCATTAGATATCATCACACAGGAGTCTGAAAATCAGGGTTCAACAAATTTATGAACTGAAATACATCTGATACAATCTTCTCAAAAGGGGAATTTAGCAACATGTATAAAAGTCTCTAATAACAAGCTTGGCTTTTGACCCCGAAATTTCATTTCTAGGAATTAATCCTGAGGAAATTACTCATGATATGGGCAAAAATATAAAGATGTTTTACTATAAAAGATACCAAAAATTGAGAAATATGCTAATTGTTCAATAATAGGAAACTGGTTAAGAAACTTATAGCATGTTTGGCTGGGTGCAGTGGCTTACTCCTGTAATCTCAGCACTCTGGGAGGCTGAGGCGGGCAGATCACGAGGTCAGGAGATCGAAATCATCCTGGCTAACACAGTGAAATTCTGTCTCTACTAAAAACACAAAAAATTAGCCAGGTGTGGTAGCGGGCGCCTGTAGTCCTAGCTAGTCGGGAGGCTGAGGCAGGAGAATGGTGTGAACCTGGGAGGCGAAGCTTGCAGTGAGCTGAGATCACGCCACTGCACTCCAGCCTGGGTGACAGAGCAAGACACTGTCTCAAAAAAAAAAAAAAAAAAAAGGCCGGGCGCGGTGGCTCAAGCCTGTAATCCAGCACTTTGGGAGGCCGAGACGGGCGCATCACGAGGTCAGGAGATCGAGACCATCCTGGCTAACACGGTGAAACCCCGTCTCTACTAAAAAAAATACAAAAAACTAGCCGGGCGAGGTGGCGGGCGCCTGTAGTCCCAGCTACTCGGGAGGCTGAGGCAGGAGAATGGCGTGAACCCGGGAGGCGGAGCTTGCAGTGAGCTGAGATCCGGCCACTGCACTCCAGCCTGGGCGACAGGGCAAGACTCCGTCTCAAAAAAAAAAAAAAGAAAAGAAACTTATAGCACATTCATATGTTGGAGTACTATGAAATCCATAAAAATCATGCCACATGCTGTCAAAAAATACTATTTAGTATGTGCCACATATCATTTTTGTTTTATAAAACTTTACATGTACAGGTTAAAAGACTAAGATTGAAAAAAAAAATAAAACTTACACACAGGCACAGAATACAGTGGATGAGATTTGCCAAAAAATTCATAGAGGTCATCTCTGTGCTCTACTGCACTTTTCTAAGTCTATTTATTGATGTTATTTAGACCACATTTTTATCTCAGTAACTTGAAAGAGCACACTTACAATCCAATAAATTGTATTGGGCAAAATGTACATTTAATGCAAATCCAACACAAACCAGAAAAACATATATAGCAAAATGACTGACTTACCCTTTTTATCTCAACAGTCCTTGGTTCCATATCTGTGCCTATAAAGAAGCAACACAATTAACTTTTGAACATTAAAAAATAATATATTTAGGATATAATATTGTCCCATGAAAAATGGTTTCATTTTCTTGGTCTTTCAAGATAAGACACTAAAGCAAGCAGGTATTGTACAACCTTCCTCAGCATCCAAGCTGGTAGCCAAGTCACCAGAGGCCATGTCCTCTTTTTTTTTCTTTTGAGACAGAGTCTCGCTTTGTCACCCAGGCTGGAGTGCAGTGGCACCATCTCAGCTTACTGCAACCTCTGCCTCCCAGATACAAGCAATTCTCCTGCCTCTGCCTCCAAACAGCTGGGATTACAGGCGCCCGCCACCATGCCCGGCCAATTTTTGTATTTTTAGTAGAGACCGAGTTTCACCAAGTTGGCCAGGCTGGTCTCAAACTCTTGACCTCAAGTGATCCACCTGCCTCAGCCTCCCAAAGTGTTGGGATTACAGGCGTGAGCCACCGTACCCGGCCTGCTGTGTCCTCTACTTTTAAGAAGTGCTCTCTGTGTGAGACTGATGTGGCCATAATCATTTGGTCTGACAAAAGTTGATAGGCTATATAGCAGCAGCTGCCTGGAACATGGTGAGTAAATGCTTGGAGGATGAGTCATTTGTGTTTTGTTTTGTTTTTTTTTAGATGGAGTCTCACTCTGTCACCCAGGCTGGAGTGCAGTGGTTCGATCTCAGCTCACTGCCATCTCTGCCTCTTGGGTTCAAGCGATTCTCCTGCCTCAGCCTCCCGAGTAGCTGTGATTACAGGCATGTGCCACCATGCCCGGCTAATTTTTGTATTTTTAGTAGAGGCGAGGTTTCTCCATGTTAGCCAGGCTGGTCTTGAACTCCTGACCTCAGGTGATCCGCCCGCGTTGGCCTCCCAAAGTGCTAGGACTACAGGCATGAGCCACCACGCCCGGCCGAGTCATTTGTGTTTCTTTTTTTTTTTTTTTGAGACGGAGTCTTGCTCTGTCGCCCAGGCTGGAGTGCAGTGGCCGGATCTCAGCTCACTGCAAGCTCTGCCTCCTGGGTTCACGCCATTCTCCTGCCTCAGCCTCCCGAGTAGCTGGGACTATAGGCGCCCGCCACCTCGCCCAGCTTGTTTTTTTGTATTTTTTTTTTAGTAGAGACGGGGTTTCACCGTGTTAGCCAGTGTGGTCTCGATCTCCTGACCTCGTGATCCGCCCGTCTTGGCCTCCCAAAGTGCTGGGATTACAGGCTTGAGCCACCGCGCCTGGCTTGTTTCATTGTACATTTTTTCCTACCTTAATCAAAGATAACCCTCCGTTCAACAAAAGACTTAAAAGGACCCCTTGTCCCATCCTGTCCCCAAGGATATACACACTTGTTTTTCTTTTTAACTGGCCCAATTTTCCCATAGAAGGTATACACACTTCTCACCTTTCTCCAGTGACCTGTAATTTGTTAATTTTCTCTTTGTAAATAATTTTACTTTATGATGCACTCCAGCTTTCTGCTTTTCCGTTTTTCAGGTGCTTTGTGTTGTGCCACTGAAGGAATTTCTTTTTTTTTTTTTCTTGAGACGGAGTGTTGCTCTGTCACCCAAGCTGGAGTGCAGTGGCACCATCTCGGCTCACTGCAACCTCTACCACCCCTCCAGGTTCAACCAATTCTCCTGCCTCAGCCTCCCAAGTAGCTGGGACTACAGGCATGTGCCACCACACCCGGCTAATTTTTTTGTATTAATAGAGACGGGGTTTCGCCATGTTGGCCAGGTTGGTCTCGAACTCCTGACCTCAGGCAATCCGCCTGCCATGGCCCTCCCAAAGTGCTGGGATTACAGGCGTGAGCCACCATGCCTGGCCACCACTGAAGGAATCTCTATGGCTTTCTTACCTTCAGAACAGGCCTTTCAGAAAGCTCAGCTTATGCAACCAAGCTCAAAAAATTAAAAAACATTTAAATTAAAGAGGACTTTAAAAAAATATATATATATATATATTTAATTTGGGTAACAGGATAGTTTTGCTGTGGGTGTGTGTGTCTGTGTAATACCTGAATTTTTCTGGGAAAGATCTGAAACTCTTTTTGTGCCAACCAGGTTTTGCAGGCCAGTGATGACAGGAGTGAAGGAGGGATGACAGCTGCTGTGTGCGCTCTGTTGACTGCCCTGAAAGAAAGACCCAGGGGTCACCTGTGTGCAGACGCTGACTTGGCCCCTAAAATGTGTACTTATCCATTAGTGTGCCAATTACTGATGTCACCGTAACCATCTAACAGAAAATCATGAAGAGGCCAAGAAAGAAAACAAAAATCACCCACACTTATTCTCTTACTGCTTCAACCCAATCCCATTTAGACATTTCCCCCATTGCTTTCTCCATTATATGTGCTTTTGTGTATGGTTTCAATCACCAAGATGGAGAACATGCAATCATTTTAGCTGTTCTTGCTCCACATAAAATCAAAACCATTTTCCTAGGTTGCCACATAGTGTTTATGTATATATAGTCAGCTAATGGGCACTTTGTTTCATTTGGGGTTACAGTCAACCTTATTACCCAAAATGTATTTGGGTATTCCCTTATTACCCAAAATGTATTATGTATTTTGCTAAAACAAGTATAATAAGACCTTGATTAGCAGAAACCTGCCGAAATAGAACCCTCAATTGTGGGGAAAAAAGCAGCAAATCTGAAGGGTTTTTAAAAAGGCTTGTTTTAGGGATATATAACATTTTTTTCTCAAATATTTTCCTAGAATCTGTAATAATTTAGTCCAATCTGCTAGACCTCCATTACTTGTCCCTTTATTCATTTAAATGAATATGTGAGGTTAATACTATGTAGTCTTTTAAGGCTAGTGGCTATTCAACAAAAATTGTATACATAGTGAAGGGCCTTCTCTATGTAGACAACAGTATTGCATATAATGAATAATTTTTTCTAATGAATTATTCTGCATCAAAACTTTAAGCTAAGCCTAAGATCACTGTCATCAATTCAAAAAATATAATTTGGTACATTTTCTTAACTCTCTGATGAAAGTTTTGTTTAATACTTTGATTCCTAAAATATGAAAACCCTCAAATATATAGAAAAGTTGAATTATACAATAGATGTCCATATAAATAGCACCTAGATTTCACAATTAGTATTTTGCTATGTTTCCTTTATCACAGTTATTTATCTATTCATCACTCATCTATTTCTTTTTTTAAATTCATTTCAAAGTAAGTTGCAGATCTCAATATACTTCACAGTGGCTATATACATTTAAAAGAGTGTTTTTATATTTTTCCTTAAAGGATATGATTTAAATAAATGGTACTACAATAGATAAGTACTCAGAACTGAGGAAGTGCAGCATATTATAACTTTTGTCTTTAAAAAATTTCAGAAAGATGTGTTTGCCAAGACCTTTATCGTATTGTATTATAATTTTTGAGGAGTCTCCCTCTGTCACCCAGGCTGGAGTGCAGTGGCACAGTTTCAGCTCACTGCAAACTCCGCCTCCCAGATTTAAGTGATTCTCCTGCCTCAGCCTCCTGAGTAGTTGGGATTACAGGAGCCCACCACCATGCCTGGCTAATTTTTATATCTTTAGTACAGACAGGGTTTCACCAGGCTCTTTGGCCAGGCTGGTCTTGAACTCTGGCCCTCAAGTGATCTGCCCACCTCGACCTCCCAAAGTGCTGGGATTACAGGTGTGAGCCACCACGCCCGGCCCCAAGACGTTTATAAAAGTACACTTTGCCTGGCTGTGTTGCCTTAGTTAGCTAAGGAAAAGATCTCGCAAGAATTTCTCCCTCTGCAGGGTAAGGAAATTTCTTCCTAGTTTGTGGGGAAAGTTACTTTAAAAAAAGACGCTTGGTGGCCCCAAAGCTAGAGGTTATTTCTCTGTTAATGAACTCACTTTCTATGAATTAAGTCAACAGCGTATTCTCCTTAGCGCTCAAAAGAAGGCATTTATCTCCCTATTCTGTAACTATTCAGAAGGAAATCTGTGTTCCTATAAGATCCTGATTTTTTAAACAGGTCTGGATGTAAAAATGTTTGGCAGTGGAATCTTGTTTTTGCCCACCAGGGTCAGTCTTCAACTCATCATGATGGGAAGACATTTCCTTTTCACAGTCGGCTACCAGCCTTCTTCTAATTAGCCAAATAGGGCAAACTCTTCTATCTCACCCATAATTTTAACCAAGGTGATGATATGTTTACTGTTTTTAAAAATTGAATTAAACTCCTACCCTCTGAAATTAAAATTCTGTGCAAGAAGAGTAGGGCAAAGCATTTGATTTGTCCCAGGTTTCTAAAATATGACAGCTCACATTCATATACCAGGTAAGCAGGTAAGTGATGGCGATAGGTTGTTTTTTTTTTTTTTGATCTTTAATGATGCAGCTTCTAAATTTGGTAGTTCTGTCTTTAAGTGTGAACTTAAAAATTACGAAGATGCACCTGGGCGCAATGGCTCATGCCTGTAGTCCCAATACTTTGGGAGGCTGAGGTGGGTGGATCACCTGAGATCAGGAGTTCGAGACCAGCCTGACCATGATGTTTCAAAACCCTGTCTCTACTAAACATACAAAAATTAGCTGGATGTGGTGGCAGGCACCTGTAGTCCCAGCTACTTGAGAGGCTGAGGCAGGAGACCCACTTGAACCCAGGAGGCAGAGATTACAGTAAGCCAAGATTGCACTGTGCTCCAACCTGGGCAACAGAGCGAGACTTCATCTCAAAAATAAATAAATAAATAAATAATTATGAAGATGCTCACATACACTCCTCAAGAGGGACAGAAATCCAGTTCTATCCACTACCTTACCTATTGATCAGTCCAAACTTTTCTTAAATCACACAAACTCCTGTTACCTCTTTGTGCCTTTGTGTATGCTATTTTCCCTGTCTGAGATGCCTTTTCCTTCTTTTTGCCAAACTCCATCTGGAGTGAGATTCAGTGGAAGCTCCTCTGGATAGCTTCATTCTCATTCTTCTGTATACAATAAGGCTTTAATGAAATCATTCAACAAAGATGAGTCTTCCATTAAGGAAGAATCCTGGCTAGACAACTGTTTTGTTTGTTGATAGAAGTCTGGTCAATATCATCACTAACTATTAACTCATGGAATCCTACAGCAGCACTATGTCTTAGATATTTGCTGCCCATTATGTAAGCCAGAAATGAAAAAAAAAAAAGGGTTTCAAACTTAATATGGTGTTTACTGGGTTTGACTGCTTTGAAGATTCCCTAAGATAAGCCAGCTAGTTTGTAAGCCTATCTGAACAATGGTATTTTCCTCACTCATTTTTTAACACCAGTGAGGAACAGGAGGCGGCTAATAGCTTTCCAGAAGTACCTGTGGGCTAACTGTAAGATCAGAGCATCTTCTGAACAAAGGCCTTGGAGAGGCTTCAGAAATAAGGCAACCAGGCAGGGGACCAAAAGTCATGCTTTTAACCTCAAAACTAAGGTGGCCTATCCATAACCCAGAGAGGAGACTAAGGGGTCACATATCAGTTTCTATAGTCTCATTATGTACCACATGGGGCTAACCATACAGTCTACCATCTTGATTTTGTCAGCCATTACAATGAAAAAAATATAGTTAAATATACTTTGCTAAAAAAAAAAAAAGGCACTTACATCAGCCTTGCAAATAAATATAAGATGTTTGCTAACCCACAAAATATCACCCACTAAGGCCTCCCTCCCACAGGAAAAACCCCCACACTTGGTTCTCCTAGGAATATGCCATTAATTGCCCTCAGCATGTGTGAGTGGCTAGTCACAAGTTAACTTTATAGCAATATTTAATTGAATGAATAGAACAATGTTGTGCTAATGAGGGTCAAATTGCCACCAGATGTTGCCTTTTTTTTAAGTAAACACAGCTGTGTACATGCGTGCATAGGCGATATAAAACTAATAGTGAGAGAGAAAAGTGGTTCTAAGAAAACATTTGCAAGCAATAGAGAGAAAAATCTAGGGATTAATGAATTTCCATCCCGCCTTTCATTTTTATTTCAAACACATGAAAATTCACTAAACTTGGTGCTGTGAATATGCTGTACATTAGATATTATTTCCAAACAATCATTTATTAAATGGGGAGCTTTCTCCCAATGGGGGCAGAAGAGTGAGTCAGTCTGATGAGAAGCCATCGACAACCTGACTGTTCTGTGATGTCTTCCTTGCGGAGGTCCAGGAACCAGCTCGGAGTCTTCCAATCTCTAGCTGCACAAGCCCCTGTGCACACTTGGAAAGGCAAGAAAAGAACAGAAATGAAAAGTAGTAGCATTTATATTCTGAAATATCTTAACAGAGCCTCTCCCTGCAGCCATGAATTATAAAAGGGTAATGAAAGCAACAGGCATAGCCCTAGAGAGAGAAGGATGAATTCTGTGGCTCCTGGAGGGCCCATCTCATCAAACGCATTTAGAGAACAGTCATGGATAACTCAGAATGTTCACAAGTATGAAGAACTTGCTTGTGAAATCCCAAAGCAGGTTCCCTTTCATTCTGTTAGTCAATATAACAGAACTTTCTTTTTAAAGCTATTCCTGCTCATTTAAAATAATCAGAGATTAAATTTCCAGTAAAAACTAGAGTTAGCATAAAATCTAACCCATTTTATAATCAAGCTAGACTGGAACAGTTCCCACTGGACTTCGGTCGTGCCAGCTGAGTAAAAAGCAGCCTAGCAACTCACCTTTAGGATGGTGGCCACTGTCTCCTGTGAGGCATTTCTCACGTCCTCCCCATTCACAGATAAGATCTGATCTCCCTGAATCAGTCTCCCATCCAGGTCTGCGGCTCCGCCTTTCACGATGTCAGAAATAAACACTCCGCTTCCATTTCTGTTAATACCATACAGCAGTGCAGTATTGGCACAACCTAATATTTCCATGCATAATACGTGTGTGTGTGACACGATACACACACATATACTCCTTTCTTCTTCCGGTTTTATTTTCTTTTTGTTTCTTTCACACCTTGGCAATTCGTCTTTATCAGCACTTGGAACTTCCTCATTTTTTAAACGGCTACATACTATTCTATGATGTTTCACAATTTCACTTACCAGTAGCTTACTGATGGACATACAGGTTATTTTCATTCTTTAACTATTGCAAACAACAAGCAATGAATATCTGTAAGTATATCTTTAAGATAAAGTCCTAGTGATGGAATTGTTAGTCAAAGAAAATTGTGACTTTTGAGAACTACACATCCTTTACAATGCAAGTTTTTGTGCTAAGGAATGTAAATGCTTCTTACAAACTCAACCTGAAATACTGATGTTCACTAAAAGCAAAAAACATTACTCTAAATGAAACTGCACCAGGTATACATATGCATCAAAACAAGAAAGCAAACTTCAACACTGGCTCTGTCAGTTGCTCTGCATCCAGATGTGCACTGATTTTTGTTTAGAAATGTAAGAGACTCAGCTTTTTTTGTTTGGTAATGCATTTTCAGAGTGATGGTTTTATGGTGCTGAAGTAAAAAAAAAAAAAAAAGATTATGACAGCACAATACTTGGCTCAAAATCAGTACTCAAAAATTGTAGCTAATATTTTTATTTTAATAACAGCTTGGACTATTGAACAAAAGCACTAGGCTAGTCACCAGAGGTCTGTGAGGGCATATAACATAACATGCATAAAACCAACTTAATTTCTTCCTTAACAAGATGGTTGATACACTTTAAGGCCATATTAGGATATTACCTGGAAATCCTATAGTCGTGTTGGGATAAACATATACTAGATACCTAAAAGCCAGTAAACCATGGAAGCCAGGCTTTGTTTCAAGCTATTACTTACCTTTCCAATTCACTGCAAGAAAAACTTAGTAATATCATCCTGGAACAAACTACTGTTAAGCAGTATAGACTTCATTTTTCTTTATTTAAAAAATTTTTTTAGAGACAAGTCTTGCTATGTTGCCAGACTGATCTTGAACTCCTCACCTCAAGTGATCTCCCCACCTCAGCCTCCCAAAGTGTTGGGATTACAGACGTGAGCCACTATGCCTGGCCTAGGCAACATGTATTTCTTTTTATTTATTTATTATTTATTTATTTGTTTATTTTTGAGATGGAATTTAGCTCTTGTTGCCCAGGCTGGAATGCAATGGCATGATCTCGGCTCACTGAAAACTGTGCCTCCTGGGTTCAAGCAATTCTCCTGCCTCAGCCTCCTGAGTAGCTAGGATTACAGGCACCTGCCACCACGCCTGGCTAATTTTTTTGGATTTTTTAGTAGAGATGGGGTTTCACCATATTGGTCAGGCTGGTCTTGAACTCCTGACCTCAGGTGATCCGACTGCCTCGGCCTCCCAAAGTGCTGGAACTACAGGCATGAGCCACTGCATCCGGCAGCAACATATATTTCAAAAGGGTAGCCTGGCCACTAGGATCTGCCTACCTACATTTTTGGTGCAACCTATTACTTTGGGGACATCTTTCTTTCTTTTTTCCTTTTGTTTTCTTTTCTTTCTTTCTTCTTCTTTTTTTTTTTTTTAATTTACAGATGGGGTCTTGTTATGTTTCCTAAGAGGCTCAAATGCAGTGGCTATTCACAGCCATGATCATAGCACACTATGGCCTCAAACTCCTGGCCTAAAGTGATCTTCCCATATAGCTGGGACAACAGGTACATGCCACTGTGCCTGGCAGGACATTTTTCCTAATAGAAAACTACTATCATGAAGAATTATGTTTATCTCTTAACTATGTTTACTCAACTAGTTTCAACATAGTATGAAATTAACAGTATGACACAAAGTAATGTTCCGTGTTAATTTCCATGCCGAAGCAATGTTCTTGACCCAACACTGGATAAATCTCATTCTTGATACCAGGTATTTCTTGGGTATGGCTGCTTTAATTAACCTCTGCAAAACGCAGATCTTAGTAATTCCGAGTGAAAGAACCTGGCTAGCTGTTCTTACTCTGTACAGAAATATGACAGTCTGGGTTGATTGGGCTTGGAATTCTTTTTTTTTTTTTTTTTTTTTTGAGACGGAGTCTCGCTCTGTCGCCCAGGCTGGAGTGCAGTGGCCGGATCTCGGCTCACTGCAAGCTCGGCCTCCCGGATTTACGCCATTCTCCTGTCTCAGCCTCCCGAGTAGTTGGGACTACAGGCACCCGCCACCTCGCCCGGCTAGTTTTTTGTATTTTTTAGTAGAGACGGGGTTTCACCGTGTTAGCCAGGATGGTCTTGATCTCCTGACCTTGTGATCCGCCCATCTCGGCCTCCCAAAGTGCTGGGATTACAGGCTTGAGCCACCGCGCCTGGCGAAATTCTATATTGATATGACAATTTTTTTGGTAAGACCTTGCTCAGAAATATGACCCATGTTGTCAAATGTTCACAAATATCTCAGTTTTAGAAATCCCATCACTACTGTACATTAGGCTTTCTCTTTCAGTGTTCACAGGCATCAGAGCTCTGGATGAAAAAGGCAGATCCCGACTCGCACAGCATGTCTTTACCGTTTCCCAACAATGCTCAGGCCCAGGCCCCGGCCAGCTTTCTTCTGCAGATCCACAGGGAACATCTCCAAGTTCTCCTCATCCCGGTAGTGTGCCTCATCTCTATACACCACCAGCTGCACCTTCTGGGGGGTCTGCCTCAGGGCTGTGATGGCTTCTTCGTGGCTGGAGTTCCTCAGGTCAACCCCATTAACCTGGAACAACGGGCATCCTGAGCTGGGCTGCTGACGGCAGAGGCCTCTGCCTGCTTTGTCTACTGAATCTCCTTGATCTAACCAGTAAAGAATCTCTAGAAATTTCCAGCCAATCTCAAAGCAAACAGGTAGTGACCATGAGCGGTACAAGCTGCTTTGAATATAAAGGAGGTGGCCCTTAAAATATCCTACCCAACATGTGCACAGAGGGTAGATACACGATAATGCAGTTTTACATAGCTATAAACTTTACTGTGAAACTAGTGAAAGAGACAGGAGAGTGTGCACGCAGGGAATTAACTAGCTCATTTAATTGAGATCAAAGGGAAATAAATATTAGTGTTTAGTCAGCATTTTTAGATTCTGTTTGCTGATTGGATTTGACATCTTCACTCTCATTTATTTACTTATTTTTTTAGATAGGGTCTTGCTGTGTTGCCCAGGTTGGAGTGCAGTGGCACGAACACCACCTTACTGCAGCCCTGACTTCCCAGACTCAAGCAGTCCTTCAACTTCAGCCTCCTGAGTATCTGGGACTGCATGTGTGCGCCACCATGTCTAGATAATTTTTTAAATTCTGGAGAGATGAGGTCTTGCCATATTGCCCAGGCTGGCCTCAAACTCCTGGACTCAGGTGATCCTCCTGCCTCGGCCTTTCAAAGTGCTGGGATTACAGGCATGAGCCACTATGCCTGGCTGACATCTTCACTCTTATTTGCTCACATCACAACGACTTCATAACAGGCCCAGAAGGAGATGAGGGAACAGTATTTCCAACAGCATCCAAGACCCCTTGAAGTCTTCTCATTGGAATCTAGTTCTCAGTGAGCACAGACAGGACCATGCATTAGAAAGCAGTGTACTGGCTGGGCGCGGTGGCTCACGCCTGTAATCCTGGCACTTTGGGAAGCTGAGGCGCGTGGATCACGAGGTCAGGAGATGGAGACCATCCTGGCTAACACGGTGAAACCCCATCTCTACTAAAAATACAAAAAAATTAGCCGGGCGTGGTGGCGGGCACCTGTAATCTCAGCAACTCGGGAGGCTGAGGCAGGAGAATGGTGTGAACCCAGGAGGCAGAACTTGCAGTGCGCCGAGATATCATGCCACTGCACTCCAGCCTGGGTGACAGAGCAAGACTCCGTCTCAAAAAAAAAAAAAAAGAAAAGAAAAGAAAAAAAAAAAGAAAGCAGTGTACCGAAAAGAGCACTGAGTAAAGCCAAGTCATGTAACCTCTCTGAGCCTCTGTTTCCGTTTCTGTTAAATAGACATTATAGCCAAATTATTTATTCTTTAACTTAAATACTTCTACAGTGCTTGTGTGCTACTCCTTTATGAATATTTACTCATTTAATCCTTATACTAACTCTCTGAGATAGATATTATTATTATCACCATTCATAGAGGAGGAAACTGAGGCACATAGAGGTTTAAGGACTTGACCCAGGTTACACAGCTAGCAGGGGGAGGAGCCAAGATTTAAACCCAGACAGTCCTTCCACCCTCAGTTCCTATCCCATGCTGCCTCATCATTAACTCTTAGAATGGGTTACCGGAGATCCCCTGTCACAAAGAAAGTCAAATACTGACATTGGTTAGTAAATTTGATATGAGGGAGAAATTGAGGAGCAGAGTAACCTTGGACTCAAAAGAAAGAAGTCAGGGGTGGTGATTCCCTCAAGGTTTCAGCTAGGAGAAGAGTTAAACGAGGGGAAGGATTAGTCCAGCCCACCAGGCGGATGGTAGAGTGCTTGTGTTCCCCCCAAGATGTCAGTTCCATTCCTTCTTCTGGTCCAGGCCTGTGTGCTACTGGAAGGTCAAGCCAGCCTCTGAACCTTTGTTCCTTTATCTGTACAATGAAGCAATGGTTTAAGGCTTTTTCTTTTATTCTTTTGAGATGGAGTGTCACTCTGTCACCCAGGCCGGAGTACAGTGGTGCGATCCTGGCTCACTGCAGCCTCCGCCTTCCAGGTTCAAGCGATTCTCTTGCCTCAGTCTCCCGAGTAGCTGGGATTACAGGTGTCTGCCACCACACCTGGCTAATTTTTATATTTTTAGTAGAGACAGGGTTTCACCATATTGGCCAGGCTGGTCTTGAACTGTTGACCTCAGGTGATCTGCCAGCCTCAGCCTCCAAGTGCTGGGATTACAGGTGTGAGCCACTGCGCCCAGCCCCTAAGGCTTTTTTAATTCTGACATTCTAAAGACTAAGGACCAGTGGCATAAAGAATGGTTACGGGGAAAGGAGAAAGGAAGAATGAACCCTTCTTGGAGAAGGTGACTTTTGAATTGCCATTTGAAGCTGATTCTGTGAGCCAAGAAAATGTTTAAATGCCTAATTTGCAAGCTGCTGTTTATTTTCTAGTATATCTTGGTGGTTTGTGTGTTCATGTAGATGAGCTACATCCAGAATAACAGTGGTAAAGAACATGGGTTTTGGGCTGGGCATGGTGGCTCACGCCTGTAATCCCAGCACTTTGGGAGAGCGAGGTGAGTGGATCACGAGGTCAGGAGTTCAAGACCAGCCTGGCCAACATAATGAAACCCCATCTCTACTAAAAATACAAAAAATTAGCCAGGCATGGTGGCAGGCACCTGTAATTCCAGCTACTTGGGAGGCTGAGGCAGGAGAATTGTTTGAACCTGGGAGGCGGAGGTTGCAGTGAGCATAGATTGTGCCGTTACACTCCAGCCTGGGCAACGGAGCAAAATTCTGTCTCAAGAAAAAAAAAAAGGGCCGGGCGCGGTGGCTCAAGCCTGTAATCCCAGCACTTTGGGAGGCCGAGACGGGCGGATCACGAGGTCAGGAGATCGAGACCAGCCTAGCTAATACGGTGAAACCCCGTCTCTACTAAAAAATACAAAAAACTAGCCGGGCGACGAGGCGGGCGCCTGTAGTCCCAGCTACTCGGGAGGCTGAGACAGGAGAATGGCGTGAACCCGGGAGGCGGAGCTTGCAGTGAGCTGAGAGCCGGCCACTGCACTCCAGCCTGGGTGGCAGAGCAAGACTCCGCCTCAAAAAAAAAAAAAAAAAAAAAAAAAGAAAAAGAAAAAAAAAAAGAACATGGGTTTTGGATATGGATGCACTTCGGTTTGAGTGCTGATTCCAATTTCCTGGCTATATGAAACCGTGTGTAAATTACTTAAACCAAACTTTTACCGTGTCATCTATGAATTGGAGATAATAATATTTACTTAGTGTTGTGAAGATTAATTGAAATAAACCCTGTAAATCATTTGGCACAGGGCTTGGCACACAGTTTTGTCCAATGTAAGTTAGAAGTTGGTATTTTACAAGGAATTGAAGTAACTTCAGTGAAGGCTGTTTTTCCTCTCAGCATGATCATTCACTGTTACTTTAGGCCAATGAACACAGTTTCATTGTCTGTGAATGAAACACAAAGAGGAAAAGTGTATATCCAGGAAATGTGGTCTGAGTTGATTAGTTTCCTGTATTCCAATAGATGGCACACAAGACCACTTCTGTCACTCAATAAAAAAAGAACTAGTTACCTCCCTGGATTGAAGGTGAACTTTCTAAGCCTCTAAATACTGTTTGAAAGGCCCTAACAAATATACTTTTAATTAAAAGCATTGTCATTAAGCTCTAATATTACAAAGCAATTTCTATTAAATTCCAGCAAGACGATATCTGCTCGGATGGAAGTGATCTAAGTTCCTGGTTTCCATTTGCTACTCTGCAAATCAGGAGATACCACTAAATGTGCAGATAATCATGACAGAAATATCACGGCGTGGCTAGAACATCGTGGGGAGATGTATTATGTAAGTGCTTTACAGAAGCACAGTATGCATTATTTAGAACATTGGCTGTAGAGGAGGAGGCGTGGAAATAGCAGGGCTTCCTATTTGAGAAGAAAGGCTCCAGGAAGACCCAGTTGTCAAAGGGAGAATGCCATATCCCTTGGGTAGAATGGCCATGTGGGGAAGTGGGTGAACCCAGTTCTTGAGAAGGAAAGAATAACAAAGCTAGTGCAGCAGTTCCTCCGTACTTTATTGCATGGGGAAAAGCAGGCATTAACTCTCTGCTCTCTTCTGCTCCCACTTGCAGAGCAGGGAGGGTACGAGAAGGAACTGGCCTAAAAGGAGAACCAGAAAGGAGATATAGTTGATGCTCATCCTATTAATAGAATCATAAATCTTGCCATGCCAAAACATTATTCGACTCTATCTTTGGAAGCAAAATCTGGCATGTCCTAACCTTACCATGAGGATAGTATTAAAACCATGAAAGGCCAATTTGCGGAATGCGAAGACTCTCACGAGTGGAAAGGGCATTGTTTGGAAAAGCGCTGATGTAGTGTTACCCTGTTCCATGGTCTCAAAATATCCCACGAAAACAGGCCTGTCTTCTCAAGGCCTCCTGTGGGTCACAGGCTGCTGCTGCCTCATCACGCATTTGTACTTATCAGCCACAACCAGAACCAGTCCAATGTGAAGTAGAAGCTGTTTAGAAAGGAAACATGTTCCCTGACCAAATCAAGGTCTCATGAACTAGACCTTGTTTGAGGAAAGAGAGGAGCCTGCGTGGGCCATCTTTAATGAGAAGTATAGGCCATCCATTCAGAATAGATAATATAATGCTCCCAGTTGCCAAGAAACTGTGAACTTGGTTTTTGAAAAATTCTCCCACTTAAAACAAATTTACTTTATTCATGTTAACCTTTCCTGGGTGTTTGCTTGTATTTGAGTATACTTTATAGAAGAGAGCAGCTACAGAGGGTCTATCTAATACAAACATAAATAGTTTTAAAAAATCCTTATTGAAGTATAATTGATATAAAATAAACTGCCCAAATTTAAAGTGTACAATTTGATAGGTTTTGCCAGATGGGTATTTATACCTGTGAACCCATCACCACATTCAAGATAATGAACATGTTAGATTTAGTTTCAAGTGACCATTATAATTTGTGGACTTACAAATCATATAAATATCAAGGCATATGTGTATCAAGGCATATGTGCCATTTTAAATATTTAATCTATTCATCTTAAAAAGCCAATTATGATAATACCAACTGATTTAAAAATCTGGTGAGGGAAAAACAAAGAAACCCCAAACTCCTGACCACTAAAAAACCATGTTGTATGCTAAGGCAGTCAAGCCAATACCCAGAGAGGTCTTGCTTATTTTTCTAACCTCATACACTTGTACCTTAATGAATGTACTGGGAATATGTCTTAATCCAATGATGAAACACAGTAAAGGCCTGCAGAGAAATCCTGTAACTTGGGCTGAATTTAATTTGCAATCAGCCTGGCCTCTCCTTTAACCCCTTCTCGCCTATGTTTCCTGCTCTTAATTATATCTCTGGTTTCATCTTGGGAGGCAGAAATGAACCACCAAAGGGAAAAATAAAATTCTATGATGTCATTAGTAATGTACTATATTAAAGTTGCAAAGCAAAAATGCACATGCTCACCATAAAATGCCAACGATTCAATTAAGTTCATCCAATGAAAAAAAATGTTGCCTGGCCGGGCGCGGTGGCTCAAGCCTGTAATCCCAGCACTTGGGAGGCCGAGACGGGCGGATCACGAGGTCAGGAGATCGAGACCATCCTGGCTAACACGGTGAAACCCCGTCTCTACTAAAAATACGAAAACTAGCCGGGCGAGGTGGCGGGCGCCTGTGGTCCCAGCTACTCGGGAGGCTGAGGCAGGAGAATGGCGTAAACCCGGGAGGCGGAGCTTGCAGTGAGCCGAGATCCGGCCACTGCACTCCAGACCGGGCGACAGAGCAAGACTCCGTCTCAAAAAAAAAAAAAAAAAAAAAAATGTTGCCTAGAGGTTTCACACCATCCAGAAAGCTCTTTAGTTCCACCTACCAGAACGCCTGGCATCGCCTTCTCATTCAGCCATTCCATAGTGCAGATACTGCCTGCTTTGGTACTTTTTAAAAGGCTTTAACAACTTTGCTAAATGAGAGTCAATTTGAAAAAGTTAAGCATTTCAAATTTCAGTAAGCATCATGGGGGAAGATTTTACATTTTTTGTCAACTTGAAAACATTGCTGGCAAAGCATGAACTTCCATTTGGCATAAAGATTTATCAAGATTAAGAAAATATGATTTAAGCTGCCATGAAATCTTTAAAATATCAGGTGTATATGTGTATGCATATGTGTCTATATGTATGTGTTTTTAGGAGGAATTTAGTAGGGTATAATGGAGAGGCAAAAAATTTGCCATATTATATAGTCTCATTTGGTATTAAAATAATAGACCCATAAGTTCTATTTTTCCTTTTAGTTAAAAAAAGTTTTCATAGACAAATGTAGATTGATAACCTGTCATGATTCTAAACCACTGTACAATGTACATAGAAGAAAAAAAGAATATGATATGTATTTTGTTAAATGGGAGAGGAATCAGTGAAGACATAGTTGAGCAGAAAGACAACTTTATGGATTGAGATCAGGAAAGGAACCACATTTACTGATATAAAATAAAATTCAAAATCATGTACCTCTAATATCTGGTCACCAGCCCAAAGTCTTCCATCTCTGGCTGCTGCCCCTTCTTCATAGACTTCATGGATAACGATAGCATTCTATAAAAAACAAAATCTTATTCATTTTCAACAACCAGAAATGCTTCCTTAAGCAAACAACCAATAGGCCGCAACCCATCATTTTCTGTTTGTTAATAATGTTATATTTTATCTGACATAAAGATAAACAATATACACAGTTATGATATTTTCAGAGGTATAATTAAATTTTCCTAAGATTATTATTTCATTCCTTTAAAACTGGCTTTGCCTCATATTTCATGTTGAACTTCTTCCATGTGTTTTACTGCTAACCCTGTACATTGCTGCTGTGTAGGAGCTAGAGGTGAACTATGTGTCATTCTCATTTACATTTCATAGTGCATTTCGAGACACGGTTTCAGGTATTTATTGGTATTCAAGGATTTGGCATAGATGTGTGGCCTGATGAAGGGGTTTTGCCAGGCCTTATTACTTGGGCAATGAAAGAAAAGAACTTAGTGGAATGAATGGGTCCTGGAGGAGAAGAAAACAGGAGTAGAGGAAGAGCATTCATGGACCTAAGTGTAAAACAGCCGTGGGTTCAAATCCTGACTCTGCCTTCTTGTAATCTTGGATAATGAATTCCTCTGAATTCAATCACAGCCATAAAATTAAGACACCCATATCTGCTGTAGGTAAGCTTTGGTTGGGAAAAGTGTTTCATAGTTAATGAATTAAAAAATAATTTGTATCTCTTCAGATTCATAACCTTAAAAATTATTTTATCATCATAAAAATGACATGTACCCACGTAGAGGATTCAAGCAATACTACTACAGGTTGTTGCAAAGCACAAAAATAGGCTGCTTCCCACCCAGATTCAGTCCCACCAATCACCACTCATAATTTCCGAGGATCTCTCCAGACAATTCACATTTATGCACCCAAATATTTATATATTTTGATGAGAGACTATTCTAAAAATATAGGATTATCAAATTGAGTTTGTCCACACTCCTTTTCCCTCATCCCCTCCTGTTGAGCAAGTAGTCAAGCTTTGAAATTCTTCGCCTTGGGGATTTTTGTGGAGCTGAAAACTGAAGCAACCAGAAGTCATTGGCTCTTTCTGTTTTTAACAGAACCGAAGAGTACTGAATGGATTATGATAGGTGTCTTGGAGGGCTGCTGAGAGAGGCACACAGCTTTTGAGTGGAGATTAGAAACAGAGGTCTATGGGTTCCACTGTGGGGATTTGAGTCCTGCAGTGCCCAGGGTCCTCCTATTCCTTGCCCCCAGTGCACACACACACAGATTTTAAGACCCTGCTGGCAATGGTCAAGGGCTGACATCCTTGACACCTGTCAGAGCCTAGAGGCTGACACCTATAGGACCCCAGGCATGAAAGAAGTCAAGCAGCAGGACTTCTGGACTTGAGAGATCTTATAGGCTTGGCCAAGGATAGGCTTGATGATGAGCAGGCAGTGCTGATGGCAATGACCATAGGGGTGTCATCAATGTCTGGGTGTTTGGTTGGTACCCTTTGGAGTTAATGAGCCACCAAAATGGTTGAGGTTGAATTTCACCTTAGTTCAGAAGTATGGAGCCTCAGAATTAAGTTCATATGAAGTAAAGCAATGAATATTTATTGCAAAAATGTGACAAGATAGACAGAATACATATACCTGCACCAAACCTTTTTTGTTTGCTTTTTAATTAAAAAAATTTTTTTGAGATAGCATCTCGCTTTGTTGCCCAAACTAGAGTGCAGTGGCTCAATTATAGTTCACTGCAGCCTCGACCTCCCGGGCTCAGGTGATCTTCCTGCTTCAGCCTCCCAAGTAGCTGGGACGATACGTGTGCACAACCATGGCTGGCCAATTTTTTTTTTTTTTTTTTTAAGGAGAGATGGGGGTCTCACTATGTTGTCCATGCTGGTCTCCACCTCCTGGGCTCAAGCAATGCCTCCTGCCTTGGCCTCCCAAAGTGCTGGAATTACAGGTATGAGCCGCTGTGCTCAGCCATATATGTATGTGTGTGTGTGTGTGTATACTTATTTATTTATTTTTAAGAGGAGTCTTACTGTGTTGCCCAGAACTCCTGGGCTCAAACGATCCTCCTGCCTCTTCCTGGGAGCTGGGACTACAGGCATGTCCCATAGCACCATGCTTACTTTCTATTAAAAACAAAATAACAACAACAGAAAAACAAAAAAAGGGTTTCTATACAAATTCCACAATAGAGAAGCAACAAAAGAAAACAAGAGGTCTATAACTAGATAACCCATCTGGATTCCAAATACTTTTACAATACTAAATACTGTACTTTCATTTTATTGTTATACAGTTCTGAAAACATTCTTTATTATAGCAATTAGAGAGGCAGCCCCCAAGAGCCAGGAAAAGTTTCTGGATCCAGGCAATTTCCATTTCAGATTCCGTACCAGGAATACATTTTAGAACATTCTTTGTTTTAACTCTGACTTATGAAATTTCCAGACCCAGGGAGCGTTTACACTGCCAAGAGTTTGTATCTCTGAACTGTTTCAGGGGAATTATTTGGAGGAAACTTGCGGAGGCAGTGGCTTGCGGTGATCCAGCGACACTAATGAGATCCTACCAAAGGTCATTTGTATTAAGGTAGTACGAAGAGAAACTAATGCAGACTCCTGGTAGCACCCTATAATGATACTAGTTTTCAAAGTCTGGTGCCCAATGCCCTATTTTCACTGGATTGAGAGAGTCACATACTACACTCGGACTACGTGTGGCTTTTACAGAACTTGATTTTCAGCAAAAAGTCCTTTGATCTTGGAACATTACAAAAGACAAACAGAAAATTTCTGTCCATTCACACTCAAAAGAAAGAAAAGACCCCCTTGGAGTTTGTATTTCATAAAAGTGGTCTGAATTCAAAATCCTGAGATACTTTCTGGCGCTCAATGAACTATCCTCCATAAAGGATGCCAATGACCATAAAGGACTAATATGTTAACAGTTTCAAATGCCCAACTCACTGCAAATGATCAATTTTTTTTTTTTTTTTTTTTTTTTTGAGACGGAGTCTCGCTCTGTCGCCCAGGCTGGAGTGCAGTGGCCGGATCTCAGCTCACTGCAAGCTCCGCCTCCGGGTTTACGCCATTCTCCTGCCTCAGCCTCCCGAGTAGCTGGGACTACAGGCGCCCGCCACCTCGCCCGGCTAGTTTTTTGTATTTTTTAGTAGAGACGGGGTTTCACCGTGTTAGCCAGGATGGTCTCCATCTCCTGACCTCGTGATCCGCCTGTCTCGGCCTCCCAAAGTGCTGGGATTACAGGCTTGAGCCACCGCGCCCGGCAAATGATCTATTTTTAGTCCGCAAGTCTTTCTGTATTAAAAATTCTCCATTTATTTATTTATTTTTGCTTGACTGCTACTGTAATTCCTCTTAAAGTTATTAGTGAAGGCTGGGAGTAGTGGCTCACGCCTATAATCCCAGCATTTTAGGAGGCCGAGTTGGGTGGATCACTTGAGGTGGGTGAATCACCTGAGGTCAGGAGTTCGAGACCAGCCTGGCCAACATGGTGAAATCCCATGTCTACTAAAAATACAAAAATTCACTGGGCATTGTGGCACATTCCTGTAATCCCAGGTACTCGGGAGGCTGAGACAGGAGAATCACTTGAACCCAGGAGGCCGAGGCTGCAGTGAGCTGAGATTGCACCATATTCCAGCCTGGGCAAGACAGAGTGAGGCTCTGCCTCAAAAAATAAAAAAAAAAATAGGCCAGGCGCAGTGGCTCATGCCTGTAATCCCAGCACTTTGGGAGGCCGAGGCAGGCAGATCACGAGGTCAGGAGATTGAGACCATCCTGGCTAACATGGTGAAACCCCGTCTCTACTAAAAATACAAAAAATTAGCCGGGCGTGGTGGCGGGCACCTGTAGTACCAGCTACTCAGGAGGATGAGGCAGGAGCATGGTGTGAACCCAGGAGGCGGAGCTTGCAGTGAGCTGAGATCGTGCCACTGCACTCCAGCCTGAGTGACAGAGTGAGAACCTGTCTCAAATAAATAAATAAATAAATAAAAAATAAAAAATAAAATAAAAAATAAAGTTATCAGCGAAGACACAAGAAAATACCAGACACTGTGACCTGTCAATAGAAAACAGCCACATTTCTTTTTGTTTGTTTGTTTTGTGTTTAATTCATCTAGTGTATTTAGGGGGAAAAAAAGTCCACGTTTGGCCGGGCGCGGTGGCTCAAGCCTGTAATCCCAGCACTTTGGGAGGCCGAGACAGGCGGATCACAAGGTCAGGAGATCGAGACCATCCTGGCTAACACGGTGAAACCCCGTCTCTACTAAAAATACAAAAAACTAGCCGGGCGAGGTGGCGGCGCCTGTAGTCCCAGCTACTCGGGAGGCTGAGGCAGGAGAATGGCGTGAACCCGGGAGGCGGAGCTTGCAGTGAGATCTGGCCACTGCACTCCAGCCTGGGTGACAGAGCGAGACTCCGTCTCAAAAAAAAAAAAAAAAAAAAGTCCACGTTTCTTACTGGGTGGCCCTGTAGTCTATGAAGCTGTGGTTCTGGTCTAAATCTTGGCCCTGCTGCTGTTGGCAACGGGACTTGGGGGAAGACTGTTAACCTCTCCAGGGCTCAGCTTTTTAGATGGTTTTAACAGTATTATCTACCAATAAGGCTTTATGTGAAGTGTGAGCACACAGTAAGGAAGTGATATATATATATATATTTTTTTTTTTTTTTGGTTGAGACAGAAGTCTTACTCTTTTGCCCAGGCTGGAGTGCAATGGTGCGATCTTGGCTCACTGCAGCCCATCATCTGCAGCCTCCCAGATTCAAGTGATTCTTCTGTCTCAGTCTCCCATGTAGCTGGGACTACGGGCACGTGCCACCACACTCAGGTAATTTTTGTATTTTCAGTAGAGATGAGGTTTCACCATGGTGGCCAAGCTAGTCTCGAACTCCCTGGCCTCAAGTGATCCACCCACCTCGGCCTCCCAAAGTGCTGGGATTACAGGCATGAGCCACCGCACCCAGCTAGGTAGTATTTTTAATAGCACCTGTCCATTCTTATTTATTTTACATCTATGTGCCATAGATGCTACACACTTCCCATTTGTCCCATTTAATCCTTGTAACAACTCATCAAATTCAGTGTTATTAGTCTCACTTACAGCTGAGGAAACGAAAGCTCGTAAGCGTTCAAACTTGACTTCTCTGCAGCTTCTAATTAGGAGAGATGAAATTCCATTTCAGGACTGTTTAACACCAAAGCCTGTGCTCCCACCACCATAGCAAGCTTCTCATCTGTTTTGAATATTTGATTTTGTACTTGTACAAAAGCTAGTTTGGGATTTTCCATACGGCATCAATTCTGTTGAAATATTGTCGCCTCAGATCCACAGCAGAAACCTTGAGGGCATGAGTTGATTATTTTATAGAGACTGAACAAAAAGACGACTTGTGGAAGCAGAAGTTGAAGCCTTTCTTTTTTTTTTTTTTTTTTTTTTTGAGGCGGAGTCTCGCTCTGTCTCCGGACTGGAGTGCAGTGGCCGGATCTCAGCTCACTGCAAGCTCCGCCTCCCGGTTTACGCCATTCTCCTGCCTCAGCCTCCCGAGTAGCTGGGACTACAGGCGCCCGCCACCTCGCCCAGCTAGTTTTTGTATTTTTAGTAGAGACGGGGTTTCACCGTGTTAGCCAGGATGGTCTCGATCTCCTGACCTCGTGATCCGCCCGTCTCGGCCTCCCAAAGTGCTGGGATTACAGGCTTGAGCCACCGCGCCCGGCCTGAAGCCTTTCTTTGACTTCATGAGGTGAGGCAATGATCTACAGATCTCACTAGCTAGTGCTGGCACATGGTTAGGGGTTTCCACTATAGAAAGCATAATGCATAGGCCCCCTCCCAACCTCCAACAGAGTCCCTTTCTTAATTCCATTTGTTATTCTTTTTTTTTTTTGAGACAGGGTATTGCTTTGTTGCCCAGGCTGGAGTGGTGCAGTGCCACGATCTTGGCTCACAGCAAAGTGGGCCTCCTGGGCTCAAGCAATCCTCTCACCTCAGCTTCCCAAGTAGCTGGGACCAAGGCGTGTGCCACCGCACCTAGTTAATTGTGCTTTTTTGGTATTTTTTGTAAAGGCAGGGTTTTGCCTTGCTGCCCAGGCTGGTCTTGAACTTCTGGGCTCAGGTGATCCTCTCAGCTCAGTTTCCCAAAGTGCTGGGATTCCAGGCGTGAGCCACCGCCGCCCCAGCCCATTTGTTACTCTTATCTCTTTCCTTCCTTCTCTTCAGCTTTTCAGTCCTATTTCTGTGTACCTATATTATTCACTTAATGATTTTTTTCTAAGACAAATACAAAACATTGTAATAGATACAAGTGATACATTGATGTTCAAAACAAAAAGTTGTTCAGCCCAAGAAAAAAGATTAATTTCTATCAATTAATGGCACAGAACTGAGGATCATTTATAGATGATCAAGACTGACAAAGAGTCAAAAATGAATTTCCTCCCGGTAGTTGTGTGATTTTCACTGCGACAGTAGAAATGTAAGTAAGATGACCTGTTTATTTACTGCTTGAGACAAGACCAGTGATTTCTTTTTGAACATTTTATTTATTTATTTATTTTTTTGAGACAGGGTCTCGCTTTGTTGCCCAGGCTGGAGTGCAGTGGTGCAATCCTAGCTTACTGCAGGTTTGACCTCTTGGGCTCAAGTGATCCTCTCACCTCAGCCTCCTGAGGAGTTAGCACTTCAGGCACATGTCACCATGCTGGGCTAATTTTTAAATACTTTGTAGAGACAGGATCTTGCTATGTTGCCCACGCTGGTCTCAAATTCCTGGGCTCAAGTGATTCTTCTGTCTCAGCCTACTAAAGTGGTGAGATTACAGGTGTAAGTCACCATGCCCGGCGTGGACACTCTAAAATTATTCATTTGACTTGCTAGCTCTACAGCCAGTGAAGAATTTAATCAGTGAGTTGGGGAATCTCCCAAATAGTGGTTTTCTCATAGCCAGAGGGTCAGACAGGATTTGAGAGACATGGGAAGTCTTCTGCTTAAAAACTTCTCCCTCATCAGTCTGTCTGAAACACCTTTAACCAAGGAAAACTCCCTTTATTCCACAATTAAACATTTATAACATTAAATCTTTATAAATATTTGTAACATTAAAGAAAAAATGGACAACCAGGAATAAGTAGCTGGCTAGCAAATTCATCATGTTGCTTAAGAAACTACTGTCTTTAGGCTGGGCACAGTGGCTCACGTCTCTAACCCTAGCACTTTGGGAGCTGAGGTGCGCGGATGACCTGAGGTCAGGAGTTTGAGACCAGCCTGACCAACATGGTGAACCCCATCTCAACTAAAAACACAAAAATTAGCTCAGCATGATGGTGTGCGCCTGTAGTCCCAGCTACTCGGAGGCTGAGGCAGGTGAATCACGTGAACCCGGGAGGCAGAGTTTGCAGTGAGCCAAGACTGTGCCACTGCACTCCAGCCTGGGTGACAGAGCAAGACTCTGTCTCAGAAAAAAAAAAAAAAGCAACTACTGTCTTAATATCTCCATTCCTAAGAGAGTATTTATTTTTAAACGTGGATTATGTACTCACATGGTACCATATTCAAAATAGTATTCCCTGATAAGTATCTCTCTAGCACTTGTTCCTCAGCCACCTAATTTCTCTATCTAGAAACAAACGGTATTAAGTTTTTTGTGTATTTTTGTAGAGCTTTTCCGTATATCTATATTTGAAGTATAAGCTACCAAGTGCTTGAGGGTTATATTTTCTTTTATCTGCTACCTCCTTTGTTTCATGAAATTCTATAAGTGCCACCTCTTCTATGACATCTTCCCTAATTCTTTCCCCTGATGAAGTTGATTGATCCTTCTTGTGAGTCACCACAAGAAGTTCATTAGTACACTGAACTTATCACAGCATCATGAATGTCTGTTCAGGGCTCTATGCCTTGTGCCACCTCCCATCCTTGATGGAAGCCTTCAGGACAGAGGCTGCTTCCAACTCATCTTTGTATTCTAGTGCCAAGTCCACAGGAGGCACTCAATAAACGTTCATTAAATGATTGTCAAGAAATTGGTTGGAGATAGATAAAGAGGTTACAATGACTCAGAAAGGGGAGACTGGAAAAGCTAGTGTGTCATAATCTTACTCCAACCAAAATCAATTATATGGTTTGAATGTACCTTCCAAAATTCATGTTGAAATTTAATTGCCATTGTGACATTACTAAGAGGTGAGACCTTTAAGGTGTGATTGGGTAATGAGGGCTCTGCCCTCAAGGATGGATTAATGCTGCTATCTTGGGAGTGAGTTCCTAATAAAAAGAGTTCAGCCGCCTCCTTCTCTGCCTCATGTGCTCACTTGCCCTTCAACTTCTGTTACAGGATGATGTAGCATGAAGGCCCTCACCAGATGCTGGCTCCATGCTCTTGGACTTCCCAGCCTCCAGAACTGTGAACCAAATACAATTCTTTTTTTATATAAATTACCCAGTCTCAGATATTCTGTTATAGCAGCAGAAAATGGAGTAAGACACCAAGCTTCTGGTGGTAAAATATTAGTGACACACAACCAAAATACCCATCACAAATGGATTTTAAATCCATTGAAGTTTCCAGAGGATTTACTTTAGCTTAGAGAGCAATTTAAGAGAGCCAAGTATGAGGGACTTAATTATCACTGAGCCCCACAAAAATCCCAAACTCCTCCAAGGGGATTTAAACTCTGAACTGTTGGAAAAGAATTTCATAACATGCAATAGTATATCCTTAGACAGAGTCAATGTCACCAGATACTTCAGCTCATCAATCACCATTTTTATTGTTCAAGCTGCCAACAGGTAGATAAAGTAACTCATAAACACCCCAATCATTTAGCAAAAGGCAATCTTATTGTCACAATAGACTCATAACACTTAAAGAAGCCAGGTGTTAGAAAAATTAAGTAAGGGTCTCCTGTGGGCTGAAGAATATCAATAAGTACCCTTTTGTGGGTGAACTATTTTAGTAGATGAGATTTCACATTTCCAGATATTTAGTAGATTGTTTTAAGAAGCATTTTAGGACAAAACTTTTGACAAAGAATCATATGTAGATACTATTATAAAGAACTATGAATATATGGCTTAATTATACTGCTTGCAGGCATGTTTTACTTAATTTGATCACTCTGGAATTAAACTCAATCTTTGCCATACTCATAAAAGTCCCTACCTGCACTCACTACACACACACAAAAAATTCCTAAGGGACATTTTAACTATAGAAAAGTTTCACATTAAATCTCACATTGAGGTGAAAAACATATTTACCAGTGATCCAGAAAGAGTGTCATGTCTTATTACCCTGCATTAGGGGAAACATCCCTCCTAACAAGAAAAATCCATGAGGGCCAAAAAAAAAAAAAAAAAAAAAAATGTTGAAGATATAGTATATAATAAAATAGTCATAAGTTTTCCTTTGAAAGAAACTGTGGTTTGGATCTGTGTCCTTAGAGGAAAGATGTAGCTTTTAAACACCATTTAATAGTTTTCTCCTCTATGGCTGTCCCTGTTCAGAAATCATAGACAGCCACGTCTTCTACACAGTAGATGACTTTCTCAATTGGAAAGCTGTAAACCAATGAGGATTGATAATATGGTGGGGGTGGCAAAATCCTCAATCCAGTGCTGTGCAGACCAAAACTACATCCAAATCTACACTGAAAACACATGGTTATGCATTGTTACTGATTTGTGATGTCTACTACAGTTACAGAGTTTAAAAAGAAAGGATTAGGTTAAAATTTCTAAAGTATATTTCACTTTGAGTAAAGTTGATAGACCCCAAACTGTATTTATATATAAAAAAGGATTCAGTTAGCAGAGTAGAATTTTAAAAAAGAAAAAAAAAGATGAATGTTTTAGAACACAATTCTTTTCCATCCTAAAGCCTTTGTGACCAAACGCTTTAAAAATTTAAAAGAGCTTCCCTATTATATTCAACTAGAATGTGATTTTAAAAAAAAAGTGCAGTAGTCTGTGAAAGAAAAGACTCAGGACTGGGGGGTCAGAGGAGTTAAATTTTCTGACAGCTCTGCAGGCAACCAACTGGATCAATTTGTTCATGACACTCACTAATATTACCAGTAAAGCACAGAGTTGAACTATATGACTTTTTTTTTTTTTTTTTTGAGACACAGTCTCTCTCCATTACCCAGACTGGAGTGCAATGGTGCAATCCTGGCTCACTGAAACCTCCACCTCCTGGGTTCAAGTGATTCTCATGTCTCAGCCTCCTGAGTAGCTGGGATTACAGGCATGCACCACCATACCCAGCTAATTTTTGTATTTTTAGTACAGATGGGGTTTCGCCATGTTGGCCAGGCTGGCCTCAAACTTCTGACCTCAAGTGATCTGCCCCACCTCTGCCTCCCAAAGTGCTGGGATTACAGGGGTGAGCCACTGCGCCTGGCCTGAACTACGTGACTTCTAAAGTCATTCCAGTTCTAAAATTCTAGGCCTCTATGAATCCAAATGTTGTGTAGAGTGAAGCAGAGAAAGTCATCGTTTTATACAGATATTTAGGTCCTGCCTAAGAATAAAACCTTCTTCTAAATGGTAGGTCAGAAGAATCCTAACTTTCATAGGTTGAACAAGATATGAAAGCTACGGAGGCTGGAGTCAGACTCTGTTTTAGTTACCTTTGGCTGCAAAACTTAGTGGCTTAAAACAACTATTTATTTGTTTACAATTCTATGGGTTTGCAATTTGGGCTGGGCTCAGCTGTGCAGTTCTTCTGCTTTACATTATGTTGCTTGGGTTCTGAAGTGAGTTTGCAGTCAGGTTAACCCAGACTGGTTGTGTCCTGGATGGCTTTACTGTCATGTCTGGGGCCTTAGCTGGAATGGCTGGGCCTCTCTCCTTCCCCATGGTCCCTCCACATGCTGCTTCATCCTCCAGGAGGCCAGTCCAGACTTCTTCACAGGGTGGCAGTGTTTCAGGAGAGCAAGAGCTAAAATTGCAAGGCCTCTTGAGACCAAGGCTTAAAAGTCAGACAGTGCTACTTTTGTCACTATTGGTCAGATTGGATTCAAGGAATCTGGAAAGAGCTGCATAAAATTTATAGTCTTTTTTTTCTTTTTTTTTTTTAATTTGAGACAGCATATATAGCCAGTTTCAATGTACCACAGATTCTATCAAGGTTGCCAGAGGAATTTTCCAGCCTGCAAACAGTGGAAGCCAGCGATGTATGGCTGGGAAGAGTACTGGCTATGGCCAGATAAACCTGTGTTCAGATTTTAGCTCTGCCACTTATCATAGATTTATGATACTTCCATTAAATTATTTAACCTCTCTGAGCCAGTGTTTCTGCCTCTGCAAAATGGAACTAATAAATCCCCTCTTTTAGATTTTCAGGATGAGATGGGGTTATATGCCAAGTAAAGTGTCAGCTAAATTGCAGATATTGAGTAATTGCTCATGAGAGCTCCTAACATAGATACTAAGTTTGAAGGGGCGTATCTAGTATATAAAACATCTGTCAGAGTGATCAAAATTCATGACTCTAAGGATGAGTGACACCAGTCTTGGTCCATTTTTGTCATTTCTGATTTTTCTGTTATTATGGTGATCCCAAAATATAACTGAAATATAATCTTTCAAGAAAGATTGTACTACAAGGATATTTTAGATTATTTTTCCCAAGTCACAGACTACTCAGGATTAAGCTCAAAGGACCATGTGAATACCAACAAGCTCTAAGCCAGACTGCAGGAGTCTCATTCCCAGACATTTTGATTTTTCTTGGTCAAGTACAATCCTCACTGATCATGGATTTTGTATCTGTGAATCCATCTACTCCCTAAAATTTATTTGTAACCCCCAAATCCATGCTCTCAGCACTTTTGCTGTCATTCTGAAATGTGCAGAGTGGTAGAAAATTTGAGTCTTCTGATTTCCTTTTTCCCAGCTGGAGTTGAAAAAGGTGTTACTTTCCCTTCTTGCTTCAGTTCCCATACTTCTTGCTTTATGTTGCTTTGCTTGCCAGCTCCATAGTTGAACGGGTAAAGAACCCTTTTCATGGTCTACTTAGTGTCTTTTTTTTTTTTTTTTTTTTAAATTTTTGTGCTTTTTCTGTTTAAAATGGCACCCAAGCATAGTGCTGGGGTTCTGTCCAGTGTTCCTAAGTACAATAAGACGAGGATGTGCTTCATTGAGAAAGTATGTGTGTTAGATAAGTTGTGTTCAGGCATGAGTTTTAGTGCTGCTGGTCATGCGTTCAATGTTAATGAATCAACACTATATATTAAATAAGGTGTCTTTAAGCAGAAACACACATAAAGCAAAGTGATATATTGATGAGTTATTGAAAATGTTGACTAGAAGCTTGGTAGAACCTGCCTCTGCATTTCCCCTAGCAGCAATGGTTCACCCTTCACTAATCAGTGTTTGCCTTGACTCTATAAAATACAACTCCTGAGAACAATGAGAATCGACTATAACTCCTACTGTTGCTTTTCCCTGGTGATACTTTACAGTAAAACTGGGGAGCACAATGTGAAAGACAGAAATGCAGACAAATGCTTTCTCAAATAGAGATGACAGGACTCATGCTGACAAATGCAGCTCTCTATTGTCCTTGCCACAATGAGGCAGGGGTTGATGAACCCAAGGATGGGAAACTTTAAAATGCATTTCCTCTATGCTGTGGCACGTATTTTTATGCCTATATGTCAATGCATTTTGTGGATCTATATTTTTTGAACCAATTACAAAAGTAAAATGCAGAGATGATTCAAGATGAGTTGGAAAGTTACTTTTCTTCTCCACCTTTGGACCATGAACTTTTCTCTTCTTTGCTATAAAGAGTTATTTGGTATCACCTCATTGATTCACTAGAAGCAAAAGATTAAGCACTACTTAATTTCAGTATCTCACAAGAGCATATAGGACCTGAGGCAGAATATAGGCGATCAATATTATACTTAAAGATAATGTTTTTTCTTATTTTTAACAGTCTTACAATTTGGATGAGTCTAACACTCAAGCATACATTTAATGTACTGCCTTCCCACCATGAGTCATAATAAAAGATTATTGCCTTCGAAGATACACAGTGTTTGCCGAGTTGATGTTGTTTTGCCTGCCAGTTCCATAGGCTGAACAGATAATTGTTTCTGTTCAGAAAATCTGAGAGACTATAGCAGTACAAGGGAAGTCAGCAAGGGTCAAAGGAACTTACTAATCATACTTGAAATCGTAGTTTTAAAAAATCTGGATACTCTGTTCAGCTCACAAATAATAAATTAGTTTACTGCACAGATTTTCCCCAAAATCTCACAACACAGTCAGACTTCAGTTGACCCTTACAAAACTCTGCTATAAAATAAACACAGAGTTGGTCTATATATCCTAATATGCATTTACAAAATCCCTCAAGAAGGAAGAAAATGGATTATAATGTTCAGTACCTACTGTTTTGAAATATTTGAAACATTCTCAGCTAATAAGCTATAGACAACATAAGTGAGCATTATAACAGCAATAAATAATGGCGGCTCTTTTGACAAAAAAAGATTAAATACTCAGTTACACTGGAAGAAATAATACTAATCTCTGTGTGTGTGTGTGTGTGTGTGTGTGTGTGTGTGTGTGTGTGTGTGAGAGAGAGAGACAGAACCTAGGTTAGGTTCAGTGGTTCATACCTATAATCCCAGCACTTTGGGAGACTGAGGCGGGAGGACTGCTTGAGCCCAGGAGTTTGAGATCAGCCTGAGCAACAGAGTAAGACCCCATCTATATAATTATTTTAAAATATAAAAATAAAAAAAAGAGAAACAGAGTCTTAGTTTGTCACCCATGCTGGAGTGCAGTGGCAGTACCATACCTCACTGTAGCTTTGAGGTCCCAGACTTAGACAATCCTCTTGCCTAGCCTCTTGAGTAGCTGGGACCAGAGGGGACACACCACCACACCTGGATAATTTTTTAATTTTTTGTAGAGACAGGGTTACTATGTTGCCCAAACTGGTCTTGAACTCTGGGCCTCAACTGATCATCCTGCCTTGGCCTCCCAAAGTGCTGGGATTACAGGCATAAGCCACTGTGCCTGGCTGTGTGTGTGTTTTTTAACGCAATGGACTATGCAAGCAACCCTAAAACCCAGACTCAGGGACTGCAAACTATCACATATATTTACAGGTAACTAATATGTGAAATAAAATCACAGCAATACATGGCTAATATAAGAACTGCTATAAATATACTAAAATGGTTTACATTTCAAGACTGAACAAGTTTTTGCTTCTTAAGCTCAAAAAAGAAATGGTTTTATATTTATTTAAAATGGAATTCCCTTACCCAAGTCTTCATTTAACAAAAAGTTGATACTTATCAATATGAATATAATTTTTCATACAGAAATATAGACTTATTTTAAGGAAATGGTATAAGATTTGCATTATATTTTATAAGTCCCCACAGTTCCATTTGGTTCTTATTTATTAAATTTGACTTAGCTTACATAATATTTTTGCTTATATCCATATTCTTTAAGACCAGAAATGTCCAAATCTAGAAATTCAAAGGTACTATTCATTAACATTCTTTCACTGTGATTCATAGACTTTTTGCAAACTCTGCTTTGATTCTAAAATAAAACTAAGGTAATAAGATGTTTTGTATAAAAATATATGACTTAAGCAATAACAATAAAAGGAGCTTGGCTTTGGTGGATCACACGCCAAAGCAAACCACACTCCTCATGAAATAGACTGTACAAAGTTCATGTCAAGGGGAATAACAAAATAAAACACTTAATCAAATATAAAATAGCTTTCTATTCTGCTTATTTCAAAAACATCCAGGGGTTTAAGTTACTGTAGTCCTACATTTAAATTATCAAAAGCAGTACCAGAATGCAACATGATGAGGGGTTAAGTGAGGTCACTTCAGAACAACATATGGTTATAGCTAGAGAACAGGTATTCTTTATTTCAATTTCTAGATAGATGAATTTTGCCGCATAGTACCCAAATGGGAGACAGTATGTCTACCACGATATTTCTTGCTAATGTATCTGCCCTATAGAACTTTTGTTTAATAAGAATGAATTAAATTGGGATTAAATCAGGTGATCGAAAAAAATGTGGATTTGAAATTTAGAGAGAAATGACAAGATTCTAACTTTTGGCCGGGCACAGTGGGTCATACTTGTAATCCCAGCACTTTGGGAGGCTGAGGTGGGTGGATTGCCTGAGCTCAGGAGTTTGAGACCAGCCTGGGTAACATGGTGAAACCTCATCTCTACTAAAAATACAACAAATTAGCTGGGTGTGGTGGTGCGCATCTGTAGTCCCAGCTACTCAGGAGACTGAGGCAGGAGAATCACTTGAACTCGGGAGACGGAGGCTGTAGTGAGCCAAGATTGTACCACGGTACTCCTGCCTGGGTGACAGAGTGAGACTTGGCTCCAAAATAAATAAATAAATAAATAAACAAACAAATAAATAAATAAATGAATGTCATTTTCTTGTCAGGCACAGTGGCTCACGCCTGTAATCCTAGCACTTTGGGAGGCCAAGGCGGGTGGATCACCTGAGGTCAGGAGTTCAAGACTAGCCTGGCCAACATGGCAAAACCCCATCTCTACTAAAAATACAAAAACTAGTTGGGCATGGTGGTGGGCACCTGTAACCCCAGCTATGTGGGAAGCTGAGGCAGGAGAATTGCTTGAACCTGGGAGGCGGAGGTTGCAGTGAGCTGAGATTGCACCATTGAACTCCAGCCTGGACGACAAGAGTGAGACTCCGTTTCAAAAAAAAAAAAAAAAAATTCCAACTCTGATATTTGCAGGACTTTTTATCATTAAGAATATCTAAATCTAAAAAGGGAATAGTGCTTGAATCACATTTTATTTTATTTTTTAACAGAAAAGGTCTTGCTCTGTTGTTCAGGCTGGAATGCAGTGGCACAATGATAGTTCACTGCAGCCTTGACCTCCCAGGGTCAAGCCATCCTCCTGCCTCAGCCTCCCAGGTAGCTGGGACTACAGGCACACACCACCATGCTCAGCTAATTAAAAAACATTTTTTTTGAAGAGACAGGGGTCTTCAAAAAAGCTATGTTGCCCAGGCTGGTCTAGAACTCCTGGCCTCAAGCAATCCTCCCATCTCAGCCTCCCAAAGGTCTGAGATTACAGATGTGAGCCACCGCACCTGGCCTTGAATCACTTCATTTCTTCTTCTTTTTTTTTTTTTTTGAGACAGAGTCTCTGTCGCCTAGGCTGGAGTGCAGTGGTGTGATCTTGGCGCACTGCAACCTCCACCTCTTGTGTTCAAGTGGTTATCCTGCCTCAGCCTCCCAAGTGTCTGGGACTACAGGCACGTGCTACCATGCTCAGCTAATTTTTGTATTTTTAGTAGAGACAGGGTTTTGACATGTTGGCCAGGCTGGTTTCAAACTCCTGACCTCTGGTGATCCACCCACCTGGGCCTCCCAAAGTGCTGGGATTACAGGCATGAGCCACTGTGCCCGGCCTATTTTATTTTTAAAAATAATAAGAGATGGGGTCTCACTGTGTTGCCCAGGCTGGCCTCAAACTCCTGGGCTCAAGTGATCCACATGCCTCAGCCTCCCAAAGAGCTGGGATTACGGGTGTGAGCCACCATGCCTGGCCAAATCACTTTTTTAAAGTTCGATGTTGAAAAACAAATACGCAATTGTCTAGAAACAAAGCCATATTTCACTGTGCGGGTAATATACCAAAGACACACAGACAAAGAAAGTTAAGGATCTACTTTAATACAAATGTTTATAATTAATAATAACTGAACTCAGTTTACATAGGGACTGGGCAAAATTCTTTATATTCATTATCTTAATTCACATGACAATCTTAAGAGGTAGATTTTTGTTATCACCACAGTGGAACAAATGAAGAAGCAGATTTAACTTAGAAAAGCTGTCATTTGTCCAGGGTCCCACAGTAAAAGATCTAAGATTCTAATGCCAAAGAACCAGCATCATTACTCTGCTATGGTGTCTTTTAGGTTTGGTAGAATACCTTATGTATAGCCTGGGATCTCTGGCAATGGTATCAGGGAAGGAAAATGCATAGAAAGAGGGTCCTAGAGACCCCATTCTCATTCATAGCCTGGGATTCACAGCCTGGGATCTCGTTCATAGCCTGGGATCTCTGGCAATGGATCTCAGGGAAGGAAAATGCATAGAAAGAGGGTCCTAGAGACCCCATTCTCATTCTTTCTCCGCTTCATTTGTTCAATTCCAAAAACAGTTCAAGTCTACCAATAATCCAAGATAAAGGATTTAGTTCTTAAGTTTTTCTTCTCTATAATTCCCAAGCCTGATGATAACCCCAATGAATGAGTCTAGAGAGCTATCTTTTACTTCTAAGGATATTGCTGATAAAACCTCTAGTCAATAAGTATACATTTCTTTTTTTTTTTTTTTTTTTTTTTGAGACGGAGTCTTGCTCTGCCACCCAGGCTGGAGTGCAGTGGCCGGATCTCAGCTCACTGCAAGCTCCGCCTCCCGGGTTTATGCCATTCTCCTGCCTCAGCCTCCCGAGTAGCTGGGACTACAGGCGCCTGCCTCGTTGCCCGGCTAGTTTTTTGTATTTTTAAGTAGAGACAGGGTTTCACCGTATTAGCCAGGATGGTCTCGATCTCCTGACCTCGTGATCCGCCCGTCTTGGCCTCCCAAAGTGCTGGGATTACAGGCTTGAGCCACCGCGCCCGGCCAATAAGTATACATTTCTGAGAAGCGGACATTGAAGGACATCAGGGAGCAGTTTAAGGAATACGATGCAAACATCAGAAAAGGTAAGAGGCCTTGGTCTTTCATTTGACAGAGTAGGATGAGTTCTCTAAGCCGTAGGATTTCATGCAAATTCAACACTCTGACAAGATCGGGGGGTGGAGGGAGATAGAAGACAGGATGAAAGGATGGATTGATGGATAGAAGGAAATAAAAATTATGAATTAATATACTACCTCTGATATCCAATGTGCCTTATCTGGCTTCCTGGCTTATAAGAAACATAACAAATAGCTTATATTAATTAAATCTAGAAAGTGGGTGCCATGGCTCTACTGTTTTCTGGTTTCCAGAGGAAGCGCCTGTTTTAATAGTCATTAGTATGACTTTTCATTGGTTTATCTCCTATATTAGACCATAATCACTAAAAGTCAATAACAATGACTGAGGATGTGTGAGCTCTCTGAGGACAGGGTTATCTCACTCAATTTTGTATACTTAGCACTAAGCAAAGTGCAGCCCTTGAGCAAACATATGCAGCCTATCACAGAAGAGCCACATCCACCAAAGGCAAGCCTGGGAACAACATCACAAGATTAAAACAACAGGCAGAAGTCTGTCATTGAGGATTGGGTCCAGGTGTGCTTATAAACCTTCCCAAGAGGTTCACCCTCATCATTACCTCGGCATTTTAAAAGGTCGATTTAAACACAATGGGATGTTAAGTGAGATCTCCCTCTGTGATCTCAGAAACCATCTGTCTTGGCTTTAGAGAAACTATTTATAGCAGAGAGGACTGATGTGGTGTCAAGACCAGGTCGCAGAGACTTAATTCCTCTAAAGACAGCAAAAATATCTCTTGGACACACAACAAAGAAGACACAGAAATCTTAATTGGGAGGATTGGAGCAGATGTTAAGGGTCACCAGAACTCAGGATGTCCTCTTTCCCCATGCCAGAGCTGGAGTCAGGATGCATCACCTAACCACATGTGCAAAGGTTCTTCTGTACTGAGTCTCAATGTTTTCCACCATTTGCCTTTGATATGCTCTCATCTTTGCTAACTTTCTGCTAGCTGGATGCCATCCCAAGACCTGATTAGAAAATGTAACCTACAATATCAGTTAGGTTGCACATTCCATGTCAACATTTGGAAGGGAAAAAAAGGAAAAGTTAAAGATTTGCATTGTGGTAAATAATAGCTTTATTTGTTTTTTTTTTTTTTTTTTGAGACGGAGTCTCGCTCTGTAGCCCAGGCTGGAGTGCAGTGGCCGGATCTCAGCTCACTGCAAGCTCCGCCTCCGGGTTTACGCCATTCTCCTGCCTCAGGCTCCCAAGTAGCTGGGACTACAGGCGCCCGCCAACTCGCCGGCTAGTTTTTTTGTATTTTTTAGTAGAGACGGGGTTTCGCCGTGTTAGCTAGGTTGGTCTCGATCTCCTGACCTCGCAATCCACCCGTCTCGGCCTCCCAAAGTGCTGGGATTACAGGCTTGAGCCACCGCGCCCGGCCAGCTTTATTTGTTAAAGTGCTTTCTAACCCCTGCTGTTCAGCCTCACTGACATGACAGACAGGCCTATATATTTCTCCTGAGTCTAACTTATGGCTTTTGATGAGGTACCTGAGGTTAGGAAATAAAAGCTGTGTCCCATTCCTCATTTTTAAGTGGTGCTTATTCTTCCAAGGACAATGGGATTTACAGTCTCAAAAGGCAGAACTATATATTACGAACCTCAAGAAGCTCTAGATAGTTTTTTTTTTTTTTTTTGGCTGCCTCATGGTGGCAGGGAAAGGAGAGTACAGTATTTAGCAAACAGCCTCACATCCAGGTTGTAGGAAGTGATGGAATTCAATGGAAACCCTCAAGCTATCAGGCAGCCGCACAAACGAAGGCAATATTGAAGACCCAAGAGCAGCACAGACACATCTTGTTCATGTATGCCAACCAATCCAGGTAAAACAAAGTCAGATTAACAGCAGCAAAAGCAAAACCACAACTCATTCAGCTAGGCTGGATGTGCTGATCAAACTCTTCCGATTTACTATAGGAAATCTATTCCCATATAAAAAGCAATGTAAAGACTTATATTTACAAAAATAATCAGAAGGTTAATTTTCTGTTATGAGGGAATTCACTACAGAATTTAAACTGTAATTTCCCAGGATTATTGTTTTTAATATTCAGGAACACCTCTTCGGGAAAGTGTGGAAACAGGCCTTGGGAAGGAGCCATCACCCAATGTTCAGGGTCAACCAGTAGTTTCTGAATACTAGGGGTTTTGGTTTGATGAATATATATATATATACATATATTCCACTGTTTATAAGATGTCTGATCCTCACCATAACTCAACAAGTCAGGAATATTAAGGTCATTTTGCATACGTGAAAACAGAGAGTTGGAGAAGGTATGTGCCATGGGCAGTTGCTCACTGTGTGCTAAGCATCCTATGAAGGTCATCTCTTTGATCATCCTAGTAAGTCTACAAGGTATTATTATCTTGGTAAATACAGCACGGAATAGACTGAGAGGTTAAGACATCTGCCCCAGCTAGTAAATGGTAGAGAGGGAATATGACTGAGAGCTAAAAGAGAGGAATGGTCAGCATCACCTCTGAGTTTGGCTGAGAACGGATCATGAAACCCAGGGAAGACTTCATGGAGAGGAGTGGCTTAGAGGAGGTAGAGAAGCTTGATGGGAGCGGGAGGAGGCCAGAAGACAGCAAAATCAGGGAGGCAGGGCACAGTCCGAGATGCTGGAGTGCACATGTAGGTTTGGGGAACGATGGTCTGGTCTGGTCCTATGTTGATGATATGTGAGAGCTTCTACATAAAGTGGGAGCTAGCTGGGTGGCTGGTGCTAGTCAAAGTGTTTCTGTGAACTGCTCAGAGACCAGATGACATAAAATTACAAAGAATTATTAAAAATACTAATAGAAGATACAGCACAGAGCAAATTCCTGTATGTATGAAGCCACACAGCAGCTCCTGCTTGCAAAGGCAAGAGGAGAATTCAAGGACATTTCAAATTATCATGAACTCCAGAGAAAAATTTTGCCAGTACTTTTATCAAGCTGAAGGAGACAAAATTCTTTCTGGTTCAGGTGAGGTGGTTCACTAGCAGGGTGGGGGTCAAAGCCAGGATTTTCTAGACTCGGTCCAAAGGTAGGAAAGGGAAGGACCATGACCAGCAAACATGTAAAAGGCATTAATGATCGGGACAGGAGGCAGAGAAATTCTAGGCAGACAGGGGCAGATCCCCGGCAAAACCCCACCTTTGAGCCTAGAAGCCTGAAACCCTTGGTCCAAAGTGATAACATCGATCCCTGTTTGTGTGCTCTCTCCTGATTGGTTCTTTCTGAATAATATCTTTTTACCAATCGAATGTTGCCTTTCCCAAAACTACCTACGGCCCGCCCAGCCCCACATCCTGTGCCTACAAAGACCTCAGAGACTCACTTGGTAGAGGAGAGAAGTGGCTTGACTGAGGAGAAGCAACTTCACTTTAGGGGGACGGCTGGGCTTTGGAGGAGAGACGGCTTAACTTTAGAGAACAGCCGGCTGGACTTTAGGGAAGACTGGCTGTGCCGTCCCCTCTCCAGCTCCCCTCTCCACTGACAGCCACTTCCATTGCTACATAAAATTCTTCTTCTCCACCATCCTTCAAGTGTCTGTGCAACCTAATTCTTCTCGGACGCCGGACAAGAGCTTGGGACTCACCCAGTGTGGGTACCCAAAAAAGGCTCTCACGCTGGCCCTTTGCCCTTGCTGGTGGGGAGCAGCTGCCCCATACAACAGGCAAGGGGCCCACTGAACTGATAACGCACCGCTGTCCAGGTACGGCGGAGCTGAGCATTGTAACATACTCTCTGGGGCTTCAGGGGTCACAGGCACCCCCACCTGGTCTGGCCGAGGGAACCCCACAGAGCCTGCTCCTTCCAGCGCCCAAAGTGGCCAGCTGGGGCCTGCACTTGCTCTCTCATGCGCTCCCGCTCCCTCCCACAACAGGCTGAGTGCGGCGGTCCAAGTAAATGGAGTACCCCTGTGGCAAGTCTGATAAAGGGGTCAAGAGAAAACCCCTGCATCATCAAGACCCTAGTTTCAATCGCCTATGCTGTTCTCGAGTTTCCTAGTGCTTTAGGGGACTAATATTTATTACACAAAAGTAGAAGAGGATCTCCCCACCCCCGACAGTACCACCACAGAAATGTTATATTACTGCCCAATGTGGAAAAAAATAGTTTTATAGACCTTGATATATTTGTGTTATCTGGCATGTACAATTTATTGTTTACTAAATAAAATGGGCAAAAGAAATACCAAAATATTCATTTAAAACATATTCATTAACAAGAGTGATTGTCTCTAGGGAGAGGCCCTGGTGTGTTACGAAGGATTGGTAGTGAAGGGCAGAGCTAGGGCAAAAAGGTAGGGGGGAGATTTATTTTTTACTTTTTTCCTTTTATGGCAACTTAACTTTGTATAAGATGCAGGTATTAAATACACACACAATTTTCCTTTTGTGTCAATTTAACTTTGTATAATATGCAGGTATTAAACACACACACACTGACACACATGCATTGATGAATCACGTCTTGAGTAAGTCAAAACCCAGGAAAAGTTTTCATTTTAATCGCGCTACTGAGTAGTGATAAACAAAAGGTACTGAATAATGAAAAATTATCCTGGCTAGGCATAGTGGCTCATGCCTATCATTGCAGCATTCTGGGAAGCTAAGGTAGGAGGATCGCTTGAGCCTAGGAGTTCAAAACCAGCTTGGGCAGCATAGCAAGACCCCATCTCTATTTATTAAAAAAAATAAAATAAAATAAAAAATCAATCATGCCAGGAAACAGTAACATTCTAGACCAACTTCTAAAAAAAAAAATCATGAGTAGATATGAAAATGGTCAGTGTCAAATGAATCCTAAATTGCTGGGCTGGAATAATTCATGTATACTTTTTTTTTTTTTTTTTTTAACAGAGACAGGGCCTTGCTGTGTTGCTCAGGCTGGAGTACAGTGGCATGATCCTAGCTCACTGCAGCCTGAAACACCTGGGCTCAAGTGATCCTCCTTCCTCAGCCTCTTGAGTAGCTGGAAATACAGGTGTGTGCCACCACGCCCTGCTAATTTAAAAAAACGTTATCTGTAGAGATGAGGTCTTGCCATGTTGCCCAGGCTGTCTCAAACTCCTGGCCTCAAGCTATCCACCTGCCTTCGTTACCATGCCGGCCTGATGTATACTTTTCATCTACCATTCCATTAAATAATGATGACGAGAATAACAATCGTTCCTACTTACTGAACATTTACTATGTGCGAGGCATCCCCTTAAATACAGGTGCATGCCACTTCACTCAGCTAATTTGTGTGTGTGTGTGTGAGAGAGATGGAATCTTGCTCTGTTGCCCAGGCTGGAGTGCAGTAGCATGATCTCAGCTCACTGCAGCCTCCACTTCCTGGGTTCAAGTGATTCTCCTGCCTCAGACTCCAGAATGGCTGGGACTATAGGTGTGTGCCACCATGCCCGGCTAATTTTTGTATTTTTAGTAGAGACAGGGTTTCACCATGTTGGCCAAGCTGGTCTTGAACTCCTTACCTCAAGTAATCTGCCTGCCTCAGCCTCCCAAAGTGCTAGGATTACAGGCGTGAGTCACGGTACTCGGCCCACCCAGATAATTTTTGTACTTTTTGTAGAGATGGGGTTTCGTCATGTTGCCCAGGCTGGTCTCGAACACCTGGGTTTAAGCGATCCATTTGCCTTGGCCTCCCAAAGTGCTAGGATTACAAGTGTGAGCCACTGCGCCCAGCACTGATGAAAATTAAACACTGAGAAAAACTTGAAAACTAGCTAGACTATGGATGCACATCTACTTATAATCACGTTTTCTCCTCATACTATGAAAAAGGCAAGTCTTGCAGAGTCATGGTACAGGGTCAAAATTAACCTCAACAACTAGTTCTGTGACTGGATACATTTTACTTCTAGAAACTTACCAAGGGTGTGTCTTTTCCTCCCACAATGCTGAGACCAAGCCCTGAACGTCCCTTGGATATTTCTATAATCATTTCCTGTCCAGGGACAATGGGGCATGTTGCGGGGTCCACTGACAGAGGAGCCTGGAAACCACCTGGAAAAGAATTGAACACAGCATGACGGGCAAGTAAGAGTTGCAGCTCAGCCTGCACGTTCCATCACGTGGGGAGTGTGGGGCTTGCACGTGACAAACACCATGAAGCAAAAAGCTGGGTCATTCCTGCCTATTCAGCCAGGGATGACACTGCTGAGATTAAAATGATAACTCCCACCCCTCAACCCATCAATTTTACTTGAAAGTTTTAAATCTTATTTTGTTCATTTATATTTTTGAGACAGAGTCTTACTGTGTCGCCCAAGCTGGAATGCAGTGGTGCAATCTCAGCTCACTGCAACCTCCACCTCCTTCCTGGGTTCAAGCGATTCTCCTGCCTCAGCCTCCCAAGTAGCTGGGATTACAGGCACATGCCCCCATGCCTGGCTAATTTTTTGTATTTTTAGTAGGGACAAGGTTTCGCCATGTTGGCCAGGCTGGTCTTGAACTCCGGGCCTCAGGTGATCCGCCCGCCTTGGCCTCCCAAAGTGCTAGGACTATAGGTGTGAGCCACTGCGCCTGGCTAAAAGTTTTAAAATCTAAAAATACATCATGAAAATCTGTATGGAAAAATTACAATGATTAAATGATTAGGTTCATGAAGGCCTATGTTACAATGAGAATAAAGGCTGGTATAACAGGAGATTCTGAGCTATAGAATACTAATTAAGAAACCGTGCCTAAATACTTTCAATTAGAGCATATCAGATGAATTAAATTATTAAGATGTATAAAGGATATAATTGATAAAGTATGAAATACCTGAAAATAACAATTACCTAAAATTTATCCCCAAATATATTACATAGTAAGGCAAAATGTATTATAAACACAGGACTCAAAAATTACTTGTGGGGTTCATAGAGGAAAAGTTTATTTAAAAGTTATTGCTTTTTTACAAAGTTTTATTTTTAAAAACAATTGTTTTAGGTTGGGTTTTTCCAAAGAGTGAGGGAAAAAATGGTTATAGGCTAAGAAAAAAATGTTTAATAACACCTGTTTAGCCGGGCGCGGTGGCTCAAGCCTGTAATCCCAGCACTTGGGAGGCCGAGACGGGTGGATCACGAGGTCAGAGATCGAGACCATCCTGGCTAACACGGTGAAACCCCGTCTCTACTAAAAATACAAAAACTAGCTGGGCGAGGTGGCGGGCGCCTGTAGTCCCAGCTACTCGGGAGGCTGAGGCAGGAGAATGGCGTAAACCCGGGAGGCGGAGCTTGCAGTGAGCTGAGATCCGGCCACTGCACTCCAGTCCGGGAGACAGAGCGAGACTCCGCCTCAAAAAAAAAAAAAAAAAAAAAAAAAAAAAAAAAAACACCTGTTTATCCAGCATAAAATCTACTTACATGCATTTTCCAGATAACTGAACCTAACCTATTAAAAACTCAAAACAGGCCGGCGCGGTGGCTCAAGCCTGTAATCCCAGCACTTTGGGAGGCCGAGTCGGGTGGATCACGAGGTCAGGAGATCGAGACCATCCTGGCTAACACGGTGAAACCCCGTCTCTACTAAAAATACAAAAACTAGCTGGGCGAGTGGTGGGCGCCTGTAGTCCCAGCTGCTCGGGAGGCTGAGGCAGGAGAATGGCGTGAACCGGGAGGCGGAGCTTGCAGTGAGCCGAGATCCGGCCACAGCACTCCAGCCTGGGCGACAGAGCGAGACTCCGTCTCAAAAAAAAAAAAAAAAAAAAAAAAAAAAAAAACTCAAAACATTCGGCCAGGTGTGGTGGCTCATACCTGTAATCTCAGCACTTTGGGAGGCTGAGGTGGGAGGATCACCTGAGGTCAGGAGTTCAAGCACAGCCTGGTCAACATAGTGAAACTTCGTCTCTACTAAAAATACAAAAAATAGCTGGGTGTGGTGGCTCATGCCTGTGATCCCAGCTACTCAGGAGACTGAGGCAGGAGAATCGCTTGAGCCCGGAAGGCAGAGGTTGCAGTGAGCTGAGACAGTGCCACTGCCTTCTAGCCTGGCCAAGAAGAGTGAAACTCTGTCTCAAAACGACAACAACAACAACAAAACCTCAAAACATTCAAAATGTTGAAGAGTTTCAAGAGATGCTCATACAAATCATAATCTCCAGAGAATGTCATATTTTCTGATCACTGAGTTTGATCACCATGAGTATTGTTTCCTACGTTATGATACTATTCAGGCAAGGGCTGATGAGAGAGGGCCCCATCTGCTGGTCAGCTGCAGCTAATGCACAGAGCTGAGATGAGATCCCAATGCTCATCAAACCTATGTAAAAGCAGGGGTCAGCGGACTATAGCCCATGGATCAAGAATGGCTTTTACACTTTCAAAAGCTTGAAAAAAGATCAAAAGCAAAATAATGTCTCAAGGCATGTGAAAATGATATGAGTCTAAATCTCAGTGTCTGTAAATAAAGTCGTATTGGAACACAAACCCACTAATTCATTTATGCCTAGCCTATGGCTGTTAGCATACTACAATGGCAGGGGTGAGTAACTGCAACAGGTTGTGTGGTCCATAAGCCTAAAATATTTACTATCTACTTCTTTATAGAAAAAGCTTGTCAATCACTGGTATAAAACAAAAACAGGCTGTAGGTAAGCCTGTGGGGGTTCTGCTCTAACTAAGTGATAATCATGGTCTTTGGGATGAAAAGGTTTTGGAGTGGCAGAGAGCCACAGTTGAGTTCCTAAGCAGGAAGTTAACAGGAGGGTGAAAGTGGAGCTCACTTCTCATCAGAAAGATGTTATTTTTCTATTAAAGAGGCTGTTAGAGAAACTAAATGAACAGTGTGTGTGAGGTGCCCAGCCCAGAGTCTGGCACATTGTGGATATTCACATATCTGCTGTTCCTGTCCATATGGGATTGATCAATCCAAAGGCCTCCTGGTTAACAGCAAGAAATTCAGTGACACAACCATAAAAAGTGCCATATTTAGAAGTAGCCTATGGTGGCTAGCACACTACAATTGCAGGGGTGAGAAACTACAACAGAGGCTGTGTGGACCACATCCTAAAATATTTACTATCGACTTCTTTACAGAAAAAGCTTGCCAATAAAACAAAAAGAAACAGGCTCTAGGTAAGATAGAGGCAAGGCAGAATATTAAATTGTAAACCAAATTTGTCTCTAAATCTTTTTGCAGCATATATATTTTATACTACATTTCCCATTAATGTACAATAAAAACGACATATGATAGTGGCACACTTTCATGGGTGCTTTAAAAAGTTTATATGGCTTTTAGGCCAGGTGTGGTGGCTCACGCCTGTAATTGCAGCATTTTGGGAGGCTGAGGTGGGCAGATCACCTGAGGTCAGGAGTTCGATATCAGCCTGACCAACATGGTGAAACCCCGTCTCTACTAAAAATACAAAATTAGCCAGGCATGGTGGCTCACGCCTGTAATCTCAACTACTAGGAGGGCTAAGGCAGGAGAACCACTTGAACCCGGGAGGCGGAGGTTGCAGTGAGCCGAGATCACACCACTGCACTCCAGCCCGGGCAACAAGAGCAAAACTCCGTCTCAAATAAATAAATAGATAAATAAATAAAAAGCTTATACTGCTTTTGTAAATGACTAGCATAGTCTCCTCAGCAAGAAGAGAGAAAAAATACCTGGTGAGACATCCTGGAGATGGAATTTCTTTTCCCTCCTCCACGTCTGCCTCACCCTAGCCAGTCCTGAGTCAGTCTTTTTTTTTTTACTTCTCTCATGGAATCCAGCCCCAAACCTGGCTCATACCAAGTCCTCAATAAATGCGTGGTAAGTAGATGAGTAAATGAATAAAATTTCTATAGATTCAACTGTAGGATGATGAACTTCATTTATTTATTTATTTATTTAACCATGAGAATGAAAACCAGGAAGGATGCTGAATTTCTGTCATCTGAGTATAAATAAGTGATATATATTACCAAAACTCAGCTCGTCTACCTCCATGGTCAGCATGCATTGTTGGTAAAGTGCCAAGTGTACATATTTAGGGCATTATAGGCCAGACTGTCTCTGTTGCGACCACTTAACGCCATCATTATAGTGTGAAAAAACCCACTGACAATACAGAAATAAATAAGTGAGTGTCTATAAACCTGTATTTAGGAAAATGAAATATGAATTTCATAGAATTTTTGATAAAATGTTCTTTGGTGTTTTTTCAACCTTTAAAAAGTGAAAACCTTTTTTAGCCTGTAGACCATACACAGCTAGCTGGTAGGCCAGAATTTGACCCATGCGCCATAGTTTTCTGACCACATGTATCAAGTGTTTTAGTACAACTACAGTGCTTTAAAATGGTACCTGCCAGATGAACTTTATGAAGTTAATATTTATGAAAAAATATATAAAAGACAAATACCACAAAGATTTCAGGACTGCTAAATTAATGTAGGGTTATGCTTTGCCATAGGTGAGTACTGTCTTTTAAAGGGTTTTTTACTGATGTATACTGCACAAAAACAAAGTAGGGCTGGGCACGGTGGCTCACGTCTGTAATCCCAGCACTTTGGGAGCCTGAGGCAGGCAGATCACTTGAGGACAAGAGTTTGAGACCAGCCTGGCCAACATGGTGAAACCCTGTCTCTACTAAAAATACAAAAATTAGTCGGGCATGGTGGTGGGCACCTGTAATCTCAGCTACTCAGGAGGCCAAGGCAGGAGAATCACTTGAACCCGGGAGGCAGAGGTTGCAGTGAGCTGAGATCACCCTCCTGCATCCCAGCCTGGGTGACAGAGTGAGACTCTGTCTAAAAAAAAAAAAAAAGCAAAGTAGAAATATTATTCATTATAAAGTTCTATTTTCAACCCCCACTCAACATAATTCAAGCCAGGAATTTAAAGAGAGAATGTGAATACCAATTTGGTTAAGCATTGAAAATCAACATTCTTCAAACAGCTTATAGCAACATTTGCAGGACTAAAAATTGGGTTTGATAGGATTTTTAAAGAGATATTACTCAAGACCTAAATATGATCCTTTGTAGAGATCACAGAAGAATAATACAGAAGCCTCAGATTCAAATAACATTTACCAAGGTCCTTTTCTTTTCTTTTTTTTGAGACAGAATCTTACTCTGTCACTCCTGGCTGGAGTGCAGTGGTGCGATCTCAGTTTACTGCAACTTGTGCCTCCTGGGTTCAAGCGATTCTCCTGCCTCAGCTTCCTGAGTAGCTGGGATTATAGGCATGCGCCACCATGCCCGGCTAATTTTTCGTATTTTTAGTGGAGATAGGGTTTCACCATGTTGGCCAGGCTGGTCTTGAACTCCTGACCTATTGAGGTCCTTTTCTGTTCTCGTGCTTTTATATTCAAAAAGCAATAGGCAATAGCGACGGCAGAGAGGAGGAAAATGGTGTAGGAAATGAAGTGGCCTATCCCAGCCCCAAAGCTAAGGAAGCAGAGGAAGCATCCAAAGTTAGGCTTCCGCCTCCTGGTCCAGTTCTCTTTTTAGGACATTATGATCCCTCTCTAAGGCTTAATGAGCCAGATCTGCTCAGGGAAAGAATCATACCATAGCGTGTGAAGTCTGCGTCTGTTGAATGGTATGATGAATCTGGTGCTAACGGTATCTCTTGTGAACTGAAGGAGACTTTTGTTGGATATTTTTGCTGTTTCATCTGGCTGACAGCCTACAAAAGAAAGGAAAATTAGATGAATATCAAAAAACAGAAAGGTAACAATAAAATACCTTCAAACTGGTGTATTGTTGCCAAAACAATGGTGCACTCCAATGATGTTTTCTGAGAATATAAGGTTGGAGGGTGGCAAGAAGTTAGGATAATTTATGCACATTCCTCATGCTTCCCTATTTAGCTTTACAACTAAAATGCTTTGATGAAGGGCAGATCAAGGAAGGAAGGAAAGATAAAAGCTGAAGATACTCTGTCGGTGTGATCTGCACATGAAGCTGGGGGTGGGAGGCAAAACAAAAATTATTTTGCAATTTCTACTCATTCTGATGAAATCCGCAAGAAGCCCCTTTATCTATGGACTTTGAAGTGACTTATCTGTCTTGTGTACATTGAAAAGCAATCTACGCTGGGGATGTTTAGAGCATCAACATTCTCCATTTCTTCTCGACACACTAGAGTCAAAGACGCATTTGGTAGGTTAATTAAGCAAAATGAGGGGCAGACAAAGAAAACCAACATCTACTGAAAGCCTAGTAAATGCCAGTTACATCAGTGACATTTAATTCACATAAAGGAACTGTGCTTTATTCACCTATGATACCCAGTGCCTGGAACACAGTAGGGACTCAATAAAGTGCTTGATGAATGAATGAACAAGTGAATGAGTGAAGAAAGAAAAGCAAAACTGAAGACATGAGAAACTCAGGGTAGAAAGTGAACTTGTAATTCAGTGAAGGTATGGGGCCTTTACTGTGTGAGTTTGGGAAAAATTAACTTGTAATTCTGGATTTTTGCTGACAGTACCTCCAATGAATATTAATATTAAAAAGCTAAGAGGCCAGGCACGGTGGCTCATGCCTGTAAATCCAGCACTTTGAGAGGCTGAGGCGGGCGGATCACCTGACGTCAGGAGTTCGAGACCAGCCTGGCTAACATGGTGAAACCCCATCTCTACTAAAAAAAATACAAAAATTAGCCAGGCATGGTGGCTTATGCCTGTAATTCCAGCTACTCCGGAGGCTGAGGCAGGAAAATTGCTTGAACCCAGGAGACAGAGGTTACAGTGAGCCGAGACCGTGCCGTTGCACTCCAGCCTGGGCAACAAGAATGAAACTCTGTCTCCAAAAATACATACATACATACATACATACATTCATAAACTAAGAAAAACCAAAAGGACTCCTTGCTTATTTAACAGGCAGTTAAGAAATATGGGTAGTAACCTGACCCGCCTTCTGGATCTGCAGTTGGCTAGGGAACCCATTCCCAGCTGGAAGAGTCCGGTAGTCAGGCTGCCCCTGGAGTCTAGAAATAGGACCCAGGTAACTGCTCCAAAACTGTAACTGTAACTGTAACACCTCAAGATTCTGTCAGTGGAAAGCTGTGCCTCAATATAGGGCATTGTGCAGTGTGCAGTAACAACAAAACAATACCACCCATTGTGCATATGCACTGGGCTTTCTAGTTTCCAAAACACTTTCACATCCATAAATTCATTCAATCACATGAACAACCCTGACAGTTAAATATTACTTTTTTTCTTTTTGCAGAAAACCAAGCATAAATGTCAAGTGACATATTTGAAGTCACGCGGCTAATTAGAGAAAGAGGTAGAACTGAAAGTCAATAGTTGAAGAATGCTACAAACTTAAAGTGTTTATCAAACAGCTGATAGGAAATGATTCTATGGATGTTCTTTTGTTTTCTCCTGCAGTTTTTCTATTACTGTCTTCTTTTTTTTTTTTTTTTTGGACAGGGTCTCACTCTGGCACCCAGGCTGGAACAGTTGCGTGATCTCGGCTCACTGAAGCCTTGATCTTCCTGGGCTCAGGTGATTCTCCTACCTCAGCCTCCTGAGTACCTGGGATTACAGGTGTACACTACCACACCTGGCTAATTTTTTGTATTTTTTAGTAAAGATGGGGTTTTGCTATGTTGCTCAGGCTGGTCTTGAACTCCTAGACTCAAGCAATCTACCCACCTCAGCCTCTCAGAGTGCTGGGATTACAGGCATGAGCCACAGTGCCCAACCACTATCACCATCATTTAATACTGACTAAAAAAAGACTTATTCAGGCCGGGCGCGGTGGCTCCAGCCTGTAATCCCAGCACTTTGGGAGGCCGAGACGGGCGGATCACGAGGTCAGGAGATCGAGACCATCCTGGCTAACACGGTGAAACCCGTCTCTACTAAAAAAAATACAAAAATCTAGCCGGGCGAGTTGGCGGGCGCCTGTAGTCCCAGCTACGGGAGGCTGAGGCAGGAGAATGGCGTAAAACCGGGAGGCGGAGCTTGCAGTGAGCTGAGATCCGGCCACTGCACTCCAGCCCGGAGAGCGAGACTCCGTCTCAAAAAAAAAAAAAAAAAAAAAAAAAAAAAAAAAGACTTATTCAATTACACACTTACCAGTGATTTTAAAAGGAAGGAAGTAGAAAAGGACAAATAAGGGGTTACTATAAGAAGACTGAACATTAAGAGGACTTAGATATCCAATTATTCTAAGGACCACATTTACTAGCCTCATTGAAGGTAGTGTGCCAATAGGCTAAGTCCTGGTCAATGGGATGTAAACAGAAGTGAATGTATAATTTTTAGGTCATTCTCCTAAGGAGAAAGATCCTGCCTTCCCTCCCCTTCCCACTGCTTGGAATGCAGATGTGTTCGTAATAACTGAAGCAGCCCTCTTAAACCAAAGAATGGGTGCCACCATTTGAGGATGGTAGAGTAATCAAATAAGAATAGTATAGTAATCAGATAAGAGGTGCTCGGGTCTGTGACACTTTGGAGACACCATATCATCCCCCAACTGACCACACACAGATTCTTATGCTAAAGAGAACTTCTTGCAGTAATTGAGCTTGTATCTTAACTCACACAGTACTTATATCCAACTTACATTTTGTATCACCTCGAGAAAGAACATGTATTCCCAACAAAGCTGGGTGCAAGCTGCAGAGTTCTTTTATGAAAAATAATGCGACTTTAAAAACAGGAAAGCACTAGAGAGAGCAGTCTAGATTACCAAATTATGACTTTTCCATTGCACAAGATGATTGTTGCTTTTCTTTATATCCCAGTTTCATGTAGCATCTGGTGCATAATAGGTCCCTGATAGATATTCGTGGGATTGAATTCAATTTAACAATAAGGAAGCAGTCCATAGAATCCAAGTGAAATGTCCAAACATATATACATAGAGGCAGGCCTCCAGTTGTCAGTATGTATGGTGATGGATAAAGGAGTGTTCCCATGACTCATTCACTGGCACAAAACCAAACTACTATGTAAGAAAGATCAGAAAGAATGGATTTGCTGTTGTATGTTACTGTATTATAAGAACTGAGATGGACTTTATAGGTCATCCAACCTAACTAAACCTGTGGTTTTCAACTCTGTTTCATAATATGAACACCTACGGAGCTTTTAAACATTACAGATGCTAGGATCCCCATCACAGACAAAATAAATTAGCATCTAGGGGTGTGGAGCCCAGGCAAGTTATTTATTTATTTATTTTTTGATTGAGACTTACTGCTTAAGACTTAATCTTTTAAGAAACCCTGGCTTAATCCATGGTTTAACTTTAAACGATAAGTCTCAATTAAAAAAAAAAAAAAAACACTTGCCTGGGATCTACATCCCTAGATGCCAGTTTATTTGGTCTGGGATGAGGGTCTTAGCATTTGTGACTTTTTAAAAGCTCCCTAGGTGTTTCTATTATAAAACAGGATTAAGAACCACTGGTTTAGTTGTAAAACACCCTTGTAGCTGTATTAAAATTGTACTTGTCAGTGTTTTTCTAGAGAAAGGATTTACATTTCATCAGGGCCGCGTGATAGGAAAATAAAAATCACTACTCAAAAGAAGGTATATGTTGCTAAGTTTGCTATCACTAATTAGCTGTGTGACCAGAGACAAGTCACTTGACTGCCCCATCTATAAACGGGTGATACATCTGTATATTGCCAGGTTGTTGTAAAGATTAAAGGTAAATAAATAAACCCATCACTGTGCCAGAAATAATTTAGGCTCAATTAATAACAGCTATTAATGCTTTTATGTCCTTTTAGAACATATCAATACATGATCGGCCAGCTTCTGATTGAAAACCTTCAGGGATGGAAAATTCCACTTTCCTGAAGAAGCTATTCTATTTTGGAGCAGCTCAGAGGGTGGGAAGGTTCTGTATAATGAGCTGCCAGCCTCACGGCACATGATGCCCACTGACCTTGGGGCCATTTCTCTTTGGAAGCCACAGAAGGGCTTAAAATCACTTTCCCAAAGGAGAAAAATTTAGAAGTTTCTGTGCTCATTGTTCTGCAAGAAGAAGAATGTAAGATGTTATTTAGGATTCGCCCTAGCTCTAAAATTCTATGGTTGTAATATTTTAGAGGTGTTTGTTATGTGCTTGACGTAGGTGGCAGTATATAAAGTTTCGTTTGTTTGTTTGTTTGTTTCTGAGACGGGGTCTCGCTCTGTCACCCAGGCTGGAGTGCAGTGCTGTGATCTCAGCTCACTGCAACCTCCGCCTCCTGGGTTCAAGTCATTCTCCTGCCTCAGCCTCCTGAGTAGCTGGGATTACAGGCGGCTGCTACCATGCCTGGCTAATTTTGGTATTTTTAGTAGAGATGAGGTTTTGCCACGTTGGCCAGGCTGGTCTTGAACTCCTGACCTCAGGTGATCCACCTTCCTCAGCCTCCCAAAGTGCTGGGATTACAGGCATGAGCCACTGTGCCTGGCTGGGAGTATACAAAGTATTAACACCTTAATGGAATTTGCAAATACATTCAAGCAAAACCTGCTTTTAAATTAAAAAAATTATAATTGGCCAGATGCAGTAGCTCACACCTATAATCCCAACATTTTGGGAGGCTGAGGTGTGAGGACTGCTTGAGCTCAGGAGTTTGAGGGTACAGTGAGCTATGATTGCACTACTGTACTCCAGCCTGGGTGACAGAGTAAGACCCTGTCTCTTAAAAAAAAAAAAAACTGCCGGGCGCGGTGGCTCAAGCCTGTAATCCCAGCACTTTGGGAGGCCGAGACGGGCGGATCACGAGGTCAGGAGATCGAGACCATCCTGGCTAACACGGTGAAACCCCGTCTCTACTAAAAATACAAAAACTAGCCGGGCGACGTGGCGGGCGCCTGTAGTCCCAGCTACTTGGGAGGCTGAGGCAGGAGAATGGCGTAAACCCAAGAGGCGGAGCTTGCAGTGAGCTGAGATCCGGCCACTGCACTCCAGCCTGGGCGACAGAGCGAGACTCCGCCTCAAAAAAAAAAAAAAAAAAAAAAAAAAAAAAACTGCTTACAGGTTTTCAGTTGAACTGAATTTGGTTATTTTTAAGGTTCATTCTGTATCTATTTTTTTTACTTTGGGTTTTTAGCATATAATTTAAAAGAATTTTCAAAGGCATTTTCTTTGGCAATGTTTGAAATATGTATTTCCTGTAAGCTCTAGTAATCTATAGTTTCTTAAATATAAAAATAGCTAACATAGTAACAATGTATACTTTTAGACACATAAAAGCATAGATTAGTACATAGATATGAAAATCTGGACTTAAGAAAAGCAAGGAAAAAGCTCAACAGTAACAAAAGTATAAAAATTTGATAAAAGTTTATAGTTCTTTAAGAGAAATTAAATTCAAATGTAAGAAACACTAAAGTTATTTTATAGAAATTCTTCCATTTGTAATTTTTATTTCTAACATTGTATAAGACATGGTGCTCTCAGAAATATTTTTGGAGATAGAGTCTCATTATGTCGCTTAGGCTGGTCTGGAATTCCTGGGCTCAAGCAATCCTTCTGCCTCAGCTACCTGAGTAGCTGGGACTCCTCACAGGTATGTACTACTGCACCTGGTTAGACAGAATTTATTTAAGTGCAAGGGTGTTTTCAGGGATACCACTTATTTATTTATTTAAAGACAGCATCTTGCTCGGTCACCCAGGCTGGAGTGCAGTGGCGCAATCTTGGCTCACTACAACCTCTGCCTCCCAGGTTCAAGTGACTCTCATGCCTCATCTTCCTGAGTAGCTGGGACTACATGCATGCACCACATCTGGCTAATTTTTGTATTTTTGGAAGGGATTTTTGTATTTTTAGCAGACGTGCTATGTTGGCCAGTCTGGTGTGGAACTCCTGACCTCAAGCAATCTGTCTGCCTTGGCCTCCCAAAGTCCTGGGATTACAAGCATGAGCCACCATGCCCAGCCAGGGATGCTCTTTTAAACATCTGCTTATGGGGTTGGGACAGAGAGGTGAACACAGGATATTTGCATACAACTTGCACAGAATCAACGATACAGTTGTGGCTTGATTTCAGGTTGCATGACACTCCACAACCTCGGTCAAGTAATAAAAGATCTGATCTCATTGCAATCACCTCCTTTTCTTCTGGAACCCAGTCTATAACGCATGCTACTCCAGTAGAGCAAAACCTGAAGTACAAGTTGTGTACATTGTCAGGTGGGTATTCCAGTGCCTTCTGCTGATCTGCTACCATGCCCTGGCCAATCACCTGGGACATGTCTTCCCGAAATGTAAGACACAACTAATTAGCAGCACTGGAGGGCCCAACTGCACTTTCCAATTTCAGCAGTCAGTACATTTAATTGGGCTTCAGTCTACTACAAAAATGACCAAAACACTGGGCAAAAAAGTTTCATTCACCCACTGGACTGACTTAGAAATGAACGCAGCCTTGCCATTTCCAAATGTGTTTTCAGCCCTTTCAGATCTGTGAGGCCTTAGACCTATCAGATATCTTTTCTTTTTCTTTCTTTCTTTCTTTTCCTTTTTAAATAAAGACAGGGTCTTTTTAAGTTGCTGCTGGAGCGCAGTGGGCTCTTCACAGGCATGATCTCACTACTCACCAGCACAGGGCTTTTGACCTGCCCTTTTTAGGTATCTTGGTGGTCCCTCCTCCCAGGAGGTTACCATATCGATGCCGAACTTAGTGTGGACATCCAATTGGCAGAGCTTGTGATAGCCTCAAACTTCTGGGTTCAAGTGATCCTCCTGTCTCAGCCTCCTGGGTAGCTGGGACTACAGGAGCAACAACACACTCAGCCAGATATCCTTTGATGGTCATTCCAGCCAGAGTTTTTTCTTTTTCTGTCACACTAATATCCCTATAAAACTATCTGTTCAGGGCTCAAATCCTGAATTAGAGTTTTTTCCCCTTAAGACATTCAATTAGAATTAAAAAACAAACAAACAAACAAACAAAAAAAACAAAAAAACCCACGGCTATAGAAAATACTGTGGGATAAAGGTAAGTTAGCTCTAAACTCCATGGAGGAGTACAGAATCCAGACTTGGGAGAATCCAAACTGCCTAAACATGTGGAAAGCTGAAGCATAGCGAAAGGGCAGTTTATTAACTGAAACAAATAACACCACCAATAAATTGACCAGAATGTTCATGTCTGCCTCCCATTATATCCTATCTTTTTTTTAGTAGGCACATTTTCAGGGGAAATTATCATATGATGGTTCACTTTAAGGCATAAACTCCTGCAACTGGGCTTGGACAAAGCAGGGAACAGGAGAGACTGGTTTGGATAGGAGAAAGCATGGGTTTACTCTGTTTTCTTGGTAACATCTGAGAGACACCCAGCTTGGTGAGGTGTAGTACACAGAGAGCAGGTAGGTAAGCTGATCTGGAAGACAGGGATAACTTGTATAATGAATGGAATGCTAGGAGTTTGTGATCCTAGCTCTTCAACTTAAGAGTTCTGCAAACCTGGCCGGGCGCGGTGGCTCATGCCTGTAATCTCAGCACTTTGGGAGGCCAAGGGGGGCGGATCACCTAAGGTCAGGAGTTTGAGACCAGTCTGGCCAATACAGTAAAACCCTGTCTGTACTAAAAATACAAAAATTAGCTCGGTGTCTGTAATCCCAGCTACTCGGAAGTCTGTGACAAGAGAATCACTTGACCTGGGGAGGTGGAGGTTGCAGTGAGCTGAGATTGCGCCACTGCACTCCAGCCTGGGTGACAGAGCAAGATTCTGTCTCAAACAAACAAACAAACAAACAAAAGTGTTCTACAAACCTGAACAGGTTATTTGCCCTCTTCAAGCCTTGATTTCCCCACCCGTAAAATGGAAAAAAATAAAAGTAGCTATACTTTCAGGATGCTGAAAAGATTAAATGGAGTAATACATGAGCACCCTTAGCATCACACCTGGCAATTAATAATATTTACTAAAGATGCTAATGATGATAGTAAATGGAATTGGGCTATGGTTGCCCCATGTTCCTAAATGCATTATAGGGGACTAGTGCAGGGCCCAGAACAAGCATCCAGAAAGAACCACAGTGCTAAGAGTCTTAGAAGTGACCTAGAAAGGATACTTTTCTCCTGTAGGAAACGCTGGAGGCAATCTTTAGAGTAAATAGGACTAACTTACCTTTGTATCTCACAGTATTTTCTGTAACTGGTTTTTGTTTGTTTTTTTGCCTTTAATTGAATTTGACATCCCCTGCCTCAGGTTTCTTTCCTAGGCATGTTCACATAGCCTTTCTTCACCAGGCTCCCATTAGATGTATAATAATACAATAGATAATGATCAAGTTATGCCTAGCTGTTCATTATTATTAGATTCGGTTACAATCTCATCCTATGTCCTTAATTCCCCATTGGTTTACAACCTGAAAGATTTAACACCAGTAAGCACTATCCTGACACTGGAGCCTCGGTCCCCTGGATGACCACGCCTACACTTAGCTGCCTACTTTCTAACTGATTTTTTGGGGGCCAGACTTATCTCACTCATTCAGATTCTCTTTAATTTTCCCCTTCTAGGAGATAGATCCTAGGACTGCTCCCCTGCCCTTTATAAACTTTGCTCCTAAACAGATGATATGATATAAAATGAACTAAAAAAATCACTTCATCTTGTAATTCTTCCCTTAGCCCCTGGGTGGTGCCCCTTCCACAACATGAAGCAATTAATTTTATCACTTATTTGCAAGATTATATTGTATTTTTTTATGTATGTGTCTCCCATATCTTAATAAGATCGACTTTGTCTTATTTCTTTCTTCAACATATGGCAGAATAGAACACGGGCTTTATAAAGTGTTAGTGCTGAATGAATCAAAGTTCGGGAACTTAAATCTTAAATGCACCTGGGTGGATTTGAGAGCCTGCCATGAAAGGAAGGTCGCACAGTGAAGGGCACTCTGTGGCCCTTACTTTAAGGGATCACTTGAAAGAGAGAAAAAAAGACATGGAAAGGTCAATAAGGCTCATAGGAATTTTTAGAGGAAAAACTCTAACCTGCCTCGTAAACGGAAACTATTGGTGTTATTCCTACCAATGTGTATCACATGGCCTTAGGAGGAGCAAAAGTAAGTGCCTCTGTTTGAAAATGATATTGCAGATCTGCAATTCGACCTTGGTTTCAACCCCAATTAACCAGCAGTGGGACAAAGGACCTAACTTCCCTAACTACAGGTTTAAAAATCCAATTTGCGTATCACATAGAGGAAGTACTAATTTGGTTTTATTCTTCCTTTTAGTATTCTTACTTTTTAGTAAAAGGAAATGGCACTGGAATAACAGCCAGAAAATCTGGGTTCAGACTGGTTCTGCTACTTACTAGCAGTAACAGTGTTTGGAAAGCTTCATTTCTGGCAACATTAAAAATGCAGTAACAGCTACGTGAATAAGGGGCTGTGAGCAAAGTTGAATTCAATACATGCTTACTGAGCACCTACTACATGCTAGCAGATAGAAAAAGAAAAACAGAGGAGCCCTTGCCCTGAGCACATGTACAGATCTAGTGAGACAGACGTTAAAGAAATAATCATAGAAATGATGAATACAACTGAATGGTAGATGCATGAAGGTGTGTGGTGGGGAGCAGGAGCCTGAAGTGTCAGTTTCCTTCCTTTTCTCTTGTCCTCAAAAATGTAGAAGGAGGAGATGAGGAAATTGGATTTCTGAAAAGTATCTGGTCTAACACACTGTCCCATTTCTTATATTGATTACCCTTAAACATCCCAGCCAAGGGACGGAGCTGGTACATGATGATGACGAAAATTATGAAATCTAAAATCTCCTGAGTATGACTGTGCCTGCTACTGAGCTAGGCATATTACACATTTGTTGTGTACACAACAGACCTGTGTATTAGGGACAATTATTGCTCTTATTTAGAGCTGAGGTAACTGGGGCACAGAGAGGCTAAATTATGATTTGCCAAGCCAGAACTTAACCCAGACGCATCGTGCTGCAGAGCCCTTGCTCTTAACTGAGGAGTAAATCTCCAGGGAAAGGGAAAGTACTGTTTACCTCCTCCCAGCAACACACGCAAGATTCTTAGCCAGCAATGACATAGTGATTCCATTTTTAGATTCAATATCAGGTCAGAACAAGTCATGCCTGCTTATTTTAAACTTGGATTGGGAAAAAAATCATGGCACTAGCCATGGCAGTGACCTTGGGTCACTTTCCTTCATGTTTTGTGTTTAAACATGAGTTTGTAATTTGCTAATTGCCCAATTATTACACCAAAGGAGCTCTTAATGCCTTCAAAACTGAGGTTTGGGGACATTCTAATGTGTTTCCTTTGCAAGGGACCTCTCCATAAGAAGACTGAAGAACGGTTGTAGGAAGGTCATCTCATTTCATGAAAGAAACTGATATGACACATTCTGTCAGCATGATGCTATAATCTTCAGCACAGCACTATGAGCTCTGAAAGAAAAGGCTCTGTGGGCCAGGAAAATTACTGTGATCAAGCGAAGGAGCTTCTGAAAGGTGAACATAAAAGGCAATACCGGCAATATCCCATATAACAGATGGGTGAGATGTCCAGCTAACAATCCCCAAAGCTGGTTGATCTCTGTCCCAAAGCTCGACAATCAAAATGCCCTGTCTCTCTGGCCACAGTAACTTGTCCAAGGGTGGACACTTGAACCACACAAGAACATTCTACGGATTTTCCAAAGTAGACCCAAGGGAAGAGTCAGTTTTTTTCTGGCAGAGAGGCTTAGGAGCTTCGGGCAGCCATACACACACCAGGCTGAAGAAACACATCTGCAGAAGAGTCAGATAACCAGAGAGAACCCTGGCAGCAGCAGGTCTCTGGTTCCAACCGCCTCTGAGGCTAAGTGTCAACCACACGCGCGGCCTGCAAGTATATGAAAAACAAACAAACAAACCTCTAGCCCTTGAGTAAATTTCTCCTTTTGTCTAAGTAATGTCAAATTGAGATTCTGTCACTTGCAACCAAGAGACTCCTAATTGAAACAGGGTGGAGCCCATCTCTCCCAGAAAATATCCACCAGGATGACAAACTCAGATGCATCCAGGAATCAGGCTGCAAGGGAGCCAACTGAAGATGAATGACGCAAACTGAGTATAAGACAACAAATTAGGCCAGGCGCGGTGGCTCATGCCTGTAATCCCAGCACTTTGGGAGGCTGAGGTGGGTGGATCACTTGAGTTCAGGAGACCAGCCTTAGGGAACATGGTGAAATCCCATCTCTACAAAAATACAAAAATTAACCAGGCATGGTGGTGCACATCTGTGGTCCCAGCTACTCAGGAGGCTGAGATGGGAGGATCGCTTGAGCCTGGGAGGCAGAAGTTGCAGTGAGCTGAGATCATGCCACTGCACTCCAGCCGGGGTTATAGAGTGATACCCCATCTCAAAACAAACAAACAGAGGTGGTGGTTTAGCCTAAAAGCATTCAAATTCAACAATTCTTAAAACATGCCCATCAGACAAACAACAAACAAACACAAATGTTTACTACTACTTTTGGTCCCTGAGCTTCCACTTTGTAGCTGAGGCTGCCTTTGCAAAATTATGACAGTAAGAGAAATGTGACATAGTTGATTCAATCTAGCTTCTTGACTGCCTCGCCGTCCTTGATCATTCCTGTATGTAGGCCATAGTAACTCTGGGAGGAATTTAGTGGATAGTTTAACTTGAAAGCAAAGATGATAATAGTCCCCACCTCAAACTAACCTCTTCCTTGCTTAGGGATCAAAAGCTCCCTTAGTAAGAGTAATGAAAGGCCACAAAAATAGGATTACGGGGCCTGGGCATGGTGGCTCACATCAGTTTCAGCACTTTGGGAGGCCGAGGTGGGTGGATAATGAGGTCAGGAGATTGAGACCATTCTGGCTAACATGGTAAAACCCCATCTCTACTAAAAATACAAAAAATTAGCCGGGAGTGGTGGCATGTGCCTGTAGTCCCCGCTTCTCAGGAGGCTGAGGCAGAAATGCTTGCACCTGGGAGGTGGAGGTTGCAGTGAGCCAAGATCGCACCACTGCACTCCAGCCTGGGTGACATGGCGAGATTCCATCTCAGAAAAAAAAAAAAAAAAAAAAAAGAATAGGAATTATGGGAGGCGCTTGGACTTTCTGCTAAGAGAGGCAGTTTCCATAATCCCTTGCTTCTCAGGGGTCATATAGCTAGAGGTCACAAGGTTTGTGATTTCCCCAATTGTAGATAATATCACTATTGTAGAACCTAAGCTTGGTTCTTTGAGATATCTTTCAAACTGACCCCATGTAGACTTGTGACTCATGATTCAACTGATCCTGTGGCTCCACCCAGAGGTGGATCAGTGCACAAGGACTGTTTCCACACCTCTATGAATTTACCCCCAACCAATCAGCAGCACCCATTCCCTAGCCCCCTGCCCACCAAACTGTCCATAAAAACCCCAAGGTTGAGCCTTCAGGGAGACTGAACTCCAGTTCTCCTGTGCGTGGGCTGGTCTTGCATCAATTAAACTCTTTCTCTACTGCAATGCTGTGGTCTCAGTAGGTTGATTTTGTCTGTGCAGTTGGCAGGAGGAATATACTTAAAAAGCCTTTTCCTGGGTCAGTTCCAGCCTACTTCCTACTTCCTACTCATCTAACCACGTGGATTAGGTGAAATCACATTAGCAAAGTTCCCACAGGCCAGGCTTGGTGTCTCCTGCCTGTAATCCCAACACTTCGGGAAGCTGTGGTGGGAAGACTGCTTGACCCCAGGAGGTCAAAGCTGCAGTGAGCTGTGATCACACCACTGTGCTCCAATCTGGGTGACAGTGTGACCCTGTCTCACAAAAAAAAAGTTCCCACAGCACCTAGCTTTGTCCTTCAATAATACTTATTAACCTTAATAAGTACTTATTTAAAGTTGGATTCAAATCTTGGCTGTGACACTTATTAGTTGAGTGTCTCTGTGTCTCAATTTCCTTATTTATAAAATGGGAATAGTAATAGGCCAATCTCATATAAAATACAAATTAATACACTTAGAATAATGCCTATAGAATGCATAGTAAATGCCATGAAATCTTTAGCTGCTGTTATCTTCAGCAGTTCTGAAAGCTCCCTGAAGGCAGGATTCTTCACTGTCACTACAGCTTGGTTAGTGCAGAGCCTGGGACATAACAGGCCCTCAATACAAACTTGCTTAATTTCTGAAAGAGAAGGTGGATTTATAGCTCCCTTTGAAAGAGAACAAAATCAACACACATTTTAGATTACAGGTTCTTATTATGTGGGCAAATAAGGCTTCCCAGAAATCTGAAAACTTTATAGACTCAGAGAACAGCGGCCAAGCAGCACTTGTTTCTGAGGAGCAGTGGGATTCTGAAAAGAGGGGATGTGACCAGTGTGAGAAAGTCTGAGTTCTGGGTTCTGAGCCCTGTCATTTTACTTCTCTAAACCCTGAGTGCTAATAATTACGATTGTGAGATCACTTTCTCAATTTAGAAAAAATCTGATAAGCAAGTAATTCCTTCTGGGCAAGTTAAATTTCAAGTTGAGTAAGTCTCCACACTGGACCAGTTACAGTGGTTGGGAATGAACGTAAGCTAGTAGACATCAAAGCTGTAAATTTGTTTTTTTTTAGACAGTCTTACTCTATCACCCAGGCTGGAGTGCAATGGCATGATCTTGGCTCACTGCAACCTCCGCCTCCTAGGATCAAGCGATACGCCTCAGCCTCCCGAGTAGCTGGAATTACAGTCAAGTGCCACTATGCTGGGCTAATTTTTGTATTTTTAGTAGAGAAGGGGTTTTGCCATGTTGCCCAGGCTGGTCTAGAACTCCTGAAATCAGGTGAGCCGCCTGTCTCAGCCTCCCAAAGTGCTGGGATTACAGACATGAGCCACCGCGCCCGGCCTAAAGCTATGAATTTGTGTCAAAACTGTGTGCCTACATTTCTGCTGTCTTTGAGTTCATGAGGTTACTTTCTCTGTTACTCTGGTGTCTCTACATTATCTTCATTTACTACAGTGAGAGGAACAGAACAGAAGAAAAAACCAAAAGCTTTTCTCCAGAGACTTTCCTGAAGGAAATAGACCTGAATGTAAAATCTACAGCCTTTTTTATCACCAAGAAAAGGAAATTTATCATGTACACAAATCTCAAGTGGTTTTCAGGAATACAAGATATAAAGAACAATGAGCTGTGAAAAATGCCACATATTTGAATGCACTTGAACTCTGCCATTGGCAATTTGCATACTGTCACAAAAGAGAAGCCAGTGCTGACTCAGTCACACTTTCCTGCTCCTTAGAGGGAATTCCTAGACTCTTGCTATAGATGCATTTTTCATGTTGCATCTGAAACAGAAAAAAAGATTTACACAGTGACATCTGCTCCCAATAGCAAACCAGAAATCCAGCAGTTGATAGAGTGCAAATTGGGGGCAAAACTCGATTTTAAGCATACAGTTCAAGACCTCATTTTAAAAATGAGTAGGATATAACACCTGGGAATTCTAGCCTGGAAGTAAGACCTAACAAGAAGCCCATAATCATTAGAAACACATTTTAAGCTATTTTTTCATACTTGGATACCAGCACTTTAAAAACACTTGTGAGGGCCCAGCGCAGTGGCTCATGCCTGTAATCCCAGCACTTTGGGAGGCCGAGGAGGGCAGATCACTTGGGCTCAGGAGTTCAAGACCAGCCTGGCCAACGTGGTGAAAGCTCATCTTTACTTACAATACAAAAAAAAATTAACTGCGCATGGTGACGCACACCTGTAATCCCAGCTACTCATGTGGCTGAGGCAGGAGAATCGCTTGAACCTGGGAGATGGAGGTTGCAGTTAGCTGAGATTGTGCCACTGCACTCCAGCCTGGGCAATAGATGAGACTTGGTCTAAAAAAAAAAAAAAAGCATTATGGTTCATACCCCAATTATACTTCAAAAGTCATTAAGTCCATAAGATTAAAAACAAAAACCGTATTATCATCTTAGTAGACTCGGAAAAAGCTTTCAATAAAACCCAACATACCTTTGTGATAAAAACCCTTAACAAACTAGGCATCGTAGGAACGTATCTCAAAAAACTCACAGCCAACATCATATTGATTGTGTAAAAACTGGAAGCATTCCTCTTTAAGAACTCTTAAGAACTCTTACGTTCCAACAAGACAAGGATGCCCACTCTCACCACTCCTATTCAACATAGTATTGGAAGGGCTGGCCAGAGCAACCAGGCAAGAGAAAGAAATAAAAGGCATTCAAATAGGAAAATAAAAAGCCAAATTCTCTCCTTTCACTGAAGATATGATTCTGTAACTAAAAAAACCTAAAGACTCTGCCAAAAGACTACCAGAACTGACAAATGACTTCAGTGAAGTTTCAAGATACAAAATCAGTGAACAAAAATCAGTAGTAGTTCTATACACCAAATACATTCAAGCTGAGAGCCAAATCAGGAATGCAACCCCATTTACAATAGCCACACACAAAAAATACCTAGGGATACATTTAACCAAGGAGGTGAAAGAGCTCTATAAGGAGAACTACAAAACACAGCTGAAAGAAATCAGAGATGACACAAACAAATGGAAAAACATTCTATGCTCATGGACTGGATGAATCAATATTGTTAAAATGGCTATACTGCCCAAAGCAATCTACGCATTCAATGCTATTTCTGTCAAACTACCAATATCATTTTTCACAAAAGTAGGAAAAGCTATCCTAAAATCTGTATGGCACCAAAAAAGGGCCTGAAGAGCCAAAGCAATCTTAAGGAAAAAAGAAATGAAGCCAGAGGCATCTCATTATCTGACTTCAAACTATACTATACAGCTATAATGACTAAAACAGCATGGTACTGGCACAAAAACAGACATTCAGGGCAATGGAACAGAATAGAGAACACAGAAACAAAGTTGCACACCTACAACCAACTGATCTTTGCCAAAGTCGACAAAAATAAGAAATGTGGAAAGGACCCCCATTCAATAAATTGTGCTGGGAAAACCAGCTATTCATTTGCGAAGAATGAAACCGGATCCCCTTCTAGTACCACATATAAAAGTTAACTCAAGATGGATTAAAGACTTAAATTAAGACCTAAAAGTATAAAAATCCTAGAAGAAAACCTAGGAAATGTCCTTCTGTACATCAGCCTTCACAAAGAATTTATGACTAAGTGCTCAGAAACAATTGCAACCAAAACAAAAATTGACAAGTGGGACCTAATAAATAAAGAGTTTCTGCACAGCAAAAGAAACTATCAACAGAGTAAACAGACAACCTACAGAATAGAAGAAAATATTCATAAACTACGCATCCAACAAAGGACTAATATCCAGAATCCATAAGGAACTTCAACAAATCAACAAGCAAAAAACAACCATATTAAATAGCAGGCAAAGGCAAAGGACAAGAACACACTCTTCTGGAAAGAAGACATACACCTGGACACAATGTCTCATGCCTGTAATCTCTGCACTTTGGGAGGCCAAGCCAGGAGGATCACTTCAGGCTAGGAGTTCAAGATCAACCTGGACAACGAAGTGAGACCCCACCTCTACAAAAAATTTAAAAATTAGCCAAATGTGGTGGTGTGCCTATAGTTCCAACTACTTGGGAGGCTGATGTGGGAGGATTGCTTTTGCCCAGGAGTTCAAGGTTCCTATGAGCTATGACCATACCACTGCACTCCAGCCTGGGAAACAGAGTGAGACCCTGTTAAAAAAGAAAAAAAGAAAAAAAAAAAAAGAAGACGACATAGAAGCAGCCAACCAACATACGAAAAAATGCTCAACATTGATAATCACCAGAGAAACGCAAATCAAAACTATGAGATACCACCTCATACCAGTCTAAGTGGCTACTATTAAAAACTAAAAAAATAACAGATGTTAGTGAGGCTATGGAGAAAAGGGAACTCTTATATGCTATTGGTGGGAATGTAAATTAGTTCAGCCACTGTGACAAGCACTTTGGAGATTTCTCAAAGAACTAAAAATAGAACTATCATTCAACCCAGCAATCCCATTACTGGTTATATACCCAAAGGAAAATAAGTCATTCTACCAGAAAGACACCTGCGTTCATATGTTCATTGCCACACTACTCACAATAGCAAAGACATGGAATCAACCCAAGTGCCCATCAACAGTGGACTGGATAAAGAAAATGTGTAAGGCTGGGCACGGTGGCTCACGCCTGTAATCCCAGCACTTTGGGAGGCCAAGGCGGGTGGATCACGAGGTCAGGAGATCAAGACCATTCTGGCTAACATGGTGAAACCCCATCTGTACTAAAAATACAAAAAATTAGCTGGGCATGGTGGCGGGCGCCTGTAGTCCCAGCTACTTGGGAGGCTGAGGCAGGAGAATGGCGTGAACCTGGGAGCCTGGGAGGTAGAGCTTGCAGTGAGCCAAGACCGCGCCACTGCACTCCAGCCTGGGTGACAGGGCGAGACTCCGTCTCAAAAAAAAAAAAAAAAAAAAGGAAAGAAAATTGGTGCACACACATCATGAAATACTACACAGCCATAAAAAACACTCAACAAAATCATGTTCTTTGCCACAACATGGATGCAGCTGCAAATTAACACAGGAACAGAAAACGAAATGCTGCATGTTCTCATGTATAATTGGGAGCTAAACATTGGGTACACATGAACATAAAGATGGGAAAAACGGACTGGGCACGGTGGATCATGCCTATAATCCCAGCACTCTGGGATGCTGAGGTGGGTGGCTCACCTGAGATCAGGAGTTCGAGACCAGCCTGGCCAACATGACAAAACCCCGTCTCTACTAAAAATACAAAAATTAGCTGGGTGTGGTGGCGGGCGCCTGTAATCCCAGCTACTCAGGAGGCTGAGGGAGGAGAATCGCTTGAACCTGGGAGGTAGAGATTGAAGAAAGCCAAGATTGCACTACTGCACTCCAGCCTGGGTGACAAGAGTGAAACTCGGCCGGGCGCGGTGGCTCAAGCCTGTAATCCCAGCACTTTGGGAGGCCAAGACGGGCGGATCACGAGGTCAGGAGATTGAGACCATCCTGGCTAACACAGTGAAACCCCGTATCTACTAAAAAAATACAAAAAAAAACTAGCCGGACGAGGTGGCGGGCACCTGTAGTCCCAGCTACTTGGGAGGCTGAGGCAGGAGAATGGCGTGAACCCGGAAGGCAGAGTTTGCAGTGAGCCGAGATCCGGCCACTGCACTCCAGCCTGGGCGACAGAGTGAGACTCCACCTCAAAAAAAAAAAAAAAAAAAAAAAAAAATGAAACTCAATCTTAAAAAAAAAAAAAAAAAAGATGGGAAAAACAGACACTGGGAACTACAAGAGGAGGCAAGGAGAGAAAGAGAGAGGCAAGGCTGAAAAACTACCTACTGGGGTCTGTACTCACATAGGTTCAATCACATCCCAAATCTCAGGATCACACAATGTGCCCTTGTAACAAACCTGCACATGTACCCCCTGTATCTAAAATAAAAGTTGAATGGCTGGGCCTGGTGGCTCACTCCTGTAATCCCAGCACTTTGGGAGGCCAAAGCAGTGGACCACCTGAGGTCAGGAGTTTGAGATCAGCCTGGCCAACATGGTGAAACCCTATCTCTACTAAAAATACAAAAATAAAATAAAAGTTGAAAGGTCTGGCGCAGTGGCTTATGCCTGTAATCCCAACACTTTGGGAGGCTGAGGTGGGAGGACCACTTGAGGCCAGGAGATCGAGGCTGCTGTAAGCTATGATCTTGCCATTGCACTCCAGCTTGGACAACAGAGCAAGACCCTGTCTCCAGGACTCTTCAGTTTATGGAGAGATTTACTTACATTATCTAATATGATCCTCACTCCCTCCCATCTACCACCACCCTATTTTCACCCATCAAGTTATGTTAGTATAGAACTGCTGAACTGAACATGGTGAAACCTATCTCTATAAAAAATACAAAAAAAAGTAGACAAGGATGGTACTGTGCGCCTGTAGTCCTAGCTACTTGGGAGGCTGAGGCAGGAGAATTGCTTGAGCCCTGGAGTTCGAGGTTGCAATGAGCCATGTTTGCATCACCACACTCTGGCCTGGGTGACAGAGCAAGACCTTGTCTCAAAAAATAAATAAGAAATAAAATAAAAGTTGAAATTAAAAATAAAAAAAGTCAGCCCAGTCAAATCCATAAGGCTCGGAATCCTTACCATAGCACCCACAGGCTCTAAGTCTTTGAGCACGTGCATTAACTTCTGGTCCCTCAGCTGCAAAATGGAGAGGACGATAGTATTAATGCTTTCATTATGGGAAGGACAGAGATGGAGATCAACAGTTTCCGCTCAGTTCCTAACAAATAAGCATAGAATCCAGGTGGATGGTATCGCTATTATTATTGCTGTTTCTATCAGGATAAATGAGATCATATTTTAAAGTGCCCATTATAGTGACAGATGTTTCTTGTTTTACAGAGACACCTAAAAACAGACAAGAATGAAGGTAATACTCTTTTCACACAAATCTGCTCTTCTTCCTGTTTCTTTTCTCAGTAAATAGCATCAACCAACCACCCAGTCAGCCATCCTTGATGTATCTGAGAATCATTTTTGCCTCCTCCCTCTTCAACTTTCATATCTACATAACCCTCAAGTCCTATCCATTCTGACCCTGTATATGTTGAAAATCTGTCCATATTTCTTTGTCCTCATGGCCAGATCCTTGGTTTCAGTCATTATTAACTTTCATCTCAGTTATTCTAACAGCTTTTTAATTCTCTTCCTGACTTCAGTTTTGACATTTTCTAACTGATTCTTTGTATTTTATATATATATCATTTTCTTTGCAAAATTGAAAATTGAACAAAGTATCTAACCGATTCTTTTTTTTTTTTTTTTTTTTTTGAGATGGAGTCTTGCTCTCTCACCCAGGCTGGAGTGAAGTGGCGCAATCTCGGCTCACTGCAACCTCCCTCTCTCGGGTTCAAGTGATTCTCCTGCCTCACCTGGGATTACAGATGTGTGCCACCACGCCTGGCTAATTTTTGTATTTTTAGTAGACATGGGGTTTCACTATGTTGGCCAGGCTGGTCACAAACTCCTGATCTCAAGTGATCTGCCCACCTCAAACTCCCAAAGTGCTGGGATTACAGGCATGAGCAACCACGCTGGGCCTAACCGATTTTTCAAAGGGCACCCAGAAGCATCTTTTCAAAAGGTTAATCTCATCTTTATAATTCTCTGTTGAAAACCATTCCAAAGGCTTCCCTTGGTATAAAGTCCTTTCTCCTGGTCCACAAGGCCCTCTGCCAGCCAGCCCCTGCTGCCTCAGTGGTTTTCACTTTCTGCTACTACATCTGCATGCCCATAGTTCTGTCTCTACGATTAGGCCAGGAAGGCAGACGTGAGGACCTACAGGTGATGCCATTAGGGAAACAGGCTGCGTTAGAGAAGAATGAAAAGGCAGGGACTGAGATAAACTCAGAGTACATAATTGAAGGGCGGCTTGGAATGCTGGTCCATTTCCAGTGGAAAATGGGAACGGGATTTTTATGGAAAATCTCCTGATTCATAAAACTTAGCTCAAACATCTTAAGAATGTTGCATAGACTAAATGAAACACATTTGTGGGCTGAATCTGACTCCTGACAACCAGCTTGTGACCTCTGCGTTAGACCAAGTGTGGCATGCTCCTGGACATGAAAGCGGTCTTACTTATCTTTATATGCCTAGAGTTTGGCACGCTGCACAGATTCTAAGAAAATGTGTGCTGAATAATGTTCTGTGCTCTGTGCTCTGGCACACCTACGTTTCATATAGGCAAAATCTGGTATTAATGATAGCTACCACTAACTGAGCTCTTACTGCATGCCACATGCTGTGTCAGAAATTTCACATGCGAAATCATACTTGATCCTTACAACAAAGAAGTGAGCACCATCTTCTCTAATTTTTGGATGAAGAAACATAGGCAGACAGGATAATCCCATTTCCCACAGGCAGGATCTAAGTCTGTTCAGACTTCAGAGCCCATGATTTGTACCTGACAGCCCTTTTCATCTGGAAAAGCAAGTGTTCCCAAACCATTTGGCAATACAGGTGGTAACACGTGACACTGTTTAATAAGTATGTTTAAATTTTTTATATGGATCAAATGTATCAAGGTGGAGAGTAAAGAATGCCTCTAAAATGTTGGTATTCTAGCTGACAAGATCCCTGAAATGGTAAAATGCACGGTCAGCTGCAGTGTGCATTTCCATGGCATAGCTCATTTAGGTTACTGACAAGTTACTTCTGAAAACCATTCATGCTTCCTCAGGCATCTTTCTACCCTGTAAATTCTAATATCTCCACAAAGAAACTCCAAGAAGAATGCTGCCCTGAGTAGACTGGAATACCCTCATTTTTGTATTCTTGCCCTAATGGTCAGAAATTATATTTCACAATGAAAGACAACAGTAAAGACAAATACCACTGAAAATTTGAAAATCACAACATTCAGAAAATTGTTGAAAAATCTAAAATGTTCTTGAGGCAGCCGTATACAAACCAGATCTGTAATGACAAGTGTCACTTGACATACAGAGTGTACTGCTGTTATGCAGTTGTACAAAATGAGGGAAGTACAGTAAGCACAACTGTTCAGGGCGATTCTAACGCGGTTATCTTGGGCTCCTGGCCAAGCTTTGGGATTCTGCTTGTTCTGAAGCCCCGGATGCTGCGGCCATTGCCATTTAAAGAGTTCTAAACCTGCATTCAGAGGAAAGCTTTAAAGAACACTTACAGACACAAGGCTTACATACTGGGGGCAAGAAACGCCAATTATTTTACTGACAACTCTCTGTGAAACTTACCTAGTAAACCCATACATTAAGAGTCAAGGGCCGGGCGCGGTGGCTCAAGCCTGTAATCCCAGCACTTTGGGAGGCCGAGACGGGCGGATCACGAGGTCAGGAGATCGAGACCATCCTGGCTAACACGGTGAAACCCCGTCTCTACTAAAAAATACAAAAAACTAGCCGGGCGAGGTGGCGGGCGCCTGTAGTCCCAGCTACTCGGGAGGCTGAGGCAGGAGAATGGCGTGAACCCGGGAGGCGGAGCTTGCAGTGAGCTGAGATCCGGCCACTGCACTCCAGCCCCGGCGACAGAGCAAGACTCTGTCTCAAAAAAAAAAAAAAAAAAGAGTCAAGCATGTTTATTTTATATGATTTTTGCAAAGACAAAACATGAGAATATATATTGTTTCCACCATCTCTTGTGGACTGCCAGAGCTGCAATCAACTCTCAACCAGGGCCTCAGTGCCCACTCTGGCCTGTTCTATCTGATGCCATACTGCAGCTACAGTGAACTTGAGAGTCATCTCCTGCAGACCTCTGTGGCCTCCCACTGCCATCAGCATGGAGATCACACTGCTTAACATGGCCTGGTTGCTGCTGACCACCCCAATTTTGCTTCCATCTCACCTATCTGGCAACCACAGACTTTCAGTTCATCAGACTCTCAGAGGCTCTAAGGTTGCCTAAAACCTTCCTTTGTTTTCTTCTTTGTCCCATTCCCAATTATTGTCAGCTTCTCCTTCAAATTCATCCCCAGGGTAGCCCTCCCTCTCAAGGTCAAATTCCCTTTTATATGCTCTCTTAGCACCAAGCAACTCTAGTTCTTAGCTTTGATTAGAGTTGAGGTTTCAGGACAGGCACAGTGGCTCACGCCTGTGATCTCAGCACTTTGGGAGGCTGAGGTGGGCAGATCACCTGAGGTCAGGAGTTCAAGACCATCCTGGTCAACATAGTGAAACCCTGTCTCTACTAAAAATATAAAAATTAGATGGACGTGGTGGCAGGTGTCTGTCATCCCAGCTACTCGGGAGGCTGAGACAAGAGAATTACTTGAACCTGGGAGGTGGAGGTTGCAGTGAACTGCGATCGCGCCATTGCACTCCAGCCCGGGCAACAAGAGCAAAACTTCATCTCAAAAAAAAAAAAAAAAAAGAGTTGAGGTTTCAATCTACTTGTGACATTGTTTCTCTCTCCACGAAGGCTGTAAGCAACACAAGAGAAAGCAAACTTCTGTTTATTTTCAGGAGCATCTTCCAAGGACCTAGCATAAAGTGTAGTAACAAGCAGAATGCAAGAATTTATAAGATAAAGTGAGGTTTTAATTTTGATGGACGAAGAAATTAGGCCTTATCTACTAGGGGGCAGATTATTAAACAGTTGAAAAATATTCCAAAAGGCAGATAGGATATATGTGAGTTACTTCATCATTTCTGATTGGATTTCAGTTTCCCCGTTTTCCTCTTTCTCCCAGTTGTTTGCATTTTTAGCACTGAGACACAACATACCGTAACATCCACTCATCCACGGTGCACAATCCAATGCTTTTACCATCTTCAGAGCTGTGCAAACATCATCACAATCTAAGATTATAATATTTTCATCATCTCAGACCGAAAGCTCACACCCTATTACTCTCTCCACATTCTCAGTCCCAGACAACCACTAATTTACTTTCTGTCTCTGTAGATTTGCCTTATTCTGGATATTTCATCTAAATAGACGCCAGGCGTGGTGGCTCATGCCTGTAATCCTAGCACTTTGGGAGGCTGAGGTGGATGGAACACTTGAGACCAGGAGTTCCAGACCAGCCCAGCCAAGATGGTGAAACCCTGTCTCAATTAAAAATACAAAAGTTAGCCGGGCCTGGTGGTGCATGCCTGTATTCCCAGCTACTCAGGTGGCTAAGGCATGAGAATTGCTTGAACCCCAGAGGTGGAGGTTGCAGAGCAGGGAGCTAAGATAACACCACTGCACTCCAGACTGAGTGAGACTTAAAAAAAAAAAAAAAAAAGTGTAGTAACCTCCAATTTGAGCCCTGGCTTCAATGGGTGATATTTTTTTTTTTTTTTTGAGATGGAGTTTTGCTCTCTCACCCGGGCTGGAGTAAAGTGGCGTGATCTTGGCTCACTGCAACCTCTGCCTCTGGGGTTTAAGTGATTCTCCTGCCTCAGCCTCCCAAGTAGCTGAGATTATAGGCACCCAACACCACGCCCAGCCAATTTTTGTATTTTAGTAGGGATGGGGTTTCGCCATGTTGGCCAGGCTGGTCTCAAACTCCTGACCTCAGGTGATCCACCCGCCTCGGTCACAACTATTTTTTTGAGATAAGGTCTTACTCTGTGACCCAGGCTGGGGTGCAGGGGCATGGTCATAGCTCACTGCGGCCTCAAACTCCTGGCCTCAATTAATCCTCCCACTTTAGCCTCCTAAGTAGCTGGGATTACAAACTGGAGCCACGGTGCTTGGTTCCAAGGCAATTTATTTAACGTTTCAGTGCTTCATCTCCTACATGGAGATGATACTACTATATAACTACTATTGTTATGTGAATAAGTTAGCATGTGTTCAAGAGTTTAGAATAATATATTAACTATGATGGTGAACTTTAGGTATCCATCTGAGTGGATTAAGGGATATCTAGCTAGCTGCTAAAACACTATTTCTGGGTGTGTCTGGAAGGGTGTTTCCAGAAATGACAGGCATTTGAAGCTGTGGACCACGCAAGGAAGACCCACCCTCATCCAGTTTGGGCAGGCACCATCCAATTGGTGGAGGGCCAGGTAGAACAAAAAGGCAGAGGAAACGTGAATTCACTCTCTTTTCTGAAGCTGGGACACCATTTTCTCCCGCCCCTGGACATCAGAGATCCATGTTCTCCGGTCTTTGGATTGGAGAACTTCTACCAGCAGCCCCCTGGTTCTCAGGTCTTCAGACTTGAATTGAATCATGCTCCTAGATTCCCTGGTTCTCTAGTTTGCAGACAGCCTATTGTGGGACCTCTCAGGCTCCATAAATACGTGAGACGATTCCCTTAATAAATCTCTTCTCAGATATCCATATATCCTATTGGTTCTGTCTCTTCGGAGAACCCTAATACATTAGCAATTGTGCTTTTCAGGTTGAAAAATTCACTTCAGTTTTTCAAGTTATACCTTAATGTTTCACTCGGAATAGTTGTTCCTTCCATGGCTACCCCTTAATGCTTTCATCAGAATGATAGCATCATCCTCATTAACAACAACTCACTCTTTAACAGTGACTACAGTGCACTCTGGTATGGTTCTAAGTAGTAGTTTTCTGTTATCAACTCCTTAATTTTTCCTCCCATTTTACAGAGGCATAAACTGAATCACAGAGAGAGGTTAAGTCATTTCTCTAAGGTTATAAATGTTAGCAAATAGTGGAACCAGGGTTTGAACCCAATTAGTCTAGCTCTAGTGATTGCACTCTTACTAATTTAATGATACTGCTTCAAAATAGTATATTATATAAACATAGATATTCTGAACATTATAAACACATAAGTTTATATCGAAAAGATTAAAATCTTTCATTCAAGTTCTTTTCAAAAGGCTTCTAACAGGCTCTCATCTAGACTTCTGAAATAGATGCCAGACACTTCCCTGCCTCCAGTCTCTCACAATCAGAATCTATGTTTCACAAACCATCACCTGATCTACAAAAAAGTTATTTCCCCCTTGAAAAATATTTTAGAGAAATGGAATACCTTCTGAAATTATTATAAACTCCTTGGCTATGCAACTGGGGCTACTGAGATACAGACAAAAGCCAACCAACTGAATATACTGAAAATAGCACTGGAGTATGCATAGGCCACGGCTTAGCCTCAGCTCTGAAAACAACATTTTTTTTTTTGACACAGGGTTTCATCTGTCACCCAGGGTGGAGTGCAGTGGCACAATCACAGCTTACTGCCACCTCAACCTCCCAGGTCCAAGTAATCCTCCCACTTCAGCCTCTTGAGTAGCTGAGACTACAGGTGCTTGCTACCACACTCAGCTAATTTCTTCTTCTTTTTTTTTTTTGAATAAAAATGGGGTCTCACAATGTTGCCTAGGCTGGTCTTGAACTAGGTTTGTCTTGAATTAATACTTCATTACAAGACAACAACATTTATGTATATGTTAGGTTGAATCATATGAAATTTTTACCTACCAAAATGGCAATTTCATATGATTCAATCCAACATTTTGCTAACTGATGTACTGTCTGTCTTCCTTCCCCCTCCAACTGTGGAATGAGCTCATGAGGGAAGGCATTTTTGTATGCTTTGTTCACTGTTGTATTTTCAGTACCTGGAACATAGTGGTATTTGGCAAATATTTGTTGGATGAATAAAATGAATTTACTAAGCTCTATTTGCTCTATATTATTATGTATGATTTATATTTTATAGCCTCTTTGTTTCCTAATAGCATCCTAATTACTGTCATTCCTCAACTGAGGAAACTGAAGTTTGGTAGGTCAAGTGACTTCTCCAAGACACCTTTTTTTTTTTTTTTTTTTAAGATGGAGTTTCGCTCTTGTTGCCCAGGCTGGAGTGCAATGGCATGATCTCAGCTCACCGCAACCTCCGTCTCCCAGGTTCAAGTGATTGTCCTGCCTCAGCCTCCCAGGTAGCTGGGATTACAGGCAAGTGCCACCATGCCTGGCAAATTCTGTATTTTTAGTAGAGATGGGGTTTCTCCATGTTGGTCAGGCTGGTCTTGAACTCCCGGCCTCAGGTGATCCTCCCATCTCGGCCTCCCAAAGTGCTGGGATTACAGGCGTGAGCCACTGTGCCTGGCCAGACACTCTTAAATAATACTTTATGCCAGGCCATTTATAGTTATGCCATAAAAGTTGTTCAAATTCAGGCTATCTTTCCTTTCTGAACTAGAACATGCATAGATTCTACTGAAAACAGTGATTAAGAAACTCCAGGACGAGAAGGAGAGACAGTGGGTAAGGGAGGGAACAGAGTAGAAAAAGACAGACACTAGTCAATGGGTTTGGGAAAGCCTGCAATTGGTGAAGCGCAGTATGAATCATTGTCTAAAAAGGACCCTCAGGCCTCCAGGCCCTCTGCCTCTTCAACCGTCTTGACACTTGCAACCCTGTCACTGGTGTTGCTTACTTGGGAACTGGGAGTAGATGATGGATGACTTTTACCTTTGGCCTACACATGAGCCTGGCTGGGACTACCAGACTCTTCCAGGAAGCAAGAGAGTAGTCTCACTCTTTTTACCATTTCCTCTGTGGATGAAATCGGGGACCCCTACCTACAAAATTCTGTTGCTTTAAAAGACTTTCCCCTAACCTGACTATGGAGATACAGTGCCAAAAAGAACAAGTTAACATATTTTTAAGTAAAGGGGCTTTCAGTTTGAAATTCGTTGCTGTCCTTTATTTCCCTTTAGTGCAAAAATGCATTCTACCTTTTGGAAAGGGAAGTCATAATTTTTTACTGCCATTATTCTTTTTTTTTTTTTTTTGAGGCAGAGTTTCGCTCTTGTTGCCCAGACTGGAGTGCAATGGCGCCATCTTGGCTCACCGCAATCTCCGCCTCCCAGGTTCAAGCGATTCTCCTGCCTCAGCCTCCCAAGTAGCTGGGATTAGAGTCATGTGCCACTGCGCCCGGCTAACTTTGTATTTTTAGTAGAGACGGGGTTTCTCCATGTTGGTCAGGCTGGTCTCCAACTCCCACCTCAGGTGATCTGCCCGCCTCGGCCTCCCAAAATGCTGGGATTACAGGCGTGAGCCACTGTGCTGGCCTTTTTTTTAAGTTAATCTCTGATAAATAAACTGCTGCTATGTTTAATGCCAGGGGTCTCAGGTCCCATGGAGGGTTTATTCATGAGTGGCCCATTACAATTTCCACTCCTGCTGAAACGTCCTTTCTGTTCCACCAGAATAAGCTCACTTTCTAGGACATACAATCTGTAGCAGTCGCAATATATATTTTCCAAAACCTGAAAGAGGATAAATGGATAATTTCTCAAATGCCCTGAAGCAAAATGAACAACTCTGGGCTGTCATAAAATCAGAGTTAGATGACACTCCTAAGTGATTAATTCTTTGAGATTTGTAGGGCATTTTTAAACACAGAGGGAAAAAAGCCTACATTTCTTTCTAGAATGTGTAGTCTAACCCTGGAAGTGCTGGGCTACAAAACAGAAAAGCAGATGATGAGCCAAGGCATGGGAGTCAGAGGGTAGGGGAGCCATCTCTCAGCCTATTACATACTGGCTGGGGGCCTTTGGCAAGTTAGTTAACTTCCCTAACTCTCAGTTTCCTCATGTGTAGGAAAATCAAAGAACAGGAAATGCATGCAGAACACAGCACAGTGTCTGATATGCAACAAATGTTCAATAACTATTAAATAATATCAAAAATTAGGGTACATAAGGATGTACCCTAGCCCCTGGGTAAGTTTAAGTATCTTTGCTTTGAATCGATGGAATAAATTTAACATTTTTTTCTTGTGCCTCCAGGACTAATTAAGCACAGCTCTGGCCTTATAAAAACCCAATATTAAGCCAGATATAAAGGAGAAATTGCAGGCCAGGTGCAGTGGCTCATACCTGTAATCCCAGTACTTTGGGAGGCTGAGGCGGGTGGATCATCTGAGGTCAAGAGTTCGAGACCAGCCTGGCCAACATGGCGAAACCCCATCTCTGCTAAAAATATAAAAATTAGCTGGGCATGGTGGCGTGTACCTGTAGTCCCAGCTACTCAGGAGGCTGAGGCAAGAGAATCGCTTGAACCTGGGAGGCAGAGGTTGCAGTGAGCCGAGATCATCACACCACTGTGCTCCAGCCACTGTGCTCCAGCCTGGGCGACAGAGTGAGGCTCCAGCTCAAAAAAAAAAAAAAAAAAGGGAGAGCTTCCTTCCTTAATCTCAGACAACACAATTCAGGTGTCAACAAGGTAAGAGAAGATGCTCTTTTTCAGAGTCAATGGGTCACTCACTACATAAAATAGCTTCTCGTCTCAGAGACGAAGATTCCCAAGAGAAGCAAACATGATAGGTGGTTCTTTCCAAGGTGGTACAAAATATAAGTGATACATTCCTAAACAGAACACAGGATGAAAAATACTCAAGATTCTCACCAGTTTGAAGCTTTCACTTTCAGGCAATTGTTTAATACCAGCTTTGAGGCTCCCATCTTCCTCACTACTAACAGGTTCAGTGCCGCTCTGATCCTATGGAACGTTAAAAAGAAAATGGCAAAGATGTCATTCTTCACTCACACTCCCTCGAATTGTACACATACTCACTGTCATTTGCTCACTGTATGGTTGTGGTGGACATTGTTTCCTCTGAGGAAGCCTTTTCTGTTTTCTCTCTCTCTAGCAGAAGACTGTTTTGCTGTTGTTGTTTCAGGTATCTATCTCTGCTGCTCACACACAGGCCTTAGGGAAAGCCGGTCCCTACCCTCTGTTTCAGGTGTAGGCCTGATTGCCTAGGATAGTCTTATTCTTTTCCCAATGATTTTGTCAGGAATGGGCAGATCAGGAATAGATTTTGTCAGTTCTGGCCAGTGAAATATAAGGAGAGGTTTGCTGGAGATGTGTGGAAAAGTTCTTCCTTAATCTTAAGAGAGCCGCAAAAAGTCCTTATACCTCCCAAATTAACAAGCGAGCATGAGCCCAAGTTTCCATGGACAGCTGTGCCATGATGACGAGGGAACCAGCCTTAGGATAAGGCTGACCTTGTGGGTTACAAAGCAAAGGTAGAGATAGAAAGAATTGGTTCTGTGACGGCAAAACTAGGTCACTGGACTGAGCAAACTTGGAGGCCAGCCTTATCCTTAACCACTTTCTGTGAGAGCTAATACATTTCCTATTGCTTCAGCCAGTTTGAGTTAGCCATTCTGTTACCTCCAGCCCAAGCTTTCTCACTGAGTCAGTTGACTGTATTTTGTATATGACTAAACTGCTTGAGATAAGAGACTGGGTTTATCTCGTTGATTTCTTTTTTTTATTTAATAAAAAATAATGTTTCTTTAAAATTTAATCAACAATTTTTTTTTGTTGTTGTTGGGCGAGACAGTCTTGCTCTATCGCCCAGGCTGAAGTGCAGTGGCATGACCTCCGCTCACTGCAACCTTCGCCTTCCAGGTTCAAGTGATTCTTGTGCCTCAGCCTCCTCAGTAGCTGGGACTACAGGCGCATGCCACCACACCAGCTAATTGTTGTGTTTTCAGTAGATGGGGTTTTGCTATGTTGGCCAGACTGATCTCAAACTCCTGACCTCAAGTGATCTGCCTGCCTCAGCCTCTCAAAGTGTGTCTTGTTGATTTCTGAAATCAAGTCCCATCACCATGCCTGGCACGTGGAAACCACCTAACACTGATGGAACTAATGAATGCACTGAGTACTTGTTTTCTTTCGTGACTTTTTCTTGCAGAATCCTGAAAGTATGTATTTACATAAATGAGACACCTGGCAATAATACATACCACTAAAAATCTAAAACATATTAGGTATCTCCTCAATTGAATTATGACATATTAAATGTTATAGTTAACTAACTAGAAGTTACTTTACTTTCTGGGGGTATATAAGGAAGGATAAGAATGATAAATGGAATATCCACATTGTACTTACCTGGACTTTTATTTTTAATCACCACCATCCTGGGATTACTACAAATTTGGCTGAAATAGTTTATAGGGAAAATAGTTTTGATTTTGAGAAATTTAATCTCACTCATAATTTGATGCAATTTAAAGCAAAGAGAGCAATCTTTCAACTATCAAATGGACAACAAAATAGTAAAAGAACATTTAATATTGGTAATGTCAGGGAGAGAGGAATTTTTTTCTTTCTTTTTTTTTTTTGTTTTTGTTTTTGTTTTTGTTGAGACGGAGTCTCGCTCTGTCGCCCAGGCTGGAGTGCAGTGGCCGGATCTCAGCTCACTGCAAGCTCCGCCTCCCCGGTTTACTCCATTCTCCTGCCTCAGCCTCCCAAGTAGCTGGGACTACAGGCACCCGCCACCTTGCCCAGCTAGTTTTTTGTATTTTTTTTAAGAGACGGGGTTTCACTGTGTTAGCAAGGATGGTCTCGATCTCCTGACCTTGTGATCCGCCCGTCTCGGCCTCCCAAAGTGCTGGGATTACAGGCTTGAGCCACCGCGCCCGGCCTGGAGAGAGGAATTTTTATACATCACTGAGTGAATGTAAATTAAGATAATCTTTTCAGAAAAAAAACATACTCTGTGTGTGCGTGTGTGTGTATGTGTGTGTGTGTAATTGCTTACTTCTGGGGAATGGAATTGGGGAATGGGTGATTTTGCATTAATTATTTCTATACTGTTTCATTAGAGGAGAATTATCACATACAATTGCATATTTAAACATAAAGTAAGGGGAGACTATGAGAAACACCTAAAAGAAGAAAAAAAAATTAAAGAAAACAAGCAGCATGGACTTTAGAATTGCACAGATTTGGGTTCAAATCTCAACTTTGCCACTTAGAATTATATGACTTGGGGCAAGTTGCTTTCAAACCTGAGTACAGGTTAAGTATCCCTTGTCCGAAATGCTTGGGAATGTTTTGGACTTCAAATTTTTTCAGATTTTGGAATATTTGAATTATACTTACCAGCTGAGCATCCCAAAACCAAAATGAAAAATCTGAAATCCAGAATGCTTCAATGGGCATTTCTTTGGAGCATCATGTTAGTGCTCAACAAGTTTCAGATTTTAGAGCATTTCTAACTTCAAATTTGGGATGCTCAACCTGTAACTTAACTTGTTTTTAAAGTGCAGATAAAATACCAGATTAAAAATACTACCCTATAAGTTTGCTTTAAAAGATTAATGAGTTAATATGTAAAATATCTATTTGCATAACACCAGATACAGTTAACTTTTGTTTCAAGCTTTTAAATATAATTTACTATTTTCTTTTCTTTCTTTTTTTTTTTTTTTTTGAGACGGAGTCTTGCTCTGTCACCCAGGCTAGAGTGCAGTGGCATGATCTCGGCTCACTGCAACTTCTGTCTCCTGGGTTCAAGCGATTCTCCTGCCTCAGCCTCCTGAGTAGCTGGGATTACAGGTGCCCACCACCACGCCTAGCTAATTTTTGTATTTTTAGTAGAGACAGGGTTTCACCATGTTGGTCAGGCTGGGCTCAAACTCCTGACTGCAGGTGATTCACCCACCTCAGCCTCCCAGAGTACTGGGATTACAGGCATGAGCCACCATGCCTGGCCTTTTCTTTCTTTCTCTGTTTCCATGTGAATTTGACAGAGCTGTTTCTAGCTTTTTGTTGAAGCAGACTCTTTATTCTTGCACTATCTCATATAGTCTTCCTAATAACCTGCTATGGGTATGTACCACCATGATCCCAATTCATAAATGAGGATAATGATACATTTTAAATAACTTGCTAAACAACTCCAGGTAGCAAAAGGTAGATCCAAGAGTCAAAGCTGGGAAAGGGTCATGCTAGGCCCTCAATAAATGATGCTCTCATTTCTCTCTCATTCTTCCTTTTCAGTATTGAGTGTTGACAACTGATCTTACAGAAGATAAGACTCACAATCTTTCAAAAAATTATTGTTAATAGACCATGGATTTTTTAAAACATGTCTTAGCATTTTTTAAATCAGAAAATTGCATTAGATAGAACATCCTCTTCTCAGTGAATTTTGGATAATCAACGAGTTACCATGTAAAATAAACATACCCAAGTTAATACATCTTGAAAACATACAGATTTTCAGCATTTTTGACAGTGGTAATGTAAGTTTTAGAAACAGAAATTCTGAACAAATGAATTACTCTTTAAAAATCAGTATTTATGGAAAACTTGTAATGTCCAAATGCCTTAGTGTGTCTAGTTCTGCAAGCTGTGGGAGCCCCTGAAGAAGGCCTGGCGAGGTTATGGTGGCCAAGTGGAGCTTTGAGATAGTCAACGTTGGGCCGGATGTGGTGGCTCATACCTATAATCTCAGCACTTTGGGAGGCTGAGGCAGGTGGATCACCAAGTCAGGAGTTCACGTGACCAAGATAGTGAAACCCTGTCTCTACTAAAAATACAAAAAAATTAGCAGGCGAGGTGGTGGGTGCTTGTAACTCCAGATACTCAAGAGGCTGAGGCAGGAGAATCCCTTGCACCCGGGAGGTGGAGGTTGCGGTGAGCTGATATCATGCCACTGCATTCCAGCCTGGGCGACAGAGAGAGACTTTGTCTCAAAAAAAAAAAAAAAAAATAGCCAATGTTTGTAACTGCAGCACATTAGACTGTCGAACAAGCCCACAGGTTCCGTTAGTAACCCTGCAAATGGCCACCACCTCTGGTCTCAGATGACAGAGATTCTCACCTGAAGAGGGGTCAGCTGAAACCATTCATCTAATTATGCACATGTCTCCTTAGGGAAAGGAAAGTGTTCCTTAAATAAATTAGAGGAATCTTTACTTTTATATTTCTCAGCAATATGCATATTGAAGATGAGATATTCTTGGTCTTTATAAAATGAATACTAAAGTAGAGGAGAAAACAGCTGTTTAAGGGATGCGTCAACTTGTAAAATTTAAGAAAACATGGGCAAAGCAGTCTAGGTTCCAAATAGTCTATGCATCCTTTAAGATGTGAATAGAAACAAAAAATGTCCTCTATGTTTACACCACATCCCACACTTAGAAACTAGAGGATCAAATGAAGCAGAATTTATCATTCAAAGCCAGGTCTCAAATGCCACTTGTTCCATTGTATCTTTTCCTTCTTAGCTGGGGGACATGTCTCCTTCCTCTAAATTCTAACATTCTACTTGAACCTCCTCTGTCACTTAACATTCATCTCTTTCGTATCCTAATTATGTATGTGCAGAACTGATCTCCCTGATGGGACTGAAAGGTCCTTGAATTGAGCATCTGGGCCTCATGCATTCCCATTGCCTGATTCATTTTTCACACTAGGTCTGTTTTACTTCAAATTCCATACTCCTTTTAACGGTACTACGTCTCCCCTCTTTTCTTCTTAGTCTGAGATGACTCCAGAGGAGGGTTTGAAGTCCAAAACTAGATGGAGTTGGGAGTCAGGCAAAAAGGAAGTTGGAATTGAGGGAGGATAGCAATAAAACATTTACTTTCTAGGAGAGCTAAAGTTTGTAACAGTTTAATGTTTACATTAATGTTACATCACAAGGAGAGCTAAAGTTGTAATGTTTATGCTAAAATGAGGTACAGAACACAACAATGTGGATCCCTTCCTTCCTCCCTCCCTCTTTCTTTTCTTTTTTTTTTTTTCTTTTCTTTCTCTTCTCTCTCCTTCCTTCCTTTCTTCCTTCCTCTTTTTTCCTTTTCCTCCTTCCTCTCTTCTCTTTTCCTTTTCCTCTTTCCTTCCTTTCTTTTCCTTTTCCTCCTTCCTTCCTTTCCCTCCCTCCCTCCCTCCCTCCCTCCCTCCCTCCTTCCTTCCTTTCTTCCTTTTTCTTCACCATCTCACTCTGTCACCCAGGCTGGAGTGCAGTGGCATGATCACAGCTCACTGTAGCCTCGACCTCTTGGGCTCAGGTGATCCTCCCACCTCACACTCCCAAGTAGCTGGGACTACATGTGTGCACCACCACGCCTGGGTAATTTTTTGCATTTTTTTTAGAGACGAGGTTTCACCATGTTGCCTTGTCTGGTCTTGAATTCCTGAGCTCAAGCACTCCTCCCACCATAGCCTCCCAAAGTGCTAGGATTACAGGCGTGAGTCCCAGTGCCTGGCCATAACAATGTGGATTCTGCTCTGAGAACAGAATGGCTCATGAGGTAAGGAGTCTTCAAAATACCAAACTCACCAGGAGCTTGGAAAATAGCAAACAGTCTGAGATGGGAAGGGGAAAACAGGTCAGCAGCATGATTTCTAAGGCACAAGTGAATTAGAGTGGTTTGAGGACCATCTGGCTGACAGATGGTGGCCAGCTGACACCCAAGATGACTCAGCTAATCCGGATGGCTGGGTGTTCCTGTCATCTCTTGCTGATCTTCAAACCACCTGTCCAAAGCTGTCTGCTCAGTCAAGCGACTTAAGGAGAACGACCTCTCCCCATGAGACCACAGTCAGTGGATTCCACAGTGAATTATGTTTTGTAGATGAACAAACAGAAAAGGCAAGACTTGTAAGGTCTGTGGATCGACCCCCACTGAGGTTAGTCTTTTTCAGACCTTCGGGAAGTTCCAAATTCCTTCCCCTGGGCTCTCCCAAAATCTTCCACATAAGTGATTACAGAAGCGATAACCCTTATTATTTTAAACTCTCTGTTTTTTTTTTTTTTTTTATACTCAGCATTTGTCTACAGTTTTCTTCAAACTGAACAGTGAAATCTTGATAGCAAGAATGCTATTTTATTTGAGAGTAGACTTTCAATAAAAGTTAAATTCGTTAAGGATGTTATTGTGGATTGAAAAACCATTTCCTTTTTTTTTTTTTTTGAGATGGAGTTTCACTCTTGTTGCCCAGGCTGGAGTGCAATGGCACCATCTCAGCTCACTGCAACCTCTGCCTCCCAGGTTCAAGTGATTCTCCTGCCTCAGCCTCCCGAATAGCCGGGATGACAGGCATGCGCCACCATACCTGGCTAATTTTGTATTTTTAGTAGAGATGGGGTTTCTCCATGGTGGTCAGGCTGGTCTCAAACTCCCGACCTCAGGTGATCTGCCTGCCTTGGCCTCCCAAAGTGCTGAGATTACAGGCATGAGCCACCACACCCGGCCAAAAAAAATTTCTAATTAGATAAATGTTCAGTAGTCTTGTTCCCTACCCTGTTTTCTCATTTAACATAACAAGAGTATACTAGTATATACAACTGTTTTCCTTTTCATTGATTTAAAATGATATTAAGCAAAGTAAATTTAAAAAAAATAGCAATTATAACTCCCTAATAGGACTGAAAGTTTTTTTAAAAATAAAACTTATGTTTAGTGCAAATTTTGTCAATCCCATATTTTCTTCCTTTTTTTTTTTTTGAGACTGAGTCTCACTCTGTCGCCCAGGCTGGTGTACAGTGGTATGATCTCGGTTCACTGCAACCTCTGCCTCCTGGGTTCAAGCGATTCTCTAGCCTCAGCCTCCCGAGTAGCTGAGATTACAGGTGTGTGCCACCACACCCAGCTAATTTTTATATATTTTTAGTAGAGATGGGGTTTTGCCATGTTGGCCAGACTGGTCTTGAACTCCTGACCTCAGATGATCCACCCGCCTTGGCCTCCCAGAGTGTTGGGATTACAGGCGTGAGCCACCATGCCTGGCCCATTCCCATAATTTCTAAATCCAATGTTCTTTTAGAAAACACACAAAATAATTTTAGTCTCATTGCCAACCTAAATTCACAAATATTTCTTTCTGCAAAGCCTTGTTTACCTGATGGGACAAACTGAATTTCTTTCTTCTAACCCCAAACATGAGCTTATTTACTAGGCTGCTCAGAATTCTAGAAAAGCCAGGCACAATTAAAATAAAATGGAAATTATGCTAATGGAACTCCCTATGTGATCAACCTCCATGATCTTTATGAGGCCCGTTGCATCTCAGTTAGTACTTAAAAAAGCACAACTTCTAAGAAAACAAAAAGGAGGTCCTTGTTTGTATGAAGATATTCTAAAAGATTTAGGCTGTCCTGTCAATAAATGGAATAAATATGTCAGAACACAAGTTATTTGAGCCCTCAGTACCTCTTACTAGACAACAGCAATGGCTTCTTAATTGGGTTTCCCTCTTCAAGACGTCTTTAACATTGCTATTAGACTAATCTTCCTGGAGTACAGCCTTGATCAAATTGTTTCATTGTTCAAAACGCCTTCAACGGTTCCAAAACCAAAGAATGAAATGCAGACCCTCTGGGATTTAAATGTGGAATCTAAAAAGTTAAACTCATAGAAACAGAGTAGTGGTGGTGACCAGGGGCTGGTGGAAGGGGTGGAGGTGGAAGAGATGTTGGTCAGAGGATGCAAAATTTCAGTTAGAGTAATAAGTTCTAGAGATATAGTGTACAACAGGGTGACCAGAGTTAATAACAATGTATAACAATGTATTGTATTCTTGAAAATCTCTAAGAAAGTAGATTTCAACTGTTCTCACCACAAAAATAAGTATGTGAGGAAATACATATGTTAATTATCTCAATTTAGCCATTCTACAACATACACATATTTCAAAACATCATGTTGGCCAGGTGCAGTGGCTCAATCCTATAATTCCAGCACTTTTGAGGGGCTGAGGTAGAAGGATCTCTCGAGCCCAGCAGATGGGGCATAGGCAACATAGTGAGATTCTGTTTCTGGTGCGTGCCTATAGTCCTAGCTGTTCAGGAGGCTGAGGCAGGAAGATTGTTTGAGCCTGGGGGTCGAGGATGCAGTGAGCTGAGATCATGCCACTGCACTCCAGCCTGGCAACAGAGCCAGATCCTGTCTCAAAAATTAACCCCCACAAACCAAAACCAAACAAAAAAAGCCATCACGTTGTATATGATATATACAATTTTTATGTATCCATTTAGTTTTTAAAAGGAAAAAAATCCTATTTTGTATGTAACTATTAAAAATGGAAGATGCTGGAGCCTGGGAGTTCAACTAGAGGGCTGTGATAATATAAGTGCAATCACAACAAAAATGAGGTCTTACCATGTGCCAGGAATAGTGCTAAGCCTTTTAAAAACATTACTTAATACTTCTAACAAGTCCATAGAATTAATTATTATTATCAAACCCATTTTAAACGTGAGGAATTGAAGTTTATAAAGCGTAACTGGCTCAAGTTCACTCTGCTAGTAAATGGTAGAATACTGATTAAGACTTGGCTCTGTCTGACATCCAAGCTTATATTCACATTGCTATGCTGTAGAATTGCACCAATGGTATTATAATTACCACAAGTACTGCATCATAATCCCTTATAAATATATATAGCTGTAGGGATAAAATATTTTTACACCTGGCCCTCATAACTACCCTTTGACATAGGCAGGGGAGGCTATTAACCTGGCTTTACAGAAAAAGACAGACTTTGGGAGGTTAACCGCCTCTACCAAGGTTATATGCCCACAGGTAATTAGTAGAGCCAAAACCAAAACCCACATCGTCAGACTTCTTGCTCAATGTTTTATTAGCACTCTTGCTTAGTCTACTAGCGCAGAACTGCATGAAACAATTTTGTTCTCTGCGAAACCCTTCAGGTCTAGAGCACTGACACATAATAAGAGCTCAATGACCCCAGTCTCAGTAGCTCACACCTGTAATCCCAGCACTTTGGGAGGCTGAGGTGGGAGGACTGCTTGAAGTCAGGAGTTCAAGATCAGCCTAGGCAACATGGCGAGATCCTGTCTCTACAAAAAATTTAAAAATTAGCCAAGCATGATGGTATGTGCCTATAGTCCCAGCTACTTGGGAGGCTGAGGCAGGAGGATTGCTTGAGCTCAGGAGTTTGAGGCTGCAGTGAGCCATGATAGCACCACAGAACTCTAGCCTGCGCTACAGAACAAGATCTTGTCTTTTTATTTAAAAAAATAGCTCAATAAGCATTTGCTGAATAAAGAAATACATATGAGATACGATTAGCATATAATAAAACTGTTACTTAATAATGCTGAATTATTCTTACCAGGTCTAATTTAATAACGATATGGCTCTATTTCATCTATCTGGTTATGATTTAAATGGGCTGTCTCTTTTAGCCATATGCTGGATACGAGTTATGCTTTAGTACTCACGAGAAACATCTAAGGGGGAAAAAGATATATACTAAGAGGGTCCACATAGGCAAACGGGAAAGAAAGAGAAAGTGGTCAGGAAACCAAAGAATATGTGTACTCTTCACACACCACCCACAGGAGGGGTGGCATTCATCATTTGGTAGCAGTTTCTAGAGCCAATAGTCCAGAGCAGAACTAAAAAGCCCTCTCCAGAATATAATCAAATTGTGATGGTTCAATAGAAACATAACCCTCATAGCATATGCTATTAGAGAAAGGGATTTATTATTTATTTATACATTTAAATGCCTAATGTGATTTCATTTTTTTTGAAAATGAAATACAAATAATGGCACACAAATTTGATTAAGATATGTGATAATGTTCTTGAAACTTAAGGCTGGCATTATTTATACTTTACATATTTTTTACATATTAGCCTGCTTTATTTTACATACTAGCTTGTACTTCTTATTTTACATACTAGCCTGCTTGTTTTAAAAATAAAATCAGTCTTCTACATTTTCAGAACAGCTATTCTTTGAAAGACTCTAGTAAATAGTACCACAGCTATCCAGTTGCTCAAGCCAAAAACCTAGGTTTATCCATGATTCTCTACTTCCCCTCAGCTCTCTTGTTTAATTAATCAAGTTTGACTCAACCTCCAAAATATCAAGAATGTGCTCACTTTTCATTGCTTCCAATACCAACACTTCATCCAAGCCACATTAGGGCCTCACTGGGGCTTTTGCCTTTTAGCATATTACTTTTACCTTCCTACCAACCCATTCCCTACCTAGCCGCTGTGGGAGATGAGAATATGCCAGTCTGAAAAGGAAGGATCGTTGAGCTGAAGGCAATTAGGAAGAAGCAGATGCAGGAAAACCTTCTGCTCTCCCTCTATTTGTCTAAAAGCAGGACATAGATATATAAAGACAAAAGATATCTGCCTCCCTCTGAATCAGGGAGAACAAAGGTTAAACCCTGAAGACAAACAGAATGCTTATCCCCGGAGATGGCACCAGGGGAATCTACATAAGCAAGCTATACCAACTAGCCTTTATCTGCCAGTTGTTTGCCTTCCCTCAAGTTGCCACCCCTAGAGACAAAGTCCTCTTCCTTTTTCTTGTCACTTCTCTAAACATTTACCATTTTTGTTGAAGATGCTATTTAAGCTAGAATTTAAATCTATCTCATTGAGAACTACTCATTCCCTGGGTGTTTGCCATGTATATAAGAAATAAGAAATACATATGTCATTAAACTGCTGTTTGTTTTGCTCTTGTTAATCTATCTTTTGTTACAAGGGTCCATTCCAACTGAGAACCTATGAGGGTTGAAGAAAAAAGTTATTTTTCTTCCCCTAAATAGCCAAGTGGTTCCTTTAAAACTATGTATCAGGTCACATCACTCCCCTGTTCAAATCCTTCCAGTGCCTTCTTCTGCATATAGAATAAAACCCAAACTTCTAACTCTGACTTACACAGCCTTTCTCTCCCTCTTCTCATATTCCACTGCTCTTCCAGCTCCTAATATGCTTCCAGCCATATTCCTCAAACATGCCCCAGCTCATTCTCACCTGAGAGCTATTTCTGTCCACTCAGCAGGGAAGGCTCCTCCCTCTTATTTTTGAATGTCTGGTTTTTTCTTTTAATTTTTATCTTATTTAAATTTTACCTAGCCCAAGTGTAACTAAGTACTCCCATTTTTCTAAGAGATAATTCTTTTTTTTCTCTCTCTTTTTTCCTCATTACCCCAGTTTCCCATTTCCTACTTAGCCCTTTAGAAATGCAAACAGGCCGGGCGCGGTGGCTCAAGCCTGTAATCCCAGCACTTTGGGAGGCCGAGATGGGCGGATCACAAGGTCAGGAGATCGAGACCATCCTGGCTAATACGGTGAAACCCCGTCTCTACTAAAGAATACAAAAAACTAGCCGGGCGACGAGGCGGGCGCCTGTAGTCCCAGCTACTTGGGAGGCGGAGGCAGGACAATGGCGTGAACCCGGGAGGCGGAGCTTGCAGTGGGCTGAGATCCGGCCACCGCACTCCAGCCTGGGCGACAGAGCCAGACTCCGTCTCAAAAAAAAAAAAAAAAAAAAAAGAAATGCAAACATAGGGTCATGCCTGTAATCCCAGCACTTTTGGGAGGCCCAGGCAGGGGGATCATCTGATCACCCCAGCCCAGAACCCTGAACACCTGTTGAAAGAATAAAAATAATGTGTATTGTACAATCACATTTTTATTAAAAGGGACACTATATATAGCTATTTATGGTTACTGTAGAAATAAAGGAAAAAGTATGAAAAGATACTGAATAGTGAACATTAACTTCCTTAGGGAGGTAGTGAAAGACAAATTAAGATTTCTTTGAATAACCCTGCACTATTTAATTAGTAACAATAAGTATGCATTTCTTCTTGGAGTTAAAAAATAATTCAATAAATATCAAATGAGAAGAGAAGGAATATTCCCTCAGCTGGGGAGACAAACTGATTACACAGTTCTATCTCTATCTACTCCAGAAGCTGACCAATATTACAGCAATCTTGTTATACTAGTAATTTCTCCATTCACAGATGAAAGTAATTATTTAAAGGCACCTTGATCACAGGTATTAAAGTATTTCAAAACCATAAAGAAAGGGGTACAATTCAGTCATAAACAAAGAGAATTTTCTTGTAAATTCTGAAATGCCCAATTAGAACAAAATTATATATTTAGAGGAGACCTTGAGCAACTCTGAGGAAGGTAATACTTATATGGTTAGGTTCTAATATATTTACTAAAAAACTGCTTTATAATCAATACCTCAATACTTTCTACTTTGGTCAGGGAAATTTTCCATGAGTTTGGAATATCAAATAATGAATATCAAAAATGTCAGATTTGGGGAAAATGCTAATGACAAACCCATATAATATACTAAGAGCTAATTAGAAACAACCTTACCTCAATAGAAGATGGAGAACTTGATGGCACTGGAAAGGGAGTAACGGCCATCTGATTGACTGCATCCTCGTTTCTGTGAAATGTTAAAATAGGCAGAATCAGTACACAGTAAATGCTAAGTTCCTGGCTCAAATTATAAATACTTCCTAAGTTCTCAGTTGAAAATGCACACACAGCATCATAGAATTAAATAAATATATATATATAAATATATATAGCTTCCATATATATAGCTTCCAACCATGCAAAGTTACTATGCACAAAAAAAGATGTACTGCTCAAGGGATACTAAGATGCAATTATTAGTGACAAGGAGCGATGATGCTAGGAGTTACTCAAATCCCATTTAGTAAGTCAGGTGCTGCAAAGGATAAGTTTGGAAAGGCTTTGGCTCTTTCAGCACTGTGGAGTATAAATTTTTCAAATGGCCATGTGCAACCTTTAGGCCCCATTAATGTCTGCAGCGTTTTGTTCTTTGAACTGGAAAGGATCCCAGCCTCCTCACGTGGCTTCTAACTTTGTTTTGCAAATGAAGGATGATGGGGTATCTACAATAGGGCTGCAAGGTGGAGTGTGAGGAGGAGTGACTGATGGGGAGGGCAGAGCTCCAGACAGAAAATGCTTTGTGGTTAGGTGAATTCTCCTCCTCCTCATCCCAATGGAGTAGAGTAGATGGCAGCTGAAACCTCATCACCAGGGTGACAGGCATACAACTCCTACAATACTGGTTCTGATGATTTGGACCTATTTCCACCACATTACTAGCAAATGGTTGGCAGTGGTCTGTGGGAGATAATGACTATCCTTTATAGTCATTATACCCATTATGATGCACAACGAACATAATTATCTCAAGATTTATGTGAAGTTTGCTTTTATGTTTCACAATATAAACCAAGGAAGCTCACAAAAAACGCTTCCTGCTGATATGCAAAGTTCTTAGACTGTTCACAGATTTCTCTCCATATGACCCATGTATATAGAACAGCTACTGCCTGACTTGGGAGGGCATTCAAAATCCAACCCCACTGTATGCTTTAGTTTTCACCAATTGGATTATGAGACCATTCTTCCCTTGGTGATTTAATTATGTCACTGCCTTTTCTTGAAATGCCTTTCTTTCTCTTTTTTCTTCCCTTTCCTCCCTCCCTCCCTTCCTTCCTTTCTTCTTCTTCTTCTTCTTCTTCTTTTTTTTTTTTTTTTTTTGAGATGGAGTCTTACTCTGTCACCTAGGCTGGAGTGCAATGGCACAATCTCAGCTCACTGCAGCCTCCACCTCCTGGGTTCAGTCGATTCTCCTGCCTCAGCCTCTGGAGTAGCTGGGATTACAGGCATGTACCACCACACCCGGCTAATTTTTGCATTCTTTATTTAATTTATACCCCACCCATCCTTCCCCTCCAATGTGAGTTCAATGACCTTTAACTAGGTGAATTATTCCCTTCCCTTAAATTCAAAGACTATTCTATATATCGTTGTCTTCCAAATTCACATATTTAGCCCAAATCTTTTGAGCTTAGGACTAGGACCTGTGTACCCAGCTCTTACTTTATATCTCCACTAGATGTCTTACAAGCATCTCAAATAAAATAGAGCTTTTTTATCTCACTTAGTCACCATATGGTTCCACAGCCAATTCTCTTCACCAGAGTAAACGTCAACAACATCTGTCCAGTTGTTCAACCAGGAACCAGGGGTCATTCTTGAAAATTCTCTTCCCTCAACTGTACTTCCAACCAGCAAGTCTCATGGATTTTACCTTCAACACGTATCTTGGATCTTTCCACTTCTTTCCATCCTATCCTATCTATAAGCCATCATCATTTCTCACCTGCATGTAAGAGCAACTCAGTTACATCCTCTCTCCAACCCATTCTCCACTCAGCAAAGTTATTATGATTCTAACACATAAAACTGATTATATTTCTAACCCCTTCTTATGGCTTCTTAATGCACTTAGGATCAAGCTCAAAGTCGATAAGGAAGCTCAGAGGTCCCAGCCCCCATCTCTGGCCCCCTCTAGTGCTTCTTCCCCTTGCTCACTTATGCCCCAGTCCAGCTGCACAGACTTTCTTTCCACTTCTTAGCTGAGCCAAGATCTACCCACCTCAGGGTCTTCTCTTACCCTACTCTCTTCTGCTCTGCTTCACAAATACTTTGGCTGATTTACTCCTATTTCTTCTTCATAGCTCATCATAAATGTCATTTCCTAAAACAAGCCTTCCAGGCTTCTTAATATGCTCATAGCACCCTCCACAATGATTGCTGTTATAGGTCTGTTTCTTTCATATTTTACCTAACTGATTTGTGTGCACATTTGCTCCAAATCTGAATTTCTCTCCGGATGGGAAACATTCCAAGGACAGGACTCATGTCCATCCTACTCCCTACGACACTATCTAGGGGTAACATAGTGCCTGGCAAGTGTTTGTGCTTAACACAGTCATTGAAAAAAAAAAATGAATGAATGGTGGGGTGGGTTGGGGTGGGATGTAAGGACAACTCTCTTCAACAAGGAGACAGAAAGGTAGGAGTCTCAGTTCCAGCCCAGTCACTAACTAACAGAGGGACTTTGGGGAAATCACTTTTCAGAGTCTAAGTTTCTAGATCCCTTAAGTAAGTAGCTTAACTATAAGAATCCTAAACTGGTTAAATTTTTTGTGGAATGAAACACAGCATAAATAAAAACATGAAGTCTAGGTGCCATTTCAAGCTCTATGCTTCTTGGATTCTTAGACTATCTAGGCGTGAACCAAACCAAAGCAAATGGGAGAAAAACTACAACTATAAAGTGACATAGCGTATCAAGCACATCTCTGTTTTTTCTGACTGCATTTCAGGTGCCTTGAGCAAACACTATTATGTTAAGAGATGGCTTGGCTATTGTTTTTCAGTGAGTACAATCCATTCCTCAGCAGTTTGCTCACATATAGAAAAAGAAATCCGTCACTTGTGGGTAAAGAACAACATTTTCCCAGTGGTAATTCTGTTTCCCACTCAATCTCTCCCATTGAACAACACAATAAAGCTCAGCTTAGGGCCGAAAGCTAACAGGCCATGTCTGCTCTAGATCTGGAACTCACAGTGCAGAGTATACTTGGCAGTAATTAAATAGATGACTTTTCATATCTCTTTCAAAGGTTACCAGCATTAAAAATATGGCTGTACATGAATTCTTATTGAGAGATCATGATGAACTGAACCAAGTTAGCTCAAATTGGCCAAGTTATCCCTTTACAATTTAATGATTTTTTCACAAATTAGTATGACTTTAATGGCCTTTAAAGTCCATATTAAATTTTTTTAACCTTACATAATAAAAACCAACAATTACTCTCACTGAAAAGAAGAAAGCTGCTATAAGAAGTTACAGTTCATAATCCTTTATAATCCACTTAATAAAGTGGTCACATCCCTCAGCATCAAGCCATGGAGAGCTGACATAGCTGCAATTTTCAAGAGAAAAGTAGGAAAAGGGCAACCAAAGAAGAGAAGGCATTTATACTTCAGACAAGCAGTGGGGCCTGAATGACATCTGGAGAACCTCTGAGCCCTCATATCCTATGATTCTCATAAGTAATTAAATCTGTTTGCTTTATAATTAAACTTTTTTTTTTTTTTTTTTGAGACAGTGTCTCTCTCTCTCTCGCCCAGGCTAGAGTGCAGTAGCGCGATCTCGGCTCACTGCAGCCTCCACCTCCCAGGTTCAAGTGACTCTCGTGCCTCAGCCACCTGAGTAGCTGGGACTACAGGTGTGTGCCACCATGTGCAGCTAATTTTGGTATTTTCAGTAGAGCTGGCGTATCACCATGTTGGCCAGGCTGGTCTTGAGCTCCTGGGCTCAAGTGATCTGCCTGCCTCGGCCTCCCAAAGTGCTGGGATTACAGGTGTGAGCCATCAAGCCAGGTGAAACTTTCCTTTTTTTTTTTTTTTTTTTTTTTGAGACGGAGTCTAGCTCTGTCTCCCAGGCTGGACTGCAGTGGCCGGATCTCAGCTCACTGCAAGCTCCGCCTCCTGGGTTTCCGCCATTCTCCTGCCTCAGCCTCCCGAGTAACTGGGACTACAGGCGCCCACCACCTCGCCTGGCTAGTTTTTTTTGTATTTTTTAGTAGAGACGGGGTTTCACCGTGTTAGCCAGGATGGTCTCGATCTCCTGACCTCGTGATCCGCTCGTCTCGGCCTCCCAAAGTGCTGGGATTACAGGCTTGAGCCACCGTGCCCGGCCTGAAACTTTCCTTTCCACATAATTAGCCTAAGTTTCTTAGGCCCCAGTGCCTCAAAGAGAACACAGTCAGGAACTGTAATTATTTGTGGGTGTTTTTATAATTATCTTTAAGAGCTGCTGGGAGAGAGATAATGGACTTCTCCCACAGATAAGCATGAGACCCGTTTTCCAGAGCACGGAACACTGCATGTGTGTTCTCATTGCTGTACTTGCCATACTCTGTTCAAATTACTTGTGCTGGTTTTTCTCCCACTCTGAGCACAAGGATGAGATCTTATTACTTCATATCCTCAGCTTGTAGTGTGGGACCTGGCAGGGAGTAGGTGTACTGTTATGTAAATGTCTGTTGAACAAAAGTGATCTTAATAAGACAGGGAAAAGAAACCAGAATTACTGAAACCACCCTGTGCTTTCTGAGCCGTTTCCATGAGTTAGTGAGGCCGTGCTGCCTGTAGTCAGCCAGCCATCAGTATTTACCACATGTAAGGGCCATTTCTTGGGGTGTCCACCCAGCTCACAGTGATTCCTTGGATGGGCCATAATGTCTACACTAGGTACTAATAGCCCTGCCCTCAACCAGATTGGATAAAGGGGGCAGACATCTGCCTCAGTTTGGGGCAATCAGATTCTCTCTCCCAGAGGTTTAACATTTGGAAGAGACATATAAAGATCAGGAGTGCAATGTCAAGACCACCAATGGAAATGCTCAAGGAAAAACAGGGGTTCAGAACTCCCTTTTGCCGATATCTCTAGAGCTGCCCTGGGTCCATCTCTGGAGCCTTATTGTATGGATCTTTTTCTAAGAGTCCATGAGGCATCTGGACTCTCACAATACATTCTCCTTTTAGTTTAAGCTGGCTGGTGGTTACTTTGATTGGTTGAAACTCAACTATATAGCTTTGATTTTATTTTGAATATATACATGTCTTTATTTAACAAATATTTATGCTATGTACACAAAAATGGATAAAATGGATTAAAAATGGATAAAAGATGATTCTTGCCTTTGATGATATTAGCATCATTTACTTAGTTGTAAACAAACAACTAAGTAAACAAACAACTGCAATTGTAGCATTAATACCTGATCTGGTTTGGCTATGTCCCCACCCGAAATCTCATCTTGAATTGTAGTCCCCCAAATCCCCACATGTCAAAGGAGAGACCAGGTGGAGGTAATTGAATCATGGGGCAATTTCCCCCATGCTGTTCTTGTAATAGTGAGTGAGTTCTTAGGAGAGCTGACGGTTTTATAAAAAGTGTGTGGTAGTTCCTCCTGCATTCATTCTCCTTCCTGCTGCCTTGTGAAGAAGGTGCTTTGCTTCCCCTTGCACCGTGATTATAAGTTTCTTGAGGCCTCCCCAACCACGCTGAACTGTAAGTCAGTTAAATCTCTTTCCTTTATAAATTATCCAATCTCAGATAGTATTTGCATAGCAGTGTGAGCCAGACTAATACACTACTCAAGGGATCTCAATTTAGTTTTTCTCCAAAAGTATGCTAAGAATACCTCTAATTCAGCTTCTTGTTTGTAGAATATATTTGTATTTGTGGAAAACGCACATTCTGGATCTGATTTGTTTTGTTATAAAAATGAAACTCACATTGGTAAAAATCATGTAACTTGTGTTAGACAAAAAGCTAAGTCTCCCAAGATTCCTGCCCCCAGTTTACAGACAAATTTCACTTCCATAATGAGATGATATGATAAGTCATAGCTGACTATAAGATAAAGGGAGATTATTAGTTTGGGCCTGATCTAATCATACAAGCAAAGCCCTTCAAATCTGGAGATTTCACTTAGAACCTCAGTATCCTAAAGCCTTAAATTAGTAGGTTGACTTAAATGAATTCTAACCTGATTAAACTCTTTGTAGAATGCCTAGAGGTCACAGACAGGAAGTCAGAGATTGGAAGCACCATTGCTTGCTTCAGGATGGAGGGGGCTTCCTGATAAGGACTGTGGGGGACCTCTAGGAGCTGACAGCAGCCCCCACCTGAGAACCAGCAAGAAAATAGAGAATGAGCCTGGAAGCGACTTTCTCCCCAAAGCCTCCAGATGAGACCTCAGCCTGGCCAATGCCTGACTTGAGCTTAGTAATACCCTGGGCAGAGAATTGAGCCACGGCTTGTCATGCCAGCATTCTGACCTACACAACTGTGAGCCAATAAACGGGTATTGTTTTCTGCCATTCAATTTGGGTGATTTGTTACACGGCAAGAGAAAATTAATACATGACACAAATTTTGATTTGGAAAACATGGTCACCGGAAATATAACTAGAAACATAACATTTGACTGCTTACCAGATACCACTGTTCAAAATGCTTTACATACATTAACTCATTTAACCTTCATAACAAGTCTACATCTTAGTTAGAATTATTTTTTTTCATTTTCTCTTGGTTTTACAGAAAGGTTAAGCAACCTGACCAAAGTCACACAGCTTATAAATCACAATGCTGATAAATAGCAGAGCTGAGGTTCAAAAACAGCAGTCTGGTTTCAAAACCTACTCTTAAATACTATACTACAGTGTTTCCCATTTTAATAGTCTATCCAGAGCCACAGATGTCTCCTTCTCTCATATACGCAAGTTAAGATCCCTAGGTGGGTCTAGGCTATTAAATTTTGGGCTATTACTTTTTAAATTATTTAATACATTTCCTTGGGGTAAAAATACATGCACGGTTCTAAGCCTGCTCACTGTATCAACTGCAGTCTGTCCACATTTCATATGTAGGTTCTGGGTGTTTTATCTATTAACATGTTACCCATCCCTTATAGAGATATAATGACTAAAAAAGGCTTTAAAATTTCATTTTGTGTGATGGGGCAGGTATAGTGGTGAATATTGCAGTAGAGTGTAATTTCCTCAGTACTATTCTGGGATAGTTATTAGGGCTGTTCATAAATCCTCTAGCTTCAACTTTTCTTCCTCTTCAAAGGTGAACCAGTGCTTGATTAGCTACGTTTCCTTTTTCTGCATTGGTGATCATGGAAACAAATGGTGAGAAGGCACCTCTGCTGCCTGGCTACGTGAATGACTATGGTTAACAGAGGGCTCCTTACTGAGCCCTGATAGGTATGTAACATGAGAAAGAAATAAACATTTGTTTATTTCTTTGTTGTCTTAAGCCATGAGTTTTGGGGTTGTTTGTTACTGAAGCATAACTGTGTCTACCCTGAGTCTAACATGCTCTATACAAGTTTATTCTATAATAATTTTTTAAAAGCCACATTTATACCTTATTCATAGTAACCAAAAACTGGAAACAACCCAAATGTTCACCAACAGGAGAATGATCATCAAATTTTTGTATATTCATAGAATGAAGTATTACTCTGTGATTAAAGGAATAAACATAACATGGATAAATCTCAAAAACGTTATGTTAATGAAAGAAACCAGACACAAAAGAATAAATGCTGTTTGATTCTATTTACATTAAGTTTAAGAACAGTTGAAACTAACCTATAGTGACAGAAATCAGGAAGCAGGTGGCTCTTGGGGGAAGGAGAGATTGACTGTAAAGGGACACCAGCAATCTTTCAGAGGTGAATGAATAGTCTATTATTTTTGTTTTGTGTGGAGGTTACACAGGTGTATGCAATTATCAAAACTCAACAGACTTAAGACATAAAGTCTATTGCACTGAGTATAAATTATACTCCAACTAAAAAATAAATCCATGATAATGTGTAGTACAAGACAACTACGTTAGCTTGGAAATGAATATAAGCAAAGGCACAGACAGACCAAAGCAAAGGTATGGATTCTATCACTGATAAGATATAAGTAAGATACAAAACAACATAAAACCCTGGTTTCTCAAGCTTTAAAACTGGGATAATGTCTAATATTAATAGAATTGTTAGGAGATAATGTAAACATCAAAGCACCAAAGCATACTAATAGAAGTAAATATTTAATGTTTTATGGCTTTGTCATGTTAAATCTCAAATGCTTAAACTTCCAGGTGCTACATCCTTGGTTACTATTAATTCATTCAGCCATCAATCCAAAAATTTAAAACATCACTGAGTCTAATGCTTTGACTCTAAAGGCTTTATTCTTCTTTTTTCTTTTAATCCCATAGTTTCCATCCTAATTCATGTCGTTTTCATGTTGCCTGGTCTATGACAACAGTATCCCTACTTGTTTTCTTGTTCTGCTTTCTCTGCATCTGAATCCATCCAAATTGTGAAAACTACCCCCTGGAACCGAGCCTGAAAATAACCCAACATCAATGAGTTCCCTCTATGGATGTTTGTTTTGCCTGATGTATAGTTACTTATTTGCATGTCTTTGTAGTTGCTGGAGAACTTCTTACTTAACTGTGTGACCTTATACAGCATATGACATACAGGAGGTGCTCAGTAAATCGTGAATTGCTGATGCCATTTGGACTCAATTCTTTCCTATGTAAGTCTACCTAGCTAGCATTAAATATTAACTAACTCTTGCTGTACCCATTTCTCCAACAGCAATCTCTTGCTCCTTTGAATTTCTAAACTGCTTATGTGGCTTGTCTCAGTAACTTCATTCTATTCTTCTCAGAGCATTTCACTGTATTTTTGGATGCACATACATGTCATATACAGCAATTGGTTGATATAATGTATTTTTTCTTTATGCCTCAAAGGTGTAACCATAATTCAAACTATAATAAGGGATTTCATTAACATGTTATTTGATAGCCCTCGACTAATTCCTTAGGATAAATATGGGATACTCTAATATAAACTCAAAAAGAACACTGTAAATTGTTGCGGAAATAAAAATTAATGGTCATGAGGAGAACATACTCATGCTTCAGGGAAACACAACAAGTCCATGGTGACAATTTATGAATGATGAAAAATAAGACATCTAATGTAATGGGCAGTGTGTGTATATTTGTAGAATGCCATAACTTTATCAGGATATGAGATATTCCTAAGAAGCATTTCTACCTCTTCTAAAAGCAAGAAAGTGTGTTTCATCTTAAAATTCACAGGGAATTTTAAGGGACTCCAAATATCCAAAACAATCTTGAAAAAGAAAAAGTTGAAGGTCTTACCTTTCCTTGATGTTCAAACCTACTGCAAAGCTATGGTAATCAAAATAGTGTGGTACTGGCATAAAGATCGACATATTAACCTATAGAATAGGACAGACAGCCAAGAAATAAATGTTTGTATACATGTATGTATGTATGTATGTATGTATGTATTTTGAGACAGGATCTCACTCTGTTACCCAGGCTGGAGTGCAGTGACATGATCATAGCTCATTGTAGACTTGAAGCCTCAAATTCCCAGGCTCAAGCAAACCTCCTACCTCAGCCTTCTGAGTAGCTGGGACTACAGGTACAGGCTACCATTTCTGGCTTTTTTTTTTTTTTCCAAACACAGTCTCCCTCTGTTGCCCAGGCAGCAGTATGAGTGACGTGATCATGGCTCACTGCAGCCTTGACCTTCCAGGCTAGAGCAATCCTCACACCTCAGATTCCCAAGTAGCTGGGACCACAGGTGGGTGCCACCACACTGGGCTAATTTTCTTTTTGAATTTTAGTAGAGATGAGGTCTCGCTCTGTTGCCCAGTCTGGTCTTGAATTCCTGAGCTCAAGCAATCCTCCCACCTCAGCCTCCCAAAATGCTGGGATGACAGGCGTGAGCCATCACACCTACCCTGTATATAATTCAGTGATTTTCAACTAGAACCCCAAGACCATTCAGTGGGGGAATGGATGATCTTTTCAACAAATGGTGCTGGAAAAACTGGATATCTACATGTAAAAGAATGAAGTCTTCTGGGTGAAGGTTACACAGATGGGGTGCATCTGTAATCCTAGCTACTCAAAAGGCTGAGATGGGAGGATGGCTTAAGCCCAGGAGTTTGAGGCCAAATTGTGCTATGATCATGCCTGTGAAGAGCCACTACTCTCCAGCCTGAGCAACATAGATCCTCAACTCTAAGAGAGGGGAAAAAAAGAAGTCATAGCCTTCCTTTACACCATATATGAAAATAAACTCAAAATGAATCAAGGGCTTAATATAAGAGCTAAAACTATAAAACTCTTAGATGAAAACATAGGGATGAAATGCTTTGTGACATTGGATTTGACAATAATTTCTTGAATACAACACCAAAAGCGCAGGCAACAACAACAATAGACAAATTTGACATCAAAATAAAAAACCTTGGGGGCGGAGCAAGATGGCCGAATAGGAACAGCTCCAGTCTCCAACTCCCAGTGCGAGTGACACAGAAGACCGGTGATTTCTGCATTTTCAACTGAGGTACTGGGGTCATCTCTCTAGGGAGTGCCGGACAATCGGTGCTGGTCAGCTGCTGCAGCCTGACCAGCGTGAGCTGAAGCAGGGCGAGGCATCGCCTCACCTGGAAGCGCAAGGGGGAAGGAAATCCATTTTCCTAGCCAGGGGAACTGAGACACACAACACCTGGAAAATCGGGTAACTCCCACCCCAGTACTGCGCTTTAAGGAAACAGGCACACAAGGAGAATATATCCCACACCTGGCCGGGAGGGTCCCACGCCCACGGAGCCTCCCTCACTGCTAACACAGCAGTCTGCAGCGATCTATCCGCAAGGCAGCAGCGAGGCTGGGGGAGGGGCGCCCGCCATTGCTGAGGCTTAAGTAGGTAAACAAAGCCGCTGGGAAGCTCGAACTGGGTGGAGCTCATAGCAGCTCAAGGAAACCTGCCTGTCTCTGTAGACTCCACCTCTGGGGACAGCCCACAGCTGAGGTCCAATAGGGGAAGCAGCGGGGGCCGGTGCAGAGGCAAACGACTCTGACAGCTTTGGGGAGAGCCGTGGATCTCCCAACGCGGAGGTTGAGATCTGAGAACGGACAGACTGCCTGCTCAGGTGGGTCCCTGACCCCTGAGTAGCCTAGCTGGGAGACATCCCCCACTAGGGGCAGTCTGACACCCCACACCTCACAGGGTGGAGTCATCCCCGAGAGGAAACTTCCAAAGGAAGAATCAGACAGGTACACTCGCTGTTCAGCAATATTCTATCTTCGGCAACCTCTGCTGCTGATACCCAGGCAAACAGGGTCTGGAGTGGACCTCAAGCAATCTCCAACAGACCAACAGACAGTCCTTCTGACTGTCAGACGGAAAACTATCAAACAGGAAGGACACCTATACCAAAACCCCATCAGTACGTCACCGTCATCAAAGACCAGAGACAGATAAAACCACAAAGATGGGGAAGAAGCAGGGCAGAAAAGCTGGAAATTCAAAAAATAAGAGCGCATCTCCCCCTGCAAAGGAGCGCAGCCCATCGCCAGCAACGGATCAAAGCTGGTCAGAGAATGACTTTGACGAGATGAGAGAAGAAGGCTTCAGCCCATCAAACTTCTCAGAGCTAAAGGAGGAATTACGTACCCAGTGCAAAGAAACTAAAAATCTTGAAAAAAGAGTGGAAGAATTGACAGCTAGACTAATTAATGCAGAGAAGATCATAAACGAAATGACAGAGATGAAAACCATGACACAAGAAATACGTGACAAATGCACAAGCTTCAGTAACCGACTCGATCAACTGGAAGAAAGAGTATCAGCGATTGAGGATCAAATGAATAAAATGAAGCGAGAAGAGAAACCAAAAGAAAAAAGAAGAAAAAGAAATGAACAAAGCCTGCAAGAAGTATGGGATTATGTAAAAAGACCAAATCTACGTCTGATTGGGGTGCCTGAAAGTGAGGGGGAAAATGGAACCAAGTTGGAAAACACTCTTCAGGATATCATCCAGGAGAACTTCCCCAACCTAGTAGGGCAGGCCAACATTCAAATTCAGGAAATACAGAGAACGCCACAAAGATACTCCTCCAGAAGAGCAACTCCAAGACACATAATTGCCAGATTCACCAAAGTTGAAATGAAGGAAAAAATCTTAAGGGCAGCCAGAGAGAAAGGTCGGGTTACCCACAAAGGGAAGCCCATCAGACTAACAGCAGATCTCTCGGCAGAAACTCTACAAGCCAGAAGAGAGTGGGGGCCAATATTCAACGTTCTTAAAGAAAAGAATTTTCAACCCAGAATTTCATATCCAGCCAAACTAAGTTTCATCAGTGAAGGAGAAATAAAATCCTTTACAGATAAGCAAATGCTTAGAGATTTTGTCACCACCAGGCCTGCCTTACAAGAGACCCTGAAGGAAGCACTAAACATGGAAAGGAACAACCGGTACCAGCCATTGCAAAAACATGCCAAAATGTAAAGACCATCGAGGCTAGGAAGAAACTGCATCAACTAACGAGCAAAATAACCAGTTAATATCATAATGACAGGATCAAGTTCACACATAACAATATTAACCTTAAATGTAAATGGACTAAATGCTCCAATTAAAAGACACAGACTGGCAAACTGGATAAAGAGTCAAGACCCATCAGTCTGCTGTATTCAGGAGACCCATCTCACATGCAGAGACATACATAGGCTCAAAATAAAGGGATGGAGGAAGATCTACCAAGCAAATGGAGAACAAAAAAAAGCAGGGGTTGCAATCCTAGTCTCTGATAAAACAGACTTTAAACCATCAAAGATCAAAAGAGACAAAGAAGGCCATTACATAATGGTAAAGGGATCAATTCAACAGGAAGAGCTAACTCTCCTAAATATATGCACCCAATACAGGAGCACCCAGATTCATAAAGCAAGTCCTTAGAGACCTACAAAGAGACTTAGACTCCCATACAATAATAATGGGAGATTTCAACACTCCACTGTCAACATTAGACAGATCAACGAGACAGAAAGTTAACAAGGATATCCAGGAATTGAACTCATCTCTGCACCAAGCGGACCTAATAGACATCTATAGAACTCTCCACCCCAAATCAACAGAATATACATTCTTCTCAGCACCACATCGCACTTATTCCAAAATTGACCACATAATTGGAAGTAAAGCACTCCTCAGCAAATGTACAAGAACAGAAATTATAACAAACTGTCTCTCAGACCACAGTGCAATCAAACTAGAACTCAGGACTAAGAAACTCAATCAAAACTGCTCAACTACATGGAAACTGAACAACCTGCTCCTGAATGACTACTGGGTACATAACGAAATGAAAGCAGAAATAAAGATGTTCTTTGAAACCAATGAGAACAAAGATACAACATACCAGAATCTCTGGGACACATTTAAAGCAGTGTGTAGAGGGAAATTTATAGCACTAAATGCCCACAAGAGAAAGCAGGAAAGATCTAAAATTGACACTTTAACATCACAATTAAAAGAACTAGAGAGGCAAGAGCAAACACATTCAAAAGCTAGCAGAAGGCAAGAAATAACTAAGATCAGAGCAGAACTGAAGGAGATAGAGTCACAAAAAACCCTCCAAAAAATCAGTGAATCCAGGAGTTGGTTTTTTGAAAAGATCAACAAAATTGACAGACCGCTAGCAAGACTAATAAAGAAGAAAAGAGAGAGGAATCAAATAGACGCAATAAAAAATGATAAAGGGGATATCACCACCAACCCCACAGAAATACAAACAACCATCAGAGAATACTATAAATGCCTCTACGCAAATCAACTAGAAAATCTAGAAGAAATGGATAATTTCCTGGACACTTACACTCTCCCAAGACTGAACCAGGAAGAAGTTGAATCCCTGAATAGACCAATAGCAGGCTCTGAAATTGAGGCAACAATTAATAGCCTACCCACGAAAAAAAGTCCAGGACCAGATGGATTCACAGCTGAATTCTACCAGAGGTACAAGGAGGAGCTGGTACCATTCCTTCTGAAACTATTCCAATCAACAGAAAAAGAGGGAATCCTCCCTAACTCATTTTATGAGGCCAACATGATTGTATATTTAGAAAACCCCATTGTCTCAGCCCAAAATCTCCTTAAGCTGATAAGCAACTTCAGCAAAGTATCAGGATACAAAATTAATGTGCAAAAATCCCAAGCATTCTATACACCAGTAACAGACAAGCAGAGAGCCAAATCAGGAATCAACTTCCATTCACAATGCTTCAAAGAGAATAAAATACCTAGGAATCCAGCTTACAAGGGATGTAAAGGACCTCTTCAAGGAGAACTACAAACCACTGCTCAGTGAAATCAAAGAGGACACAAACAAATGGAAGAACATACCATGCTCATGGATAGGAAGAATGAATATCGTGAAAATGGCCATACTGCCCAAGGTTATTTATAGATTCAATGCCATCCCCATCAAGCTACCAATGACTTTCTTCACAGAATTGGAAAAAACTGCTTTAAAGTTCATATGGAACCAAAAAAGAGCCTGCATTGCCAAGACAATCCTAGGTCAAAAGGACAAAGCTGGAGGCGTCACGCTACCTGACTTCAAACTATACTACAAGGCTACAGTAACCAAAACAGCATGGTACTGGTACCACAACAGAGAATAGACCAATGGAACAGAACAGAGTCCTCAGAATAATACCACACATCTACAGCCATCTGATCTTTGACAAACCTGACAAAAACAAGAAATGGGGAAAGGATTCCTTATTTAATAAATGGTGCTGGGAAAATTGGCTAGCCATAAGTAGAAAGCTGAAACTGGATCCTTTCCTTACCCCTTATACGAAAATTAATTCAAGATGGATTAGAGACTTAAATGTTAGACCTAATACCATAAAAACCCTAGAAGAAAATCTAGGTAGTACCATTCAGGACATAGGCATGGGCAAGGACTTCATGTCTAAAACACCAAAAGCAACGGCAGCAAAAGCCAAAATTGACAAATGGGATCTAATTAAACTAAAGAGCTTTTGCACAGCAAAAGAAACTACCATCAGAGTGAACAGGCAACCTACAGAATGGGAGAAAATTTTTGCAACCTACTCATCTGACAAGGGCTAATATCCAGAATCTACAAAGAACTCAAACAAATATACAAGAAAAAAACAACAACCCCATCAAAAAGTGGGGAAAGGATATGAACAGACATTTCTCAAAAGAAGACATCCATACAGCCAACAGACACATGAAAAAATGCTCGTCATCACTCGCCATCAGAGAAATGCAAATCAAAACCACAATGAGATACCATCTCACACCAGTTAGAATGGCAATCATTAAGAAGTCAGGAAACAATAGATGTTGGAGAGGATGTGGAGAAATAGGAACACTTTTACACTGTTGGTGGATTGTAAACTAGTTCAACCATTATGGAAAACAGTATGGCGATTCCTCAAGGATCTAGAACTAGATGTACCATATGACCCAGCCATCCCACTACTGGGTATATACCCAAAGGATTATAAATTACTCTACTACAAAGACACATGCACACATATGTTTATTGCGGCACTATTCACAATAGCAAAGACTTGGATTCAACCCAAATGTCCATCTGTGACAGACTGGATTAAGAAAATGTGGCACATATACACCATGGAATACTATGCAGCCATAAAAAAGGATGAGTTTGTGTCCTTTGTAGGGACATGGATGCAGCTGGAAACCATCGTTCTTAGCAAACTATCACAAGAAGAGAAAACCAACCACCACATGTTCTCACTCATAGGTGGGAACTGAACAATGAGATCACTTGGACTCGGGAAGGGGAACATCACACACTGGGGCCTATCAGGGGGAGGGGGGAGGAGGGAGGGATTGCATTGGGGAGTTATACATGATATAAACGTTATGCACATGTACCCTAGAACTTAAAGTATAATAAAAATAAAAAAATAAATAATAAAAAAAATAAAGACATCACATTGTACCCTGTAAATATATACAATTACTTGTCATTAAAAATAAAAGTTTAGGCCGGGCGCGGTGGCTCAAGCCTGTAATCCCAGCACTTAGGGAGGCCGAGACGGGCGGATCACGAGGTCAGGAGACCGAGACCATCCTGGCTAACATGATGAAACCCCGTCTCTACTAAAAAATACAAAAAACTAGCCGGGCGAAGTGGTGGGCGCCTGTAGTCCCAGCTACTCGGGAGGCTGAGGCAGGAGAATGGCATAAACCCGGGAGGCAGAGCTTGCAGTGAGCTGAGATCCGGCCACTGCACTCCAGCCTGGGCGACAGAGCGAGACTCCGTCTCAAAAAAAAAAAAATAGGCCGGGCGCGGTGGCTCAAGCCTGTAATCCCAGCACTTTGGGAGGCCGAGACGGGCGGATCACGAGGTCAGGAGATCGAGACCATCCTAGCTAATACGGCGAAACCCCGTCTCTACTAAAAAATGCAAAAAACTAGCCGGGCGACGAGGCGGGCGCCTGTAGTCCCAGCTACTCGGGAGGCTGAGGCAGGAGAATGGCGTGAACCCGGGAGGCGGAGCTTGCAGTGAGCTGAGAGCCGGCCACTGCACTCCAGCCTGGGCGGCAGAGCAAGACTCCGTCTCAAAAAAAAAAAAATAAATAAAATAAAAAATAAAAAAAAAAATAAAAAAGAAAATAAATAAATAAATAAAAGTTTAAATAAAAAACATTAAAAATGAGCATTTAAAAATATTAATTCATTTAGAATAACAATAATTTCTAATGAAAAAGTATATTTAACAGAACCAAAAATTTGTGTCAAGAATGGCATTGTTTTATGTTTGCAAATCTCTTTAATGTCTAACTGAATAAAGGATGACTGAATTCTCATAAAAAAAAAAAAAACCTTGTGTATATCAAAGGACACAATCAACAGAGTGAAAAGGCAATTTATGAAATAGGAGAAAATATTTGCAAATCATATATCTGACAAGTGGTTAATATCTAGAATATGTAAAGACTCCCATAATTCAACAACAGCAAAACAAACAACCTCATTTAAAAAATGGGCAAGGGACTTGAATAGACATTTCTATAAAGAAAACACATAAAACGTCAGTAAGCACATGAAAAGATAATATCACTAATTCATCAGGGAAGTGCAAATCAGGCACATCAAAATCACAATGAGATACCACCTCACACTCATTAGAATGGATACCATCCAAAAAAACAACAAAAAAAGAGGAATGTTGGCAAGGTCATGAAGAAATTAAAACCTGTGTACGTTGTTGGTAGGGATGTAAAATGGTACAGCAACTATGGAAAACAGTATGGAGGTTCCTCAGAAAATTAAAAATAGATTAACTGTAGGATTCAGGAATTCCATTTGTGTGGTATATATCCAAAAGAATTGAAAGCAGCGTCTGGAAGAGATATCTGTATATCCGTGTTCATAGCAGCATTATTTACAGCCACCAAAAGGTGGAAGCAACTCAAGTACCTATCAATGGATGCGTGGACAAACAAACACGGCACAGACATAAAATGGAACATTATTCAGCCTTAAAAAGGTAAGAAATTCTAGCACATGCTGTGACATGAATGAACATCGAAAATATATGCTAAGTGAAATATACCAGTCACAGAAGGACAAACACTGCATGAGTCCACTTATGTGAGGTACCTAGGACAGTCAAATTCACAGACAGACAGTAGAATGGTGGCTGCCAGGGGCTGAGAGGAGGGAAGAATGGGGAGTTATTGTTGAATGTATACAGAGTTTCAGTTTGGGAAGATGAAATAATTCTGGAGATGGATGGTGATGATGGTTGCCCAACAATGTGAATGTACTTCAAGCCACTGAACTGTGCATTTAAAATGGTAAAGATGGTACCTTTTGAATTATATGTTATACTCGGTTGCTTCCACCTTTTGGCTACAGTAAATAATATTGCTATGAACACGGATATAGAAATATCTCTTCCGGATCCAGTTTTCAATTATTTTGGATGCATACTCCACAAGTAGAATTGCTGGGTCCTGTGGTCAAATTTTGTGTTGTTTATTTCATCGCAATTTAAATTAACTGAGCAAGAAAAAAAGTGAAAGTGTGATGAAAATACGTTTGAATTATTTAGAATGTCACTTAAAATCATGATTGTCTTCAGGGTGCTCTGGGCCTGCCTCTTGGAAACGTCCTTTCACCAAATCCATAGGATCTCATTTTATGCCAACAAAATATCATTTTATCAAAAGCAGAAGTTATGTGCCTGAATTCAGCCTGGATTGTTGAGCAGGCTGACTTTATTTGTTGCAACTCATTCTAAAATGATTACAACTACAATCTAGTGCCTGGCACATCATTTAGGTGCATGTGCACGTACACACACACACGAATGTTGAATAAATGAACACGTCAACACAACTAACAAGGCCTGGATATTGCTTTCTGATTGGACTAAATCTAGTGGTCTAAGCCATCTCAGGATAGTGAAAAATAATCTCTATACTTCCTGTATTGGAACACGACACTGAATTAATGTTCAGCCAGGAAAGCTCCATGTAAATGAGCCAGAAGTCATGTACAAAACAAAGCAAATCATTCTATCTCAACAGGAAAATTCCTTTCCAAAAAGATTCCAGGAGATACTCCTAACTGTATGAACAGAGGAAACAGTTCCAAATCACAATTAGAAGTAACTACCAAAATAGCTGAGTATGCTGAATCGGAAATAACAGTCCAATGACAGTGGAATAATGAGTTCTATTTACTTGGCACTTCAAACAATGTCAATCACTAAGGAGGGCTGCCGGGAGAAAGCAGTATCTAGACCCACATTTTACACAGGAGGCCCCAGGCATGTTCTAAATAATTGTTGCCAGTTGCGCAGAGGAAAAGGTGGGTCATAAAATATTTGGCAGTGCAGGCTGGCAGGAGAGTTGATGTGGGGAACTTAGGACTGGATGAAATGGATGACTTAGCCTAATAAGTTTATCAAAGAGAGCCCTTTTTTTTTTTTTTTTTTTTTGAGACAGGGTCTCTCTCTGTCGCCCAGGCTGGAGTACAGTGGCACTATCTCAGCTCACTGCAACCTCTGCCTCCTGGGTTGAAGTGATTCTCTTGCCTCCGTCTCCTGAGTAGCTGGCATTACAGACGCATGCCACCATGTCCAGTTAATTTTTTGGCATTTTTAGTAAAGACAGGGTTTTGCCATGTTGGCCAAGCTAGTCTCGAACTCCTGGCCTCAAGTGATCAGCCCGTCTTGGCCTCTCAAAGTGCTGGGATTACAGGTGTGAGCCACTGTGCCCAGCCTTCCAAGAGAGTCTTTCTAAAAGGTAGTACAGTAGATACTCTCACCCATTCCCCTCTTATTCCTGGCTGGCAAATCCCAAACATTGAGACACACAGACCTTAATATGCAGCCCTCACCATAAGGCCATGTGCTGGGATCCCCACCCTCAGGGACAAACTGGGACAAATCCTGCCTGATTGCTCTTTGATAATCATGGTAATCTCATTTCAAGACGCAGCAATGGTTTGGCAATGGTAATGGGTCATACTGGAGATCCTCAGTAGAGACTTGTTCAGAGGCCTTATGCTCTGCTAAAGTCGTCTGAAGGATGAAAAACTCAGAATTCTAAGGCTAAAAGTTTACAAGTGGCAGGAATATGCACAGAGGAAACCAAACGTCTCACTCTGGTTGCTGTAATTTGTTCAGATAGTGCTATTTCTTATCTGTTCATTAAGATTCTTTGATAGTAAGCAATAAAAATAAATTTAGGCCAACTTAAGCAAAAGAGAATTTACTGGAGGGATACTGAGCTCTCACAAAATTGACAGGCTATAGGATCAGGCTTGGGACAGTTGGGAACTAAGAGACCTCCAGAGGACAAGGAAGTAGGAAACAGAACGATGTAGCAGGAGTGTCTGGCCAGGGCATTGTGGCTCTATGAATAAACACCATTCATATCAAATCACTCACATGGCTTGCTTCCAATTCTATGCCTAAAGTATCATATTGCCCAAGTGTGAGACACATTGACCACCCGCTGGCCGCACTTTGGCAGTGAGAGAAAGAACTGGCTCCTTCAGCTTCCACAGAGGGAGACAGGTATCTAGATGTACTGTTTCACTGTGTGTGTGTGTGTGTGTGTGTGTGTGTGTGTGTGTGTGTATCGGGAGGTGGGAAGTGGGGGTCTACCCAAGGAAACAGGAATTCCACTGGGCAAATAGTATAAATATTGACCAGCAAGAAAGAAAAAAAGCAAGATCACATCATCCCTGAGGACCATCCCAATTAGTTGTCTCTGAGTGCCCAAAGAGGTGAAACAGATAAAGGCACAATTCCCATAAGCGAATATATGCAGGTATTATATTAAGGAATGGAAGTAGCAAAGAAAAAATGACCAATTCTGCCCACGAAAGAGTAAAACTGAGTAGACCAATATCAACTTCTGAAATTGAATTGGTAATTAAAAAAAAAAAACCTGCCAACCAAAAAAAGCCCTGGACCAGATGGATTCACAGCTGAATTCTACCAGACATACAAAGAAGAACTGATACCAATCCTACTGAAACTATTCCAAAAAAAATCAAGGAGGAGGGGCACCTCCCTAACTCATTCTATGAAGCCAGCATCAGCTGACACCAAAATCTGGCAGAGACGCAACAAAAAAAGAAAACTTCAGGCCAGTATCCCTCATGAACACAGAAGCAAAAATCATCAACAAAATATTAGCAAACCAAATTCAGCAGCACATCAGAAAGCTTACCACCACCAAGTAGGCTTTATTCCTGAGATGCAAGTCTGGTTCAACATACACACATCAGTAAATGTGATTCACCACATAAACAGAATCAAAAGCAAAAATCATATGATGATCATCTCAATAGATGCAGAAAAAGCTTTTGATAAAATCCAACATACCTTCATAATAAAAACCCTTAACAGACTACACATTGAAGGAACACCTCAAAATGATAAAAGCCATCTCTGAAAAACCTGCAGCCGACATCATGCTACCTTACAGAATTCAAAACAATTGACATACACAGCTATACTTACCCAATGATACCTTCCTAAAGAAGGATTGCTTCTCTCCTAGAAGCACATGTCCAGGTATTCTGATTGGGTACCCAGTTGTGGAACCTTTGGGTTTCTGCACATCCTATGACTTTGCTTACTTATCCTTCGAGTCTTAGCCTAAGCATCTTTCTCTGTGACATCTTCCCACAGACCCCAAAGACTACATCAGATGCATCTCCTATATGTCCCTACAGCATCACAGTACTTATATCACTGGATAAGTACTAGACTATTGTTTATTCTGTTTCCTCCTTTCAGACAGAAATTGTGCTCTTTCAATCACCAACCCCACCCCAATAACACACGTAGGTGTTCTGTAAACACCTGCTGAAAAGATGAATGAATGTTTCTTTATGAAAGTTAAACTCATGCTTATGCATGCATTCTTTTTTCCTGTTTATCAAAACTAGATCTAATGAATCAAGAGCACAAGAAGGATTTTTATTTTTATGTTTTTTGAGATGGAGTTTCACTCTTTTTGTCCAGGCTGGAGTACAATGCATGATCTCAGCTCACTGCAACCTCCACCTCCTGGGTTCAAGTGATTCTCCTGCCTCAGCCTCCCAAATACCTGGGATTACCGGCACCCACCACCATGCCCAGCTAATTTTTGTATTTTTAGTAGAGACGGGGTTTCACCATGTTGGTTAGGCTGGTCTGGAACTCCTGACCTCAGATGATCCGCCCGCCTGGGCCTCCCTAATGCTGGGATTACAGGTGTGAGCCACCATGCCCGGCCAAGAAGGATTTTTAAAATAGGCATCCAAGTTGCTTCTTCAGATGGTCATCTCCTTAAGATGACTCTGGCATTCACAGTAACTTCCAGCAATATCGTCTTTCAGGGATATGGCCAGAGGACAACGAGCCATGCTAATTTTTAATTACAAAAGCAAGACATATGTTCAATCGATACAGGAAGGTGGAGCCCATGGTGAGTCCACTTTTACTCAGTGGGGCTTGACAGCTAGCACTAAATCTTTCCAAGGATTTCAGTTTCATCTCGTTTCCTTTAGCCCCAGGAGTTTTTACACAGTACACATTTTCCACATGTAATTAAGTAAGGGAGAGTGAGTTGTTATACATGACATTCAAGTTTTGATAGTAGGGGAAGGTATGACAAGAGCTGCAGGCAAGATCATTAATCTTTTTGGATCCCTGCACTGCCAAATACAGCAATTAATTCATTGCGTTAATATGGTTCTCCTCCTGTACTTAAATTGGTGTGCTCACATGAAGGGGAGAATGCCAAACACGAAAACACACAGAACTGAATGTAGAGTGCATAGCAAGCACCCAGATTGTAATACGCATCTGGATGATACGGAGTTGAATAATTTAGTGTATCAGAGACGATATGTTTAGAGTACAATTTCCAGGATTGTCCAAAATCTAATGATGTGAAAAGGAAAAGGGAAAAAGTGATTATGTAAGTCATGTATAAATAGTTGCAACTTGCTAATTTGTGCTAATGACCCACAGAGCCCTTGCCAATTACAGATGAATTAGTATATGAATAAATACAAGTGTTAAAAGAATATGACAAGGACCTGATCACAAAATGTACATTGCTATAGACTAAAGGCCTTAGTTAATTAAAATGTTGCTTGCAGCATATTTTAATAGCTTTCTGTGATTACTGCTAATCATTCTCTAAAACCTGTGGCCAGTTCCCATCTCCATCTCAATTGTCAATAAATTTGAAAAACAGTTGCCAAGGTATAAAAGCCAAAATTTTCTGTATAATGGAAAAGCACAGAGAATAATTTCAACTAAGGAAGGAAATTTTGCCAAATAGAAGTGCAAATTGTAAAGAAATACAATTTATAAAAACTAGCTTTCAAAGTTACATTATAACACAGTACAAGCTATGCAGAGTTCAAAAGACAAGCAAAATTGCATCTGTGGTGTTGAGATGATTTAAGTGTTAACTTTTGGAAACTTGATAATGAATCGAATTTTAACTTCTTCAGGATTTGATTCTAAAACAGGCAAAATCAGGACTCTTATAATAAATAATTATTCAGTATCACTCCTATACATTTTTTCTCCCTATTAAAGAAGATATAAAAAAACTTAGCTAATTTGGGAAAGTACTGGGAAGAGGGGCTGAGGTATGAGGAATTTTGTAAAATACTGAGTTACAGAAATATAGATTTTTTTAATCCACAAAATAACAACAACGAACTTACTATAATTGTTGCCTTTGGACAATAAGTAACCTAGAACTGCTTAGTAGGAGCAAAAAGGAAATTCATTCAACAAAGCTTTCTGAACACTCATTATATGCTACACACTGTAATTGAAAGACCATGCAGGAAAGGTTCATGCTACAGTCTGAATGTTTGTGTCCCCTCAAAATTCATATGTTGAAACTGAATCACCAACATGAAGGTATTAATAGGCAGGGCCTTTTAGAAGGTGTTTACGTCATGAGAGTGGGGCCCTCGTGGTGGGATTACTGCTTTACAAAGTAGGCCCAAGGGAGCCCCTCCTGTTACGTGAGGATACACGGAATAGACCTATGAAAGAGGAAGTGGGCCCTCTCCCAGACACCAAATCTGCTAGAGCCTTGATCTCGAACGTTGTAGCCTCCAAAACCATGAGAAATAAATTTCTGGGCCAGGCCCAGTGGCTCACATCTGTGATCCCAGCACTTTGGGAGGTTGAGGTGGGCAGACCATTGAGGCCAGGAGTTTGAGACCAGCCTGGCCAACACAGTGAAACCCCATCTCTACTAAAATACAAAAAAAATTAGCCGGGCCTGGTGGTACACATCTGTAGTCCCAGCTACTCGGGAGACTGAGGCATGAGAGTTGTTTGAGCCTGGGAGGCAGTGGCTGCAGTGTGCCAAGATCACACCACTGCACTCCAGCCTGGGTGACAGAGCAAGACTCTGTCTCAAAATAAATAAATAAATAAATAAATTTCTGTGTTTTTTTTTTTTTTTTTTTGAGACGGAGTCTTGCTCTGTCACCCAGGCTGGAGTGCAATGGCCAGATCTCAGCTCACTGCAAGCTCCACCTCCCGGGTTTACGCCATTCTCCTGCCTCAGCCTCCTGAGTAGCTGGGACTACAGGCACCCGCCACCTCACCCGGCTAGTTTTTTGTATTTTTTTAGTAGAGACGGGGTTTCACCGTGTTAGCCAGGATGGTCTCGATCTCCTGACCTCGTGATCCGCCCATCTCGGCCTCCCAAAGTGCTGGGATTACAGGCTTGAGCCACCGCGGCCGGCCTGAATTTCTGTTCTTTATAAGACACTCGGGTATTTTGTTATAGCAGCCCGAATGGACTAAGAATTGGATTACAGATTTTAAATGTACATTGATACTTCTAAATTGCTTAAAATCACTTCCAGTAAATAAGCATTCAGTAGCATCCTTAATTTTGTGTATACCATTGATTTACTCAACAAATTCTTTTCTTGATTTTGTTCTGTTCAATGATCAAAATTGAAATAATCAGACTCTAAATTGATGGAGCTTTACTACTATGATTAAAATTCTATTCAGGTTTCTCTTCTGTCTTCTAAATTATTTCAAATCATTTAACCTTTCTTTATTGAAGGAGGAGGGTTTTATTTCCCAACTACACAATTGCATTAAATTATTTCCTTTGGACTCTATTCACTTTTCTTTTTGCTCTTTTTAAAATTGCACAGCCCATGTGGGTAAAAAAGCCCCACATGTGCTGAAGAGGTAAGTCATGTTGATAACAGCTCTTGTGGTAGCAGCCACCACTATGTACTGAATACCATGTGCAGATGCTGACCCTGTGAAGTGCTACATACATCTTCTCATGTACTAGCCACGTAGTGTGGTGTTTTTTTTTTTTTGTTTTTTGTTTTTTTTTTGAGACAAGGTCTTGCTGTCACCCAAGCTGAAGTGCAGTGGCGTGATCATGGCTCACTGCAGCCTCAACCTCCTTGGCTCAAGCGATGCTCCTGCCTCAGCCTCCCAAGTAGCTGGGACTACAAGCCACATGCCACCACACCCGGCTAATTTTTTTACTTTTGCACAGGTTGGGTCTCACTATGTTGCCCAGGCCAGTCTTAAACTCCTGAACTCAAGCCATCCTACTGCCTTGGCCTCCCAAAGTGGTGGGATTACAGGTGTGAGTCACTGCGCCCGGCCCCCACACAACTTTATGCAAAGTTTTCAAGTCTAAACACACTACTTTTGTGGACTTCTCTTAATGAACAACATCTGAATCTCTTGAGTGCTGACCTTTCTTCAAAGTCTACTCAAATTTTTAAAAAATCAAGTAACTCTAATTTTATAACCCTTGCCAAAAGAAAGGACAAGAAAACCAAAAAGGAGACTGGTGTCTAACAGAGGATGTCAAAGGAGAGTAAGGATAAAGGGCTCATCTTAACATACAAAGACATATGTGAAGAAGGAAGCTTTCACTCTCTGAAAATAGAGTAAAAAACTAGAAAGCCAGAAAGTGCCACTAGATGGGAGAAAAGGATGCTAATAGAGGATTTCCTTTTTTTTTTTGAGACAGAGTCTCGCTCTGTCAACCAGGTGGGAGTGCAGTGGTGTGATCTCGGCTCACTGAAACCTCTGCCTCCTGAGTCCAAGAAGCAATTCTCCTGCCTCAGCCTCCTGCGTAGCTAGGATTACAGGTGTGTGCCACCACGCCTGGCTCATTTTTGTATTTTTAGTAGAGACAGGGTTTCACCATGTTGGCTTGGCCAGGCTGATCTCGAACTCCTGACATCGTGATCTGCCCGCCTCAGCCTCCCAAAGTGCTGGGATTACAGATGTGAGCCACCATGCCTGGTCTTTTTTATTTGAGATAGAGTCTTTCTCTGTCATCCAGGCTGGAGTGCATGGTGCGATCTCAGCTCAATGAAGCCTCTGCCTCCTGGGTTCAAGCAATTCTCCTGCCTTAGCCTCCTGAGTAGCTGGGAGTAGAGTTGTGTGCCATCACACCTGGCTAATTTTTTGTATTTTTCAGTAGAGACAGGTTTCGCTGTGTTGGCCAGTCTGGTCTCAAACTCCTAACCTCAGGTGATCCTCCCAGAGTGCTGGAATTACAGATGTGAGCCACTGTGCCTGGTCCTAATGCAGGATTTCTTCAGGAGCAAAGTAGAAGTGGAAAGGAATATTTCAATCACGTTAGTGCCCATGCTGGGAATAAAACCACCTCCTAATCCCAATGGTCCCTGGGAATGGACAGATCTTACTGCTGGTAACTAACGAGAAAGGGAAGAATAATAATGATTGTCATCATCCTAAAATAGCAGCTAACATTCTTTCACCCCTTACTCTATGCTAGATACTGTATTGAGCATTTTCAATTTCTGAAATATCACAATGAATGAGGGAGGTGCTTTATTATCCCATTTTACAGATGATACCTGAGTCCCAGAAGGAAAAAGAAGCAGAGCTACAGTGAACATAGAGGGTTAGGTACATGCCTTAAAAATAATTCAGATTTACTTGTCATTTCAGTCCAATAAAGAGAATCAAACAACCTCATTTCTACTGCTGATGTGGCAATGTTGGCTACAAACAGTCAGATCCCTAATTCTGATTTACTTGTACCATGAGGGCTCAATCAGCTTACAGGGAAGGTGTGAGTAAATGTGAGGCCCCAAACACACAACACAACTCTAGGCAGCAGTGCTGACATCTTCTCTGCTCTGGGCTTCTCACCAGCACTCTTACAAGGAAGCTCCTAAAAATGTCCTCAGTTCTATTTTCTTGTTTATTCTTTAATGAAGACATTAATGATTCAGCAAATGTACCAAATAATAGTGACAGGAAGAGAAGTTAGCAGGTCTCATTATATTTATATACAGGATAAATGGATCCAGAAAGGGAAGAATGTTTTATAACTGAAATGTAAATACTAGCCTCAGCTACCGATTCTATCCTGTGAAACATAAGCAAGGAAGAAAACTTCATAATCAAAACAATCAGTACTTTTCTTTTTTTTTTTTTTTTGAGACAAGAGTCTCACTGTCACCCAGGCTGGAGTGCAGTGTCACAGTCTTGGCTCACTGCAAGCTCTGCCTCCCGGGCTCACGCCATTCTCCTGACTCAGCCTCCCGAGTAGCGGGGACTACAGGCACCCGCCACCACCACGCCCGGCTAATTTTTTGTATTTTCAGTAGAGACGGGGTTTCACCATGTTAGCCAGGATGGTCTCGATCTCCTGACCTCGTGATCCGCCCGTCTCGGCCTCCCAAAGTGCTGGGATTACAGGCGTGAGCCACCACGCCCTGCAATACTTTTCTTGAAGTGACAGTTACAAAAGGAATATATGTTTTTAGAAGGAACAGTGATTTCGCTAGACAAATCAAAGATGACATAGTCTTACATTAATAACAGCTTCAGAAGAGGTCTTTGATTTTGCAAAACCAGATCTAGCAATCTTACCTGATGAAAACCAGCTTGACCTTTGACGGGGCTGTCTTAATAATGGCAGATGCATTTTGGTGACTTCTTCCATACAGAATCTGATTGTTTATCTGTTTGGGAAAAAATACAATGTACTAAATTATACATGTCTACAAGTATATACGTATATACTTGGAATTAAATGATAAAGTCTACTGATTTTTTTTTTTGAGACACTCTCACTCTGTCATCCAGGCTGGAGTGCAGTGGTGCGATCTTGGCTCACTGCAACCTCCGCCTTCTGGGTTCAAGTGATTCTCATGCCTCAGCCTCCTGGGTAGCTGGAATTACCAGCATGTGCCACCATGCCTGGCTAATTTTTTTGTATTTTTAGTAGAGATGAGGTTTCACCATGTTGGCTAGGTTGGTCTTAAACTTTTGGCCTCAAGTGATCTGCCCGCCTCAACCTCCCAAAGTGCTGGGACTACAAGCATGAACCACCACACCCGGCCCTAAGTCTACTGTTTTTTTTTTTTTTTTTTTTTTGAGGCGGAGTCTCGCTCAGTCACCCAGGCTGGAGTGCAGTGGCACGATCTCGGCGCACTGCAACCTCTACCCGCCAGGTTGAAGCAATTCTCCTGCCTCAGCCTCCTGAGTAGCTGGGACGACAGGTGTGGGCCACCATGCTTGGCTAATTTTTGTATTTTTAGTAGAGATGGGGTTTCACCACGTTGCCCAGGCTGGTTTAGAACTCCTGACCACGTGATCCACATGCCTTGGCCTCCCAAAGTAAGTCTAATGATTTTTCAGTGGGTATATTAGGACTCTCAAATGCTAAAAATCTTAACATTCTTTGTAGTAGAGATTCAAACAGTAATTCTAAACAGCTATCAAAAATCCTTAAATTCAGTTTTGACTACAGTTAATGAAGAACATACAGTCCTTTATCCTTTTGCTAAACTTCAAGAAAGCAGTAGTTAAGCCTGATACAAAAAGTTTACGACAGATATTTCATTTCCTACAGCTTTCCCAGATTATTTAGAAATGTTGAAAACAGATCAAATTGTGGTATTCACCGGAGCTCTGGAGAGCCCATTAAATATGATTTTGTAAACATGTCAAGGTTATTACATAACATAAATGTTGTTACTGTAGAGAAGGTAAATATTATGTCCCTGTTTTAAGTCAAATTTTAAACCAACTACACAGAAAGATTTTACTGAATGCCATCAATGAGCCATCTGCTCATATCCAAGACATGGTAGAATTTTAAACTTGATTGAACCTACCAAAAGATGATCTAAACAACATTTACATTCTAAATTTCTTTATTCCAAATTTTCACACTGATAAACTATGATGATAGCTGGAAACTCTCTTACTTTATTTCACCCAGTTGGTAACAGCTCGTAGTTTTGACTTTTTTCCTTCCATCTCTTTAAAATGTAGTTAATGATCGATACCTATACTATCCCTATTCAAGTGTGATCTTGACCGTCTCTACTATTTAAGAGATAGTATAGTGTGCCACACAAGGGACAGTAAAAGGAGTTGTAATCAGCATCTGATTTGTTCTTGCTGTCTCTGGAATTTTGCATTTTAAGACACACCTGATGTTCAAGACATCTAAAAACATTATTATTATTTTTTTGGGTCAAAATAGTTATAATGAGAAAGCATATGGAAATGAACAATTTAAAATATGAAATGAAAATATAGTATTTTCAACTGTCTGAAAAGCCGCCCTTCCGTCACCTTTCCTAAGTGGTAAAGCTGGGATTCATATCCAAGGCTGATGGAAAGACCAAACTTGAGCTACCTACCTCCTCACTGTGCCTCTTATTTGATCAGCTTTCGTTCTGCAGCAAGATCATCAATCTCACTGGGCACAGTGGCTTACGCCTGTAATCCCAGCACTTTCGGAGGCCAAGGGAGGCAGATCAATTGAGGTCAGGAGTGTGACAACAGCCTGGCCAACATGGTGAAACCCCGTCTCTACTAAAATTACAAAAATTAGGCTGGGCGCCTATAATCCCAGCACATTGGGAGGCCTAGGCGGATGGATCATTTGAGGCCAGGAGTTTGACACCAGCCTGGTCAACATGGCAAAACCCCATCTCTACTAAAAAATACAAAAATTAGCTGGGCGTGGTAGTGCATGTCTATCATCCCAGCTACTTGGAAGATGAGATGCCGCCACTGCACTCCAGCGTGGGTGACAGACTGAGACTCTGTTTCCAAACAAAAATAAAAACAAATACAAAAAACAAAAATTAGCCAGACATGGTGGTGCGCACCTTTAGTCCCAGCTACTGGGGAGGCTGAGACAGGAGAATAGCTTGAACCTGGGAGGTGGAGGTTGCAGCAAGCTGAGATTGCGCCACTGCACTCCAGCCTGGGTGACAGAGTGAGACTCAGACACACACACACACACAATCATCAATCTCATAGAAAGCACCAATTTCCACACTGTCAGTTCTCTGTGCCTCAGTTTCCCCTTCTCTAAAAGAAATCTAAGTACCTATTTCACAAAGCTATTGTGAGAATTAAACAAGATAATGCCTTTACATTTTATTTAGAGTACTCTTGATACCCAAAGGATTATTAAAACTACTCATCTTTGCTATTACGTTTCTTTTTTTTTGAGACAGTCTTGCTCTGTTGCCAAGGCTGGAGTGCAGTGGCATGATCTCAGCTCACTGCAACCTCTGCCTCTGAGGTTCAAGCAATTCTCCTGCCTCAGCCTCCTGAGTTGCTGGGATTACAGGTGCCTGCCACCAAGCCTGGCTAATTTTTTTTTGGTATTTTTAGTAGAGACAGGTTTTCACCATGTTGGCCAGGTTGGTTTTGACCTCCTGACCTCAGGTGATCTGCCCTCCTCGGCCTCCCAAAGTGCTGGGATTACAGGTATGAGCCACTGTGCCCGGCATACGTTTCTATCTTTAGTATCATGCATTGAAAAATAAGTCCACTGTCTATATATTTTCTCCTAACACTTTCAGAATTTAACTTTTCTTATATTTGTATCTTCTTACCCACTTAGCTACAAGGGACATGGTTAAAGAAATCATGCAGTGGCCAGGTGCAGAGGCTCACAGCTGTAATCCCAGCACTTTGTGAGGCTGAGGCCGGTGGATTGCCTGAGCTCAGGAGTTTAAGACCAGCCTGAGCAACATGGTGAAACCCTGTCTTGACAAACAATATGAAAATCAGCCAAGTGCGGTGGTATGCACTTGTAGTCGCAGCTACTTGGGAGGCTGATGTGGGAGGTTCACTTGAGCATGTAAGGTTGAGGCTGCAGTGAGGCAAGATTGTGCCACTGCACTCTAGCCCGGGTGACAAAGTGAGACCCTGTCAAAAAAAAAAAAAAAAAAAAAAAAGACAGAAAAGACAAGGAAAGAAATCATCTTTAAGAGTTTGTGAAAAAGCATACTTAATGACATAGAAAATGTCCAAAACGGTACTAACTGGTAAAACCAAGTTTTAAAATAGTATGTTTAGTATGATCATGTATTTTGCTGACCATATTTTCCAATCTCTTTAATTTATAATTAACTACAAACAAGGTACTTTAAATCATATTTGAAAATTAGATTAGGACAGGTGTGGTGGCTCATGCCTGTAATCCCAGAGCTTTGGGAGGCTGACACAGGAAGATCACTTGAGGAGTCTGAGACCAGTCTGGGCAACACAGAAAGACCCTGTCTCTACAAAAAAATAATAAAAAATTAACCAGGTATGGTGGCGTGTACCTGTAATTCCAGCTACTCAGGGGAAGCTGAGGTGGGAGGATCGCTTCAGTCCAGGAGTTCAAGACTACAGTGAGCTATGACTGTACTACACCACTCCAGCCTGATTGGCAGAGTGAGAAGAATGGGGGGGGGGCGGGGGCGGTTGCCCATGCCTGTAATCCCAGCACTTTGGGAGGTTGAGGCAGGCAGATCACTTGAGGTCAGGAACTCAAGACCGGCCTGGCCAACATGGCGAAACCTCATCTCTACTAAAAATACAAAAATTAGCTGGGCATCGTGTCATGTGCCTGTGGTCCCAGCTACTTGGGAAGCTGAGGCATGAGAATCACTTGAACCCGGGAGGTGGAGGCTGCAGTGAACCAAAATCGCGTCACTGTACTCCAGCCTGGGCGACAGAGCAAGACTCTCTCTCAAAAAAGATGAATGACATTTGGAATGAGCCTGATTCAAGGCCTGGCATTCAGTTAAGCATTTGTGAATGTCTATGTCTTCCCCACTGTGTTCAGCCTCTGCTTCCAGAAACTTTTTCTAAACCACCTATCCTACCCTCCTGTCTTTGAATCCTGTGGCACTAGATTTTTAAAAATTTCCCTTCTTGCACTTATACCGCAACACAACATGGTAAAGTCAATTCTTGTTGGGCAGTAAGCATAAGTGCAGGCACACAACACCTACTGAACTGAGCTGAGCTCCTTAGGGCAGGAGCCAACATCCTCCTCTAGGTGGATCCCAGCTTTTCATGCAGAGCTTGCGCATAGTAGCCCTCAATGAGGATGTGCTGAATTGCAGTCCTGAATAGAAGTGGCACTTAATCAACTGTAAGTAGGCTTTCACTAACATGGGCTCCAGCCTTCAAAATGACTAAGGTTAAAAAAAAAAATGGTTTTGATCAGCAAAACGCTTGAGCATGTAGGAAATCTCACTTTCATGTTTATGGATACGTCTGCTTCTTTAGTGGTGATCCTCCATTTTGGTAGAATAGAATCTATGGTACTGTTATTCCAAGAGGGAAAAATGAGATCCCAAACGAAGAAAGCAGTTCATTAATTTTAATTTACGTAAGAGGAAATCTAAAGTTATGCCTTTCATGGTGCTGTTTCTACATGTGCAGAGCCTCTGGCAGTGGAAAAGCAAAGCAGCTTGCTTGCTGTTGATGTTTTTTCCAGTGCCAATCCGGGTGTTTACAGCTAAGGCAGCTGCTCCTGGCAACATGCCGAGCCCTCTGGAGAAACTCTCCTATGCAGTGGAAAACTGGGAACAGAGCAAGAAACCCAAGAAAGAGTGAACCTGATTTAACTGGATTAAATCTAGAAGAAAAATGCTGATCTCTGGATAAAAAAATAAATCCAAGACAAAGACTCTTTTATGGCCTTAAAAATAACACATTTAGGGTTAGGGCTAGGGAAAAAAAATGACCCATTTGTAGCCATTCAGTTTTAGGAGAGGTCTCTCTTTTGTTTTCTTCTTATTTAATATAAAACAATTTCACTATTTAAATAAAAGTTATACAGCTTTCAACTATTCAAGCAGTTTTCATATTTTTTCATCACTAAAGGAAACATACTCCATTGAAAATTCAATAATAAATTGGAAAGAATGATATATTTTATGCACAATTAGCTTTAGATGATCATCTATTGTATTACTGAGAAGCTGTTCTCTGAGGGCATTATCCTTTAAACAACAGATGTAGAAAGTCTTCCAAATAATATAGGCAAAAAAAGAAGAAAAAAAAAAGCATTCTTTTTTGGAAGTCTATTAGGTTAACTACAGTTAATAAAGGCTACCATTTACTGAGTTCTTACTCAGTGCAGAACGCTATGCTAAACTCATTATGCACAGTATCTCATTTAAATCTCAGAATAACTGGGGTAGGATTTACTTTCACTAGATTAGGAAACTATAATTTGCCCAAGGTGCTTTAACAATTACTTTAAAAGCCTATAATCCTAGGGCATACCCAGAGGTCACATTATCTGGATGGCACACATAAAACATGAGATAATTTCTAACAGCCATCTCTATAAAAGATGAGCAAGAACAGAAAAGTGAGCTGGTCACCCTACCATCTTAGGTCTTGGACTTTTAAGATCAAAAAGTCAGTATCAACCAAAAACCAGGTCACTACAACACATGGGGGAAATGCCCAATAGTTGACTTTTAAGCTATATTTTGTTTTTTGCTTTTTTGCTTTTTTTTTTTTTTTTTGAGAAAGGGTCTCAGTTTCACTCAGGCTGGAGTGAAGTAGTATACACGTGGCTTGCTACAGCCTCAATCTCCTGGGATAAAGAGATCCTCCTGCTTCTTCCTCCCCAGTAGCTGGGACCACAGGCATGTGCCACCATACCCATCTAAGATTTTAGGCTTTTTAAAGTCCCGAATGCAATATGGAGTTCCATAAAACTGTACCTTTCTCTTCATGCAAACACACTGCACCTTGAATAATAACATACCCTTATGACACTGTTTTCAGTATATAGGTATATCTCATTTTATTGTGTTTTTAAAATTTTTTTCAAATGGAAAATTTGTGGCAACCCTGCATCGCGCAAGTCTACCGGCACCATTTTTACAGCAGCATGTGCTGACTTCCTGTCTGTGTCACATTTGGGTAATTCTCTCCATATTTCAAACTTTTACATTATTATTATATCTGTTATGGCGATATGTGATCCATGACCTTCGATCTTATTATAATTGTTTTGGGGCACCATAAACTGTGCCCATATAAAATGGCAAACTTAATTAATCAATTAACACACAATTGTGTGTTCTGATTACTCCACTGACCAGCTGCTCCCCATCTCTTTTTCTCTCCTCCAAGGCCTTCCTATTCCAAGACACAACAATATTGAAGTTAGGCCAATTAATACCCCACAATGATCTTTAAGTGTTCAAGTAAAAGGAAGAGTTCCACATCTCTCATTTTAAACCAAAAGCTAGAAATTCCTCTTAGAGAGGAAGGCCTGTCAAAAGCTGAGATAAGCTGAAAGCTAGGCCTCTTGCATCAGTTAGCCAAGTTGTGAATGCAAAGGAAAAGTTCTTGAAGGAAATTAAAAGTGCCACTCCAGTCAACACAGGAATGATAAGAAAGCGAAACAGCCTAATTGCTAATATGGAGAAAGTTTAAGTGGTCTGGATAGAAGTTCGAATGGGCCATAACATTCCCTTAAGCAAAAGCCTAATCCAAAGCAAGGCCCTAACTCTCTTCAATTCTATCAAGGCTGGGAAAGGTGAGGAAGTTGCAGAAGTTGTTTGAAGCTAGCAGAGGTTTACGGTGAGAAGTCTCAATCTCATAAAAGTGCAAGGAGAAGCAGCAAGTGCTAATGTAGAAACTTCAGCAAGTTATTCAGAAGATCTAGCTAAGCTCAATAACAAAGATAGCTACACTAAACAATAAATTTTCAACAATAGTCTTTCATGTGAAGAAGGATGTGTTTGCTTCTTTCCCCTTCAGTCATGATTGTAAGTTTCCTGAAGCCTCCCCAACCATGTGGAACTATGAGTCAATTAAACTCCTTTCCTTATATGGATTCAACCTAAGTGCTCATCAACAGGTGAATGGATAATGAAAATGTGGTATATATACACAATGGAATAATATTCAGCCACAACAAAGAATGAAATCCTGTCATTTTCTATAATATGGATGGAACTGCAGGCCATTATGTCAAGTGAAATATACCAAGCACAGAAAGACAAATGTCACATGTTCTCACTCATATGTGGGAGCTAAAAAAGTAGATTTCATGAAGATAGAGAGTAGACTGGTGATTATCGGAGGCTGGGGTGGGGTGGGGTGGGGGTTTGTAGGGGAGTTGGGAGAGAGGAAGGAAAAAAAAGAATATACCTGTATTTATTACCACTGAGCTGTACACTTAAATAAATGTGGCTACAAAAAAAAAAAAAAAATCAACATTAACAGGAATTTTGGAGAAGCTGATTACAATTCTCATGAATGGCTTTGAGGGGTTCAAGATTTCAGTGAAGGAAGTCACTGCAGATGTGGTGGAAATGGCCAGAGAACTAGAATCAGAAGTGGAGCCTGAAGATGGGACTGGATTGCTGCAATCTCATGAACAAACTTGAACAGATGAGGAGCTGCTTCCTATGGATGAGCAAAGAAACTGGTTTCTTCTTCTTCTTCTTTTTTTTTTTTTTTTTTGAGATGGAGTCTCACTCTGTCTCCCAGGCTGGAAGTACAATGGCACGATCTCAGCTCACTGCAACCTCTGCCTCTCAGGTTCAAGCAATTCTCCTGCCTCAGCTTCCTCAGTAGCTGGGATTACAGGCACCCACCACCACGCTCAGCTAATTTTTGTATTTTTAGTAGAGACAGGGTTTCACCATATTGGCCAGGCTGGTCTCCAACTCCTGACCTTGTGATCTGCCCACCTGGGCCTCCCAAAGTGCCGGGATTACAGGCGTGAGCCACCAGGCCTGGCCAAAAGTGGTTTCTTGACATGAAATCTACTCCTGGTGAAGATGCTTTGAACATTGTTGAAATGACAATGAATCTAGACTATTACATGAACTTCATTGATAAAGCAGTCCTAGGGTTTGAGAGGACTGACTCCAATTTTGAAAGAAATTCTACTGTGGGTAAAATGCTATTAAACAGCATCTGATATTACCGAGAAATCTTTCATGAAAGGAGTCAATCGATGTGGCAAATGTCATTGTTATCTTATTTTATAAAGTTGTCACAGCCACCCCAACCTTCAGCAACCACCACCCTGATCAGTCAGCAACCATCAATATGGAGGAGACTCTCTACCAGCAAAAAGATGACAATTTGATGAAGGCTTAGATGATCGTTAGCATTTTTTAGAAATAAATTATTTTAAAATTAATGTGTGTACTTGTTTAGACATCATGCTAATGCACACTTTATAGACCATAGTGTAAACAAAACTTTCACATATGCTGGGAAACAAACAAACACACGTGACTCACTTTATTCTGATACTCACTTTATTGTGGTAGTCTAGAATGGAATCCATAATCTATCTGAAGTATGCCTGTAAACAAATAGGTTCAATATATATAGGTTGACTACCCCTTTAGCTTTTTCTGACCCAGCCTCAAGAAAAACAATTAAGATATTTCATTTTGGATCAAATATTGCTCCCCACCTTTCATGACCTGGAGTGCTCATTCAGATTATCTTGAAATTGGAAAAATATTATTTTCCATTTGCTTCCAGTAAACTGTGAAGTAGAAAAACTAAGTGCCTTTCTCAAAGTTTCTTCTTTCAAAGGTGACTGAATGATATAAGGGAAGAACAATACATTATTTAGACATGTCTTTATCCTTGATATCATCCCACAATGGTGGGAAGAACTATCTTTAGTCCTGATTTGATGCTTCCCAATTTACCCAAATAATCTATTTATTATTTTAAAACCTGAGATCTATGACTCTTTCATTCAAGGGTAATCATATATCCTGATTTTCCTGAGACAGCCTAGTTTATTTACGTTGTTCCACTTACTTATTCGTTTTTGAGTCAGAGTCTTGCTCTGTCACCCAGGCTGGAGTGCAATGGTGCGATCATGGCTCACTGCAGACTTGACCTCCCAGACTCAAACAATCCTCCCACCTCAGCTTCCTGAGTAGCTGGGACTACAGGTGCACACTACACACCAGGCTCATTTTTCATAAAGACGGGGTCTTGCCATGTTACCCAGGCTGGTCTTGAACTCCTGGACTCAACTGATCCACTTGCTCTGGCCTCCCAAAGTGCTGGGATTACAGGCATGAGCCACTGTGCCTACTAATAGTTACCCAGTTTGGATGATAAATTATATCTTTTTCTCACATTCATCAAGCCATGACTATGGGAAGTAATTTAATGGCATTCTATCTCAATTTCTATATCACTAAGATGAGAAAGCCAGACCAGATGAGGGATATAGTAGATATCTAGGGGGATCGTTGCCAGCACACAACTGCTTCTCTTTGTGAGGGACTGTCCTTCAAATCCTCTCATCACAAATACCATCCTTTATGGTGAGCAGCCAAGTTTGTGTTGCTTGTCATGCCACTCTGGGCCACGGCTGAGGAGATTCTCTCTTTAGAGGGTTTTTAATTGGAGCTGAGACACAGCTCTTTTTTACATGTTCATTAAGCTTCTGCGAGATGTCCATATTCTGCCACACAGATGAAGGGACTGGAAACGCCATCATTTCCCGAGGCCCTGGTGCATCCTCATCTTCAGGTTCCAGGAAGGATTCACATGATTGCAATAGATTCTACTTTTTTGGTGAAGCTGTTGCTATGGGCTGAATTTTTATGCCCCTCTGCTAATTCATATGTTGAAACCTTAATTCCCAATACGATAGTATTTGGATGTGGGGTCTTTGGGAAGTAACAAGGTCATGAGGATGGAGCCCTCATAGAGGAAATTAGTGCCCTTACAATAAGAGACATAATCTCTCCCTTCACCATGTGTGTGTATACAGCAGGAACACTGTCTGCAAACCAGGAAGACAGCCCTCACCAGGAACCAAATTATCTCAGCATTTAGATGTTGGGCTTCTCAGCCTCCAGACTGTGAGAAATAGATGTCTATGGTCAGCGCAAGTTGACTGGGACAATTATTTGAACTAATTTCTGTTCTTTGCAACCAAAAAGTATTCATTGATATGGTTTCTTAGGCTCCTGCTAATTCTAAATATTAATTTGTAAATCTAACTGACATACCTCTTTCAATCTCCTAGTCTTGTGCTCTTTCAGATGTTCAGTAATTTGCCTTGGCATCCAAAAAGATACAAAAGAAGAAAAAGAAAAAGGGAAAAAACTTTCTGTCCAAAGGAGCTTTCTATGCTCTTGACCTACAATTCTGGTTTTCTTATCTGTTTTTAGCTTCCTCATCTGATTACTGACAAAGTGGGCCTTCTGAGGTCTTCCAGATAGTTCTAGTAACTTCTGTCTCAGCTTCATGATGCCTAGTCCCAGAAAGACAGTAATATTTTACCTTAGGGGTAAGTGAATTCATTTTTTTCCCAGATTCTGAATTTCCAACTCAATAAAATGTCATTCAGTAGCAAATTATAGTAGCTCTGGATACTGAAGATAACAACCTCAAATGAGAAATACCTCTATAGTCATGTGCCACATAATAATGCCTCAGTCAAGGATGGACCACATATATGATGGTGGTCCCATACGATTATAATGCCATACTTTTATTATACATTTTCTATGTTTAGATATAAAAATATTTACCATTGTGTTACAATTGCCTACAGTTTTCAGTACAGTAACATGCTGCCCAGGTTTACAGCCTGGGAACAATAGCCTTATACCATATAGCCTAGATGTGGAGTGGGCCAGATCATCTAGATTGTACACTGTATGACATTAATACAACAAAATCACTCAGTGATGCATTTCTCAGAAATGTATCCCTGCCATTAAGGCCTGACTGTATTTGCAAAGCTTCTAAGCATATTATAATGGATTTTCATTGTGTTTGACTTTTCCCCTTATAGACTGGTTTCAACTACTGTAGTGGGGGAAGACAATCAGATATAAGGTAAGTCTTCTTATATTTATGTACCAGAGATGGGATACTTAATTATAACATTAACCTAGCAGAAGTAGAATTAGGGTTAATCCAATGAAAATTCAGCAAAAGTAAATGAATACAAATCCTTTTGTTATAATATACAAACTTTCACTTTAGAGATCTTTAATGAGATTTGTTTCAATAAAATTAATTATTCAAAAATATGAAGTGATAGGTTTTCAACTACTTTTAATTTTTTGTAGTTCAACTAACACGAATAGAAATTTATACTGGGCTGGACACACTGGCTCATGCCTGTACTCCTAGCACTTTGGGAGGCTGAGGTGGGTGGATTGCCTGAGCTCAGGAGTTCGAGACCAGCCTGGGGAACATGGTGAAACCCTGTCTCTACTAAAAATACAAAATATTAGCCGGGTGTGGCAGCATGCACCTGTAATTCCAGCTACTTGGGAGGCAGAGACAGGAGAATAGCTTGACCCTGGGAGATGGAGGTTGCAGAGAGCCAAGATCACGCCATTGCACTGCAGCCTGGAGCGACAGAGTGAGACTGCGTCTCAAAAAAAAAAAAACAAAAAGAAATTTATACCAAAGAGCAGCTCAATTAAATCTACTAAAAAAAACTGCCAAATTGCAAGTAAAAGTTAATTAACTTAGGAATGGAATTATTAATTATATAAAAATTAAAGTTTAGCTCAAGTAACAGATTTGCCTGAGGTATGAACATCGTGTCATGTTATACCTAACAATACCCCACCCACACTTTTACTAAAGCAGAAGGATTATGAAAAGTGACAAATTATTATTAAAGAACTGAATTGAAATTCATGTAATTTGAATTGGTGATAATTAAATCTGAGAGTCCTTCTCTGTAATTTACTTTTTTTTTAAGAGGCAGGGTCTTGCTCTGTTGTCCAGGCTGGAGTGCAGTGGCACAATCATAGCTCACTGTAGCCTCGAAGCCTCTAACTCCCAGGTTCAAGGAATCTCCCAGCTCAGCCTCCCAAGTAGTTAGGACTACAGGTATGTACCACCATGCCTGGCTAATTTTTTTGGTAGAGACAAGGTCTTGCTATCTTGCCCAGGGTGGTCCTGAACTCCTGGGATCAGGCAATCCTCTTATCTCAGCATCCCAAAGTGCTGGGGCTACAGGTATGAGCCACTGTGCCTGGTCCAATTTTTTTCTTTAATAAACTCTTTTATTGAATGTAACACACAGACCAAAAAAAAAAAAAAAAAAGGCAAATCATAAGTACTTATAACGATGAATATTTTTATAGGTTAACTTTTAATCTAATAATTCCACTTCTAAGAATGTATCCTAGGCTGGGCACCTGTAATCCTAGTACTTTGGGAAACCAAGGTGGGTGGATCACTTGAGGTCAGGAGTTCGAGAGCAGTCTGGCCACTCAGGAAGCTGAGCCATGAAAATAGCTTGAACCCAGGAGGTGGAGGCTGCAGTAAGCTGAGATCACGACACTGCCCTCAAGCCTGGGTGACAGAGTGAAACTATGCCAAAAAAAAAAAAAAAAAAACAAAAACAAACAAACAAAAAACCTTATCCTAAAAAATTAAAAAACCCAGTCATCCCTCTCATGGCTATTCTTTTAAAAGAGAAAAAGGGAAAAAAACTACATATTAACCAACAAACGATTATACTAATGATCATATATCAATAGATGGAAAACTGTGATACTAAACAGAGGTAGGGGAGGATGATACAGATGTAAATGCATTGTCGTAGAAAGAAAACACTGCATGCAGAGTGAAGAAAATAACAAATTTCACGCAACCTATTTATTTACCACATTATTTTCATTTATGTAAAAGTTTCTGTGTGGGTTTAAAGAAAGTTCTGTGAGTATCTCTACTTAATGTCAGCAATGATCATATCTGTGGTGGTATTTAAGGTGATTTTCAGTTTGTTTTTCTATATTGACACTTTATAACTATAATAGTACCATTTAACAAACGCTTACAACATGGAGGGCACACACACATACATGTGCACACAAGCCTAATACATTACTTGTCTCACTCAAACCAGTAGAAAACTGCATGGTTACCTCATTAAATAGATGGAGAAATTGAGGCACAGTGAGTTTAAGAAATCTGACCAACCTAACACATCTAGAATCAGAATTTATAGCCAAAATCTCTTTCAGTTTAAAAGCTTATTAATTAAAAAACATTCCCTAAGGGTATTTACCTGGGGTGGAAAAAAAGCCATAGGATAAGTAACTCATTTTTTAATTCTCTGAAATTGGAATTCCAATTTATAGGGCTCACAAAGTAGAAACCTCAGACCAAGAAATGCTCCAATAAAAGTATAATAGATATGTTGAATATTCACCCATTTATTCACTTACTCAATCATTGCATAAGTGATGAGGATATAGGAATTTTCATTACCATTGTCATCATAGCTGCCAGGTACTAAACACTAAGTGTGTTCCAGGTACCAGATTCTCTGAAAGCCACTTTGTAGAAGTGACTTTGTCAGATACGGTTGCTACCCTCAAGGATCTGGTACTCTGTAAGTGACATGGTTTTGGAAACAAATAATTGCATTGCCATATGATGTGTGTAGGCATAAAACAAGAAGCAATTGTCTCATCTTGGAGGTGGGTGTTTTCCCTTAAGAAGGAGTAGACAAATGTTTAGAGAGAAGCTTAGCAGGCACAGGGGAAGTAAGTGGCAAGAGGACTCCATGACTGGGGAAAAGCATATGAAAGACACGCAGGTGTGAAACTCAAGGTCTCTCTGTAGGAACCACAGGTACCTTTTCAGTGTAGCTTTCAGGCTGGGGAGGAGGGAAGTAGACTGACAGAGATAATAGAGGTAGTTTCTTCTCTCCAAAAATCTTGGGCACCGGCCCCCATTTGAAGAGGATGCCCACTTTCCAAACCACTGCTCCCACTTTGCAGATGGGAGAACCGAAGGGAGGAAAGGGGTGTCAGGTTAGAGATGGGACAGGGCAGATGCCTGAAACTCAGGTGAAACACAATTTCACAATAATGAAAAAAGACTTCTGAATAAATTATCACATTAATTTTTTCCTTGGAAAAGACAAAATAGTGTACAAGAAGCAGCCACTTCTTAATACCTTGGGCAAAGGAGCAGGTTTCAAGGACTCAGTTTAATGGAAATTGCAGTGCTGAAGTAAGATCTTCCACAGCTGCAATTTCATCTATTTCTTGTGAAGTATAATGTTTCCAAAGGATCACATTCATTTAAAAGGCTTAAAGATGAGAGATTTATTTTCTCTCAAACAAAACTAATTAAATTGAGATACATTCTAAAGGCAGCATATAGTAACATGCAGCTCACGTCTGTCTCAATTTGTTATATGGGGAAAATAGTAAGATATCCTTTTGAATTCTAAACCCTGACATGTTTTTGAAAAAATACTGACTTCGAGAAAATTGAGAAATATGTTTCTGTGTTGTTCTAATTTTGAATACTCCTGTGGAAGTTGCTCCAATTGCCACAAGCTGTTTCACTCGGTCAAATGAAGTAGGTGACTATAGGTAATTTCCTATTAGCTGCATGGCAAAGGAAAGAATACATGAATAAAGGCACAGTATAATCCACCTCTTACATTGCACAGGAATCATGGTTTCCTAGGACACGGAGATATTACAGCCTAACTCTATCAATAGTATTGTTAGCCACAAAAGCAGACAGGACTCAGGTGAAAAATGACCTGGAATTTCTTCTTCCAAGAACATCGCTATATGCCACCAGTCAAGACTTTCCCTAAACTAGTAATGCTTAATGTTTCTTTCTTTTCATAAAAACAGCTGATCTAATTAGAACCCCACCTCAATTCTCTCTGTTGCTAGAAATCTTTTCTCTTGCCTTCAAAATACTTTACTTGTCCCTTGTATAGACATAGTCAAAAACCCATTCAGTCATCAAAGGACTCTATCAATAAACTCCCTAACTGTGTCCCCTTCCAACTTCAGTCTCTCTCTCTCTCTTTTTTTTTTTTTTTTTTGAGAAGGAGTTTCGCTCTTGTCGCCTAGGCTGGAGTACAGTGGCACGATCTTGGCTCACTACAACCTCTGCCTCCGGGGATCAAGCGATTCTCCTGCCTCAGCCTCCCAAGTAGCTGGGATTACAGGCATGCACTACCATACCCAGATAACTTTTTTGTATTTCTGGTAGAGACGGGGTTCCACTATGTTGGCCAGGCTGGCCTTGAACTCCTGACCTCAAATGATGAACTTGCCTCAGCCTCCCAAAGTGCTGGGATTACAGGCATGAGCCACTGTGCCCTGCTCTCTTTTTCTTTCTTTTAAACAGTAATCTTGTTAGTGAATCAGTCCTGCAGGGGCAGGATTACATCATATACAGTTGATAGTTTTTAAAGTATAACCCATAGAGTCCAGCACTGCCACACTGCTCACCATGACAGAGAAGGTTGGTGTTCCTGTACTTTTGTAATGATGACACTGAGACTCACAAACTCAGTGACTTATAAAGGGGTTCTAGGTAAGGAGGTGGCAGAGCCGGAATCCAAGCTCAAGTCTCCTGATCTCAAAGCCTCTACGTAGGTTCGGGGCCTCTGGAATGGGTAACAAGAAGACAGAACTTGGTGCCATGGGACTCCTGCTACCTCTGTAATACTCACCCCAATCACCTGCATCCCCAGCTTCCTGCCACCACTAAAACAACAAAACAAAACCCAGCACCCAATTCTCATTCTATTATTTTTGTACAGTGGTAAAGACAGAGAAAAACCCAACTCAAGTGTCAACTTTAAAAACTCTGGGCCGGGCGTGATGGCTCACACCTGTAATCCCAGCACGTTGGGAGGCTGAGGTGGGAGGATCACCTGAGGTCAGAAGTTCGAGACCAGCCTGGTGAAACCCCGTCTCTACCAAAAATACAAAAATTAGCTGGGCATGGTGGCAGGCGCCTGTAATCCCAGCTACTCGGGAGGCTGAGGCAGGAGAATTGCTTGAACTTGGGAGGCAGAGGTTGCAGTAAGCCGAGATGGTACCACTGAACTCCAGCCTGGGCGACAGAACAAGACTCTGCCTAAAAGAAAACCAAAAAAACAACAAAAACAAAAACCACAACTCTGCCTCATCTCAGCACAGTACTACTTTCTTCCTTACCTGTGTATGTAGAGAAAAACTTGCTCTAACGACAAAATTTTCACCTATCAGGTTGCCTAAGGTCTTATAATATCCAGTATTTGCTAGCTTTTGGGGTGGAAGGAGTGGAACGGCCTCTCTTATATACTGTTTGTTTTGTTTTGTTTTGTTTTGAGATAGAGTCCCTGTAACCTCCACCTCCCAGGTTGAAGCAATTCTTGTGGCTCAGCCTCCCAAGTAGCTGAGATTACAGCTGTGTAGCACCATTTTTGGCTAATTTTTGTATTTTTAGTAGACATATGTTTCACCATGCTGGCCAAGCTGGTCTTGAACTCCTGACCTCAGGTGATCTGCCCACCTCAGCCTCCCAAAGTGCTGGGATTACAGGTGTGAGCCACTGTGCCCTGCCTCTCTTATATACTGTTAATGGGGCAGAAAACATACAAATAAAGCAAAATACAAAAGGCTAATATAAGAAAACTTCTCTCAATTCTAAGAGCATATTTTTCCAGGCTGCAATTCAGTATAGTCACTACAATATCCATAGGACAGGAAGGAAGTTGGGAAGGCGCTGGACAAAGGAGGAAGTGGAGGCCCAGAGAACAATCCCAATAGGTTATGGAAGACATGGGGGAAAACCGCAGAAAGAAGAGTCGAGAGAGGCACTGCTGAAAATTACTCCTTCTGTAAATTTCTTCTCCAGCATATGTTCTTGTCACTACTTTTTTTTTTTTTTTAAGAGATTTCTTCAGTAATCTGCTTCTTCAATCATCATTTTTACTTTCTATTTTCATGGCACTTTCCATAATTTTAAGATAATTTGGCTCACTGGAGAGACCACACATAAAGCTTTTGTGAGAGCAATAATGAGGACTGCAGTAATAAAAAATAAACGATTGTCATTCCTCCAAGACAAGAATATGGATTTTTGGCCTCAATATTTCAGTGGCATAAGGAAGTATGACTAAATAATTTAACTCTTCTCCAAACAAGCCACAGTCAGAAACAAAAATGGCAGAAATAGAACTCAAAAGACTTCATAGCAGGAAAGAAAAGAATGAGGCCGACCGATACGAACTAGGTTTTACATAATCGTTTCTGCAGCTGGAAAATAAAACTCTAACTCTCTGGAGGAACTGAAGGGTAAAGGTCTTTAATTACGACGTTCAGGCAAGCTCTCCTAGTGCAAGAACAAGCTCATCAAATTAATTTTCTTCTTCTTTGGTTCTTAGGCGATGAATGTCATTTCACAACTACGTACTACTTTTAGTTAATTCGAAGTGGCATTGAATTTTTAGAAGATAGGCTGGGCACAGTGGCTCCCATCTGTAATTCCAGCCCTTTGGGAGGTCGAGGTGGGAAGATTGCTTGAGCCTAGGAGTTGGAGATCAGCCTGGGCAATACAGAAAGACTTTGACTCTATAACAAATTAAATAAAAATTAGCTGGGCTGGGCGCAGTGGCTCACGCCTGTAATCCCAGAACTTTGGGAGGCGGAGGCAGGCAGATCACTTAAGGTCAGGAGTTTAGACCAGCCTGGCCAACATGGTGAAACCCCATCTCTACTAAAAATACAAAAAAAAATTAGCCAGGCCTGGTGGCGCATGCCTATAATCTCAGTTAATCAAGAGGCTGAGGCAGGAGAATAGCTTGAATTTAGGAGGTGGAGGTTGCAGTGAGCCAAGATCACGCCACTGCACTCCAGCCTGGGTGACAGGGTGAGATTCTGTCTCAAAAAGGGGGGAAAAATACATATATATATATATATATATATAAATTATCTGGGCACACTGGCATGCACCTATAGTCCTAGCTACTCAGGAAGCTGAGGAGGGAGGATCACTGGAGCCCAGGAGTTTCAAGTTACAGTGAGCTATGATCATTCCATTGCACCCCCAGCCTGGGTGACAGAGCGAGACCCTGTCTTTAAACACACACACACACACACACACACACACACACACACACAACTAAGAAGATAAGAATAGCATGGAATTGTATTGTGAGAAACTACCTTGGGTGTTTTAAACTAGTACTAGATAAATTGCATTAATCTGTATCTACCAAAAGTATTAATACAAAATGGTAATGAATTCACTTATTACCTTCTAGAATCATTATTAATCCAGAACTCAAACAACTTAAAAACATAGCCTTTGAGTCAGAAAAGCCAGTGTCTGCATATTTATCCCAACCCTTAATGTCACAGTTTCCTTACCTATAAAATGGGAATTTAAGCACCTACTTCATAGGGTTATGGTAAAAGTTAAGAGAGAGAATGCGTGTGAAGAATTTAGCACTGCCAGGCAAATAGTAAGTACTCAATGTCAGCTCAATTCCCTATTCAGCACCAACCTCACTCCCAATTTCTTTTAATGAGCAAGTCTTTTGTAACTGAAACTGAGTATAACATAATTGATTACTTAGGGAACATGATTAGCAAGACACAGATAGCTATTGGTGACAATGCTGTAATGACCTGAGGACTGCACTTAGTGTGTGAGGCTGACCACTCAGCCAGCACCACAGTCTTCTGGCAACTTTTAGAGTTGTGAACCGGGTTGCAGATCATCTTATGAATAACAAAATGAGGTGACTTTGGCTCTGCATATGGGAAGCTCATATTCAGGGCTTGCTTACAAAATGTATTTGTGTCAGGTTTAATCACCCATTTATTGATAGCTTTGAGGAATATTGACATACAACAAATCACATACTAAAATGTAATATTTTAGTATTAGTGAATAGTATTTAATATTAGTGAAACCATAGCTACAACTGAACACTTGATCAATTTATTTTTACATTTTCAGCTATTTAGAACCTATCTCTGGCCAGGCACAGTAGCTCACCCCTGTAATCCCAGCACTTTGGGAGGCCAAGGCAGGCAGATCACTTGAGGTCAGGAGTTCGAGACTAGCCTGGCCAACATGGTGACACTGCATCTTCACTAAAATACAAAAATTAGCTGGGCATGGTGGTGTGCACCTGTAATCCCAGGTACTCAGGAGGCTGAGGCACAAGAATCACTTGAACCCAGGAGGCAGAGTTTGCTGTGAGCCAAGATTGTGCCACTGCACTTCAGCCTGGGCGATAGAGCAAGACTCCATCTCAAAAAAAAGAAAGAAAAGAAAAAAAGAACCTATCGCTATTAATAAAGCTACAGGAAAAGTTATTTTCTTGCAATTTTTAATTCTTTGTTCTTCTTCCTATTCCTCAAACTACTGTTTCTGTAATGGGATATTTTATTACATGAGGTCTCTGAGGGCATAGTTATTTCATTAAGAAACACACTTCATAAAATTGCATCCATGTATGGTAATCTAAAAGTGCCAATCTAGATGACAGAAGCTTCTGACTATAAATTATAAGCAATCTTATCCATACATATGCAGAAGCTAGTGATTTATTAACTACTCTACTGTACTTCCAAACATATCTAAGTTTTCCAAAAGATTTCAAAAACAGTTCACTGGCAGCAAGCAGAGAGTCACGGATAAATTGCTGAGACAGTGGTGCTGGTAAGGGCTCCTGGCAGGAGTTCTGCATAAAGCAGCTGCATGTATACTTGGGCAAGTCATTTAACTTTTATGGTTTCAGTTTTTTTCTCATAAAATAAATATTACTAGGCCGGGTGTGGTGGCTCAAGCCTGTAATCCCAGCACTTTGGGAAGCCGAGATGGGCGGATCACGAGGTCAGGAGATCGAGACCATCCTGGCTAACATGGTGAAACCCCGTCTCTACTAAAAAAAATACAAAAAACTAGCCGGGTGAGGTGGCGGGCGCCTGTAGTCCCAGCTACTCGGGAGGCTGAGGCAGGAGAATGGCGTTAACCCGGGAGGCAGAGCTTGCAGTGAGCTGAGATCCGGCCACTGCACTCCAGCCTGGGCGACAAAGTGAGACTCCGTCTCAAAAACAAAAAAACAAAACAATATAACCTTGGTACAGGGAAAAGCCTTTCAAATTATTACCAAAACGATAATGGAAAATAATCATGTGTTTTTTTACATAAAAATTAAAAACTTTGTGTTCACACACACACACAGAGTCAGAAGAAAGACACACATACACACACACATATATATACAGTCAGAGGACAGAGCGAGACTCCGTTTCAAAAAAAAAATTAAAAAAAATATTGCTGGACACTGAGATCTCAGTTTATCTGTGACAAATATGGGACACATTCATGCTTTTGATTTTTTCATGATTCTTAAATATCATTTTATACATGTACAAAATAATAGGATTTTACTTGGGTTATCCTTAAGGTAAAGGATACAAAGGGAATGTACTGCACACTTCTTCTATCTCAAAAGGCCTGGGAGCCAGACGAAACACAGCTCAATACACTAGCCCAATCAATTGTGCACTTCTTGCGTCACCCACTTTGTTCCTTCTGGCTGCTTCTAGAACCTGACAGATCACTCCAATTCCCTGCACATCCCTATCAACTCTTTTTTTCCCACATTTGCACTGAAGGGAAGATTATAAATGAATCTTATATTCATATGACAGCCCCATGCCCAGGCCTGTGCATTTTCCGGGACTAATTGCTTTGGGAAAGCCAATACTCTAGCGTTAAGTCTCATTCCAGTCTACATGGTGATTATATGTTAATGCCTTTTGAAATTAATTCAGTAACCCTCTTACTAGTGTGGAAGTAAAGGGTAAAGAAGCTGAGATTTAATCATATTGTCTTTCAGGGGCTTAATGTAAAATTTCTTTTGTATGTGAACTGAGCCATTGATGGGACAGAATTTGCTGACTGCTCTTCCACTGTAATGGTGCAGTCCCGCAGCAACAAAACTGCTAGCAAATGTCACACCAAAAGTCTGTCATGGACAGGGCTCTCAAAGAGAAGCTGAGTTTCTGGCTTCAAATAAGCCACAATGTATGCTTGACCTCTCTTTTTGCTATTTTCTATAAGTTAGCCTCATCTAAGGGTCTGAAGGAATTAAGATCAAGTATAAATAAAAGGAGACTGTGAGCAAAGCCATACCATAGAGACAAAACAGTAATGATAAATAATATGTGCAAACAATGAAGTTATAAAAATAATCAAGACACTGAGGATTTTACTTCAATTGAGGGAGGGACTATACAAACAAACACAGTGTCAGAGGGTAAAGCAACTACTCATGATTGCTCTCAGAAACCCAATAGGTATAATCTAAAAGCCCACTTGCAAATACTTCCTATATAATTCAGTATAATTCTACAATCTACTACACTGCAATATCCAAAGAACAGCTATTATAACACTGGCTTTAGCTTTCTTGGTAGTCATCATTAAATCAATTTCCTATACTCAACTCAAAAGCACATTGGATTCGGGATTATATTGCATACAAATTCTTCACATATCACAGAATAATAATTGAAAATTTTTTTTGTTGGGCACAGTGGCTCACAACTATAATCCCAGCACTTTGGGAGACTGAGGCGGGCAGATTACAAGGTCAGGAGATCGAGATCATCTGGCTAACATGGTGAAACCCCGTCTCTACTAAAAATACAAAAAAATTAGCCGGATGTGGTGGCGGGCGCCTATAGTCCCAGCTACTTGGGAGGCTGAGGCAGGAGAATGGTGTGAACCCGGAAGGCGGAACTTGCAGTGAGCCAAGATGGCGTCACTGCACTCCAGCCTGGGCAACAGAGCAAGACTCTGTCTCAAAAAAAAAAAAAGAAGAAAGAAAATTTTTCTGAGTTCTAAAAAGAAATCAGGGAAATGGTTCTTACATTAATTTAATTCTCTATCATCCCTGACCTAAAGCCCAATGAGAAGATGGGTTATAAATGCTTAAGAATCCTGTATATGGGCTGGGCACAGTGGCTCACTCCTGTAATCCCAACACTTTGGGAGGCTGAGGCAGGTGGATCACCTGAGGTCAGGAGTTTGAGACCAGCCTGACCAATATGGTGAAACCCTGTCTCTACTAAATACAAAGAATTAGCCAGGCATGGTGGCATGCACCTGTAATCCCAGCTACTTGGGAGGCTGAGGCAGGAGAATTGCTTGAACCTGGGAGGCGGCAGTTGCAGTGAGCCAAGATGGTGCCATTGCACTCCAGCCTGGGCAACAAGAGCGAAACTTGTCTTGGGAACAACAACAACAAAAAGTATCTTGTATATGCATTTTTCCATTCTCCCAGCTCTTCAGGATGTTGTATGGAGCCATCAAGGAATAAAAAGACGAATTCTCTATGGGACATACTTTCAGAGACAAAGGCATTAATACAAATGAACTAAAAAGAACTGAGCTAAACAACTCTGAACAAAATATGAATAAAATCAAAATCATCTGAAATGTATTAAGGTATTGCTATGTACCAGATACTCTTATTAATTCCCACAGTATCCTCTGAGGTTGATGGTATACAATCACTAGACTGGAAGCTCTGTGGGGGCAGGTGTTATGTATTTTGTTCACCAATAGAGAATCAATATTTTGTTCATACAGTGCCTGCTATATGACAGATGCACAGCAAGATATTTGCTGAATGAATTAATAATCTCCATTTGAAAAAGGAGGTAGCTGAGGCTTAGAGAAGACAAACAATTAGCCAAAGATACATGATGCCAGAATCTGTATTCCAACATATTTGTATTCGTTATCTTTTTTTTTAACTACAGAATCTTTGTGGAGTGATGGGGAGTTAAGTTATTGGTATGTTTAATCTTTCTGCTCATTCCGTCTCGGAATGAAGATGAAGTTGCTGAATTGCAATGAAAGGGCCAAATTCAGAAAGTCAAAGGAAAGAATAGAAGGAGTCCAATAAAGCAAAATGTTCTTATTTTTTATCCAGCAGAGTTCTTTCAGACTCCAGCTTAGCAAACAGATACTGAAGTTTCTAAGGGGGTGGAAGTCTGTTTTAATTAACAGTTAACTATTCACCATGCTGTGCTATTGTGATATAATCAGAAATACATACTTGTTCTCTGCTTGCAGTTTCTGGCACAGAGCTCCTAAAACCCTTGTAATTTCCTGAGCAATAGGGGTGCTAGGTACATCTTTTTTTTTTTTTTTTTTGAGTTTTCCTTTTTATTTAATCAAAGACTGGTGAATAAACATAGATACAGTACAATTACTTCAGATCATTCTTCATATTGTATACACACGAACCCATGAACATAATCTGAAAGAAAGCTGTAGACAGCAATGAAATGCACACAGCTTTCTCTTCCCTCGCTCAAAAAAAAGTTTAAACATACAAACTTAGAATCTCATCAGCACACACTCTCTTGTGACAAATGATTCAGACATAAATAGTGGGTGCAAAGAAACTATATGCTAACATATGAATAATCTTTGTTAATGAAAAAACAGAAGCAGCCATAATGATTAAGATACTTTCAGTTACCGATAACTAGTTGTGCCCTAAAGGGCATTATCAAAAGAGAAATCGTGCTGCAGAGAAAAGCGATATATACATACACAATGAGAAAATAAACTGCAAGATTAATGCATGCATGTTTAATACTGGAAAAATCACAGCCCTCCAAAATTTCTGCACATTGTTATAAAAGCCCTCTGCACTCAACTAAAATTAAAATGATCTTAAAAGGATAATACTTGTAAAATTTAAGTCTTCTCAGCCACAGAAATTGCAATGGAAATAAATGTTCAGAGTCATTTTCAAAACAAAACCAAAACAAACATCTATTCTTCCGGTGACATGCAAGACACACTGCTCTACATTCCCAATGACTAGGAAAAAAAAACCTCAAGTCAATTTTTAGTTTGCAGATGCTCAAGGATTTTGTATTCCAGCAGGAGTTCAAATCTTTTTTTGTTTCAATATTTGGTCTCTGATCTGGGTTCCTGACACAGAGCTCCTAATGCCTTGGAATTCCTTGGGCGACAAGAGTGTCTTTTGTTCTAATGAGGCAACTCTTGATAGGTTATTGAATGGGAGATGATTGCCAGAAGGACCAAACCACGGCTAAAAGCTTGGATTGTTCAGTTCTGACCCTCAGGGAGAATGAGGTAATAATTGCTCATGCCTACATGATGAAGCCTTAATAAAAACTCCTGAACTATGGGGTTTGAATAGCTCTTGGCTTGCTGAACATGTGGACCTGTCTGGAGGGTAGCATACCCAGACAGGGCATGGAAACTCTGCCCTCCCCTTCACTTACACCTCAACCTGTATATCTGTCTCTTCATCTGGTTGTTCACCTGTCTCTTCCTAACTTCCTTTATGGCTAAATATAAGTAAATTGTTTCCCTGTCTTCTGTGAGCCATCCTAGGAAATTAATCAAACCTGAGTAGGGGTTCATGGAAACTCCCAATTAAGAGCTGGTTGGTCAGAAGTTCAGGTCATAACCTGGGATTGCGAATGGCCTCTAAAGTGGTGGGAGACAGTGTTGCGGGACTGAGCCCTTAACCTGTGGGACTGACGCTCTCTCCAGGTACCTAGTGTCAGAACCGAATTGAATCATAGGATACTCAATTGCTGTCAGCTGGAGAACTGCTTGGCATGTGGGGGACAATCTTCACACATTTGATGTCAGCTGATGTTCTGCTGTCTAAGACAAGGAAAACTCTTTACCTCCTACATACATTATACTGAGCAACTTCTGAAATATAACCAATAATCAAAAGAATTGAGACAAGTTATGGTAGGTCTTCTGAGTCCAGTGCTTGCTGCCACATACATAGTGCTGAATTTTGTGTTTGACCTGTAAAATACTCTCATTACTCTGCAGCCACAGCTTGTTACCAGTGTCTAATAAAATGTCAGACAGAGAAATAAAATACCCGTGCTCCTGTTGTTCTGGATACCACAGGACATTCCATCTTGAGTCTTAATAAGGTACAAAGAATGGAACAAGAATCCTCATATTCCAAATTATAGCCTTTGGAGTGTTTCCATATACCAAGCAAGACAGGAAATCTCTGTCTAGATATGGATAACACAACAGAGTGACTTAATATACATGATTCCCTAAAGACGAAAGCATAAAAAATCAGGAATCTCCTGAATCTAAACAAACTGGGTTGGTTAAAGAAGTTCCACGGGGATCAGGCCCGGTGGCTCATGCCTGTAATCCCAGCACTTTGGGAAGCCGAGGTGGGTGGATCACTTGAGGTCGGGAGTTCGAGACCAGCCCGACCAACATGGAGAAAGCCCGTCTCTACTAAAAATATAAAAATTAGTGGGGCATGGTGGCGCTTGCCTGTAATCCTGGCTACTCGGGAGGCTGAGGCAGGAGAATCTCTTGAACCTGGGAGGAGGAGGTTGCGGTGAACTGAGATCGCGCCATTGCACTCCAGCCTGGGCAACAAGAAGGAAACTCCGTCTCAAAAAAAAAAAAAAGTCCCATGGGGAGCACAATATACCTCAGTGGCTATAGCATGGGTCTTGGAGTCTGGCAAGCCTGGGTTCTTAACCACACTTAGTCACTTAGTTCTGTAATATTAGTTATGTTATTTACCCAGTTTCTAATCCATAAAATGGAGATAATAATAGTTGTTACCATAAAACATTCTTAAGAATACTGAATACAAGTATGTACAATGCATATGCACAGTGCTAGTAATAACTGAGTACATTGGCTCTAACTTTCATCATTTTTACTACCGCCATCACTTTTGTCTCATCTCTGAGGAAGTCTCTAAACATAAGCCAAAGGAAACAAACTGAGGTAATGAATAATATTAGTTACATAAGGTCATCTTTGACTTTATTTATGTAATGATTATGCTAGTCAGGGTTACGACCCAATGTGGGTCCCATTCAAGATGCTATATCATAAAAGAACAAGAAAAGAAAAGAAAAGAAAAGAAAAGAAAAGAAAAGAATTCCTGAAAGTGACTTCTTTGCAGAAACAGGTTTTAAGTGGGAAGAAGCAACCAGCGATTGGAAGAAAAAGTTGATGGTGATGGTCTTCCTGTTGCACCTGGCCAGCTGTGGCAGTAGTTATTATTAGGCAAGTAAAATGATGGATGACTGTAAATTCTATTCTGAGTCAAGTCTGAGGAGGAAATCGTAAAATGCAAAATCAGTAAGCCTTCATTTCAAGTAAGCAGTCTAACACTCAGTGTCTCTGTGATTTAGCTCGCCTAAATGTCCTAAAGTTGGAACATTTTATCAAGTAGGCCTTAAAGCACAATGGTTTACAAAGAGCTACAAGTCAAACTGCCTGCCATTGAATCCTAACACCATCATTTACTTTGTGATCTCACCAGTAAAAGAGGTTGTTGTGTTTGGTACCAGGTATATTTTAGCAGTTATTGTCGTCATGATCATCATCATCATCATCATATCATCATTATTGCATTTCTCATTTTGTAATACAAATATCTTTTCACGTCTGTTTTCTTCTTCTAGACTGTGAGCTATACTAATGAAGGAACTGGATGTCTTCATCTCTTTTTCTGTTTCTGGTCCTAATAGACACTCAAAAGTGTTAGCTGAAAGAATGAGTGAATGAACAACCAAATGAGTATCAAACTAAGATAAGCTCAGAACAGATACCTTGAATTTAAGTGTAGAAGAATAATAACCTTTTCAGATTATTAATGAAATTATCTAGAGTAATTTAAAGAGGATCAGTCATCTTCTTAGCTTCTCTTTTGTCTATTCTATTCCTAAAGAAAGAACCTATGTAACCCATAGCCTGAACTTCACAGACATTAACTAGTATTTTTGAGAAGTTCACAGGCTCTTGTTGGCTGTAACATCTTCCCCACTTCCCCGCCCCCAAAACCTGAAGAACAATAACAGTTACACATATGATTAATTCAAAACCCAAAGAGAATTTTGATAAATACTACCAAAATTAGGTTAATATACAAACAAATTAATTTTGAATATTTAAAAATTGATATTAAAAACAAAGGTTTTAATATGTTTTGATGATATTTTACTGAAGAACTTCTAAAATATTCTGTGAGATTAGTTTTTACGTAAGCAGCAAATAACATTTGCAAGCAACATTTCTGTTCTTGCTTTGAAAAATGATTTTAAGTAGTTGAAGGAAATATAATTTGACATCATTCTTTCCTTTCACCTCATTTTCCTATAGAACATCCACTGCACCCATCCACTTCACCAAAAGATAAGTTAAAAACATATGCTTCTCACCTCTAAGAGTTCATCTCCAATACGCATTCGTCCATCTGTGGCAGCAGGTCCTTCCGGGTTAATTCCCACCACAAATATGCTCATGCGTGATCGGTCTTTATTACCAGCAAGGCTGAGTCCAAGTCCATTCTTATCTTTTTCAAGTTCAATAATGTGCAGTTCTCCAGGCAGATCTGCATATCTTTGTCTGATTTTTTCTATTAAAAGAATTTTTAAAACATTAAATAGAGTAGCTTGATCTGTATTATTGAGGTGTCAGCATTTCCCCATCCTTACTGTGATTTCTCAACCACGGTACCTTTTTTGTTTTTGAAGAGACAGAGTCTTGCTATATTGCCCAGACTGGAGTGCTGCAGTGGCTGTTCACAGGCGTGACTATAGCACACTGCAGCCTCCAACTTCTGCCTCAGCCTCCCAAGTAGCTGGAACTACTAGTATGTGGCACTGTGCCAACCTCTATAATAGTTTATTTTTGAGAATGAAGGTACTTAAGGCCATGCATGGCCTTAGATGTAGGTTATAGTTAAAAATTATTTTATTTCCTCCTAAGAAGTTTAACTCACCCATAAGACCTTCTGATTGTTCAGGTTCATACTGGCCTAGACTTTCTGTGGACTCTTTTCTTACCCAAGTCAATCAACACAAAGTGGCAGAAACCATGGTCCCTTTCCTATCTGCCCCAACCCACCCGCACTAAAAAGGGAAACAAAAATATTAACTGAGCACCAGATTTAAGGCAAGCAAAGTGTTTGGTCTTAGAGATATAACGCCGAACAAAACAATCATGGTTTCTCCTTTTAGGACTTATGGTCCAGTAGGAAAGAAAATCAACAATTAATTCTAAATAATTACATTAATATATATTAATATGAAGGGTACCAAATAACACTGGGTTATGGGAGCAAAAGTACGAGAAATTAAGGGTGTTGGTTTAGTTGTCATATTTGAATTCATTCCACAAATCTACCACTTAGTCAATATCTAACAATGAATACATTGTTTTATCCATCTCTATGAGGTTCCACTTCTTCATCTATAAATTGTTACTATCCATTTCATGGATGTTGAGAAAATTAAACAACATACATGTTAAAGGGCTTAGTGGCTCATAGTTTATAGGTGTTCTATACTTCTCTTATTCCATCTTCTGTCTCACTTTGCTACCTCTATGTTAGGGTCAAAAGGATCTGTTTTAGGAGATGGCTGGCTATGTCTCACTTGTGTTGGTTCTGTGCAGCAAAACCACACTGACAAATCAGTGTGAGGATAGCACTGCCTTAAGCATGTCCTGTGCCCCACACAGCACAAGATCAGGCCAGGTGTGCCACCACACTCAAAAGCTACATGTCTACTACCATGGCTGGAAGCAATCATCTCATCAGCTTTTAAACAACAAATTAGTAGATTGTGACACTCTCAGAACTCTAAATGCTCATTCTAATGCTTCACTTATATTACATTTGCTGTCCTTAGGAGGGAACCTTGCAAATTAAAAGCTCAAGTCACATCATTTGTCTTAAGGTAGAGTGGGGAAGAAGACAGCCCAGTCACTCCATCGCTTTACCAGACTTAACAAACACTGCTTTATAAGTGAGTAAATTTAAACTCATAAAAATGACTTTATGCATAAATTTATAATAAAAGAATAAGGCATAAGGGGGCTTATTTTAGAATGAAAATAAATCTGCTTTACAAGAATTTTGAAGAGAATCTTCAAGAACTCTCACTGAACAAAGCTTGTTACTAATAAATGAACACATTTAGCAAAATACAGTAAAATGAAGGACTTGCAAGACTGCAAAACTGTTAACTATACAGGAAAAGAGTTAAGTCATATTTACACTGAAATGAATAAATACAAGGCATTTTTGCTGGTCGGCAACCAAGAACAAGATGCTGTGTGGGTTCTTGAATGAATAGAGACGAGTAAGACATGCATTACAGTAAAGATGATCACACAGCATAATAGGAGAAATAAAGTTAACACAACAAATATTCAATGACTGCAATTATTTTTTAAATTCCCAACCATTACGACTGCTGGTCACTGAATAAATACTAACTTATTAATTAGATCAGTGAATAAATACTAAATTAATTGTGCCACCAATAATTGCTTTTATTTTATTTTATTTTTTGAGATGAAGTCTCGCTCTGTCACCCAGGCTGGAGTGCAGTGGTGCGATCTTGGGTCACGGCAACCTCCACCTCCCAGATTCTTGTGCTTCAGCCTCCTGAGCTGCTGAGCTCACAGGCATGCGCCACCACACCCAGCTAATTTTTTTATTTTTAGTAGAGACAGGGTTTTGCCATGTGGTCCAGGCTGGTCTCAAACTCCTGATTTTAGGTGATCCGCCCGCCTTGGCCTCTTACAGTGCTGGGATTACAGGCATGAGCCACCATGCCTGGCCCCAGTAATTGCCTTTAGAATTCCAAAAATGGATATGGCTAGAAAACATTTTTTGGAATTAGGAAAATTTAAGCAGAGTCTTGAGTAAGGTACGCAATTTGATTATGTGATGAAGAATCTTGGTGGGTGAAATGGCAAGAGGAAAAAAATGGCAGCTGGGATAGGGAGGAGAACATAGGTAGCTGTTGGCTGCAAACTGGAAATTCTTTGGACTAGTGGGTGGGTGATCAGAAATAAGACTGAAAGGTTAGTTGACAGGCTGTTTACAGCAATAATATTCCATTTTACGCATTCTGCAGAGGTGCCATAGAGTCCCCCAGGATGGCGGGGCTGAGAGGAGGCTCCGTTTAAGAACTTTTCTCCAGATTCAACCAGAGCACTTATGCCCTCATCTGCTTTGTTTATTGGACTTATATGGTAAGACAGTTAAGAAATGATATCACAGCTAAGAAAACAACACGAAACACCAATTTTAACACACCTTTCTCAGAAAGTAATAAAAAAAAGATGTTGATAACTTTAACAAGACAATACTCAAAATAGTAGATATAAGAGAACTCTACAACTGACAGACACAAAATGCACATTTTTTGCAAATCACACACAGACCAAGTACAGAAACAGACTGCATATTGAGCCATAAAAGAAACTTCAATAGCTCTCAAAGACTCAGTATTACACAGGCTGTGTTCTTGAAATATAACGCAATAAAACAAAAAAATTATAAATTAACAATAAAAAGATAACTTTAAAAACCTCAGGTGTTTAGAAATAATATTAGTAAAAAACTCAAGATTTTAAACAGAAAATTAAGAAATACAGTATTCACAATTGAATAAAAATTATAATTCTAGATGTCAAACTCGGAGACACAGCTAAAGAAGAATTTAGAAGGCAATTTATAATTTTGAAGAATTTACCAGAAAACAAGAAAAGTTAAAAAAAAAAAAAAGCATTATAACCAAGAAATTGGAAAAATAGCTACATAGCAAATGCAAAGAAATAAGAAGACAGAAAATAGCAAAGATAAGGGCGTCTGCTAATGAATGAATATAGAACTGTCACCAACAAACCAAAATAAAAATACATTCTGAAGTTCAATGAAATTAAAACCTACTTCTTGGAAAACATTAATAAGATAGGCTCTTTAAAAACTTAACCAGAAAAAAATAGATGATAAAAATAAATTACAAAGCTGGATACAGTGACTCATGCTTGTAATCCCAGCATTTTGGGAGGACTGCTTCAGCCCAGGAGTTTGAGACAAGCCTGGGCAACATAGCGGGACCCTGTCTGTACAAAAAGTTTGAAAAGTTAGCCTGGCATAGCGGTACGCACTTATAATTTTGGCTACTCCGGAGGTTGAGGCGGGAGGATCATTAAGTCCAGGAGTTCAAGGCTACAGTGAGCCATGATTGTACTACTGCACTGTAACCTGGGCTACAGAGTGAGACCCCCATCTCTAAAAATAAATTTTAAAAAATTACAGAACTAAAAGAGAAAAATAACTGCAGACAGGTTTTTTAAATAAAATTATGGACAGTACATCAATACAAACTATAAGTTGGTACATTCTTAAATCTATATGATGTAGATACATTTCTCAAAAAAATTAAAACACAATATTTAGTGCAAGAATAAATGTAAAACTGTGATGAACTAGTAGCTATTAAAGACACTGAAATGAGGCTGGGCATGGTGGTTCATGCCTGTGATCCCAGCACTTCGGGAGGCTGAAGCATCACACATTCTTGTGGCAGAATAGAAAGGGTAAGTAAGGGTTAGGGTCACAATTAAGTTCAAACACAAGCTAAGGCACTTAACATCTCTGATTCCTTGGACAAATTACTAAGCCTCTATGAACCCAGATTTCTTATGTAAAATGGGATTGTTACCCTAAAAGTGGATGTTTCCTAAAAATGCCTGGGAGATACGAGTCCAAATAATGTTAGGGGAAACAAAACCACATGATTTTTGTTTCCATGATATAGTTATGTTGAGGTTTACATGTAGTCTTAAGTTGGTGACAAAGCTGCTCTTTTCTATTTAACTTTTTGTTTGTTTTAAGAAAAATGGAGACTTAAGAAAGAAAGCAGTTTCACCCATGATGGCATGAAAAAAAGCCATACAGCCCTCTGGTGGGAACCATTAGAGGAAGAGACTAACATTGTTCTCCACGGAGTCTCTTCTTTGAGTCAAGAAGACGCTGGAACATGTGCAGGTGCAGAGAAATGCCACCACTGGATCAACTGTTGGTCCCGTGATATGCAGGCCACTGAAACAGCTTTACAATTGTGTGCTAGTAAAGTGTAGAATCAAAACCCTTTCTGTAGTTTCTGTTTGAGAAAATAAAATAGTTCTGGAGATGGATGGTTGCACAATGTAAATGTATTTAACACTGAACAATACACTTAAAGATGGTAAAATAGTAAACTTTGTTATGTATATTTTACCACAATTTAAAAAAGAACCCCATAAGTGGCTTAAAAGACCCTAAAAAAATTGGTTCCCTTATCAACATCCCACTGAGGGACTAAGTTATAGATTCACTATTCTGACTTTTGAAACCAGCAGCTTCTTTTTTTTTTTTTTTTTTTTTTTTTGAGTCAGAGTCTCGCTCTGTTGCCAGGCTGGAGTACAGTGGCGCGATCTTGGTTCACTGCAACCTCTGCCTTCCGGGTTCAAGCGATTCTCCTGCCTCAGCCTCCTCAGTAGCTGGGACTATAGGCATGCGCCACCACGCCCAGCTAATTTTTGTATTTTTAGTAGAGACAGGGTCTCACCATGTTGGCCAAGATGGTCTTGATCTCTTGACCTCGTGATCTGCCTGCGTCGGCCTCCCAAAGTGCTGGGATTATAGGTGTGAGCCACCATGCCTGGCCAAAACCAGCAGCTATATTTTTCTAGTCAATGCTTTTTTGTGACCCTACTATAATCCTATTTATTCAATGAACCAATATGAATTGAATCCAAATTCAGGCCAGGCTTGTGATACAAAGGGAATACAATACTGAATTTGTTTTCAAGGACCTGAAAATCTATAATCAGAGACAAGCACACATATGACTAGTCATAATTCAGAGAGATAAGAACATTGAGAAAAATACCAGCAGCTGAAGTTACTTGCTTATTTTAGTGTATCATCAGGAAAAACAACTAATATCTGCAAACTATACTGAATAGCATAGATGTTCTCGCCAATTCTCAACCCACTGGTCAGCTACACTTTCTACTGTATCATGCCAAGGCCTCGTTTTGGTTGACATTTCCAATAATCCTGCATCTAGCTTGTTCTGACTTTATTTGCCTAAATGCTAACAGATGAGTTATTCAGCTTTCCTTAATTTCTTTGTATTGTTTTCTGTTTTGTGGGAGAATGAAATAAGCTCAACAGAATAAAACTCAGCAAAAAAAATCCCAATCCTGAAACATTAAAGAACTGGGTATACTTAGGCTGAGTGCGGTGGCTCATGCCCGTAATCCCAGCACTTTGGGAGGTTGAGGCAGGCAGATCACTAGCAAGGTCAGGGCTTTGAGACCAGCCTGCCCAATATAGTGAAACCCTGTCTCTACAAAAAATACAAAAATTAGCCGGCACGGTGACACACACCTGTAATCCCAGCTAATCGGGAGGCTAAGGCAGGAGAATCACCTGAACCCAGGAGGTGGAGGTTGCAGTAAGCCGAGATCATACTACTGTACTCCAGCCTGGGTGACAGAGCAAGACTGCCTAAAAAAAAGAAAGAAAGAAAAAGAAAAAAAAAAAAGAATTGAGCATACTTCATAGTTACACAATTTTATTAATAATTTTTTTGGGGCTGGGTACAGTAATCCCAGCATTTTGGAAGGAAGAAAGATTGCTTGAGGACAGGAATTCAAGACTAGCCTGGAAAATATAGCAAGACTCCATCTCTACAAAAAATTAAAACATCAGCCAGGCATGAGGGTGGACACCTATAGTCCCAGCTACTTGGGAGGCTGAGGTGGGATGACTGCGTGAGCCCCGGAGGTTGAGGCTGCACTGAGCCATAATCACACCATCGCACTCCAGCCTGGGTGACAAAGTAAGACCCTGTCTCCAGTTTTGCCCATCGGTCTTCATGGTCCTAGCTGAAAAGTATCTTTTTAGATTCCTTATTTCCTTCGACTTCCCTCCCCTAGAATATAAACTCCATAAGCTCCTTGTCCACCCAACTCTCTGCAGTCTTCTGTACCCACAACAGTGGCTGGCATATATTAGACAGTCCATCTAAACCTACTGAAAACAGAAGTGAGTGATTTTGAAGATCCTATTCAATTGCTAGGACACAATGTTCCGACACTGTCCCAAACAATGCTATATAAAAGTGATTGGAAATCTAAAAGCTTTAGACAGATACAATTTTTTTCTCAAAGACAACTATCCCTTCAGTTAAAAGAAGTAAAACAGTTTCCTCTTTAGAGCTGTATTCAAAATTAAAATCCGTTAGTACTACTAGAAAAACAAATTACTATGTGCACATTATCTTTTAAAACCCACTTTATCAAGCTGAAGAAACTTGACAAGCAAAAAGATTTATAGGTAATCCTTTTTTTTCAGTGCCTCATAAAACAGAAAGCGTAATAATAAGAGACTAAAAGTGCCAAATACTCTGTAACACATATACTTCCGTTGAATTTTTATTAACATTTTCAGGCCTTAGAATTTGGGTTATCCTACAATTTTTATTTAGACCCATAGTTAGACGGAGTTTAAAAGATGACAGGTCCAGCCCTTCCGATACATTAATTGCTATGTTTTCACCATATCATGAAATCAGAGACTTTTAATTCAGGCAAAATGAACTAAGAAATCATGGACCTTCTCTCACAGTCACCCACCCTTACTTTCAGACTCCATTTGATAAAGAAATAAGACCAAAAAACGAAAATCTCATATAAGGTTATGAAGCTAATTTATGGGTAGAAACTATAGACTAAAGAGGTTTGTAAAGAGTATTCTTTTATTAGGTTCGTACAAAAGCAATTGTGATTTTTGCCAGTAAATGAAAAAAACCACGATGACTTTTGCACCAACCTAATACTTGAAGCCAATTTAGTTCTCCCTTAAAATTAAGCAACAGAAAAAAAAAAGAACCCATACTTTGTCATACAAAAATACACACCACACACACATAAATTATGTCAGTACTAGCTTTTGGCAACAAAATATGAAAAGTGTTATAAAGTCTCCTAGCATATAGTTCAATTTTTTCTCTAACAAATCATGTATAAAATTCTCTAATATCATTTTAAAGGAAAGATAAAACGACTTCAAATTTCTCCCTCGGTTTTAAGAAGCTATCTTCAGAATCCTCACATGGTCCTAATACCTCGTTGTATGAAAGAAATATTCCACAGTTCACTGTGTCATCGATTCCTCCCCACACTTTCATAAATGCCTCCATTTGCAGATGAACTGACTGATACTCGGAGAACGGAGGTGACTTGGCCCATGTCAGGGTCAGTTCTGCTGAATCCAAGTGCTGTGACCTGTTCATCACACCATCACAGCTATCTCTTCAACTGGTAGACATTTGAGGTAATAAGTTCCCTTCAGAGCCGAAACAATGGTTCCCAGGCCTATCTCCTTAGATTATTGGTCAGGCTTAGATTTATTGCTATTGTCAGGATTCAGAACACAATACCCTAAAATGTAGCACCTTAGCAGACTGAGTATTTTACACTGAAGGAAACTGAGAAAACCACAGAAGCAGGATTATGTGTTCTGACCTTCTCTTACCCCCTCTCTCCTGAAGTGGGCCACAGAAACTAGAAAGCCCCCGCCCCCGCTTCCCAGAAGCAGGCCACAAAACCTAGGAAGGTCACTCTCTGACCTCCCTCCCTCTCCCCCCTGCAGAGGTGTATATGACAGGTGTCCTGCCCTACACCCAGAGGAAGGGAACAGCACACACAGATGCACAAGAACTGCAACAAGGCTGAGCGCTGTGGCTCACGCCTGATACTCCAGCACTTTAGGAGGCCAAGACGGGTGGATCACCTGAGGAGTTTTGAGACCAGCCTGGCCAACAAGGTGAAACCCTGTCTCTACTAGAAATACAAAATTAGCTGGATGTGGTGGCACATGCCTGTAGTCCCAGCTACTCCAGAGGCTGAGGCAGGAGAATTGCTTGAACCTGGGAGGCGGAGGTTGCATTGAGCAGAGATTATCTCACTGCACTCCAACCTGGGTGACAGAGTGAGACTCTGTCTCAAAAAAAAAAAAAGAATCATAACAAACAGGCATTCCTGAGTTCCCCCCGACTAGATCATACCCTTTTGTCCTCCAGTCATACTTCTGCAGGACTGTCCATAAAAACACAGTTTTCCCTGGGTCTTTGGGTCTTTCTTTCTGAAGGCTCCTGTGTTGTATAAAATTTTGGATAAACAAATTTGTTATGCTTTTCTCTTGTTAATCTGCTTTTTTGTTATAAGGGTCTCAGCCACAAACCTTGCGATGGGTGAGGAAAAAAATAATACTTTCTCCCCCATACTACCTAAAATATCACCCTTGGCGCTTATAAAACAGAACCATGACTGGGTCCCACAGGCTAAGATTCTGAGCCAGGTTGTCTAGGGTAAGTTTAGGAATCTTTGTAACGAGGTGCTCAGGTGCTTCTCATGGGCCACTAGGTTCGTAAACTACAGATGAATCTCTCATGCAGTGCAGTCATTTCTTTCCAGGAAAAATATGTTGATGATGACAATCAACAAAAGTTCACAGAGACCAAATTTAAGGCAGCCTTTACATAGGCCAGTCGTAAGACTAATCTAACATGGACACTATCTCTGTCTCCACAGTCAGGCTTCAGGATTAAATAAGAGGTTTATTTTGACTGCGTAATAGATTTCCCTTCCTCTCAGCCTCCTAGGCGGCCTCCCTCCATCCAAAATCTCTGGGGTTTCCTGTAAATCTCTGTGACAATTGCTTCTCTTTAGTAAGTACAACAAAAGCTGAACCTAGAATTTCAAGGGGAGAAGGAAAAATGATTTGGTTTTTGAAACTGACTTGGTTTTTCATTTTTGAAAAATCAAGACTGCGATGCCAGTTTAGTTTTTAATTCAAAACTTAAGATAGAACCAGTAGCACTCCTCCTGTGCATGGCTGAGTCAGCACAAACTGTTGTGCAGCATCAGACATGTGGCTTCACTGCGGGAACCCCGCATGGCCTGGCATTTGCTCTAAGGGCTGCTGGGAGTCATTGCCACAGCAACCAATGGGGCGAGAAAAGGGTAAGTGGAAAGAAAATGTATACAGAATGGTTTTCTTAAAATTTACTCATTTCAATTTCATTGAAAATACATTATTTTAAAGAGGTGGAGTAAAGAGTATTCTTTTACTTGAAGTCAATGAAGTTCTCTCTTAAAATTAAGAACCAAAAAACTAAAGAACCCATACTTTGTTCACTATATGAAAATGCACACCACACACACACATACACACACACAAATTACATAAGTACTACCTTTTGGCAACAAAATATCAAAAGTGTTAAAATGTTCTAGAATCTTACCACATCTGGTATTTCTAGGAAATATTTGTAAAAACAACAGCCATTATTATATAGACTTTTGCTGATTTTATTTATTTTTCTTTTTTATCTTTTTGAGACAGGGTCTCATTCTGTTGACCAGGCTAGAGTTCAGTGGCACAATCATGCCTCACTGCAGCCCCAACCTCCCAGGCTCAACCAATCCTCCAGCCTCAGCCTCCTGAATAGCTAGGACTACAGGCCTGTGTCAGTTTTCACTGACTTTTGATGGGATTCAGTACACACTACCCCACAATATAGTATCTTGGCATTTGAGAAAACAGCAGAAGTGGGAGGGTAACTCTCAGTTCTCCCACCCCTTCTCCCATGAAGCAGGTCAAAAAACCTAAGAAGGATTTCTCTAATCTTCCCCTGAAGTAGGTGATAAGACCTTCATTACAGAGGTGCCCTGCCTACACCCAGAGGAAGGGAGCATCCTTATCTCTGAAGACACAGGGACACAGAGAAGAATCTGAGTAAGTTCCTCCCTCCTGGTTTATTGCCATTAGATCATGCCTCCTTTGTTCAATCCTACTTCTCCATGGCTATTTACTTCTCTGGTTTAAGCCTAGCATAAACACCACACAGGTTTGTTTCCTTGGGACTTCATTTCCTTATGAAGGCTCCTGTGCATATTGAATAAATGTGTATGCTTTTCTTTGGTTAATATATCTTTTTTTTTTTTTTTGAGACAGAGTCTCCCTCTGTCACCAGGCTGGAGTGCAGTGGCGTGATCTTGGCTCCCTGCAATCTCCACCTCCCGAGTTCAAGCCACTCTCCTGCCTCAGCCTCCTGAGTAGCTAGGATTACAGGTACGTGCCACCACATCCAGCTAATTTTTGAATTTTTAGTAGAGACAGGGTTTCACCATGTTGGTCAGGATGGTCTCAATCTCCTGACCTCGTCATCTGCCCACCTTGGCCTCCCAAAGTGCTGGGATTACAGGTGTGAGCCACTGCGCCTGGCCTAATCTGTCTTTTGTTGTTATAAAGATCTCAGCCATGAACCTAAGATGGAAAGATATTTCTCTTCCCCTCCACTTATGCAGTGTGTTAGTCAAGTGGCTGTAGTTCCTTTTTCAAATAACCTAGATGCCCTCCCATTTCTAAATAAAAGTCAGAGATGAGTAGATAAATAAACTACCTCTTTTGGCACCAGGCTTTATTCAAGTATCCCTGAATGAACATCAGACTAGAATAATTGGAGAGAGAACAGTCTCTTGATGCAGCTGAACACTCATGCTTATTTTAAACATGGATTTTCTAGCCCCAGGACAATGTTATCTGAAGAAAGGAATCTCAAGTTGCTCATAATTCTGTATCAAAGCATCGATGCCTTTTTCTTGTCCAAGAAAGCCAAGAACATTTCTCCATTATTGTCACAGAGTGTTTTCGTATCATCATAGGATATTAGGTGTTGCTAAGTAACAGAGCCTTTCTCCCAAGAAAGCAACTTAATTCAAGTCACTGCCCAGTATTTTAATAGCAAATGTTCAACACACTGGAATAATGACTCAGTACAATTTCAGAAACATTTAGTCATCTATTCTGTTTCCAAATAACAAAGAATAATATAATACAGAGAAAACATTTTAAAACACTCTTCTATATATTAAATATAACAATTCCACTTAAAAAAATCAGGTAAAATAAACATCTCAATCTAACTTTTCTCATGCACTAACCAACTTCTAATTCTCTGAGTTAATACTTTCAGATTTGAGAAGTAAAAATATATAAAAGAAACTGTAACTTATCAGAAGAAACAGCACAGGCTGGGGGCAGTGGCTCATGCCTATAATCCCAGCACTTTGGGAGGCTGAGGCGGACAGATCACCTGAGGCTGGGAGTTTGAGACTAGCCTGACCAACACAGAGAAATCCCACATCTACTAAAAATACAAAATTAGCTGTGTGTGGTGGTGCATGCCTTTAATCCCAGCTACTTGGAAGGCTGAGGCAGAAGAATAGCTTGAACCTGTGAGACGGAGGTTGCAGTGAGCCCAGACTGTGCCACTGCACTCCAGCCTGGGCAACAAGAGTGAAAAACAGAACGGAAGGAAGGAAGGAAGGAAGGAAGGAAGGAAGGAAGGAAGGAAGGAAGGAGGGAGGGAGGGAGGGAGGGAGGGAGGGAGGGAGGGAGGGAAGGAAGGAAGGAAGAAGGAAGGAAGAAAAGGAGGGAGGGAGAGAGCATATGAAAAGGAATGTCCAAACTAAAGAGAAAATCTCTTCCTGTAAGAGAGAAACAACATCAACAATAAACAAATAGAAAAAATAAAAAAAATGATGACTTTCAGAGAAGAGAGAAGAAATAGTGAATCAGAGGAGGCACAAAGTGACTTCTGGGTATTAGTAATATTTTATTTCATTACCTGGATGGTGGTACGTGGGAATATACTCTTTGTGAAAATTCAGCAAACTACAGTACAGTTTTCTGTTTGTATTTCAATTAACTTATTTTTATTTAAAATTTTTTTTTAAGTTTTTTTTTTTTGAGTTTTACTATGTTGCCCAGGCTAGAGTACAGGGCTGTTCACAGAGGCTGCATCATAGTGTACCACAGCCTCAAACTCCTGGCCTCAGAGATCCTCCTGCCTCAGCCTCCTGCATAGCCATGGGACTACACGTGTTCACTATAGCACCTAGCTAATAAATTTATTTTTAAAAAAGAGACATAAACTACTGTAATGCCAGCCAGCACGGTGGTTCACACCTGTAATCAGTGTTCTGGTTGAATCTGCGAGAAAAAGTCTTAAATGGAGCCTCCCCTCAACCCCCATCCCTGGGGGGACTCTAGGACGCCTCTATAAAACACCTAAATTGGAATATTATTGCTCTGAACAACCTATCAAATAACCTTTTTAATCTTCTTTTTAAAATTCTACCATTATTTCCTTTTTCTTGCACTGGGAAAGATAAATTAACCTTTTAAACTTTTGAGACAATAAATTTAATTACGATTATATATTAGAAAAAACAAAAAATTATGATGTTAAGAAAATTAATGGTATTGTAGTTATATGATTAAGAGATGAATGTGTGTGAATAAAATGACATAATGTCTGGGGATAATTTGAAAATATTTCAGTAAAGAAAAATAAAATATAAGGAATAGGTGAAATGAGTATAGTAAAATCTTGGTAATTATTGAATCTGGGAGAATTTGCTGACTATTCTCTTTATGTTGGTAAATGTTTGAAATTTTTCACAACTGAAAAACAAAACAAGCCTGGGCGCAGTGGTGCACGCCTGTAATCCCAGTACTTTGGGAGGCTGAGGCGGGCGGATCACCTGAGGTCAGAAGCTCAAGACAAGCCTGGCCAAGATGGAGAAACCCCATCTCTACTAAAAATACAAAAATTAGCCGGGCATGATGGTGGGTACCTGTAATCCCAACTACTTGGAAGGCTGAGGCAGGAGAATCACTTAAACCCAAGAGGCAGAGGTTGCAGCGAGCCAAGATTGTGCCATTGCACTCTAGCCTGGGCGACAAGAGCAAGACTCCATCTCAAAAAAAAAAAAAAAAAAGAAAAAAAAGAAAAAAAAGAAAAAACATCCTCATAATGATGCTATAAGTATAACCATCCCATCTTACAGATAATGAAGCTGAGGCCAGTGGAGGTTATGGAACTTGCCTAAACTCGAAGTAAGTAATTGGTAAGATTTGGGTTTCAGGTATGGGTATGTCTCACTTCAAATCCTGTGTGTTTACCCATCAACACAAGGAAAATAAAGCGGCACGTTATGTCACATCTGCTAGAGTAGCAGTAGGAAAGCCTAAAACCTTCCTCAGCCCTTTTGGAATTGACAATTTAAGGCGAGACATGGAACACATGTAGGCAGTCCCCAGAGCTGAGCCTTAGGAAGCGTGGCCACAGCACACACAGGATGACTTGAAAAGGGGAGAAAGAGACAGGAAGACCAAGCATGATTATAAAAGTAGACTGGTGGAGAAAAAAATTAGAGGCAAAATTAGCATGTGGTAGTAGAAAATAATTTGAAAGCCAACAGGCTTTTGAACTGTTTGGAAGTCCAAAGTAAAGGAAGCTGAAGGCTAACAAGGAAGCTGTTATCTGATCCTTAGAGGCATGGAGTGAAACACAAGCAGGTGAGAATTCACTTTGGGCTGGTTTATGGTATCCACAGACAGCTGCAGCTGAATGTCGCTTGGAGCTCAGGAATGAAGGAGATGATAAGCCTGAAACTGCTGCTAGGACCAAGTGGACAGAGGTTCCAAACATCTGGACCAGGCAGAGATGCTGAAATGCTGTGAACAGTGTTTAAAGATGAATTACCACTTAACAGTGGGAAGGAGGGCTGAGAGGGCAAGAATAGGAAAGCTGACCATTTAGGAGGCTATTACTATGTACCCAACAATTATAGGAATGGATGTACACTGGATTAAGGGCATCAACTGGAAGAGATTAAAAAGAACTCAAAGAGTTGGAGAAAAAAGGAATAGCTGACTTTACTCCACTTATTTATTAAAAAAAAAAAATCTGAATACTGGCTCTGGGCTAGACACTATGCTATTTGCTAGGGATATAAGGGTGAAAACAAAAGGAGTAAAGATTAAATTAGGTACTATCAAAAGCATAAAAAGTTCCAAATATGATTGAGATCTTTCCGTCACATAACAGGAGACAAAGAAGGATTCAACTTCAGCAATCAGTACCTAAACTCTTAAGAATTACACTTAATTTGGGTCTGGGCATGATGGTTCATGCCTGCAATTCCAGCACTTTGGAAGGCTGAGGCAGGAAGAATGCTTGAGCCCAGGAGTTCGAGACCAGCTGGGAAACACAGTGAGACCCCCATCTTCACAAAAAATTAAAAGAACATTAGCCAGGTGTGGTGGCTCATGCCTATAGTCCCAGCTACTCAGGAGGCTGAGGTGGGAGGATCGCCTGAACCCAAGAGGTCAAGGTCACAGTAAGCCAAGATCATGCCACTGCACTCCAGCCTGGGCAACAGAGTGAGACTCTGTCTCAAATAAATACAAAATAACAATGAAATCACACTTAGTTTGGAGACAGCAAGAAACCAGTCCAGAACCTTCACAATCAAGAACACTACAGATCATAGAGATTAATCACAAGTGAATGGCAAAACAAAGAATATCATTCAGAACTCCTCATGAATTAAGCCAGTTTTGTAACTGAGTACCCCCATTTTTCTAGGAGATAGAGAATGAGTTATTTTTAAATTATTATTTTTTAGTATAAAGAAAGTGACTTTTTATTCCAAAGCTAGCTTAGGGAAAGAAGCACAGGCTTCCTGCCTTGAGGGTATCACTTTGCTTTTGGAGCAGAAAGTGTGTTTGTTTGTTTTTTGAGATGGAGTCTCGTTCTGTCATCCTGGCTGGAGTGCAGTGGCATGATCTCGGCTCACTGCTCGGAGGCTGAGTCAGGAGGATCGCTTGAACCTGGGAGGTGGAGGTTGCAGTGAGCCGTGATTGTGCCATTGTACTCTAGCCTGGGCAACAAGAGCAAAACTCTGTCTCAAAAAAAAAAAAAAGAAAGAGAGAGAGAGCGAGAGATGGGAGTATCTCTCAGGCAATTATCTAATAGAGAAGACC